>NC_043983.1:5904820-7104820 GCF_902150065.1 Myripristis murdjan | reverse complement strand
TAACCTAATGTTTAGTGTGAGTTATTGGGAGAAAAACGGAGCTAAATGAAGTGGTAGTTGATGTCATTACTGGTGCAGGACTAGTTTCTATGGAATGACAGAGCTGGGTTGTAGATGATTGGCTCAGGCAGGGTTGGAGATAGCCAATAGAATCACTATGCTTTGTCTTTAGAGCACACACACACACCAATAGTGAGTCAAGAAGCTCCCCCTGTTGCATGGTTATAGAATTTACTTCTTGCTGTCGTGGCTCCATCTTTAGCCTTTCCAGGACTCTCTTGTCCACAGTCGGTGGAGATTGTGATGTAAATGACCACAGTGGTATTCTACTTCTGTGGCAGATTTACTCTGCAAACCCAAAGGATCCTGTTGCAGGATTTTGCCACACTGCTACTGTATGTTCATCATTGTCTGTACTGTAATGCACGCATTGTGAGCTGAGGGAGTTGTGAGAAGTGATTGGATGAACCGAGGCTTGCAGAGTGAAATTTGATAGGATTATGCAGATGATCAAACTATGGGAATGGGGCCTGACAGCAAACCTTCTCCAACTCAATTAATTGCCACATGAATCCATATTTGCAGAATTTGAAACCCAATAATTTTGTCCTCAGAAAGCCATTTTGGTGGAAAAAATATGTTATTAATTTGATAAATTCCATTATCTCCTATTAACTATTCAAACACGGTAATAGATGCTTTGCTAACTTTCGTCGGGAGGAAATGAAATGATTTAGGCAGATTTGAAAACACCACAGGCAATATTTGAACAATAACTGCTTTCAGATAGCATGGCTATAACTTTTTTTTTCTATCATTCTCCTCAGCAGTATCTTGATCCTTTTTTCATTGGTTAGGCAGCTGAGAATATCAGATGATAAAAATATCTTCGGCTTCTATCGAGTTGGAGACATTACCTCCAACAGCCTAGTGCAGGATTTTCTCCCCAGATGCTGATCATACCCTCCATACCATCCATGCCTAGTTAGTGTGACCATACTGAAGCTGTTGTGTTTCTTACATGCTTAGTGCGCATATCCTTACTCAGACATCCTTGTTATTCTAATTGAGCTGTGAGGCTGCCACTCAGCCTCATACACACTGTACATGTCCCTTTGGCTGACGGGGCGCAGAACCAGGAGGTTCCCCATCCGAAAAGCTCTGACCTTTCCTTTGTGGTGCAATCAAATGGGGCTGCCTTGGTCTTTGGCTCTGAATAATTAATTCCTCCCCTCAGTAGGAGTGTTTGCTAAACAGTGGGGTCCTCGGCAGTTCACTTCTTCTGCACCACTGCCACTGCACCCTTGGGGAGAGACAAGTGTACGCTTTAGTCAGACTTAAGATGTGCCTTCTGTTTTCAGAGGAAAGAGAGACAGTCAGAAGATATTGGAAAGCTTCTCTCCCCCTTCCTTTTTTTTTGTTTTGTTTTTTTGTTTTTCCTCCGTGGAACAAAAACAACGGCACACAAAGGAAGGTAGTGAGCAAACTCTGCATAATTCTCTGCTCCTCTTTTATGTTATTTACAACAGCGGGACTATTTGTTGTCAAAATTAGCTTAAAACAGGCCTCATTACACTTTCGTCAGATATTAAGCTCCTTGTATTTGGAGTGCTGATAGAATAAATTGCTGCATAACACCAGCTTACATATCAGCAGTACATCCATGAAGCAGCAAAAGGTTGAATTTAGTTTGGAGTCCTAATGTTACTCCCCCCACCGCCTTTTCCCCCTAAGAGCGTCATCTCCACCCCCAGTATATACGTATATACTCTTTCATCATGCATAGACGAATAATATATTGCAGGGAATCGCTCCTGAACCGTCCTCCACTGGCAGTGTGTGTGACAGCCACTTTGATCTCACTGTGAGGGGCTGAAGCTCCAGGAGAAATTATCAATGAGATGGGGAAAGGGAGAGATGGGGAAAGAGAGAAAAAGAGAGAGAGAGAGTGAGAGAGAGAGAGAGTGAGAGGGAGGGAGAGAGAGAAAAAGAGAGAGAGAGAGGGAGGGAGAGAGAGAGAGAGAGAGAGAGAGAGAGAGAGAGAGAGAGAGGTGGTTACATGGGGGTGGGGGTGCTGTGTGTGTGTGTGTGTGTGTGTGTGTGCGCATATGTGTTGGGGGGTGGTAACACCAGCCCATCCAATTAGAAAGAGATATTTATTATTCAGTGCCCTCGGCTCACAAGTCTGTGTGTTCACTGTGGACAAAAAAATGAATGTGTCACAATATTTATAAAAGTTATTTTCTGTCCACTGAGGGTGTTCTGTCTGTATATAGCTCTTGAATTATTGGAAAAAAAAAAAAAAAAAAAAAAAAAAATTACAATGGGAGTGTTGCTTTTGTGGCAACATTGTTCCACAATATCATGTTTTCTGTAGTGCACTCCAAACATCCAAGTCAGTTTAGGCAAGGGGGCAGTGTGGGACTTCACTGGAACAGATGAAAGCCTTTCCTCAACTTCCACAATGAAGCCATGGTTCCAGCAGCAGAGATCCAGTTGGAAAACTGGTTCTGCACGTTAGCCAGAGGAATCTGTCAGACAGTCAAAATAATAATGATGCGTTTTCACCAGGAAGGATCAGATGATCAAATGTGTTCTTAGTACTACTACCGTGCGGCATTTGTATTTGTGGAGTATTTGTCATCATAGCATGTTGCAATAATGATGCAATACCTGTCTATTTGTTCATAAATAAAAATCCAACTTTTTTGTAGTCTATTTCTTCCAGGCATCAGATTGGCTTTGCTCAGTCAACAGTATGAAGTAAATTTATGACTATATGAAGCAGAGTTGACATGATGCTATTTCAGCTGAAGTCTTCATGACATTTAATTAAAGTGCTGCAGCACTGAAATAGTGTGTGTGTATATATATATTTGTGTGTGTGTGTGTGTGTGTGTATAATTATACAATTATCTATCTATCTATCTATCTATCTATCTAATCTATTTAGTCAAGGCAGTGTAAACACTTTCTGTTTACATCACAGAACAGTGATTTCAGAGGTGTTCTTTTTTATTGAATTGCAGCATGTTTTACTGACAAACTGTACATTCATGAAAATGTCACCATTAGACTAAGTTTTTAATCAACAAATGATAATGAATATACACCACAATTCTACGAGTAGAAGGTGATACATTGTATTTAATATACTTTGCAAAATGCAATGTAGATCAAATTTAATTTCATACATTCACACAGGCAGTGTTTCCTCTGTGGCTCTGGTGGCGGTAGCTGATTTTTTGATTGTTCCATGTCTGTCGCTGTCGGTCATAGTTTTGGCTCCAGTGCAGACTGTAGCAGTAAAACTGTATATTTGGACACTTGATTCTGTTTTGAAGAGCTATTTCTAAGCTAGCACTTGTTTGTGCTTGTTGGGGCAAATTGAGATACATCATTATGTTTTGCTAATTTGCTATTTAACTTAGCTGTGGTGGTAATGTTCTTACTGCGGTGATACACCATGGCTGAGTGAATGTAGAGGAAACACTGTTCACAGCTATTGGTGGCTGTTAAATGTTCAAACAAAGCTGAAAGTGATAAATTTCTCAAATTCACATTGGAATAAACATAGCAAGCGAAGCTGAAGCAGATTATTGCTTGGAGTAGTTGCTATTCTCCAGCAATAGTGGAAGACTTAAAATGGATTTTGATTGACCTACTTATAACCCTTAGAAAAAGTTCACCCATAAAGCTCCAAACAGTATATCGCTCACATGCATAAAGACAGATGAATTGTAAGAGAAAAGTGTGTTTTTTCTGGTGAGGAAAAAAAAAGGAAAAAAAAAAAACAGAGCAGATCATAGAGCAATATGCTGCCTTTTATAAAACTGGAAAAAAAAAAAAAAAACACTTCTTGGCACATCTGCATATGAAAAATTGCAGAGTAATGAACACATATTATGCCATAGAAATGTTATTACGGGGAAAGGGAAGAGGCTGCTTTGCTCATGGGGAGATCAGAGACGGTGCTGTCCTCAGAGTTGGTTTTAGTTCTGATCTCATCTGTTTGGCATGAAGGGGGAGCTGTGGCTCCTCCTGTCCGACCAGGGTTACAGCTCCGGGCTTCACTACGTGCCTCGCACATTTTCTCACACTTTTCTGGCTGCGCTGTGCCACATTGATTTAAATGTATCTGTTGAGGGGAAAATAATCAATGCAAATTCCCTGGCAGTGCAGCCAACAAATAAGACATGTCTGATTCATCAAGCGGACGTTGCTATAAAGACCACTCTTTCTCCTTTGTCCCATTTATATCTATCTGTCTCTACCTCTCTCTTGCTCTCTCTCTCTCTCTCTCTCTTTCTCCAGTTGTGCCACTTCACCCTGCTTTCCTCTTTTCCACCTTTCTTTCTCTAAAAACCCCTGGCCTATTCTGAATTAGTGGAGGGAGGTTTATGCCCACACTGTTTCTGCTGAAACTGCCTTATGGATTGCAGCATAGCCATTTGATGAAGGTAGGTGCAAATATAATTATTAGACTTTATGAAGCAGCTTCAGCTTCTTGACTATTATTTTATTATTATTTATTCAATTATTTATTTAGCAGCTTTTTCTGTAGAACATGTTTTACAATGTGGAAATTAAAAAAAAAAGAAGAAGAAGAAGAAGCGCTAAGAGATTAAGTAAAAATCTAAATTTAATATTTCCACACAATTGATCAGGTTTTTATATGTGATTAGTGTGCCGTACATTTTCCTAAAATGCCTATCAAACACATCAAATCTGATTTCATTGCTCATCTTAGAAACCAAATGCTAGCCACATCCTTAAAAGGTGCTGCACCACATTAAAATGAAAGTAAGTCAACATGTTGAGCAGGAAGGAAGTCTCACCTGACACCTAACCTTAACATTTTGTTTTGCTCCAGTTTGAACTTGGTCAAACGGTCTGGCTCCTAACAAGGGCAGAGTGTAGCCTGTGTATGTAAATTCACTACATGTGTGAGAGAAATAAAGGCAGGGGCTATTTGGAAATTCCTGTGTGATGAAAGGGAAAGAATATCCCCCCAAAAATGATTAATGTGGTGTTCAGGTACACAGAAGATTGAGTGATCCTGTCATCGCACCATATGGTACCAATTTATTCCGGCAAGCAAAAGGCAAACTCAGTGGAGGAGCTCTCATGACTGCGCCTGCACCACTCCCAAGTATATACACACATGCGCACACACATGCACACACACACACATACACATACACATACACATACACATACACATACACACACCAGTTGTAATAAAAGAGAAACAGCAGATAAATCCTAAATGGTGAGACATTACAAAACTCTGTCCAAATTTTGAAATCACATATTTATTTGGATAAGAGCTGATTGTTATCTGTATAGTGGTAATCTTAATTATAAATAATAATAGCCATTTATATTGGAAGGTTAGGGTCAGTGAAAGGCTATAAGAAATTGTGCTGGAAAGGATAGAAGTTAAAATGCATTTTTTTAATTGGCAAGCTCTCTTTAAGAAATAATATGTACTATGGTATGGTAATGCTTTTTTTATTGTGTGTGTGTGTGTGTGTGTGTGTGTGTGTGTGTGTGTGTGTGTGTGTGTGTGTGTGTGTGTCAATGAAATGCCAGATTATATGCAGAAAATAGCAACTTGTTCATCAATACCTGTCCATGTATTTTTTAAACAATGAAAATAACTTAATGATGAGTCATTATGATGTGAATATTGCCCATAATAAGCTGATTTTATATGTAGAACTTAGGCTAAATTCAGTATCACACACGACTACATATTATATACTATGTAACAAGTGATATATATATTATATAGCAACCTCCTGCTTAAAGTTCCCAGGATGTTTTCCATCAACGGATCCAAATTATTGACAGATATCAAATATGTTTACAAGGGCAGATCAAATCAGTTTAAATTTGACTAACTCTTCAGGAAAAAAAAACCTCAAATATTTTTGTCTCTTTTTATATTGATGAAATAATTGCTCAAATCAGGGTCAATGAAATGTGGAATTATTTCGGGGCACCCAAAATAGTGCTTCTCAGTGAAGCGATGTATGTCAGAGGTGATTTTTAGAAAGCAGCTCCAGTTGTTTCATTTAGGATGTACAGTCACATTTTTTATTTATTTATTTATTTTTTGAAATACAGCCAGGTAGGAGGCAGAAATGTAGTTTGGTTTAGACAAGCTTGTCGAATCAGGCTGAAGGGTGTAATTTGACATGGTTTGTTCATCCTCTATCACTTAAATAGGGTCTCTGCTCAGAAATAGAGATTGTGAAATGCTCAGGAGTTTCTTTTACTCACTGACCTAAAAGGGAATCAGAATGAAACTCTTATATGCATTAAAGGTCCAATGCAATGGCAACATAAATGGCAGAAGCATAATTAAACATGTCAATACAGTCTTGTATTTCTATACTTTTGAAATCTTGCGATCTAGCAATAGTGTATCTTTAGTTGCCAAATGTCCATTCTCAGACATTTTCAAACTAAATCATTCATTTCAGTGAAGATTTGACCATCTCAGTGGGTGAGGTGCTCTTCTCTCAGCAGCCTAGTACATGCAGTGCTTGACATTTTGCAGAGCTTCTGAGATGCACCATCAAGTGCAGCTTTGAACCACGTGACTTATCGTATCTCCTCCTGATGCGGCTCAAACATGACTTTCAAGTCTCTAGTCCCCTATCTTGAATCGTAATCGGCAAAGAGTGTTTGTTGAAAATGCAGATGGCCATTGACAGAGGGGAAACAGTTTAGGGTGCTGGACTCCTACCACTTTTCCTTTCCGCTACCTTGTTATTTGTCGCCTCACCCCTGCAGGGCACGCTGACAGGAGCTGATAAACCTCTTTATGGGCTGAACTGAATTGGCTCCCATTATCCAAGGTGTGGAGCTGCTCAATGGTGGAAATAAAAGACTTTATCCACTGCCCATCTGCCCACCAGTCGCTCTCTGTGCCTGGTTTTTGGCATTCCATAAAACTGTGTCCCATTTCTGTTGGTAATAGTTATGTATAGCTAGGTGTGAAATAAAAAAAAAACAAAAAAAAAAACAGAGCTCTTTTGGGGGAAATATATTTTAGCCACATGTCTTGTCCTATAATTTGAATACTGGCATAAAAACGCCAGCTTGTACCATGGGAAATGAATTGCAGTGAAAAATAATTATATTATATGGGTGTAACCTGCAGCTGCATTGTATGGGTGTGTATTTGGGTGTGACTCTGACATTTAGAAACATGATTTGCTTATGGAGGGGAAATTGCCAGATTCATAATGTTTGACTTGTAATCAAGGCAGTAAAGCCAAGGAAATTTTTGAAAAGTCATTCTTGTGGCTTTTGGCCCTCTTTAAGGCCCTCCTGCAATTTCCCTGGAAACATATCATCCTAAAAGTGCTTGTTGGAAGAATTCGGACACCGCTATTGTAGTTAAGAGGCACCATTTCATACTTATCACTGAAATTCACAAGAATCTAAAAATATATATACCTACCTTCAGACTACTGGAATATTAGTCAGATACAATTGCACGTGTGCAGCGTGCAGACTGTGATCTGCATTTTACCATCTTTATTAATTGTATTTCATATATTATATTCCCCGTTATTTTTTATGTCCCCTACAGGAAATTCCATCCTGAGTTGGAGAGAGGTGAAAATGCAGGATTATCTGTATAGTTTGAAGCCAAATATTAGAAGCTGCATTAAACAGGGGCACTGTATCAGTTAGGAGGTCAGTGTTGATTCTGTTTAAATACCAAATCGAAATGCCAAAAACCCTTTTAAACAGGTTCACTAATGCAAGTCAAAGTCTTGAGATTAAGCTAGAAAATACCTCCCCTGTCAGAGTTTCTCATTCTGGTCAGAATTTCAATGAAGATGCTTTTGCTTTCAGTTTCAGTGTGTTTTGTACAATTGTAAATCAAAATGTCCCTTCCTCGGGTCACATCACCTTTGTATCTGCTTTCAGAATATAAAGCAGCCTCCTAGTTTTTTCCTGCCAGGTAAATAGTACTTGAACAGTTATATAACCTTTTTATCTGCTTTCTGAATATGAAGTAACTGTATTATCTCTCTGGATAGAAATAATGATTTTTGAAATTTAGAAATTTTTTAACACCTAAAATTTAAAGCTGCCATGTGAAATAATGTATTGATTAGTAAGAATTGGATGGCTATTGATCCATTTTAAGCACATAGATTTTTCTCTTCTTTTCAAAGTTGTTGAAAAGGCTATATTGTCATGGGGAGAGTCAGACGGGCCGGGTGTGTTACTCCAAGTCCTGGAAGCCTTTCCCTCACACATCTTCTTTGTGCTTTGCTTTTCCATCAGTAGTCTCTTCCCTGTGTTCTAAAATTGAAAATGGTTTAACTGGCGACATTTTGCCGTCATCAGTATATCTAAGTTGACAGGGTGTCATAGCCTTTTCCACATTTGAGTCAGCAGACAATCAGGAGAGTGCTATCCAGGAGGCAAAAAGGATAGCAAACTACCCCTAATGCTGTCTGACATGAGTGATATGACAGTTAACCAATCACAGAAAACAATAAAAACAGTGCTCATTGAATTACATTCAGCAGTATCTACTGTGTGCTAACCATGCAGGCATACAATACTCACATATATTTAGAGCATGACAGTTGAAACTGCATCAGTTTCATCCATAGTGATGCTCCAAAGCCAGTGCTCATTATGTGTAGAATTGTTTTGATTTTCTGCAATCTGTTAATTTAACCATCACTCTTGACTCATGGCATTGTGGGAGCTTTTTCCCCTACTACTTCCCTTACTAAATCTTTTTTTTCCTACAGTCTTTTTTGTACAATCCAATTTTTCCAGGTCAAGTCAAGTTCAGTCAGATTTATTTATAAAGCACTTTCAACAAGCAGGTTTGTCACAGAGTGCTTCACAGGAAACAAAGGACACAAAAACAAGAGATAATAAAACAAGGGATTATAAAAAGTAGAGATAAAACGAATATATCACATACGTAGGAAATGGGGCCAGAGCCTGTTCATGCCTTTATGCTTGAGTGTGAGTGAATATGATGATACTAGAATGACAGTGAATGAACAGAAACGACTGCAGAGAATTAGACAAAGAAAAGGGAATGTAGGGCAAGAGTAAGGGATGGCAGATAGAGTGGGAGTTGGAGTTGATTGTAGGCTGCATTGAGTGAATGAGTCTTATGTCTAGACTTAGGACATTGTCTGATTCCAAGGTAGTGCTAAGTATTGACATAAACATTCAGCAGTGCCATTTTATACCATCTGCGTTTGTCTGCATAAAACGATATGAAGATGTGACAAGCATACTACACTGAAACCTACGGAAGTGTTCATGCTTAAACATAAATCTTTTACATTGCCTGCAAAAGATTTATATGTCCAGACTTTTTGCATCCCAGTTGAAGTCCATTTTGTTCCATCACAGTTTTAGCATTAAGAACTCATGTTCTACCTTGAGGTACAACATTTCACCATTAAAGCTCATGTTGTACCTCGAATAACTTTGTAGCCAAATAAAAGACCTGTCAGCAGCTATGCATAGACGGCCTTGTCTCCATGATTTATGTGATTGACATTGGTTCATTTATCTATTTTGTTTATTGACCTGGTGCTAAATGACAATACTAGGGAAAATATTTATATTTTATATACATTTATGTGGGCCAAATGGATGACAGTGCTGCATAGGTTGGCAAAAATAGAAGCTTCGTGTATTTTAAAAGTTGTACCTCCAATATAGGTCCGTTTTAGATCCAGCAGCGTGCTGCGTGGGTGTCCACTGCAGTAGGCTGTGCTGAAATAAATGACTGCATATCTCACCCGACCCACCTAACACAAATAGACGGAATAGAAACACATCTGCTGTTGCTGAGCTGTAAGCTTGACACGTCTAACCAGTCTAATTCCCACTAAACACAGGAGAATCAGTGGCTAAGTGAATTGTATCTGTATTGAACCCTGGTATCTGGTGTTTTGAAGCTTTTTTGATGCTCTAGATTTTTATATTTAATGTCAGCCAGTTCATTGGATTTATATTACAATAGAATAAATGAAGGAGAACCTAATCCATAGCTTTGTTTTCATGTAAATTCAAGTTGTATGTTGAACATTTGAGAATATGATTGTCATTTGCGAAGCCATATCACAAAAACACAAGTCAAATATTTGACATGATTTATCAATAAAAGTGCTATATCTTCTAAAATGGATGAATGTAGAATTAAATTAAAGATGACTGACTGTAAGTTAAATTCATGTTGTATTTACAGCATCATTGGAAACCAAAGATGTTGAGACGAGAATATCAAGCCAAAATGTAAAAAAAAAAAAAAAAAGTTTTAGAAAATTCTGCTGCCATATGCCAGAGGAGTCTTTTTGGGATGAAATTGGCCGTGATTTGAGAAATGTCTTAATTTGTGCAATGTAGAAGTATCTCATCTAGCATAGCTTATGTAGAGCAAATTTAAGTCGTTTGTGGCATTTCAATGAACCACAGCCTCCCCTATTATTACTCGAAAATAAGCATGCTTTGTTATTCGGTGCTGACTTTAATTAGCTCCAGTTTTCTTTGCAAATGACATGCATTTACTATCGATGCATTAGTGCTTTCACTCTCAAGGATTCACTGTACAGAATTTGCACAAAGGCTCTCTCTAAGTTGTGAAAGGAGTGAAAAGGGAGGGGGCATTATTTCGTCTTGATACTGTAAAAGGGCACCGTGTCAGAGTTCAGACCTCATACATGTTACCACCTTGTTGGAAAAAGTGTACTTGGTGAATGTCAGTTTCTACAGATGTGAAAAAATCTCTTGCGAAATGTCAGATTGTTCAAGGTGGCTTAAACCAGTAATGCTCACTTGATATCAGTGTCAATTGACTGGTTTAAGAGATATAGATGACATGAATCCAAATCCTTGAGAGGAGAGGGTTAGGCTCTGTGACAGGGAATCTTTCCCCGAAGCCAAGTGCATAATGACTCGGTTTGCATGGGGAAAGGGACAAATAGAGCCAAAGATGGATGTCTGCTTTACTGTAGCCCTGTCTGTGGAGTTTTGGACTGCTTTAAGCAAGTTAACAAAGCCATCTGTTTAGGCCTACGGGCCGAAGCTGATTAATATAGCCTTGGAACGAGAATGCCAGAATGGAGCTAAAGTCAAAGTAACACGTGCGCAATTTCTTTAACTAGTTGCAGGGCATGAAGCATAACTCAGGCCGTTTTTGACCTGGAACCCATTTCCCCACTATTTTCTATCATAGAGATTGGTTCTGAACAAAATATTGACATCTTCTTCACTACAGAATTACTTGCATCTTGCTCGCCTGGGTGTGTAGATCTTCAGTACAGTTCTAAAGGGTCAATGGATACTCCAAAACCCAGTTCCAAAAACTTCCAAAGTGTGTCATTTTGAACATGTTGATGCTTACTCTGTAATGAAATATTTAAATCCATGACCTGATGGCCTTGATTGTACAGTTTGCACAAAGTGATGCCTGTGTAGAGGCAGGCACAGCTGGTTGACAAAGAGTATTCATGGTGCTAAAACAATGGCCATGGCAGCGTCATACAGGAAGGGCAAACCTGTAATTTTCATTTACACTGCATTTTTATGGTGTCTCATTGCATAGCAAGCAGTGATGATCTATTACGAAGGTGTAGGTAGTTCCACAGTATAGTGAAGCAAATCATTAGAAAACCATTATAAATAAAGGTTTCAATCAATCAATCAATTAGAATTTGGCTGGAGTTGATATTGGTATGTTGGGAAAAAAAAAAGGAAAAGAGAATCCAGTTCAAAATGGCCAGAGACTTAAGTCGATCAGCACAGAGAAAGTGCCATAGTGTGAGTTTAAGGTGTCTTGCAGAATTTAAGTCGTCACAAAGTTACAGTTAGTTAGCAATCAGTGAATTACCACATCAGTTATAGTGAGCAATTTTAAAACAGCTTTCATCTTATTAGCATTTAGATGGGCATGCTAAATGGGATATTACCCAGGACACAATATAAAAAGCAAAACCCAATTCATTGACTTTGTGCAAACCACTCACAAATACATCAATAAAAAGCATCAGTAGTAGTCCTACACTGCCCATCCTTGCCATTTGAATTATTTCAATTCAATTTAACTGCATTTTCCCACCCTTTCAAGCACCACAACAACATTCGAAGTGCTCAGTGACTTTCTATTTTGGACTAATAATCCAGAAAACAGATTTCCCTTTCAGACCAGTAAGCTAAGCGTCATTGATAGTTAAAGGAAGACATTAGCATGAGTCGGTGGTTAATGACATTGTTTAATGGTGTGTTCACTTTGTTAATATGGCTGACAACACAGACACATTATGCCCACAACTTTGAGTTGTTGTTGTGAGTTCAATATGAAGAGTCACTTTTAAGAATGTCCACAGTTTTTCAGATTGTTTTACAAATGGCTCCTTGCCTAGAAAGTACCGTAGTCTATGAAGCAAGTGAGAAGTGTTGACTGGCTGAAAGACTTTTAGGACTGGCAGAGGTGAAATGTTCACCAACTGATGAAAAAATCAGGTAGTGGTTAACCTGAGTCCTTGGTTGATTAAATAAAATCTTCTCACACTAGTTTAGAAACATACTCCAATTCCCATATTAGTTATACCATTGTTGAAAGCTCAAAATTTCTGCCCCTGAGTTTTAAGTACTGCACTTAATAGAAAACAAATGAGGGTGTATGTTTGTTTCTCTAAGAGACCCAGATGACACGGAAATACACTTGGAGAGCTCTGATCCTATAGTGAACCTCCAAGATAGCTCAAGTAATTAGTATAATCTCCCCAGGATGCATTCACTCCTCACAGTTAATTATAACAAATTCCCTCTCCCTGATCCGCAATGTGCATGGATCAAATGTTCCGACTGCATTGGGAAGATAGAAGCATCTGTCACGAGTCTCTTTCTCCGGCGATCCCAAACCGTGTGTGGTCATCAATAGCTGCATCTCTTAGTTTTCCTGTCCTCTGATGGGGTTATCATTTTTAGCTATAGCGTACTTATATCTCTCTAATTGTGGGATTTCAGGCTTGAATGCGCTCCTCTTCCTTGAAACCTTTTTCAGAGCATTCAGTGCCTCTTAAAAAGCGTGATGCACTCAACCTTGAGAATGTATCAATAATTCAAACACATCATCCTCTCATGCTGTAGCTGTCTGAAATTGGGGAGACTGTGTCTGAGGGATAATATTGCACTCTGTCACATCCGACTAGCTGTCACCCATGAGAGCATGGCTACACCCAGCCAATAAATGTGAAGTCAAAGCAAGCACATTTTTGTGATTTGCAGTACAGTAACTGCTGTCCTTAGCAGGAATCATGACAGTCAGGTCCCCACAATGTACTGACAGTAAATAGTTGGAGCCTACATAATTTTTCAGGTACCATCTGAAATTGACTAAGTCTGTGCTTATTTGGAAATTTCATGACTGTGTATAATTAAAATGATCAAAAAAGTTTGGTTTCATTGTATCATCATGTTCCTGTTGATTCTTCCGCTGATGATTCTCCTTTTGTGATTTCCTTTTGAGCTGTTTTCAGGTCAACACACAACTTTCATTTAATTACCACAAACTTTGAAAAGCAGATTTAGCAATGTAGACACAATTAATGTGAAAATCACATTGTTCCACCACATAATCTTACACGAATTGGACACATTAATTGGACAGTTATGTTTACTCAAGCACTGTAAAACACCTTTACGTAAGGGTTAGGGTTAAGGTCAGGCAACTTGAACAATTGAGTCAAGAAAAACTGAAAATCAACACATTGGAAAGCTACCTTTAACCTCCACACACAACTATTCAGTGTCAATCTGCTGTCTGTTTCTAATCCTTTCATGGTGGGAGAAGATATTCTCTAACACTTCTTACATTATTTGCATTGTAATTTTTTTTTTTTTTTTTTTTTTTTTTTTTTGCATTGTGATCATTTCACAAAATTATATGGACATCGTCTGATTCACGATCCACTTACCCAGTTCAGGTCCCTTTTTTCTGTCACACAGAGTGGACCTCTGTGTGCTGCAGTAAATCTTGTAATATCTCAACACATAGTAACGTAAGGGAAAACACCTAAGAGTAAGCTTTTGAATTTTAAGGTGGATGTGATGCAAGAGTTTGGTGCTGTTTTACTGTATAATAGATACAGCAAAACAGCACCAACCTCTTGCAATGTAATGATAGACTGTTGCTTACTTTAACAAATGTCAACTATACTAAATGGTGCACAAATTATAGCTCATTTATCCTGAAACCTTTTTATAAGTTCTGGAAATTTGTTGTGTTGTAATTTTCAGTGATGAGACAGCAGTGGATTTCACTTGAATCTTCAAATTACATTATTTTGTTGCCAAAATATTTGCGGTTGATAACACATTTAAATCTTCTGATCAATTTGGCTCTCTCCCAGTAACTTCTGGTGCAAGATAACCAAACATGGATAATTAGGAGATATGAGAAATCATTACCCACTGTTAATCATGGTGGAAGTTTGTCTGGTTCATTGTCATTCCAATATCAGAACACTTGTGAGACGAGAATATTTCACTGATGTAATGTAATCAGAGATGTCTATCTCTCTGAGAAGTTTTGGCTCAATTAGTCCTCCTGAACACTCCAGGCTGAGTGTCGCTCTAATTTTAATCTCTGCTCAGCACCTGCAGTGCAGTAAATGTGCGTTCTTAGAAACTTTGTAATAAGAACATATTTATGAGCCATATCTAGGCATAGGTTATTCTGTGAGAGATACAATGTTGAGGAAAAGTTATTATCATGGAAATGTATTTTTTTTCAGGAAAATTCATAGGGAAAAAAAATGGAATAGCCACAGGATGATAAACACATTAAGTAGATTACATCAAACATAAACAATCAATGTGGGCTGATTGAGAAAACACAGCAATATTCATCTTTGTCTGTTTGATAATCTTGTTTAGTCTGCTTGCAACAAACAGTCCTGAAAATGAATAGTCATGCCAAGATAATACCGTCCAGTTTCAGTGGGAACGTGCTTTGCCTCCCTTGGGCTGAAAGATATTTGGATGGTCGAGTGAAAAATTGCCCTGAATTCTGACCAATGAATCGTTTTACACATGCTTTAATGCATTTCATAAATAATCTGCCCGAGAAGGTAATTAGTGCAGGTGTTTACACATATTTCTGCCATCAGGGTGCACAGTAGGATCACAGTTGGCTGAGTGAGTTTTAGGTTATTAAATTAGGCCCAAGGTAACAGGAAGAAGGATGAGCTACAGTTGGGCAGGTAGGGGCAACAACATGTTTCCCTATTCATCATCCAAACAAAAAAATACATATTCAGGAAATTATGCAGCTTCAAGTTTTCTTCCATAAGAGGAACAAATTCTCTTGTTTGCATAATCAGACCTGTATTGCAGAAAGATTTTTCATATTCAGGAGAGTTAAATAGTACTGAGGCATCTCTCCAAGGGGTTTTTCCAAAGACGAGGGAAAGGTTGGACCTAGAAACGTAAGAATTAAGATGCTTAACTTTGCACGGCTGCACCAAATAGGGAAGTAAATCATCCTATCTTCATCATCTTCACAGCAGTAATGCTGTTAACAATCCAGTGCACAGAGTGTAAGAAAATTAGTGAGACCTGATTATATTGTTCAGCGTCGTCACAGATCCTTCCCAGCATGAGGGATGTCCCGAGGTTTAGGGAAATGCTCCATAGAGACCTGTCAGTCAGTTTTGTCAATTAAGGATGGTGGTGACCCGCATGTGCCGTCTGCTGGATGCATATGCCCCATTGCAATTGCCGTTAAAACATCAGCGCTTCTCAATGTTGCGTACTCTCCACAGGTGATGACAGCTCCCTGGGGGGAACCAGGTGGCGCCACTCCCCTCACCTCTTTAGCCCGGACACAGAAGAGCAGTCACATTTGTTGGTTCCGACCAGCAACTCAAACAGATGCCTTTGCATGTCTACTGAAGTTGCTACGTCTCTAAGTGGCACTTGCTTTATAAGGGCTTCACATGTCACTTTCATTAAAGGCTTCGCTCGAAAGTATGACAGAAATGTCAAGAATGCTTCATCTGAAATCCAGTAAATTAATAAAGTCACAATATAGTGTAATCAAACCAGTGATGAGCTGATGACAGTTGTGGCATATGCAGAGATGGTTTGTCTGTTTATTGAACAAATATTTTAAAATAAAACTTTTCCAGGCAGGTGCCATTTGGAACTGCAGAAGATGCCTTGGGGTTAGCCTAAAAATTGTGTCAGATATACGATATTTAATATACGAGTCAACATCCCATTACCCAGCTTTCTCTGGACCCGCGGTGGTCAAACTGTTGTTTCATCTAGCTGATTATAATTAGTTTAGAGCCTTATAGGCTGGCACAGTGCCTCGGTGGTTACTAATGTCGCCTCACAGCAAGAAGGGCCTCAGTTTGATTCACAGCTCCGCTCCTCTCTGTGCGGTGGAAACAATCTAATCTCAAAGCTAAACGGTATCTCTGACCGCTATATGTTAACTCAGCATTGCCATATCATTGACCAAATTATTAACCATTAACACTGGGAGAAGAGGATGATAAAATAAAAGTGATGATGTTATAATTCCGCAGTAAGTACACAACATGTTCAGATACCAGCAATGGTAAAGATAGTGACACAGTAGTAATGTTGAATTTACAAGCATTATTCCCCTGGGTGGTTTTTGACTATACTGTCATCACTTAATTTTAAAGTCCTCTTCCCACAAGGTTTCTGATGATATTAACCTGGTAATGTTGGATTAAGAAGAGGTCTATACACTTACTGAGCACGATACACCTATAATGTCAATAATAGGAATACCAGAAAGTACCAGGCATTACAGCTTGTCACTGTATACTTACCTGGTAGGCTCCACATAATGCACAGATTAATTACCTGTTGTTGTTTTTTTCTTTTTATTTATTTATTTTTTTTTAACAACATAACCAGTAATTACTTCTAACCACATAATTACTTTCTACATATCAGATTTTTATCATGATGTAACATAAAGTGCAAAAGGAGCAAAAGGTCCGAGGATACGAGAACGAAACATGAAAAATGTATTTAGAACTCAAGACTTGGTGTTTTCATAAAAACACCAAATGTTCTAAATTTTAGCTGTGAGTATGTGCCAGCCATGTGTCTTGGCCAGTTTTCATTGTGTTGTTCACCGAGTGCAATCACTATGGTGAGTTGTAAACTTTGTTCTGATTTATGGGCTAATCACGAAACACTAAAGTATAGCCCTGAACGTAACAATTCTTGGCATCTGGGAGAGTTTGTCCCGAAGGCACAGCTGGTTGATTTACTGAAAATGAACTCAGCAGATTTTACCAGTGTTTGTCCATTCCATTTTCTCTACTCCATACAATTTGGGGGATTCAAAATGCTCCCAGCCCCCTACCGAAAAAAAAAAAAGCAACAGCATTTTCAGAACAGTTTGTGTTCACTGTATTTCTCGCTTCTTATGTCCCTTATATATTTCATTAAATTGCATGGTGTTTAATGGCGTACTTTTCAGTATGTTGAGCAGAGGACCAGTGTGTGAACACAGATGGGATAAGTGAAGGTATGTGCTGGTCAAAGCGATTTTGTTGGCAACATTTTTGGATGCTACAGTAATGGCTCAGAGTGGGATGTTTTTTTTTTTTTTTTCTAGTGATCCGTTTTTTTTTCTTTTTTCAACTGGATGGAACACACTCAGAGAAATAGTGGAAGACAGGCGTTAAAAAATAAGAATTTGTTGTACTTTTATTTTCAAACCACTACAGCCTGTAATTATGTCGTTAAGAACCCTAACTGCTCGTTCATTAAGGTGCTGTGATAGTGCCTGATGTGAAACTGTGGATGATATGCTTGACTATGTAAACCCTTTGACTATGTAAAGTGTGTTGTTAGTGAGCTCACACATGCACTAAGTTCTCAAGACTGAGTTATAAGCAGCCAGCACTCGCACTTCCTTGCTTGTACTAAAGCTTTGGTTTTACTCTCGTAGGCTGACACAAGACCCAGAATTAGGGCCTGGGATGGTTGCATTTGAGGGAATGACTGAAGTTAATTTGCTGTAGTTTCATTTGTTCTGGGTTCATACCAAGTCTCGAAGGTCATTCCCTGCCTGCTACCCGCACCTCAGTGACAGTAATCTTAACGATGTTTGAGTAACCCCTTATTTCACTAGATTTAAAATAAAGATAAAAAATTACAGTGCATTTTTTAAGCAATCCTGTGCATATAAAGAATGTACTTTGAGCATACATGCTGTCTTTACATGTTGTGAAGTCCACTCAGTTGTTATTTATAAAAAGACAGAATTAACATTCCGCCCAAAATAAACCTAATCTGTTGCGCACAGATCTGTGCTGCTGATAGATATTGAAATATGGCAAATATGAGAAATATCAAATACCCAACGTGCACAAAAAAAAAAATAAAACAAGGTATGCTGAATGATTGACATCCAATGAATACCTCAGTAATTACAGCCTCAGCTGTAATGCTGCATGTTTCACGTGGATCCCTCTACTCCATCAGATTGCTGCTCGTGGAATGTGGCTTTGCCACCGAACAGGACTTTAATTAGAATAGACTGTTTTGAAGTTGGACTGGTCATTATCTGGCCAACAGAATGAGGAAATTTTTCAGATTGTAGACAGAGAACATGGACTCTGCTTTCAAAGCCCAAGTAGATATGTATCAAATAGTCACACAGATGGATGAATTTGATTCCAGAAATGATCTACTCTCCCTTGACATTGTTGCTAAGCCTGTCCTCACCTTTTCATGGCACTGTGAAATTACCCGCTTTGCAGTTTCTGTAGGCTTAGGCTCTTGGAAAAGTGAGAAGAATTCATTGCAGACACTGAAATCAGTTGAACACTCAGAAGACACCCATTATGCACTTATTAAAATTAATCAGCTGTTAATGATTAAATATTGTCTTTACAGTAATAAGGGAGTATCAAAATTCTAACTGAAAATTATCACCATTATCACACAGAACAAATTGTAAGTTTTCAAAGCTGCTCATTTTTCATCTAACTTCCCAAAGCTGAGAGCTAATTTTAACTTGAAGAGGGGAAAAAAAGGTAAGGGGCGCTGCACTGATTTGAAACTGTAAGATTATGGTTGACAGTACCAAAAAGGAACAGAGCACAAGGAGATATGTCATTATGAAACAGTGAAAATAATCAATTGTAATGATAATGACTGTAAATAGAAGCAGTTATGAAGAAGACATCAAGTCACATCTTCTGAAGTGCATGTAATTAAAAAGCCTTGAGGCTCTTCAATAGCCAGTTTGACCCTTAACAACATTAAGTGTGTTATGCTGAGATGATGATTTTAACATTCTATAATCCATAGTAATTAGCTGCATGTAACAATCATGCATCAACTGCACTCATTTTCTAGTTATTCAAAAAAACAAACAAAAAAACAACAACACACACACACACACACAAAAAAAAAAAAAAAAAAAAAAAAACCTTGATGTATGCAATTATAACAAAGCTCAACATTTTCAGGAGCATCATGAAATGTGAATCACCACACAGGCCTGTGCCACAAACCATAAACGTTTACAGGGGATAGTGCGCTTGGAAAGTGGAGACTTCAAATAGGAAAGCCCTTTTGGCCATGTCACACAGTGTCTTCAGCTGTGGTTGCTTTAATTACAACAGGAACAATGGGTCAGTTGTCTCACTACAGTTCTGAGGGCAACATCTTTACAACATGAAGAAGCATGGAGAAAGCAGCTGTCAGCAAGGATTTCTCTCTCTGTCTCCCTTTTTCTCTCTCTCTCTCTCTTTCCTTTTTTTCTTTCGAGCTTACATGTTGCTAAGCACCCAGGCAAGCCACCATATTTGAGAATATATTTGAGGAAAGCCGTCCTGATAGTATTCTGTTCCTCTTTCCTGGATGGAGCTGCTTTGCATTTAGAATATAGGATGGATTTCTCCTGTACAAGCAGCCATGACGGGCAGTCGCCAAACCCCATGGCAACTGATTAGTAGAAATAGCGTGGGTAGATACAATACTATGACAAATTCCTGACGTTGGATGGTGTCTAGCAGCGCTGTTTATTAATATTCATAATAAACAATGGGAAATTAGTCTCGCAGAGTCTCATCAAGTATTCAACAAGTACGAGAGGATAGGTGAAAGCTGGAAAAGGAAGATATTTCCATGATGTCAGACTGCTGTGGTGATGCTGACCTCAGTGGAGCTGAGGTTTAATTGAGATTTGGAGGATTAAAGCACGGCATAGAATTAGACAGTGGCAGTCTCCTCAGACTCACACATTGAAGGTTTGACTGTATTTACAGGTTTGGGCTTTTTTTGTCACTTATAATGTCTTAAACTAGCCAAGGCAGCAGAATCACCTCAATTTCAATTACAAAAAAATCAGTCTGTTGCATTCAGCGTTTTATCATCGGGACAGAAAATGTGTGAGAAAACTGTCCAAGGTCGCCACAGCCAAAGGTGTCACTCAAAATATCAAGTACCCACTCTATGAAAGAAAGTTACAAGGCAATCCAGCTCAAATGTAACCAAAGATGTGTTTCAAAGTTTGTCATTTTGTCGATTGTGTTACGGTTGCTGTGAGGAAAATCTCTCATGAATACCAGTCACAATGACACAGTGGATAACAATAGTGTGAATTCCATAGAATGCCAAGCTGTGCGGCGAATACACAGCACCATGGGTAGTCAAACAGTCGTACTTATGAGATGCATAAAATTGCTTGAAATAAGGTATAAGCTGGTTTACACCCAGATGGTGGCGTGTTATGTTGCACAGAGTCAAATTGAACAGAACAAAGTAGTATTTAACTGTCTCCCCTGCAGTGCTGAAATGACCCGTCTTTCTGTGTGCTGCAATCTCTCTCGCTGTCTCTCTCTCTCTCTCTCTCACTGTATTTCTTTGCATTTTTTGCTTTTCTTGCTTTCCGTCACCCTCACTCTGCCATTTTTATATTTTTAGCCAATCCAGACATGTAGCGCAGCAGGAGGAAAACTGCTGTATCTGGTGAAACAAGAACATGAATAATTAAAACAGCGTTATTAATGAACTTCCAGACATTATGTAAATGAAAGATTTCAAGTCTAATTTGTCAGCTTGACTTCTGTTGTCTGCTCTCTCACTTCTCTACGCACATTAAGGGTGTATTATAATAGCCTCAATAATGACAGGGTGGCCTGCTGTGAGAAAGGTGTGACAGTATGCCACTAAAGTGTTGTTGGACCGGTGGCTTAGTACAAATGAAAACCACTCTCATGATTGCTCTGTCATTCAAAATTAGCTCATCTCTACTTTTGGTCAGCTCCAAGATATTTATGTTCTCATTGCACTGTAAAGCAATTTGGATAAAAATATCAAATTTCAGATGTGATTGATGAA
This sequence comes from Myripristis murdjan, assembly GCF_902150065.1. Lineage (NCBI taxonomy): Eukaryota > Metazoa > Chordata > Actinopteri > Holocentriformes > Holocentridae > Myripristis > Myripristis murdjan. The sequence goes on along the minus strand of NC_043983.1, from coordinate 7,083,397 downwards.
GTTTGGGCAACTGTTTGAAACAACATATTCTTGTTTATAGCACTGAACTTTGAACTGAAACCCCAGGCTGAGCGGGGTCAACTCCACTCTCCAGTCATTTGGTGACAGCAGCTCTCTCTGTTGATTAAGATTTAATCTCACTTAAATCAGACCCTCCCACTGCACATAAATCATCCCCTGTTCCCTAAATCTCCCATGAATATTTTTTTTTTTTCTGCTCATGAGCCATTTTCTCCAGTTGGAGGCGGCTGGTCTGGTCTGTGAGTCTGTGAAAACTGAATTTCATGCACAGCCTTATGTTATTTCTCTTATTTCTGTAAGAGCAGCATATGCTCTATTAATGATTATGTCATGTTATATTATGAAAACCTGATAACAAAGAAAATCAGAGAATCAAAGTGCAAGTGAAAATCAAGCGCAGTCAGTTGCCATGGTTTGTGTGTTTTGCTAAAAGACTGGCAGAATAAATGCTGAACTGATAATTATGAATAGAACCACTGGGAGGTATCATTACCATGGCTAAGTGTTTAATCACTGACCACCACATGGCAATAATACTGAAATGTGTACATGTCTATTCTGGTCTGAGATGGCCAGTTGCAGCCTATCACCATGACAAGATGATGCAACTGACACTGAAGATCCCAAAGAGCCATTAGTCCCCTCTTTTTCATTTTGACACGGGCTTCTGGATATCTGCCGTCTCTTAATATTATATTACAGCATCAACAAACCCCCACCCCCTGTTTATCTTTATTACTGCCCCCTAATCTCTTTTGACAGTTAATCATGTTACAAGTTCTTTGGGTCACTTAAATTCTTAACGGCTTTCAGCATTGTGTGTCTGGCTTTGCTGTGTCTTAATGTTTATAACTTCTGATCATTTGTACTGTCTATTAGACAGTACATCCCCATCACTGATAGTGTCTTTATAAGTGAAGTCACTCGGTCCCCCTCAGTGCCGGTTAGCCATGCTGTGATTAATGTGTTCACGGTCTGGTCAAAGTGTCGATATCTTCAACAGCTGGGCCCATCTGTCATCTTTTTCCTGTGACACCCTCCAATGTAACTCAGGTCCTATAAGGGAGGCCATCCATCACAGTGGTAAACAGAGACGTCTCATATTAGCAACCCTGAACACTTCTCATCATATACGATAACAGACAAGCAATCATCTGGTATTATGTAGCGCCATAGGCTATAATGTGAAATATTAACGGAAATATACAGCACACCAGATGCCCGATGGCATGGGCGTCTGTGCTCGGTGTAGTGACGTGAGGGGGATAACAAACCAATGCAGAGAAACTGGAGATGAGAGATTTGTTCCAAAGCTGTAAAACTGTCCCAGTACAGGTCCGAGCTACTTGAAAATAGAACAAATGATTTGTGATGGATTATTTTTTTTTCATGTTTATATTGTTTGTGTAAACCAAAGGCACAAGTATTTTCTGTCTGAATAGTACATTGATTTACAGTGTATACTCAAATACAGCCAGTCTAACTCTGGAAGTGTATCTGTACAGCAAAGTAGAAAGCAGCATTTCACTTAGTGTTTAACAGACTCATGACACTAAGAGATCTAAAACTATCTTTGAATGTGGAACATGATCATGCATTTGGACTCATTCACTACAGGTGCCTGGCAGTCTTGACATGTTGTTTCCTCTAGGGGGCAGTAGAATCAGGGACAGCTTGTGTGTCTCTCCATCTGGGATATCGGTGACTGATTCACCACCATTGCTGCTCAGATAAATACTGGAGGGTTGAGGCCAAAGGCCAGCTTACTGCAGATCAACCTCATTCTGACTCCCCTCCCTCTCTTTCATCCCCTCCCTCTCTCTCCATCTCTTCACCTTACTCTCTCTCTCTCTGTCTCTCCTTCTTTCTCTCTTGCTCTCTCCCCCCATCTATCTTTGCGATGCAGTCCCGTGCAGCACTCACTCCTGGCAGGGATTATGCTGACAAGCTCACCACTAGTAGTGGGAGGAATATATGCATGTTGTAAATCAAGATATGGAGCTTTAGTCAATGCCATTGTCAAGTGATGTAGATAAATGTGGGTACAATCTGTGTTCCATGTTAATTTTGGAAACTCCGCCTGGTACCCAGTCCTTTTTTTAATGCCAAGGGGCTGTGGTTACATGTTTCACTCACAGCTTCCAACAAAGATACTTTTGTTTTCATATTTTAAATGAAACACAGTCAGATAACACTCGCCCAAGCAATGGGGAGTTTTAAAGATGAATTCGAAATGTGCCGATAAAACAACACTCTCTTATGTGTGGCTGACCATTGTGGTCCATTATTTGGACTTAACAACAGCAAACCACATGGCGGTTGAAAGAGAAATTTTCTATTAGATAAAGACGGCAAAATCAAACGCAGGTTTCCCAAAATTGAAGCAAGATTGTGTTTCTCTGACTCTTTGAAACTCAAGCACAATTTGGCACACATTTAGGAGGAGAAGGGCTAATTGCATCAGCACCTCTGTATAAAAACTCAACCAGTTATGAAGCCATAATGGGAAACAGGATTTCTCCTCTGTGCTTCATGATGCACAACTTTTGTTTTTTTTAATTTCTTCTCCTGATGTTTTTTTTTTTTTTCTCTCTCTCTCTTTCTCATCTGGTGTGGTCAAAGAAGAGATGCTCATTGTAACAGTAGGAAACATATCATATGTATTGAGGAATGAAGCAAAAGAGGCCAATAATCAGGGCAGTTAGATGGAAATAGTTTCATTTCCTTTGGTGTAAACAAATACCCCATGTAGTCCCCGGACCAGAGCTGTGGGTAATCGGCTGCTATAACTCAACAGAACACTTTGCCCTGAGCTAAACATAATACTTCCTGCACTTAACTAAATCCATTTTTCAACCCTGAGAAGAGTCATGACATGCCAATAGCTTATTGTACAAATGTCCGACAATGTTACGATTGTAGAAAACATGTAAGGCGACAGGGATTGCTTAAATTACCACAAAAAAGTTCTAAGGGGATTTCAGAGTATGGACAGTACTTGGTAAAAATCGGTAAAAACAGTTTTCCTTCTAGTGTGTTTGTCTGTTTGTGTTCATTTGTTTTTTAAAGGACTCCTCGTATTTCCAATTATCCATCTGACTTATTTATTTGACTTTTAGTAGCTCATTGCTGCACCATTTCCCATTTGCATGAATTCCTCTCCCAATGCCATTGAGAGGCTTGCTGTCAAATTTGCCTTGTTGTTACATATGAAAGTGGTATGATTATTCAAAATTGTATTATTCTGACTTCCATCACTTAAATAAACAATTACATAACAAACTAACTCCCTATTTATTAAGGGACAATGGGGTTTTATACAAAACAGTTGATAACCCCATTGACACAGGCAACACCTGAAAAACTAGAAAAAAAGAGTAACTCACCACACACATCAAGGGCTGTTGCTGCCAGAGGGCATTGTTTTTGTTGACTTTGCTTAAGTGTGATTTTAAACTGCAATCATACCAACAGTTTGTTCCTCAAAGAGTTGAATTAGCTAGTCTTCTCTCTCTGTTTAAAAAAAAAAAAAAGTCTGCCATTTTTTTCACAAAGCCTGTGCTATTTATTTGTTGGTGAAGGGACATTCATGGCATTGATTTTTTTTCGAAAAACTTTGTGATTTGGCATGGTATTGTAAAATTAGGTGGATCACATCAAAGTAGTTCTCTTGGCAAGAGTGTAAAGCAGATTTGTCTCGTTTGGAATCTTAGATCTGAACTGGCATGTACCTACGCATTTCATAGCGTAGGTACTGACTGCAGTGACATGGTTAATTATCCACAGCTTGGAAACATAGCTCCAACCAGAATTGTATATATTTACAGAGGCAAAATGCACAGATATGGGGAAAGAACTGTGAGATTTATATGACTTTGTGTTGAATCCAGTCAAGGACAAATTCTCTAAATAGCGAGACACTGCACCTTGAGTGTGAACCCACTTGCCACTGTTTTTTGTCTGGTATTTTCCTTCAGGTTCAGTTCATCCTTTTGTAATTAGCACCTTGTGGATCTCAGATGGGTTACATTCGACTGATAGGGAGAGGTTGATTCCTCCACCTCTGTAATAGCGCGAATGCTGCTTTTCACCCTATCACAGGGACTCGCAGGAGGTCTTTTTCACTGCTGCAGGTGGTGTGAATGCTGTTGCCACACCTTCTGGAGCAGCATGCCAGTTTCCTACGCCAGATACCTCATACTGTTGATGCTGTCTATACAACCTCTCATAAACACCTTCCCTATTTATTTCGCACAAGTTGCAATGGTGCTTGACTAGCTGCTAGTGCCTGCAAGTTTCAGTCCATATCTCAGCAGTAAAGGAGAAGACTGGGCTACCTGAGGCCCTGCTGCGAGGCATTGGTAGATAAAGCACACTCCAGGTAACAGCATGCATGGCCACTCACCATTAGATCACTCCCCATGCTGCCCTAGAGATGGCACTCTTAATTAGAGGGGCCTTGGATCTTGCTGTCAAGACACAGGTTTTACTGACCACATTACCACTTTATAATACAATTCCTCGCAAGCCTTAGTAAAGCATTGCAGAGGCGTACATTATCAATGTACACTATAATTGACACTGTTCTGGAGTTGCCTTATGTCTTCTTGTTGAACTTCTGCTTTCTTCAGAGCAGTGACTGCCTTGTCTTTGCTGATTACCCTGTTAGTCAGCTGTACTTCCTCCCTAGACAATGGTCTGTTCTGCTCATGCAGATGATGGGGTGCAATATCAAAGGCAAATGAGATGGCTGCCAATTAGGGAGGGCTTCCAGGTGCATTTCAATGCAAACTCACACCAGTAACTGCACCCTGTAGTGTCTCCATTCAAAGACACATTATAGCTTGTAGACTTCAACAAAAAGTTATAAAAGTATTTCAATTACCAGAAAAATGACAGGCTTCTTTTCAAGACTTATCACAGGGGGGTTTCGAACTTTGTAAGGATGTCTTGCTCGATGTTTGAAACAGAAAGTTAAATTGACTTGCTCTTCGCACAATTTGTGCAACCTTTTTCCCCCTTAGTACTGAATGTAAACTGAAAGAATCAATTCATTCCCCTCTGTTATGAATAGACGGCAGTTCAAACGTGAGACCACACAGTTATGTGGACAGCCCCCACACTCCCCTGTGGATACAGTACAGACTTTTATGCTGTCCGTACATGTACTGTAGCAGAAAAGGCTCAGACAAATCCAGTCACCTTTGACCAAACCTTTTGTAGGTCACTTTTTGCAAGAGATTTAAATAACCATCGACTTAACAATAAGTTAAACTAGGTAAGGTTATTGTTGGGAAGGTAAACTTATCTATCAGTCAGATATTAAAACCAAATTTGAGTACTTTGTATCAAAATAGATAAGAAAACCAGTAAATGCTGTCCCTAAAAAAAAAAAAAAATCGACATCAGCTTTACATTTAACTTTTATAAGTGCTAAAGCCATTAATGATCTACCAGGAACTTCCTCCTATATGCGCATAAAACATGCACTTTGCCCAACACAGGTTAGGTCAAAAAAAAAAAAAGAAAAGAAAAAAAAAGCTTTCCTCTACTCTTCTTGTTAGTGTATTTCCTGGATCTGCATACGCACAGTAGTGCACCAAAGTGGCCTTTGAATCTAAATTTTTCGTTATTATTCAAATTAAATCAAGTCAGGGCAGATGGGAAGAGCAGTCAGAAGAAGCTCGCTGCTGTAAATCTCGAAGCTCTACCTCTGTGATTGCTCAGGCCACCGTGGAATAAAGATTAGAAGAAAATCACTAATCACAGCGGATGTCATTAGCATATTACCAATAAGGGGATGCAAAAGGGAAAAGAGGAATTGCCTTATAATATTGGTTAAAGTACGAATCAATGCCGTGTATGGATGCACACAGCTGCTTGACAAACAGACATATTCACTTCCAAACATGGGTAAAGGAAGTGTCTAAAAATTATGTTTTTTTCAATGTTTTTGTCTGAGTCACTCACTGGAGCACTTGATGTTAATATCACATTCCCCCTCTCTCTTTTGATCAGCTTTTGCAGCTGGGCTGCCCTGCCTCACTTGGATGCATCAACAAAGCTTGAAGTGGCCACTCTAATCTGGTTAAGTATTGCCTGGTTGGGGAGAAATTAGTCGAATTCTTTTAACTTTTCAAACAAACATAATACAGTCAAACTTGCTGGATGGGAATCAATTACATGTACTGGAAATAGGTTCGGGGGGAATATCATTTCAGTTCTGGAAATCATCTAATACATCTATTCAACGACATATGCCTGTAGTGTCATATCGAAGCCATATTTCAGTCCAGTGTAATGAATAAGCCAGAGGAATATCTGTTGAAACACTACCGGAATATGTTTCACAAATCTTGTTCACCCACTGGTGATGTTAGCCATTATCAGCAGTACTTCAAAAATAGTTATTCCTCCCCTAAATCCATTAATAGATATTGTGAGAAATTCTGGGATAATTCTAAGATAATTGCGTAGTTTTTCAATATGATTGATTTTAGCATTGCATATGTATATTTGTTTTATATTTTACTAAAATTTAACTTCAAATTCTTTTCCTAGATGTATCGATCTGTTTAATCACATCAGTTCTGTATAAGACATAGTCAGAGCATGGCTTTGATTCTGTGACATTCGGTAATATTCATATTCTTGTGAAAGGATATTTCCGATTGCTTGCTACCGCTAACTGCTTCTAGATTTTGTAGTTCAGCGCTTGCTTTAGCATGCCAGAAGGATGTACATTTTAATTACATATATTATATATTTATATATATTGTACCATCACCAACCAGTTTGGTAGAATTGTGCAACACATGAAATCATATAGATCAAGAAATTACTCACCATTTCACTCAAACTTCTGGTGACAGCTTTTGTCTATGTATGTATAACTAAGAATATCCATCTATTTTCCTGTCAAACAGCATTGTTTGATGAGTCATTACCATAGATGAATGCTTGTAGAGATATAGTGAAAGAAATATCTGGCGTGATACCGTTTCACTATTGACAGCCTCCCTTTTCAAGAGGTAAAATCTGGGAAAACAGACTTGTTTTATTATTGACTTGCCGAGCAGATGGTTTGGAGGGAAAAAAAGAATATGATCACAATACAAACATTTTTGTTGTATTGAACATTTTCTCCCGTTGGATCTTTGAGGCAGATTGTCTCCATTTTTCAACATGTCTAAACCCTTTGTTTGAGAGAGATCTGTTAAATCTGTCTTGCTGCTAATAAACTGCCATTATTCCCTCCAACAAGGCTGCACTCATTAATAATGCCTCTGTCAGATGCTCATTCTCCTCTGTGAAAATAGAAAATATCATTAATTACAGTTTCTGTCACCCTCTGACAGCTCAGGCAATTGTTCCAGTCCCTGAGTTCTGTTTCATTGTGTCCATACCTAGTGACCACCTATTCTTTACTGTCTCAATGGGGATGTCCAGCATGTGAGACCCACAAAGACCCTGGGAGATCTCACCACACATTGCAGAGCTTCTGTCCCAGCAACACATTAGTCATCCAGGGAACGATTGGGTTGGGTGGTGTGCGTAAAACCTAGATCTATCTAATTCTCTCAACTAGAGATTAGGGAAGAAAATCAGTCAAGATCTAGTTTGTTTACTTTTCCATTGTGGATTTGATTGTGTTTTTGCTACTCAAAGAAATATCCTCCTTAGATGAGCACAGGAGGATTTTCTTGTTCAATTCATCAACAGGGAGAAAGAAAAAAAAAAACGACTAGTCATAACGTTACAGCTGCCGACTCTGTAGAGGGGTACGCTCGTGTATGAATACATAAGGATCTTATTGCATGTGGAATGCTTTGAAATGAAAAAAAGGCTAACGTGAATAGAAGAGAACAGTTGCAGGACAAAGGCCTAACTCTCCCAACATAACAGCGCAGTGTGCTAACAGAGGGAGTTGGATGGGATTGTTGAGGTTTTACATTATGTAAACTAAAGTGAAGCCCACAAACGCACACCAACTGTTCCCCGGAGTGTTGCCAAAGCAGACAAATGTGTGGCTCACTTTGGTAGGTTACTGTTATTCAGTGAATTTAGCACATATGCTAGCTTCGAGACATTGGTCTCTTAAAATCAGTCATGTGAGTAAATGGTTGTGTCTACTACTGCAATCAGCGGGCCATCAAGTTGTCATTCAGTAAATAGCACTAAACATTAACCTTCTAGATGCTTATTTTAGTTTGTTTATAGATGTTTTTCAATTGAGTGTGTGGGGCTCAGATCAGCACAAACACAACTGTTTCTGCTTCACAAATGGAAATGTTCAGCTAAATGAGATTGGAAATATTTGTTTCAGTGAATTTCTGCAAAACACTCTGAGATGTCTCTTGACTTGGGACATACAATTTAATAAATGAGGCATCTTCAGCCACTGAAAATGTAAGAAGACTGTTTCTCTCTTCCTTTTTTTCTGTATTTGTGTGCTTTTAGAATTATTTTTTATTGTCTTTCATTTCATGTCCATGAACTGTTGCTATATAAATAACCAACACTGACGCTAACAACACTAAGAGGTGACATTCAAGTTAAACTTTATCACTTTCAATTAAAAAAAAAAAAGCACTTGAAATTTGCTTTGCAGGCGTACATCTGAATGTGTTGTACATCACTCATTTGCAGTCCAGGAGAAGGCCAGAGTCATTTTCACTTTATATTCTATGGCTGCGATAAACAGTATTAAAGGATGAGTTGTCAAGATACCACACTGTTTCTTAAGTTATTGCTGAAATATTCTTTCACATATTCTGTCAAACACAAGATTATATGACACAATAATGTGGATTTTGGTTGAAGTTTCTCAAGATGGATAAGCTCAGGAGGATATGATACCGGACCCCATGCGTGGATGTAATTAAACAAGGGCAAGTGATAGCAATAATGTATCATCCACTGGAGCTGAGGTCTTGGCTTCCTGCGAACCAGTGTTACCAGAGACAAATGACTTGAAGCAGTCGCCAGCGTCCCTTTTAACTTTGCCTGGTGCAGACACAGAGAGGGAATATCTCCCTAACAGTGGTGGCCCAGCCAAGACAAATGGACGGTCATAATCCTCCCACTGGTGCAGAATGTGGTTTATTAGAATACGATACAGTGAATGTGAAATATTTCTCTGGCTGTGCGATACAGTTTCATGCTCGCTCTTCAACACACAAGTCATACGTGACAGTTTTCACTTTTATGGAGCAGCATAACCATCTTGGAAGTGCTACCGTAAAACTTAGAGGACTTGTGTTTCAAGGAGACTTAGACAAGATATATCTAGGGCAAAAAAAAATGCGTAGAATTAAATGGGACAAAATGCACAGTAGGGTTATCTAAAGCGACATTTGTAAGTGTCCTGAATTGAGAGAATCATTCAGGCATCTGTTGGCAAACACTGTTTATCTATTCAGTCACAGGATGCTCTCTTCGGGCAGCACAGGCAGGAAATGCTGAGACAGTAGGATTTAGCTATTATTGCATATCATTACATGAATAAAATATGTGTATGATTACATGCAAAAGTTTGTTCAACAATTCTCCAATTTAGGTCTGTTGGATTAGATGGGGGGGAGGCTGCGAGGGGGAGGTTTTGTCAATACCTTAGAAGTAATAGGCCTATGACCTGTGTTAAGAATTAATAGAGACATTACCAAAGAGCAGTCTAATCATTTTTTTTTTTTTCCCAGTACAAAAATGTATTACATACTTGGAAACCTCATATAATCTTTTCGCTATAGACCTGCATACCATCTCCTTTACAGTTAGAAATAAGAAAGAACAAATCATTGATCTTTGATCTTTATGAAAACCACTTCAGTTCGCCTGCAAACTCTGCAAACTGTTTGTTCCTTTCTCCGCTCCTCCAGTCCACAAACCCTGTGTTGTCATTCAAAGATGGTTGTATCCAGACTCTCGGGGCCCTCAAACACTTTTGCTTTTATCTCATACACTCTGGTCATTTCCTTGAACACAGTGAAGACCTGCGGTGCTAAAGAAATCATTTATGGCTTCTTATGGCCTGTCCAGTCCTGCGGGGTCTTGCGCTGTGCCCAGGGAATGTAGATGAGCCCACCTCAGTAGACCTCTCTCTGCCATGTTTTGACAGACCTGCAGATGGTTTCTTACAGGCTGGGGACTTTTTTTTTTTATAATCTTTTTTTCCATAAATGACCATCTGAGCTCCCAATCATATATATGTATATGCATTTTTTTCTGTTTGTATGTGTGTCTATATACATGTATTTTTTCTTGCATTGTGTATATTCTGTGTATCGTAGTCATATTTATGAACAGTATTTTACAGCAAGATATGTTAGATTGAAAGGCATTCATCTGCTTATTTATGTCATCTGTATGTATGGTTTTAGTTAGTCTGTTACTTTGTATTTAAATGAAACCCTTGTGAAGGGACATTTTGCATACACGATTAAGTTCATAATTCCTTCAGTATGATTACAGGGGAAACACTTTATTAGTATGACTGAATAAATTGACATACAAATAGTTGAAACGTGCTGTAGGGATAAAAACTACTGTAAATTGTAATTAAAAAAGAAAAGGATTCATAGTACTTAAAAATACACAAAAAGTCTTTATTCCATTATTCTACATTATTCTTCATAATAGAAAGTTAAAAACTGTGACCAACCAGCCGTCACAGTATTTAACTTTCCTTTATTAATAATCACAAAAATATGGAGCTTTTTTTTTTTCCTCATGCATTCCCGGTTTTCATTGTTATTAAAGCCCAAACATTCAGCATGAGAAGCTATCCCAGCCTCCCGTGCTGTCTCATGCTAGAAAGCCCCAGCCACGTTTGATAGCGGCTCACGTGCAGTTGAAATAAGGATAGACCAACGCTGGGCAAATGATCTCGACTCATACGTCACATGCGCGTCTATTCTTTTCCTTATTAATAAAGATCATGTTGCCGCTCCGTGGCGTGGTATTGCATCTTCTCTGCACCATCTTAGAGCCATGCTGCAAGAGTGTGGGGTGATGAGGAAGAAAGCTTCAGGCTCTTTGGAGTGCACTAAACACTAACTGTTGAGTGATGTGATATGAGGAAACGCAAATGTGTTTTGCTTTTCATTTGATTACTTCTGGGTAGGATTAGACTGACATTGAACTTTGAAGGCCAATATTTTTAGAGTTAAATTATCAACGCCCGATATTTTATGCCCATATTCAATAGCTTAATATTTAACCAAAATAACACAGGGATGCTGTGTTGCCAGAATTTTGAGATTTTTATTCTTGTTGGGGTAAAAGTATTTAATTTGACGAATTGATAAAACATGGGGGAAAAAAACTAAACTGAAAATTTCAGGCTATTGTAAGATCTGTTTACTGTATTTGGGAAAAGACATCAGAGTATATTGCAAGCATTCATATGAGAAGAAGTGCACAATTTTACATCATCTATACCTAAAAGAAGTGTTTTGAATAATAATATCTTAAAACTTGTGCTGCATGCGGCATGTGGAGGCAGGGATATGGATTTATGGACATGGCTTGTATTGCACTACTTCTCTGTTTTGTTGATATACTAATCCAGTTCATCACAGTACATTATAAGATTACGATTGCATTTATCTGCAAGTAAGCCTATACATCCCACTTTTTGCAGACTGCAAAATGATTTTCAGAAAAGCAATCAAGGAACATATTGTAGATTATGGTTAAGCCCTGAATTAGAAATGCACAGCGAGAGGCTGAGCGGAGATTTTTGTGTCTGGAGTTAGCAACATATGATTGTTGTCCTATGGCGAGCTCAACTGCCAATCTGCTGTGAGGCCAGCAATTTTATATCTGATCAAGTCCAACTTTATTTTCTCCTCCATATAGTAACAACTAAAACCCGGTAATGGCAAAACACAGTGTTGTCATCCCCCTAAAATCTCTAACAGAAGATTAGATGATTGCTGGTGCTTTGCTCTTTATTCTTTCCTAGTGCATTTTACACTTGCCTTCTGTAACATGCCTTAAGAAGGTCTCAAAGTTAGTGTAAGCTGATCAAACAGGACACCCAAACAATGAAAAGCATGTTTATTTCAGTGTAAGTATCTACTCTCTGATTCGCTGTTTGAGAATATTATGGGTGTCGAGCAATTATTCCTGGAAAAGGGTTTACAGTACTGTTGAAATTGCATCAGAGCACAACATTTACGCTGGGCACAAGATAAGATTTAATCCAGGGTAGATTTCCTCCCTGAATAAGGTATTGCAGTGTGGATTAGCTCTTGTTCCGAGTACAGTTAACAAGCTTCGTGTGTGGCTGAGGTTAGCGCTTATATGCCCAGACAAGGTATGTTGTGTCTCCCAAAGGAGGCAGAGCACTGTGGATTACAAGCAAGGCTAACATTTAGCAGGCAGCCGGGACAACTGCGCTCATATAAGCTTTAAAGAGCCGCCGCATATGTCTGCATCATAAATCCATTTGTAATATGACAGCATGACCTTTGGAATCAAGCTCATTTGTTCCACTCCTGTTTGAATGTTTACAAAAGGGAGAAAAAGAGTGCGCTGTGTATCTGTGGTGCCTGTAGTTTTTGGAAAAACGCTCAACAAGCAAGACATTTTTTTTTAATAAATCTGGTAGCCGCAGAAGGCTGTATACCCAACAGGCAGTGCTGTCAAAAGCATTCGCTCTGTGACTGTTGCATTGAAATTCCCCCCCCAAATACATTCTTCTGTCCTCTAGCCTATAAGTTACATACCATCAAATCTGACTTTGCCTTCATTGTGTGGATTTAATGCTGGATGAAATGTTTTTTTTTTTTTTTAATGTATTTATTTATTTTTTAATTTCACATCAGCATCAAGAGAAGCAATGTTCCAGAGTGATGCATAGCCATGCAGACAATGAGGAAATCAATGTGATCCTAATTGTCTTTGTTCACTTCAAAGGACGGCATTGTTGAAAATTGTTTGCAAGCAGAGACAAAATGTGTTTACACCTGAATAGTCACCATGTCTAACAAGTTGAATTGTTTGGGCAGGGTTTTGTGTAAAGACACTTGTATTCTGTAAAAAAAGTGTTTGAATTGAATGACGGTGGCAGCACGGTATATCTCTGAAAGCATTGTGAAAATATTTAAATGTGCAACCTCGAACAAAGTCCCACATGCTCTGCTCTAACAACAAGTAGCAAACTACCCAGAAAGAACGTGTGTATTTGCATTAAAATATTTTTTTTAGCACTGTCCCTGTTTTCTTTGTGGTACATAAATGTATTTTTGCCTGTGAGGGAATCAGTGAGCCTTATGAATACTTTCATACAATTCATACCATCTATGAATACTCCTCATCCGTGCTCCCTGCATTACATTACTCTTTTATTTCTCAAGTAACTTCAAGCATAAGGAAAAGAAAAAAAAATCTAATTAAGCCACAATAAATTAATAGGATACACACTTGTCATAATTCTCTCCTCTCCTTGCCCAGCCTTCCACCAAGCCCTCATGTGCTTTATCAAATAAATGGTCCAAACCAATAAAAACAAGAGACACAAGGCTATTCAAATTGGAATTGTGGTCTCTGTGGGCTACGTGTAAAATTGCTTTCACCTCCTCTGTGTTGACCCGCTAGGCAGGTCATTACTGTAATTCCACTGTGAAAGTATTTTGCTCATCTTCAGCCTTCAGATGCAAATGCTGAGGTTTCACAGAAGCCGCTAATCAACTTATAAACTGTGGAAATTAACAAATGACTGCTGGAGAGTTGAATTTGTATAAAGAGTAGATTTTAGATTGGGTCACAGCTGAAACAAAAGATAATTAAGCCGAAACCAACCACTGACTCTGGAAAAAAATATAGCGCTATTCACAAATTTGATTCCATTATTTTTTAAAATAATTGATATATTAAACGTGGTTATACTACAAATTGCCACATAATATAGTTAGCAACAATATGAGTAGCACTGAACCACAAAGACAACATAACCACTTATATTATTTAGCTTTTGTTGATTTAATTCCTAAAAATTTGAAAATTGTAATCTCTGTGTTGTTAATTTTGACATAAATGAATAATATGCAAAGTAGATCATTCATTGCAACTACCAATCAAAAAACCTTGTTTCAAAAGCATTACAGCATTATTCAGCCACTAAACAAAGCATTTCTTGGGAAATCATCTGTTAAAACATATTTTGACAAAAAAGACAGACAATAGCATGACCATCATTATTAATTATGCTATGCTATTCATTATAGTCAGTCATGTATTTGTGATAAACCCTCTATATGTCTACTGTCTATATGCAACTTTGTATGCAGTTCCTCATTGTGAGTATAATTGTGTGGTGAATGAATGGTTGAGCATTAATCTCCTCCTCATCCAATTTGTTAAGGCCAATTAGAGCTTGTACTGCTATGAAACCATAAAACAACAGACAACATAAACCTTCTCAATCAGTGAAATTATGTTTTGGGTTTATGCTCTGAAATAGCCACAAAAAGCAGACAGTAACAGTTAATCAAATGACTGCCTTCCTGTAAAAACATTTCAGCAACTCATCTTTCCAAATGGGGAAGTAAACAAAAATGCACGGTGCCCGTCCTGCCATATCGTCGGCTTGTCAGTTAGAGCTGTCACTGTTTATGTGCAGCATTTACTTCACTGAGGAAACTGATGAGTAAATCACTCTCAGGGGACATAGTCTTGAGATAATGTAAAGGAGTGATAATGCAGGCTCGACTCCTCATTGGCAGTTTGTTTTTGGCCAGGAAGTAGCCCCCCGTCCTGGAGAAATCTGACCTGGGCACGGGGGTCACCACCTTGTCACAATTATCCTGGAGCTGCTTTAACTTCCTCATTGCACAAAGAGCTGGTGTCTCCCAGAGCTCTAGCTCTGTTTCGGGCCAATCAGGAGTGTGAGAGGAAAGGAAGAATCCAGTTGGCAAGGCCTTTATCAGCCCATCAGCACCGCTGCATGACATGGGAAGACAGCCAGACATTCTTCTCGCAGGAGATCAGTTTCTTGGCTCAGCCTGTGTTTAAGTGGGTCCTCTGCCACTACGCTCTTGCTGATTGTAGCCCATTTGGCAGCCAGACATGACCGCCCTGCCTGGAGGAGGGCTAAGGTGGAGGCAATAGGCAAATTTTGTTACCATAAACTTCGTTGCAGTCATTCTAGGAATGTTTTGAGAGCACTTCAATTATCATATTACTTATAAGATAATTTAATTTTTTCTCTTTGCAGAATTCTGGGACAGACATATATCTTTGTTTTTCAATGATCAGAAGGTATTTTCAGCCAGGAAGGGCAGCCCTGTAGCAGGAAGGGATTCATTGTGTCGCTAAAGGACACTGTGTGTGAGCTGTCACTGCCCACTTACGGTGACAGTGTTTCCAACCATTCCTTTTTCTTATTTTCAGTATTTCTACCATGATTCCCATCTTGCTACAAAACTTAAAATAAAGATCAATATAACAACCTATCACATTGAAATTTGTAAATTCAAAACAGGCATAACACTTAAGAACAACAAATTAATTTCTACTAGCTTTTCTTTGCCTGTTAATAGCCATGTTTGTTATCTAAATCCATATTAATATGCCTTCTTGAATACAGATAATGCTTTGACATCTAAGATACATTGCATATTTATCAAAAAGTATTTTTTCTAAGGCAAACAATTGTCAGTGGTATGAAAACAAAATCTAACCTTTGTGCTTTGTGTGTATCTCACTGTCTGCAGATACTTACAGATCCCTCCTTATTTGTTCTCACCCCATCTGTGCACTCTTGTCTGAATGGCTAATAATATAACTAAAGTCGAGTTCAACTAATGTCTCTTAACAAGTATTTCAACAAGATTTAAAATACTCTTGTACTAGATAGAAAAAAATGTTTTAACCACATGCCAGTTCCTGGAAAGAAGAGGATAAATGATGATCTCTTCCAGCATATAGATACCTATGTATCCTACTGAGATGCTTGCCAGTTTGTAGCTAATAAACCTGCAAGAGATCAATAGTTATTAATTCAATGTAGAAGTATTTCTGCTGGCTTGCTGTTAAACAAATTCACTCTCGCCATGAGTGGCACAGCACTCATGTCATTGTTAATCAATTTAAATTACAATACTATCCAGAATTTGTAGCAGCGCTCCTGCATATTTGGCTGTGTGCTTGTTTATGCTTTGTGGAAGACATTCTTGAGACTGGGCCTCCAGCTGCATGTGGTGCTGATGCACCTCAGTGGGAACAATGTCCAGCACCCTTGTGTTGCTGCCTCTTTGTAGCCTCAATGCAGCCCAAGGCATCTCTCATTTTCACTTTCACTCATTTTCACTCACTGACCACTGATCAATTGAGTTTTTCAAATTTTCATGAGACTGGATGTAGTTTCATTTTAGGAGGCAGTTCAGGCATGCAGACACTGAGCACTCTGTTTACTCACCAATTTGTGGGTAGCGTATGTTTACATGCACCCCTGTGAATAAGGCAACTTTTTCCTACTGTGATTGGTCTGGATTAGTTTAGGCGGAGGACTGGGCAGTCATTGGTCCAAAATGAATTTAGGAAAGCAGCCTAAAAGCCTAAAAGACGGCAATGCCAGTCCAATGAATTATAAAATACAAATGGCCTTGTGGTGAACAAATGAGTAAAAAGTATATAAGAGGGAAAATGAAAGCAGGGGAGTCCTGGGGCTTAGATTCAGGCTACCTTTTCCACCCTGCTGCTGTTGAGCTGTTCCTCCTGTGCCACTCTCCTGTCGCTCCTCAGCCAGCCTCCTGTTGTTCCTCTGCCACTCTTCCTGCTGCTTCAGTGCCATCCCACAACCACTTCCTTGCCTTCATCTTGCCACCCCTCTATCACAAGGTAATTATAACCAGTGAGGGACGAGGAACTGTGTAGAGCACTAAGCCTTCGACTGGTTTTCTGAATTATGAGCCACACCCTCTCGACAACCTGTCAACTCCACATCCTGGATGGGCTGACTGAGCTCACCATTGGTCATTCAAAGTAAAGTGAGGCAAACTGTCACAAGTTTACTTCTGCTCTGTGTGCCACTGTATGTCAGTTCCTGATTTATTATAGTCATCATCATCATCATCATCATCATTATTATCATTGTTATTATTATTATTATTGTTGTTGTTGTTAGTAGTAATAGTAGTAGCATTAATAGCAGTAGTAGTAACTTATTTAATGTTAAATGATGTAATTATATTACCTTGGTAGTCTGCAAGATCCTCATTGATCAAGTGTGTGGAATGGATTTTCTGTTGGTGAAGTTGAAGCCTCTGCATGTACATCAGACTTATTTATATTTTAATGAAAATTTTGTCTATCACTGCTAATGACGGTTACAATGTTGTAACCCTAGTTTTAGAGGCACAGGCAGAGTCCTCTACTGGACTCTGTAAAACTCTCCTCCAATCATACAGACAGACTAGCTCACTGAAATTTGCATAAATGTGGTGGGCCAATCAGGAAAGCCCACCTAGTGTGTGCGTGGTCTACACTGCATGTAAGGCAGTGTATCAAACTGCCAGCATCCGTAACCCTCTTCAGCAAGGAAGGGCACGGCCAGATGTAGAGGGCTCCACCTGTGCTCATAGAACTGAGGTTACAATATTGTAACCTTTGTGCTGTCTCACACAGGCTCCTCCTTATACTGGACTCTTTGGGTATGGTGGGTGGACCCAGATGAATAAATATTCTGATGTGACATATATTTTGGCTGTCAGACAACAGCCTCACTGAATCCTGACCGACTAAAGGTCAATTGCCGCAGCCCAATTATTTTTCCAAAGTAGAGTGCTTAACCTGGAAGAAAAACAAAAATAAAATAAGGTCTATTGTGCATGCCTCCTATGACAGAGCTTTCAAGAACTGGGGGATTGTTTATGGTTGGGCTGCCATCATTTGTTTCATCCCTGCTTACCATGGTGCCATATGGTGATTTGGGGCTACCAGGGTGACCATCAGTTGCTTTCATCTAATTTTCTCCAACAGTGGAGGAATGAAGAGGAGAGGAGGCTGGGTTAAAGCAGCTTTCCTGACCATGGCGTGTGTCTGGTGTCACAGAGAACCTCAGCGGGACAGTGTCTGTTGCATTTGTTGGTGAACAGGTCCACTTCCACTTTTCCAAACTGGATCAAAATCTGATCCATCACGTTGGAGTGAATCATCCACTTGTCGGGCAGGGGGCTGACCCTCAACATGGGGTCGGCGCCCCTGTTCTCCAGGCCCAAGCCTTCAGCCACAAGTTCCACCATCTTCAACAGGAATGTGGACTGAACTCCGCCCTACCTGTTGATCTAGGCAACACTAGTGTGGTTCTTGGTCCTTACCTACATGTGTTTCCCACAAATAAGGAGCTTGAAGCGTTGGAAGACTAAGAACACCTCCAGTTCCAGTAGTTTGATGTGACAGTTTTCCCCTGAAGGCCACACTTTTCCTACTGCTCTATGTAGCCAGGTTTCTCCCCACCCCATCGAGGAAGCATCTGTGAACACCGATGTGTTAAAGGGCACCTGACCCAGTGGCGTCCCATTGACAGATGTCGTGGAGTCCACCAGTATTGGTGGAATTGTCACCAGACAACACATGCTTTATGTCATCTAAGTGTATATTGGAAAATCATCTGCAGGTATCTCATGTTCAGCAGGCCCAGTGGAGCCACTGGGCGGTTTGGTCCCATGAACCCCAAGACCTACAAGACTGGCAGTGCTGTCACAACCGACCCATGCCACAGTTGGTGTACAGCTTGCTGTAGGCCTGTCCATCTAGGTTCCAACAGAAAAGCCTGTAGCTTGGCTGAGTTGAGCATGGCAGCCAGATAATTTGCCTGTTGCTGTGGGTGAGGAGTGCCAGTTGATCACATATCCTAATTTTATTAGTGTATGGTGCATTTTTCCTTGAAAAGGATTATACAGCATTAGACACACTGCCCTTTACCAGAGGTTTGGATTGTGCAAACCGACCGGCTTAATCTGCTTGGCATCAGTGATCACAGTGGGAGTCAGACCGTGTTTGCTGACAGCATTTCTTCTAGGTATAGTGCTCATGAGAAAAGCTTGGTGTTGCTCCACAACTCTGATTGTAGATTGGATTGAACTGGGTTCGCTGTAGCAGTATGGAGGACCAGGAGGGAGGAGGAGGAGGGGGAGGTGCATGACCTCAGGTGGGTGGCAGGCACCCAGCTTCCCTGATGGATCTGCCTGGTGAGTACTGAAGCAGCGGCTATTGAAGCTCTATAACAGCGGTCCTTTGTCCTCACTGCCTTAGTGGCTGGTGCATCTCCTCTCCTCTCTGTGGAGGGTAGACGAGAGACACGTGAGGGCTGAGCTTCACCTTCTCTTCTTCCAGCCTCTTGTAGCACTGTGAAGCCTAAGAGATCCATCCAAAGGGGCCAGTCAATGAAATAGGGGCTCCCAGAAGATTGTCTTGGTCCTTTCTCTGTAGGGCAGTGAGCCCTGGCCACACGTGTCGAGCGCCTACTGTGGCCAGTGACTTCACATGCCCTGCAGCAGTTGCAATCCCCTGAATCACATTATTCATCTGGCCAATGGTGCAGGCCAGAGCATCAGCTTGATCAGGCGTGGGGAGAGTGTTTAGCGATTTGGGAGCTGCAAAAACACAGAATACTCAGGTTGTTGGCCACTTGGGCCAGATGTCTGAGAGGGAAGGGAGATGAAGGCAGGTTCATCACCGGTGGTTCTACCTCCATCCTGCCCTCAGTCAACTCCGGTGGTGGAGTTGTAGAGGATGCCCTTGGCAGGTGCCATGCAGCAGCGATTACATGCCTGCCGTGCACGGTGACTGAGCCGGGGTACTTCCTGTTCCTCTGTCTTGTTGCATCAATGACTCCAATCTGTTGTCTCACCTTTTGCTGAGAAAGAAAGGATGTCGGCAGCTTGGTATGCTGCCTTATATACTGTGTAGACCACATGCACACTAGGCAGGCTGTCCTGATTTGCTGACTACGTTTATGCAAATTTCAGTGAGCTAGTCCATGTGTATGATTGGTGGAGAGTATTACCCACAGAGTCCAGCAGAGGCGGAGCCTGTGTGAGATAGAACTACCAGGTGCCTTATTCCAAATAAAATACATTACCAGATGTTAAGATTAGCAGATGTTAACACTTTCATGAACTGGGTGAAAGTTGAATATCGATTTTGGTATGTCAGATGGCAAAAGTGCATAACTAAACTGACGTATTTGTATGAAAATGTCAGATTAGTATTTCAGTGTGTTGCACTGACAGTCGGGTGATTGTGGGTGTACTATACATACCATCCATTTTGCAGTGTTAATCATGATTAATGAAATCCATTAGTAAATATGGTGACTTTTATCATTATCATTATTATTATTGTTGTTATCATGTTATCATTATCATGTTGGGGAAAAAAGAACTGTCGGTTGTATAGACAGAGACGGAGAGCAAAATCCTGTTGTGATCCTCACTCTCAGTGGAACTAACCTGGATAAATAAAGATTTAATTAGTATAGTGAATAAATAAAAAGATCAGGAAAACTGTTGATACTGCAGGCTTCTTTAGTGGCCTCTATTGGCTTTCTGTCTGAGTTGTATCTGTTTTCCTCTCACTGTCCACATTTTTTGATCATTTTCAACCACATGTGGAGATAAGTTACTGTTCGACAATCAGTGGATTCAGTTACATAGGGACTCAGACCAGACGTAGCTAATCACTTTAGAGGTGAAATAATATTAAAGACTGATTCCATATTTATTCATAATTTAAGTATATTTGAGCAGTAAAATGAAATAGTAAGGAAGGGAATGTTTACCCTTTTCAGCTTTAATTGAGGACAAAATCCATTAATTCTTGTCCCCATGGAACCAAGGCCCCATAATGCTCTGCTACTCTCATGACAAGTTTAGAACCCAGGCCTCTAGATCTTAAACCAATATCTAGCTTATTAATAGAATTTATAGGCCATATAACCTCTTCTCAGGGATGGGCTGCCTAATTATCCCACATGGTGAATGATATTGGTATGTGTTATTAATGTTCCATGGTATTGCCTGGGACAACCAATAAATACGGCACAAGGGATTCTACCAAATGAAATGGGAATATTTCAGTCTCTTAATAAAGCACAGTCAGTGTGCACCACGTATACCCTTATTTAAATGTGGATATGATCCGTCAAACACGTATACAAAGATGTGTAAGTGATGGTACCTGACTTGCTTTTATAACCAAAGAGCTGCTGTGCAGCGCCTTGGGTCCTGCATAAGAAAAACAACAGCGCTGCACACAGTTTAGATTCACAGCATCCTTTTTATTATGATGTTATTGTTCACTAGGTGGACCTAATGAGCACCTTGGGGCCCTGGAATATCTTAAGCAGGTTCTTCAGGGTGTGTGATCCCACTGGAATTAATGGGCAAAGTTTATATTATGGACACAGTCATTTACAGCAATGGGTCAGGACATCACAGGGCTAGACTTAGATTCTCTCACCTTTCATTGGAACATAATGGAAAATCAAACATCATTATCAGTACATCGAGCCATAAAAGACAAATGTGTGTGTTACTGCTCACACTCTGTTTTCTGCAGTGCTTTATGTGCTCCCTGAGGAGGTGTTCAGGCTTGTTGCAGATCTGCCATAAATCCCAAACTTGGGTCTTTTTTTTTTTTTTTTTTTTTATCACAAAGGGACGTTGCTGTCTGGCTGAAGATTGACCGTGGCTCAGGGCTTGGATAGAGACCTATATGACAGGCCCTAGTGACGACTGAATGGACAGCAGTGTCTGATGAATTGCCTGCCCCCTGCTTAATCACAAAGCACTCGAACCAAGTGAGACACCAACAAAGGCTGGCAAAGTACAGCTTGACAGATCCAAGGTTTTCAATATACCTTTAGTGACACACACTGACTTTTTGTGGTATATCACTATGGTGCCTGTTTCGCGACTGGTCCTACTTAGTCCATTCATGAATTGTCAAAGACACAATTTCATACAACATCTGTATTTCAGATTATTTAAGATTAATTGTGTAGCATTTCTCGATTATTTGCCTTCCTTTCCATCTCTAAGTGACCTACATGTGTACATGTTTTATGTATCTGTATGGCATCCAAATTAAAAAGCCTCATGTCCATGCCGAATGTTAACTTTAAACATGACTTAACAGATGCCGTGTGTAAAACCTTTTATCTCTAACTCAGAGTTTCAGTGTTTCAAAGGACATCTTTTCTCTATTTGATGTGAAAATCATGCGTTACTCTGAGTCCCATTTAACATTGGAAAGCAAAATATATTTCTAATCATGTGAGAAAAAAAGGCTCGTGTCAGTGGAAAAAGGTGACCCCAAATGCATCCTTTAGTGGCTGCACACTGACAAGTAGAAGGAAGTAAAATTGTCCTTCAAAGCCTGTTATTATTTGAGCAAGCTATTGCAATGCACAGTACACAGTGAGTCGGGAGCGTGGGTTGCATTTGCTGTACACTCCACTGCAAAATGAGACTAGTCAAGCCCTAATGTAACCAGCAAAAGCTGGATAAAAATCTATACAAACTCAATTATGAATCAATTTGAGTTTGTGTCAGACAGTCTGGTGCCAACAGAGTGGATTTTTTATTAACTTATGGTCTGGCAAGAATGAAACACTTTTCATTTGTGTACTTCAGTATGTTGCCTCATGATTCAGAGGAAGGGTGTTCACACTTTGTCTTGCAGGGACTTAACTCATGGTGGACTACATTGAGAGGCACAATGTTCTTTGTCTTCATTGTGGAATCAAACTGGGCTATTTTGCTGTCATTAGGTCAGTGCTGAAGCATGCTAGATGATCCAAATATGCAGAGAGAGTCAGCCTCTGTCAGCATATTTTGCAAAGTTGATGAACAGTAGGCTAGGTTAGCTCAACAGTTATATTAAAATAATGTAAGCTGGAGACTAAGAGTTGAACAATCAGAATAAAATCCCCTCTACATTTAGTCATATTTCAACACAGCTGTGGTACATTTGAGTTCAAATGGATTTTTACCATGCACCCCACTGTCCTGTTCTTCTAGCATATCAAACTAGGTCATAGGCTTGAATATTCATGATCCTCCATGACAACTCCCTGCTATTCCATGTCAAGACCTATGTTAATTCTGAGATTTGCAAATTTGAGCCTACTTGAAACTCTTAACTTCACTACCTCAGAGTTTGAGTACTCTGAGAGCCTGTTTGACAACTACAGGGCTGCTGAATAGAAAATCTTACTACATGACTCATAATATATATTTATACTCATAATACACAAATGCAATGTTTGGTGTAGGCTTAGCAACTCAGTGCTTTGCTTATTGAACATATGGCTGTCATTTCAGAAGGCCGCTCATGCTACAGCTGTGATACCTTGAGATATTATTGATTGGAATCAGATAGCCAGGTGGCCAATGGGATTCCAAGAGATTGATGTTGTTTCGCAGATAGATTGATTGTGCTCCAGTTCGCATGAATCATCTGAGACATGACACTTGAGACTTGAATATTCGGAAACGTAATGGTCAGTTGGTAAGTTGGACCCAGAGCTCATCAGCATCACAATGCATCTGTCAATCACTGTCCATCACATTGCTACTCTCAGTCAGTCACCATCCCTCTTATTTTGGAGCGTGTGTGTACAGGTTGTCTCTTTCTTCCTTCTCTCTGTCTCACTCTTTCTGTCATACACACAGTCACTCTCATAGACATCAGTCCCTTTGGTTCCATTAAAAGTTGCCCTAAAGTAGTTCGTCCTTTTTTGTCCCTAACTCATACACCTGCCAATTGCCACAAATACCTGGTCCGTCCCTTAAGGTCAATAAAGCACTAAAGAATTTCCTATCAGAAATGACAGCATTTTCCCCCGGCATTTATACCCAGTGTGTGATGACCTCTCATTAGTAAGTAAGTGGGTCATTGGATATCGTAGTTATCAATTCTTGAGTGAGAAACGGAAGCTGTGGAGACTTCATCCTGGGAAATGAAACAACCCTCCTGGTAGTCATTTACTACTTTGCTGCCAAGAGCAGCATCATTAATTGGAAATGGTGTGGAATACTTGGCATGGTCTTTTTCCAACAAGTTGACTGCAAGCTGAGGCTTTCAGAGCCAAACTGGGTGCGTTTAGCACAAAAACGGCGGGGAGGAAGGCGAGTGTAATGGGAACGTGCCATGATATTGTTAAGTGTTCATATGAAAAAAAGAAACCACTTTAAGAGGAAATGTACTTAGGAAAATCATAATTCGCACTAGCTGTCATGAAATCTAATGTCCTCTTGTTTTTTTGTTGTTGTTTTTTTTAACTCTTTCCTGCATGCTTCTTGCTTTTTGCCCCCTCTTTGCTTTCCCCAGTCGCTCAAAATTATATCCGTCGCGTTGATGTATCCTGAAGATGATGATCCACTGAGATTGGGCTTCTGTAGCAGAACACGCCCAAGGGAGCCACATCACCCTCGCTGTAATAGACAAGAACAAAAGCAGTGGAGAGAGGGGAAGCAGAGGAGAGAGGCAAGAATTCCACTGAGCTACAACAAAGCACACAGTCAATTCTGCCAAACCCCCCACCCCACCTCTGCCCCCACCTCTTCCCATTACCGTCTACGGCAGCCGTGCAACCTGCTTGCTGTGAAGATAGCTCGATCCTCATCTCACCCTGGGACAGAGATATACAGAGGCATATTGATCATAGTCTGCTTACAGCTGTCATTAATTCAGACAACTCAGAGCTTAATGAGAAGTTTCATTTCTGCCTCTCAGTTCTTTTGTTAACCTTTCTCATTGGAGGTGTTGCTCCCCCCACTTAGCGTGACATAGATGCTGCACCCACTCCCACCCTTGCCAAATCCAACATTTAAAGATTTATCTCTTAAATGAGAACCTGTGGTAAACAGGCTAATCTGTTTGGCAGCACTCACGGTCGTGGCTGAATAAAACATTTGACAACGCTAAGCTCCTGAATCTTCCTATCTCTTTCTGGCAAAAGGCCCCTCTCTGCCTCCCTCCAGGGCTCCTTCATTGTTAATCCCACCGATCGCATTCTTCTAGCTTCTTGCCGAGCTGCAGGGGTGTGGCCGGACTTTTGTCTCGTCTGACAGAGAGTTCATTATGTGACTAGCGAGGAGCTAATGCAATAACGCTCATCACGTGCCGCTACCGGGGCCAAGTCCAGCCATTCACGCTGCACTCTATTCTTACTCCTCTCCTCTTTCCTTGTCTCTTGGAGGCAGCTCGCCACCTCTCCAGTGGTGACAGGTTCCCTCTGAGGTATTTAACCACTTGTCTTGCAAAACCCCTTTTAATTGAAATTACCCATTGGCTGATAAGCTTCTGGAGCCTTATCAGGCAGGAGATATAGTGGTTAGGGTCTTTCAAGCTGGAAGGTTTTGCAGTGGCTTGCTCTGCTCTTTTTTTCCTCTATCTCTCCAACTCTCATTGTGTCTTTCTCTTTGCCCTCCCCCTCCATTCTGTCTCTCTTTCCACATGGGTGACGAGTTATATATTTCTTTCTGTTTTAAACTGCATTGCTGTTTATCTCTATCTGTTGCTCACTTTGTCTGTTTCTTTTTGCTTCTCTTCCACCTTTCCCAGGTTTGAAAGTTGCCCAGTCAAGCATCCTGCCCTGTCTTTTTTGATGATACAGGTGCTGTTGTTGTGGCCTCATAGCGTGCAATATACTACATGATCCAGTAAGCTGTTTTATTTTTATCTGTCATACACAGGCCTGTGAACCACTATGACACACCTCCCCTGTTGTTAGCTGTCAGAAGCCACCAGTTAGCAAAGCTAATGCTGCCCCAGCCAGTGTCACCAGCCTTGTGCATTTTCAAATCAAATAGCTTCGCAGGTATTTGTCCCCCCTCAGGCGTCCGTCAGCAAACTGCTAATTCATCATTCAGCTGGTTCAGGCGCATTACACACTGATGGCAATGTGCCTTAATCAGGTCAGTAAAAATCTGTTATGTAAATTATGTGCAGTCTGAACCCAGCCTCCTCCTTTACCCCCCAAAAATACTTTTTTTTAAATGTGTGTAAAAATGTGCAGAATGATGATGTCGTGTTGTATTAAACAAGCCAATTTTTTTTTTTTTTTTTTTTTTTTTTTTTTCTGCCTCGTTGAAACCATCTCCGCACAATGATCTGCGCGGTTTGGGTACCCTGGAGCATGCAAACTTCTTTTGTGTGACACTGACAAAAGAATGATGTTATCAAGTCAAAGACTACTACAGTGCATTGGTTTGCCAATAGAAATGCACATTAGGTTGGTTCAATATCCATTCTCTCCACTTGCAGCACGGCACAATGTACTTTTGAATGGGCTCCAACTCAGCAGGCTAAATTCAATATGAAAATGCAATCAGCATAAAGGAAAGTAAACAACCTCAAACATGTCTTTATTATTCCAAGGTTGACATGAATCCATACATTTTTGGTAGGGCCATGTGAGCACACACAGCTCAAAAGGCTGCCTGTGAATGAAAGAAAACATATTGCAGTTATCTGAAAATGGAGAGTTAGGGATTTTTATTGTAAATAAAGCTCAGGCCATGCCCAGTGGAACATCATTTGATGGGCACTTAACATGCTGAAACCTTCATCACTCTTCAGGCCATGACACACATGAGTAACACAGTGGTCATCTATAATGAAGAGGCTGTTTTTATCTCAACTCTTGGTATGAACAAATCAATGTGACAGTAGTATTGTGTGTGAATTATTCATAAGTGGTTATTAGGCCCTTTCATTTACATGTACTAATTGCAACAACTCTGGCATACATGTCTGTATGATAATACTTATGCTTAAAGCTGTCAAATGAATGTAATGGCCAGTGGATCTCCATAGTTGTTCTTCTATCTGTATGTGCAGAGCCATTTAGCTATTAGAATGATGTGCCAAAGTGTAGAATATTTATGGTGTATAGCCACATATCACAAGGTTTTCTCAGCCCACCATTAAATACAGACTTTGTTCAGCTTGTGGTTAGCAGTCTATGACACATTAGTCAACACTTGGCATGAGTCAGCATTAATCACATGAAAACAGCTGATATTTGAAGCTTTTTTAAGGACCATAGGACCATATCAAAGGCCCATTTACTGAAGATCACTCTTTTTTTTTTTTTTTTTTTTATATTGCAACAAACTATTTTTAAAATCATGCAAGGGTACTAAAGATTCACATAATCAAGCAATTTTTAAATATGAACCTTACAGTTTTCTGCGTCTGTGGATGACAAAGTCTTCACCATTCATAAATCATGTAACTGATGATTGGCTGTGGAAAGCTTATGTTTCTCAGGGACAAATATCAGGCAGAGAGGGGATTTCACTCCGCCAGATTTCAAATCGTCCAAACACCACAGTGCTGCTGCTCTTAGAAAAACTAATGTGGATGACATTATTACGGTGGAATGCTGGTGTGAAGAAAGTTTGAAGTCTCTGAAAGTTCATTTTCATATCGTAGCAGAATGAATGGAAACCAATAGCTGGATAAAAGGTAGGAAAAATGATATTGGAGCTCTAAAACACAACTGCTTTTTTTTGGGAAAGATTAGTAGAAACATGAACCATATACATTTTGTAGATATTATGCTAAACATGCCAAATCACCAGTACAGTTCTTTGGGAACCTTTAAAACAAAACCAGCATGATGCAATAATTTCAGCTGTCTAAATGAGAGGAACATATTCATAATCACTAACATCATCAGTTAGAGTAATTGCCAAAGGAGTACTTCATCTCAGTGATGTTGCTGCAGAGAAACATTGACAGCCTCTACTGATGTGAAACATGGTTCAAGTACAACAGTGGAGTACAGCAGTGGCTGTCCTTGGACAGCAGACTGACCTTATCACAATGTATAATGCATTTTCAACGTTCAATGGCTGTGTGCAGTCAAACGACATAGCACACAGCATGGTTCAGCTAGTGTGACCATCAAGCCATGGCATTCAGACAAGCGATGGCATGCAACTAGGCATCAAATGTTGAAAATATTATATTTGACAATGAGCCAAATATGTTGCAAGAAAACCAACACAAGGAATTCAGGCGGTAAAAGAAGCAGATCATAAAAGCTAGTTAAAGGAAGAGGAAAGGAAAGGGGGAATGGGCTGCAGCTGGCAGAGAGCGTGGAAAAGTGCCGGTGCTGTGGACGGGCGCGACCTGAGAAACAACATGTGGAGGTAAAAGGGCCCATTGGAGCCACCTGAGCCTGGACTCTGTCTGAAACAGGAGTGGTTTGCTGACAAGCCATCACTCAAAGGCTCCAGCAGGGCTTTCAGCAGAGCTTCTCCTCGCCGGCCATTCTCCCCACACCAGCCCCCTGACACACACTTTTGAACCCCGCAAAACACTGTATGTCAGCACTGTCATTAGGGTAATTGCTGATTACATACACAATCGTCTCACCCGAGCCTACCAGACACGCTTCAATCCACAGCCAGGTTGCCTTACGTTCATGAGGATTGGTCTGAATGAAGATTGTTCGGAATGTTGATTTCTTATTTCTCTGACAAAATGTGTCCTCTGGTGAAAATGGAAGGATTTCATTTGCACAAAAATTGTTTTATTTTCACCCTTTGTCATGCAATATTTACACCCTTCCCCCTCTCACAGATTGAAGAGTTGTGCGAGACGTGGCTGGCCAGACGTCACAGGCACGGATGAAAACTCAGAGCAAATGCTTTCGTTTTGAGGCCTGCTGATGGATAAGTGGACAATGTGTCACGGACAGGTAGCTGTGAAAAATCACCCTTGTTATGCTTGTAGACAGTCGAGGTATCTGTGGAATTCAAAGTGGTGAAACCCCTTACAGGCTCCCCACCATTTTATGTGAAAGATCTGGGTGTTTTTTTTTTTTTTTTTTTTTTTTTTTTTTTTTTCCAGCATTTGCGCCACACTTCAGCCCATTAAATATTGTTTAGACAGCGGTGGAAAAACATTCCCTGCTTACTGGTAGCAGTAGCATACACTAATGAACTGTCAGGGAATGGACAAATAAACAATCATAAAAATCAATCAAGCATTTTTTTTTGAAAATGTGCTATTTTCGTTTGACCTATTAGGTTTCTCTCTGAACTCTTAAAGTGTGCCAACCGCAGCTTTAGTGACTTAATGGTCTGGAATGAAAACTTAACTAAAGAGGGGTGTTTTTGTCCAGACCACCTTAACCAAGAGGACCAAGACAAGAGTGTATCAAGGGCGAGTCAAGACCGAGACCAGGCCAATCCAAGTCCCATTCAAGACCATGATTGTGATCTTAATGATTAACATTTACACCATTTCTCTTCTAAAAATTCTAAATAAACCTTTATTAAGAAAGAAAGAAAGAAAGAAAGCATTATTTAGAATTTTAGTAGAATGCAAATGGATGTAAACACTGTGGCAGACAGCAATCTTTTGATGTGAAACACTGCAATTCTATTTCACTGACCTTTGGATAGGCTTAATACAGTGAGCAGAATGAGCAAAAGTGTGCAAAAACCTCACTGCTGCTAAATTATGAGTCCCCCCAAATTGCCATATCAACAAGTTATGGGGAAATTATGTATGCGGTAACATGCTGTTAACAAACAGAGACGTCAGTGCACTGCTGGGTTCAGAAGCCTGTTTTTAGTGGTCACTGCATCTTCCTCCCTCTGGTTACTAGATAACAAATGGCTTTTGAAGTTGAAACGGAGCTGCCACTGTAGACGTGGCTGATATGTTATAAATCCTGCCTTAACAATTTCTATTAGTCATATTATGCTGAAATGAACTTTAGCTCAGTTTAGTTTTAGTTCAGTTTCTTTGCACAAACATGAAATTACAAATACATTCGATATAAAAGAGAGCAGGATCAGTGAAGGAGAGGAAACAAAGCCTAATAGGCTCCCTCCAATTAATGTGAAGTGTTGCTGAGCCAATGCTCCGCTCTCAGCTCAATTTCAAAATGCTCGCACAATCGAACATCACGGTCCCAAACCAAGAGGACACATCTGCTGAGCATTTTCTCTTAGAAGTCGTTTTACAGATAAAATCTTTGTGATTTATGACGCCAGATATTATTATTGAAGAAGCATTGGCCACATATTTGCCTGCATAACTTACGTCTATCTGGAGGATTAAAAATTACAACCACTATGATGCAGATCAGGAAACATCCCTGGCCAGCAGAACATATTGAGTGACAGTGTTGCTAGTATATGCCTCACAGAAGCAGGGGATTTAAAGATGTCTGTGATGTCTGCTCTCCACCGTAAAAGAAGAAAATGCTACAAAAATACATGACAGAATGGAACAATGAAGCCATGGTTGGTCTCCTTTGGTGAAAACGTTTATGAGACAACCTGTACCATCTGCCATTGAGTTTTTCCATTTGTCATGGGAGAGCAAAGTGATTGAAACAACATCTGTCTGGAGACATTCACAGGAGAAATGAGAGGCTGCAGGGAACATATAAAAGCTAGGTGTTTTATTCTTAAGAATGTAAAAAAATTGTATTGGCTATTGTAATGCATTTGCATTTCTCAGAGACAATTCCTGGATGCTCAGAAACATGAAGCTGGCCAAAGTGAGGTTTGTGTTTCTTTCTACTGATGCATATATCAGAATAGCCTAAAAATAGTCCCATCCCCAAAATATGGGTGTTCTGTATTTTTTGTTTCTGGAAAGTGGCAAACCCTAATATCTGATACTCGTAGATATTTTGGTGTCTTTTTTACATACTCAACTTGCAGTCTGAATACAAAATGAGGTGAGGTTAGGTTATTAGCTTCCAGGAGATGTTCTGCTTGATACATATTTTGCAGCACTGAAGCTACATTAAAAAAAAAAAAAAAAAAAAACTTACCAAAGTATTTTCTGGGAAATTAGTGTTGCTACAGCAGTGATTAATAAAACTGCTTTACCAGCCCAGGCATTGATTGGCATTGATGATCAGGGGACAAAACACACCATCAGCTCCATTTCTACTCTATTTTTCTAATATGTTTTGTAGTGCTCACTCATATCAGTCAAGGACCTGTTTCCATTTATTTTATTTTTAGTTATGTGTTTAATTGTCAGCACTGTCATGTGTCATTCTACAGCTGATGTGTCTCAACACAGTGTCCCTACGCATAGTGTTAATTTCTGATAAGGTGCCCAACCAGTGCAGCAAATTACTGGAGGATATGCATGACAGCCATCTTTCAAACATGTGCGCATAGTTAAGAGCAAGTATAATCGGGCCCATAACCTGTTGTTTGTGTTCTCTGTCTTGGAGAGAAGAAAGATGGGGTGGAGTGACAGCTGTTGACAGCAACACAATTTTCAAGTTACTGGTTGCTTTTGATGCAGGAATTTTTACCTCCAATCACAGTTAGAACAATAAATCTAACAACGCGCAGGTAGGTAACGTTGTGATGTCACTGCAGTTGTGGTCTCAACCAGTCTTGAAATAAAATTCAAAGTCCTCTGTGTCTGAGAAAAGGCAGCATAAAACTGCAGTCGATCCCAAAACGTCACTGTGACCTTCGGTTGGTCTTAAGACCAAGGTCGAGAACTACAACACAACTAAATAGCATGTGTTTAATCAACCTAAGTGAGTCATTTTACATTCCGTTTTTTTGGCTGACACATTGCGACGTAAATAAGGGAGCAAGTAGATACTGAGCGCCTTGCTCAAAGACTCTGACAGGGAGCGTGGCTGCTGTCGGGATTGCACGTGTGACTTTAATGTTACAAGACAGTCTCTCTTGCCACTAGGCTAACTTAAGAGTGTGCCGGTTTGCCTGAAGTATTAAAGCAGCTGCCTACAGTCTCTTCCAAAATGTTGGTTTGATCAGCTCATTCTTAGGCTGGTGTAGTCACATTGATGAATAATTCCATTTTTATTTGGGGACTAAAATCACCTCTCCTTGTTAAAAATGCATGATTTTATAACAGCCCCATGATGACAATATTAACCCATTCAAACAAAGGCTCGCCTTTGCAATTACACCAATCAGGAATGATATCAAAGGAAGGGAGTGCTGATCTGGCCTTCTTTATTCAGGCAGCGTCTCCTATTGCTTATCATCTTGATTTTAGGTGACCACAGTGAGTTGCCTTCAAATGAGTTATTTATGGCTGTTTGTGAACATCACTTGAGTAGAAAATTGCTCCTGTCTCATGCTTTTGTGCTTGCCTGTGTAGTAAGGTGTAGGACTGGTAGGGGTGGTGAGGGCCGTGGGAGAGAGATGGCGGTTTAGGTGAGCAGTCCTCTATCAGTACCAGGTGATGAGTTTATGCGTCCTCACTCCCTAGAGGGCCTGGGGTCGTGACCTCCCATCCATCCCCGTACGCCCTCATTCATTTCACTTTCATAAGCGCCAGTAATGAGTTCGCTACAATGAAAGGGAGGGAGAGGAGGCAGAAACACTTGTTGGGAGAAGTGGGATCTTCTTCCTATTATGGCAATTGGTCTTACTTGTAGCAAATGCTGCAAGGGGAGATATAGCTATTACCGAGGTCACAGAGAAGAGGAACAACAATCAGTTTCACCATCTCATACACACGCGCACACTGCTTTATGCCACTGGCACTCAAACAGATTGACACATGCCTAAACATACGCATGCATGCACACAGACTGACAACAGCTCAGAAGCACACACACATACACCCACATGCGCACTGACACACACACACACAGTGGCTGATGGACTGATGGCTCGGCGCATTGTAATATGCTTGGGAGCCTGTACAGGGATTAGCAGCTCATTTCAGTGGCTGCACGGTTGGCCTTCACAGCCTCCCAGAGGAGGGGGACAGCTGTGCGGGGGTGTTGTTTAGAGAGCAGACAGGAGGGGGTGTGTGTGTGTGGTGGGGAGGGGGCTGACGGCGTATGCTTATCTGACACCAAGGGGCAAATTTGAGATGGCCCAATACCAGCTTAACCACTACACACCACTGAACTTAATTGAGACGGGGCAAAGCAGCTGACTCCCACCGCTCATGAGACGTCTTATCGTATTGCTCCTCACTTTAAACAAACTACAACTTTGTGAGGAATTAGAAAGGCTTCAGCACATGCATGTAGCGAAGCATGTATGCATGTGTTAGAGAGGATTTGTGATGCTTAAAAAAAAAAAAAAAAAAATCTCAGAAACCCAACTTCATTTCAAGTAGGCTCCAGCTAATTCTTCAAGATAAACACAAACATTGCTCAACTTTTTTGACCGAGTACACAGGGCACACAGGGTCAGGACTGTGTTGTGATAATTATGTTTGAAGCCACAGCCTTTAATTACATTTTGCCTAGACAAACCACTCATGGTGGCTGTTGGTGATAGGATCCAGGTGCACCTTATTATGAAAATGTGAGAAAGGTCTTGAATGACGTGGAGCCATGCGAAGACAGCGATGAGCAGTAATTATCTTCCTAAAATCACCTGGAAAGAAACACACAGCATCCGCAGACAAGATACACAAATAAATATTTAAGCAGCGGTTACTTTTTGCGACTACACTTCCCAACTACAGTCTCCTGAAGTGACAAGGTGTGATTGCCTGATTCGGTTATGATGATGTACTGTATGTGACTCTCTGGCTCTTTCTGCACCCATTCTTCTATGTCTGCTGCGTGTGTGTTTTTGTTCAGATGTTTTTTTAATGCACTGAACATTTTTTCAAAGCCACGCTTTTCAGAGCCAGTGCTGCAAAACATGTTAGTGATGAGGAAAAAAAGGCAGGATTACACTTGTGCACGCCAGCATGTTTTGAGCCTAATGGCCAATGCCGTCATTGTTGCCAATTGCAGAGATGCTGGGTTGTCCCAACCTTGTTATTACAGGTTAAAATTTCAGTCCTGCTGGTGGGCCGGGTTCCGGAATCCTTAAACGTCAACTGTCAGTTCCAAAGCAAACACGGCCGACTCCAGGACGGAAAGGAAAAAGGAAACAGTGAACAAATCCAGAGTTCAGTGCTTCAAGAAAACCTCTGGCAGAGTAATACACTATGACATGATTTGGGGACTTACTCCTGCGGTTATTTCCCAGGCACCATGAGAGTTTAAAAAAAAAAAAATGGAAAAAAAGATCCTTACCGAGTGATGTCACCGTTGTAATTTTGCTGACAAAGGAACCTTTTACTGTGTTGTATCCCTCCTGTTATGTCAGACACCATGGACTGTTGTGGCATTTACATGAGAAATGGGACTGGTGGTGAGCCTGGGCTCCATCTCACAGTTAGCTGTCTCCCTAATCCAATCTAGTGCAATAGCGTTGGCATGCCAGCACCAAGGCTACAGCAGCAGGGGACTGCTTTGTGAAGAAAGGAAGGGCGCTATGATTTTGAGCCCCCAAACCATGGAGAGGTCATGGGCTTTGCTTCTCTGGCTTCCTCTTGCTGTGTCGACATGAGGTATGGGACAGACTGGTATTGTGAAGACAAAGGCAAATTTAGCAGTGAAACACTTGAGACACCCACATGAGAAGTGAGATTAACAAGTAAAATATATATTTGAATGAAGTTTTTCTCAGCCCTGTCGCAAAAGAAACAGCAAGAAAGATGTCGTCAGCAAACAAGAAAATATCTTTTGGATAGCTGGAAGCCTATTCAAACGAGCTCTTCCATTTCTAATGATCTCCAAACTTCCTTTTAAACACAGAGTGTACACAGAAGCCCATAAATATTTACTGAGCCCTTACAAACCAAGTTTAGATACAACTGCTTGTTCTCACGTCCTCAGCCATTGTGGTCCTCCCCCACTCCACGGCACATCTTCCGTTGAGGTTTTAATGTTTGGGTGCTGGAGAGAGTTGAGAAGAGCCCTGGCTTCATTGTTCCTAACACAACAGCTGTGACTTAATGAGTCCATTCCAAAGTGCTCACCCCTTGCCCAAGTCTGAGCTGCTCCGCTGTTGCCTCCTCATTGACCACATGACCATTGTCGCCAAGGTATTCACTGGGTCTTAATGGTAAGACAGACAAGAATGCAGCAGCGGCTGAGCCTTTGCCACCTTGGAGCGATGGTGGGAAAGCTCCTGAACTCAATTCCATCGGCTTATGTTCAACACGACAAACCAGTGACCTATGGGTTCACTCAACTGATTTGGGGAGACCCACCCCCTCTCCTCCTCCTCCACCCTCCTTTGCCTCCTACTCTTTCTGTTTCCCTCTATCCAACACACTAATTCATTCTGTGTCACTCAGTCTTTCTCTCTCCATCTGTCTGTTAGTGTTTGCTTGTGTTCCTGTGGTAACTAACTTGTCTTAACAAGGATAGAAAGATGCAGATAATCTGGCAAGTTGAAGTCGTTATGTTGGTCCTCAAAAGGCTCAGTGTTGAAAAACTTAGGCTAGAATGTGCCTTTGTCTTTACCCTCGGTTTAAGAGATGACAGCATCTTTAGTAGAAAATCTATATCCTCCTACAACATAGCCAAATAATAAGGACAAACTATTTGGGTCTTCTTTGTCAATGGCATAATCTTATTGCCTGAAAATGTTCTAGTTCTATGTGAAACTGGGTCCTCTGTGATACCGTAGTAATGTTTGAAGCTGAAAAGGAGCTGTGACATGATGTAGTACCAACCTGGAGCCTGGCAATGGAAGCTAGGATGTTGCCATAGCAATTGAGATGAAATCCTCAAGTAGGTGTTTAATTAAATCCAGCCCCTTTTGTAGATTTGACAGTGAGTAGGGTAACAAGAATAGCCAGCCCATGTACTGTATTAAAGATACACTGTTAAGATTTCCTGTATGTAAACTCATTTTTACTTTCCAATCTCTAAACAATGCTTCCTAAGCTTTTATCCCATGAGTTATTCACAAAGATGATGGCCTTGCCTCACAAAACATCCACAAAGGGTAGTTTTACATGACCATAAATCTATCTCAATTTCTTTTGCTACATTCACCTCAGGCAGAGCTGTCTTTATGAGTGTTACAAGGCTAACAAATTTATCCTTGGGGAGGTAAAGAGTGGTTGTGTTACATATCCACAGAAAGTGTTGTAGCCTATTTCTCTGTGAATGGCTATGCAAACAACAATGGAAGGTTAAGAACTGTTGTATTTTGGAGCTGGGAGTGAAGATGACGCTGAAGAGCTTGGAGTTACACACCCTTAACCCCAGGAGTATCACAGCATGAAGCTGTCATTTGAGTCAGGTATCATTATCGCGGCAGGTCTGAGTTACAAAGAGAAGGCTGGCAGTTTTGTGATTTGACTCACTTCTTCTGCGGAGTAATAAAAAAGGCAGATGACACTGAAAACACTCAAACATTCAATTAAAACAAGCCAAGTTGTATTCATCATGAACATTAATAAAATGTATTCCTGTATCCCTGTGCTGTGAAAACTTGCGGGAGTCTAAATGAAGACTTTACATCCCTCTAATTATAGTGCATATCTTTTCCTCTTTAGAAGATGATCTGCATGCCAGCACATATTTATATGTGCATTATTCAGTGATATGATAATCATGAAAAATTAGGTTGGCAATTTCCATGTATGCCTTGAATCTATTCTATACTGTTATACCTGGCTAATAGCATGATTTAAAGGTTTTCATAATTACCTTTTTTAAGACATTTTAATTAACTTTCCCTGTGTCACCCTAAAGTCTCATTACAAGGCTGGGGATCATATGAATTGAATTCCAATTGTGTGTCCCCCATGCATGATGCGTACGTATGAATGCACTCCAGAGGAGCTGGGGCAAAATTTGGTGCATTTGGCTCCAGACGTGAACCTCGGGGAGACAGGGCTTGTTGAAAACCAGATGGGCTAATTTGCGATAACCTTTCCCCTCCGAGGTCGTGCTGGAGAGGTACTTCTCTCCTGTCTGTCATCTACCTCTTGGACATGTCATGCAAAGTGAATGACATGATATTAAAGCACTTCCTCATCAGATTGAAAAGCGTACATTTTTCTGCCTGCAAGCAGTCAATTATTTGACAAGTACACATAATGAACAATGCAAGACTAGTCGGAATTTAATCAAAAGGCAGAGACAGGGGCCCAGCGCAGATGGGAAATGATTAACACAGTTAATCAAACATCCCAGCGTTAGTTTAAACATGGCAAGCCTATCCCATCATCTGAAATATGGATGGGATCCATTGCACATTTCCATTTTTCCATTTCCTTTTGCCTGTGGAACATTTATTGCATTTATTATGTTGACCCCTATTTATACTGCTTCTTTCATAAAGTTATTTATGTTAGTCCTGAGATCTCTGACTGACTAATTTCCTCTCTCTTTGGTGAACTACAATACAGACAAATTTGAGGTGGCAAACATTGAAGAAATTGTCAAATACAATCTAATCCGAGTTACATTTATGTACGCTTTATTTGATTTTTGCCGCCCAGAAGGTTGCTATTGAGAAAATTTCTAAGAGAAACATCCATACAGAGTTTATAAGACAAGCTCTGTGCAGAAAATCCAATGCAACAAGCAGGTCACAGCAAAAATAATAGGATAGAAGCCTCTGTGAAAATTCTTCTTGGTGTGTAGCTTGCCTCTTGCATCATACAGAAAGAACATCCTGTCCAAAAAATCATCACTCTGTCAAATGATATATCATTTGATAGATCAAAGAGCTGTTGTATCTAACCCCTGTTGCCCGTCTTTTGGCCCATACCAAGTAATTACTTACAGACTGTAAAAAAAAAAAAAAACACCACGCTGTAACTGTATGCAGACTGTGCTTCACATAGAAACAGTTGGAATATATTCATGCATCAGAAAAGATAATTTTTCTGAGGACATATTAATATAGTGCAGTTGAATTTGGGATAATCATGCCACATGGCAGTGGCAGCCAAATAAGCTAATGACGCCTTTGCAATTCTTCATAATATCCTTTTATTTTGCAACCTCATGGAGGGACTGGAACAACCACTATTGTTCCTTTCCCACTTTGCCATGCTACCATAATTAGCGATGATTACAAAGCATCTCTTGAGAAACTGGGACAGAACAATTTAGTTCATTGTCCTCAGAAATTAGAGTTGCCCTTCCTTTCCTTGTCTTTCCCCCCTATCGTATTCATCTGTTCTCCAGTGTGCCAGGAACACACCACTAATCAAGTAAACCATTTGATTGGCTTGGAAAGATTTCATTCTAACTAATTTGGCTTAATAAACAGTCGAGTCAAACGACTGGGATGGGTGCCACCCCAGAGCTCTAAAAGAGTGTGCTTTTGGTATTGAAAGTATTTACATACATCCTTGCAAATTTGCCAAGGCCACTTCCTGAGGCGTGGGGCCAGCAGCACACCTCTAAAAAGTCATCTGCATTCAAGAACACTTTGTTTAGTCATATGTACAAGTTTCGAAGAACTGAAAAGCCCTGAAGGAAGGCAACAAATGTTGTTGACTTGGTAATAAGTTCAAGCAACTACAGCAATAGTAAGTATTCATTTTGCCAATTTTTTTATGCCTTGCTGAGCAGCCTCTGAATGTATTTAGAACAATAATGTTTTATGGAAATAAGCTATATGTATTTAAAACTTTTATAATTGCGTTCCTTTATACTAGCACAAAGCATTTACTTTTAAATTAGTAGAATTAATCGGAATGCACAATTGAAGGAAGGAATATGCGTCCACAATGATGAATGCTTAAGAAAGATTTTGCTTCAATTAAAATTTCAGGCAATTATTCTAAAAGATTATTGACCTCTAAAGGGACTTGTGAGGTCACATATTTTCCTCTGTCTTCGCAGTATAGTGTTCATCTTCATTAGCCAGAACAATTGAAGGCGTTTTCTGCTCATACTAGAGGGTATTAACTCAGACAGATTATCCTCTGTTCAGTTCACTAATAAAGTTGATTTCTATTATTCTCTGCCCAGGTAAAGGGAGGGTTTAAAGCATTGCCGCCTTCATCCTGACCTATTCCTCCTCTTCGTCAAATAAGCTTTCTAGGCCTTACACCAAAGATGGGGGTCATCATTATTATGGTGCCTGATATGAGGACTATTCAATAGTACCAGTTCTGTCCCGAGGGAGGGATGGTCCTACTTGAGTTTTCATCTGGGAACTTTTCTTAGAGGCAAAGTCAATTTCTCTTTTATACATTCAATTACATGTGCAAGTTAATTTAGGGCTGTACGAAAGATTAAAGTTTCCGAGAGACTCTGATGATAATGTGTGAATTTATTAATCGTGCTATGATGCTAAAAAGGAAATATTTTTGCCTAAACTGCACAGCAGGACACATTCCAATTTTTTTGTGTTCATCCAACTGAGATATTACTGCTATTTGTACAAGCCATAGAGGGTTTTTTCCTACACTTTTACCAGTGCTGCAGGGATCTGTGGTTGTAAACAATTAATGCTTTCTCAAATATCATAAAAACTTAAATCTCTGAGACTTTTTAGCAAGCAAACTAAGCTGCAAAGAAAACTACTCCGTATCTAATTATTTCATGTTGCTCAGTCCCTTAAAAGTCCTGAAAGTTGAATAAAAATAGATTAGAATCAAAATACTGGAACATCAAAGTTTTAAAAATATATATATAATCCGCCAACATAATTAAGCAAGGGGATCAAGTTGATAAGAATTAAGGTAAGGATTTAAAGAGAACGTGCTTGTCAGAAAACCTTTTGGTTCTGAATGTATTGTACCCTTGAATGAATGAACCTTTCTTTCAACCCAGGCATTCCCTGAGTTTAGAGAGAATATGCCACATCTTTTGTTTGAAAAATATGTCCACATTTACACAACACAGAGCACAACACTGCAAAATGAAGCAAATTGGAACCGTTGGCCTCTGCTGAACCATATTACTGGCTACCATATATCATTTTTTTATAGGTCACAAGTGAAGCACATCTGTTTCCACTTGGCTAAGTTTCCATACAAAACATTTGAATAGAGATTCTTCACCTATATCTGTTGCTCCAGTGTGCCTGTTTAAACCGGCACACATGTCCCATACATCAAACCGGGGGAATAATAAGGGGAGCTTTCCACCAGAAAGTGCATTTCCCAAACGGTTTGGCCATGGAGCTCTCTTCAAGGAGCGCAAAGATTCTTTAATGTTTACGCCATGAAACAATTCGGTTGAAATGATTTGTTTACGTAGCGTGGTCTTTTAACAGTCAACTTATTTGACAGTTGTGCTACCCAGAGCCCAACATGCCCGCGCTGGACCTTGCTTTTTTTCAAATTTGATCTCAAAGCCCCTCGTGTGTTTGACTTCTTTTTAATTGCTTCCTGTCTGCTGGGTCAATTATAAGTACTAGGCTCTTTTGGGGGAGCGGGCTATAGCAGCATTTTTGAAAAGGCAGTGTGATTAAATAACAGAAATTTGAGCACAATGATGAGATCATTCATTGGGGCATGATTTGATAATATTTTCCTTGGTTTGCCAGCTCATACTATACACATGTCGATTCACGCTTAGACACAGCCTGATTGCCTGTGCTGCCTTTGTTTGGCCCTTTTAATCAAAAAAGAGAGGGGGTGGATAAAGAAAACTGCATTGATTTAGAAAGGCTTAAGACAGTCTTACTCTATTATCCTTTATTGATTTTTGGGGTCAGGTGCATGCTAGTGTAAGTACCCCATCTGTATTATTTTTCACGCAAAATATACACCTAAAGAAAAATGCTTATAAGATGACCAACAGCAGCCAGAGAGTAAATAATATAAGAATATAAGAATATATAATTATGATTTCAATTAAGATGTGCTCATACATTTGCTATTAATCAATCAAAAAGGCAAAACTATAATCTGTGTGCTGACTTGCATTTTGGTTGGCTTTAGGAAAGATTCCAGAAAATTTCGGTGGTGTTATTAAAACGGTCTTGAATTAAACATGCACTCATTCAGCATTCTTAAAGATGCATTTTCACAAAAAAATGTGTTCTACACATTTTATATATAACTGATAGCGTGTTCATATCAAAATACTGAGGTGGGCAGTTGGGGGGTGGTGGTTGGGGGGAGGGGTGGTGGTCCTGTCACACCAACATTTACAAACAAGAATTTTAAATTAGGTTGCATTTAGCTTCAAAAGGAAAATCACTCTCTGTCGGCCACAGGTTGATGTCCACCTCACACACACAGCTTACTCAACACCTGCTTTTGAGGATCGAGAATTAGAAAATTAACTTCAGGGTATACATGATGAATCTGCATTTTTTCGTTAAAGGCAGGCAGTATAAGCAGCAGTGCTTCCTTCAATGAATGCTGTGCATAGTTCAACTAGTGCAGAAGGAGGGCAGCTCCGCGAGGTGCTGCAGAAGGGAGGTCAAAGCTCCAAGCTGCATGGTTGCCCATGGCTACATAAATATTAACCAAGCCTCCGCTGTGTAGAGAAGCCTTCTTTGATTATGAGTCTCCTTAGAGAGTTTGATATCCGTGGAGGCCCCTAAAGCCAGCTTGACAAAATTGATGCAAATGAAAGAATACCGACAGATCAGTTGGTATGTTGCACTGGGTCAGAGGACGATGCTGTATTTCATGCAAACATGAGTGCAGCATGTGAGGAAACATGACTAGCATGTTGGATTTCTTAAGAGGCTGTAATTTAGGTTTATGTTTTTATTTTGAATGCTTTACATGTTTTTGTTTTGTGTTTTGCATTTGTGGTCCATGTATTGTCATGTATTTTTGCCATTACTGCTGCAAGACCAATTGCATTCCAAGATAATAAAGACTCTCCACTCTGGCCTACTCTACTCTTACACTTTAACCTGCGACTTGAGGCTATCTTTAAGCTTTTACTGTATAGTAGCTGAGAAAGTTATGATGATAATACCTTGAATGCAAATCCTTGCAGGGTCCCAAAGCACATTATTATGCCTGCACCAAATATGTTATTTAATTGAAGCTTGAATAATATCTAAATCATTAGGACAGTGTACACATTTTGTTTTCAGTTGCTTAAGGACCATGGACTTTCTGACTATGGATGAAAACACTGTAATGATGAATGTCCAGGTAAGCCCAAGTAAAATGGAATATAATTAAAATACAGAAGGTCAAAAAACATTAAATGATTGCCGTTGGACATGCCTCTGAAGCATATAACCTGACCAAATCCTTGGCCATCATCAGCAACAGGACACCGAATTGTTGGGGCCAGCAGTAGTCCTGTGACTGGTCATGTGTGCATGAGATGTCAATCATGTGCAAATATTTTGGGAAGGAACCAATAAGCATTGTTTGGTGAACAATTGAAGGTTAAGAACCAGTCTCGCAGCCACATGGGAAATGGGGAGACATGTTTGCTCTCACCATGGCTGACTGGGGTCCTTGCAAAGCGTCTCCCATCATCCTCAACTGATATGAAAACAGCAAAACGCTGCAGTTACATCTTTACTGACCTCTGCTTAAAAGCAGAATGATGGTTTCAATTATGCTTGGACGTACACGGGATGTTTCTGCACTTGATATTTCCATAACAATCTGCTTCTTCATTTTTTTTTTTTCTTTTTTTTGCTTTGTTTTCACCAGGAATTTTTGGGTTGAGTAACAAAGCCAACAGAGGAAAGGCTTTCCCACAATGTGCCCCGAGCTAGCATGTACCATTTGGTGAGTGAATATGTGCAATATTGTGTGGTCCTTGCAACATATGATTATATCAGAGTTTATCATAAACACAAACACAATGTACATGTAACCACTGTGACTCAGAGGAGCAATGATTGCTTGAATTGGGGCACAAGGTGGTCTATATCGCTAAAAATTAAATTGCTATCTGTTTCATTCGGAGATCACTGATTTCACCACTTACATAGATTTTTGTATATTATTGTATCACAAATTTTACAGTACGATGGTATTAGCCAATGTCATCATTCAGTAGAGTAGCAATACACGTCCAATGCCCTCTGTTGACTATCTGAAGCAGCAAACTGAGATGAATTCATGCAAAATGGCAGTTAAAGCTGTTTAAAAAAATCCATAAAGACACCACATGTGTTTTTAGTCTCTGCTTATAAATAAACATTATTTCTCCAAATATGGACGCCTGCCACTGGGTGACCTTTTATTACATCTGTTTTCTCTTTTTTTGTCCCTTTGCAAAAATTGCTGTATTATTATGTAAAATTATGCTTATGAAAACATAAGTCTGCCCCTCTCCTCCGTTCACCTTCACCTGGCAAGCATGACTCAAATTCACGTTTCCCATAGCGGGTGAAAGACAGCTTTTATTGAAGCCAGGTGTACACCCACGTCGTGCCTGATAAT
This sequence comes from Myripristis murdjan, assembly GCF_902150065.1. NCBI lineage: Eukaryota > Metazoa > Chordata > Actinopteri > Holocentriformes > Holocentridae > Myripristis > Myripristis murdjan. The sequence continues at coordinate 7,040,224 of NC_043983.1, read as the reverse complement.
GCCTCTGGACAAAATTCCTCAACCACATCATAACATGTTCCGCAGCATCACCGAATGGAAAAATAAACATGAAACGCATGCACGTGCATGCATACACTGACCTGTAGGTTTGTGATATGTGTGTGTGTGTGTGTGTGTGTGTATCTATCTATCTATCTATCTATATGTTTTTTTTTTTCTTATGTATTATTTGTTAAAGATGGAGGTCCTATTGAAATTGTGGAAAATTAAAACCTGATGAATATATTAAAGTTGTTACTTGCAAAAATTTGGGTTGGGAAATTAAAATCAGACATTAAAGGTTGCCTTCATTTCAAAAATAATTCCTCTTAAAACCTTTTTCACAAGATGGGCGGTGAATTACCACAAAATGTATGCACGAATCGAGCAAGCTGCAGTTGTTAGATCACTAATATTACAAGCAGCCAACGGCAAGGAGCGCAGGGGTCAGAGCCGTAGCGCCCTGACAATACTCCCTTGACCACAAAATGACGTCATGAATCATGTAAGAGAAAAGTGCAGGAGAAAAAAAAAAACACTCACAAATGAGGAGGTTCTCCATTTAAAACCATGTTTGGCTCTACACACCAGCAGCAGCAGCAGCAGCAGCAGCAGCAGCGCAGTTTTCCCTCAACTACAGCGCTGCTCCGGCTGTTTTCCTACTGAGGCCAGTTGGAGAATAGAATAAGGGGAAGAGGAAAAAGAAAGAGCGCCTGCCTGTACTTTCATGCTCCTTCCTTTTTGATGCTTGGTAGAGTTACAGTAGAACAAGTCCTCTGTCATTGGTTGAAAGGCTGGACTGCCTACTGTGACAGGGCATGGGCCTCCCCTGCCCAAAAGGAAGGGAATGTAGCCAGTCAACGTGGAAAGGGGCCAAAAATGGGGGGGATATATTGATAACCCCGTTCCCTTTTGTATTATTTAGCTGGGTCTTCTTTGAAAAAAAAATTCCTCTGTGTTTCTGAACACGCTAATATGTTGATGTGATTACTTTCTGCTGGCCTTGAGCCGGGTTCAGACTCCGAGTCAGTGTGGATCGGCAGTCCATGCCGGGTTTTGTCGGGCTCCTTCGCTCAGACAGTTCCTGCAGACGGCAGCCTGCTCTCCACTGCACTGGCGCTGTTTACTGGAAGCCCGCTCCGCGCTGCTTCAACCAAGTGTCTCAATACTGTGAGCGGGATCTCTTCCAGAGGCGAGCCGCTGAAACTCGCTCAGTCTTCTCAGTGTCATTCAGAGGAAGCCCCGGAGAGGATCGTCGGCTGCAAAGCGGAGAGCGCTGCTTGTCTTCTCCCCATCACCAGAGAGACCCTCTCTCCCCCTTTCCTTCTCCCCTTCTCTCTCTCCCTCGCACTCTCTCTCTCTCTCTCTTACTCTCTCTCTCTCTCTCTCAGTCAGTCTTGTGGTCCCTGGGCTTCGCTTCTCTGTTTGTTGTTGCTGCCGCTCCGGAGTCCAGGCGCGCAGACGAGGCGAGAATAAATGAATGAACTGCTCCGAGGTGAAGTGTTGGCATGAGTCAGGACTGAGCGCAGAGCAACACCTTGCCATGGAAGTGTGTGTCCGGTGCAAGGGGACGTACGGGCTGAGAGGGGGACCTGCCGCCTGATAAGCAGCCTCTGTCCCAGATAAGGGGAGCATGCCTCAGACCTGCAGAGTCTCTCTCTTCGCTGCAGAGGAGTTCACATCAGACTGTCTTGCCACAATCTGACAATTTCCAAATCACGTTCCCTCCCTGCCGATGACTACATTTCAGCCTGTTTGGCTTGACTGATTTTAAAGAAAGGTAAGAGTTTTCACCCCCGCTGACTTCTTGTGTTTTTTTTGACACACTTGTTATCGCCACTTTGTTAATCAGGGCTTACGCGGGAGTGAGAGCTCCTGACAAGTTGATGTGGAAGTCTAGTAACTTTCTTTTGGTGCTGCTTTTCTTGGTCAGCTGCTTTTCGCCACACATATGGAATAATATGGAATTATAAGCCATAAGTCATATGTTAGAGTTGTATATTTTACTTTCCCAATGCAAAAACAAACCCTGTCGGTGGACTGCTAAAGATCAGCTTTTCTAGGAGAAACGGAATAGCAGGTTTTAACCACGAATAAGTAAAATAAGAACAGAACCCAGTCTGTTTGGAGTAATTAAAATGATCCAAGAGGGTAGCGTGGTTAATTGAAAAATGGTTAATCAAAACACAACCAGATGTGGATTGATTTGCTCGGCTGCCGAGTTTGGCTGAATGGAAACTATTAAAAAAGTGGGGGAGCAGCGCGTTTATATGAACCAGAACACATAAAGCACCATTTAATTGGAATTTATGCTTCCCAAAGTTGAAGGTGGAGTTAGTGCTGGTCACCGGGTTTTTAAATCCACTGATGGTCTTGTTGGTGAATAGGGATTTGTGTTGAAGCTGTGACATGAGAAGGCAACGTCGGTGTGATTCTTGAGAGCATTCAGAGACTAATCCATTATAATTGGGGTTTGGCTATTTGTCTAAAGAAAACGCCAACAAAAGTATTCAGTCGAACCTAGCCAATCAGCCTAATAATTACAAATCTGGCCCGACACAGACATGATGAGGAGCTGCTGGTAGGGGAAACTGCCATGAAAACGAGTCAAATAAAAAAGAAAAAAAAAAATGGAAGCCTTTATAAAAACAGACGGATTTGGCGGTGTAGACTTAACTCAGAGCCGATTGGGCGCAGAGTGGCAGTAAAATTAGATCCTTTTACTGCACATTTATTATTTAGGCCTACCAATGTCAAAAGCGTCCTGACAACCATGTGTTAAAGCGTCGGGAGAGGCGCACATGCGTCGCGGCGGTGCGGCTCTCCTGCCCGGGTCAACACAGCGCCCGGTGATGCATGGCAGCCTGGAGCGGGGCCGGCATGTCCAATGATCGATCAGTGAATTGGAGTAAATTTAGCTCCAGTCGTTCTCTGCCTCCTCTTTCACTAAACTGCAAGCACATGATTCCCCTCAGCTATTTTTTTTTTTTTTTTTTTTTGGCTCTGCGTCTGATGTGAAACGTACAAATTCCTGACTGGATTAGGGTCCATGAATGCGGGCAATGTCTCATTTCTGTCTTTATTTGTATTGCAGTGGCAAAAGGAAGGTAGGGCTCATTTGCATCATAGCTGCTCACTGGTGGAATGCATTATTATTGTGTTATCTTGACTATTTCAAATTAAATGTGCGTAAGTGCTTCCATACGTCCGCCTGCCTACTGCTAAAAAAGTAGGCCTGCTGTCCAAAGTTGAATAGGCACCCCTGCGTTTGTGCACACTCACACTGACAGACGACTGGAGAATAAACCAAGTATGTGGAGGCTGAAGTGGATTTATCTCCCTCACTACACCAAACAAACAGGCATTCAGTGAAATACAGAGGGGGGCTTATTTGTGAACATGTAAAGTGAGTATTAGGGAGTGTGTAAGAAATAGTACAGGCTTGTCAGGAGCTACACACAGCTTCTTCCAGCCTCTTTATAAGGAGATGCCATTTTCACATCTTTGTAAGACCAAAAAAAGAAGAAAAAAGAAAGAAAGAAAGAGAAAAAGAAGAAGGAAAGAAAAAAGTTTGAATTAAAACAAGTGTAAATTCCAACAGTTTGGAAGGAACATATTAGCATATCAAAGTGGCCAGAGCCCTTACTCAGTGGAAATGTGTGTTATTATTATTATTATTAGTATTAGTATTATTCATTTATCTTTTATATATAAATATTTTTTTTTTTTCTGCTATTGGTTTTGGCTGAGCCCTCATGGTGTTGAGTTAGCGTGGGCTAAAATGGGAGGACTCCTGCCCCCCTAACTCCCCACCCATACAAACACACACACTCACACACACAGACACACACACTTCTTCGTTTTGTCTTCGTTTTTCTTTTGCATGAAAACCTAATCTGCTGATTTAATGTTTTTTGTTTTGTTTTTTTTTCTTCCATGATGTGAGAGCCTGTCTGAGCTTTCACACTATAGTCTCTTATAACGTACAGATCGATGAACACTGAATGGTGTAAATAAAAAAGAAAAATTATATTTGGTCCTAAGGCCAAAGAAAAAAAAATTCATGAAGATGTTTTATGAAAGAGTGCTATACTGTCTGAATGGTTCAGCAGTATACAGCAATATATTATGAATTGTCTCTTCTGTTCACAAGAATGTGTCCAAGCCTTGTCAATCACACGTATCTCAAGTTATTGGAAATAATAGAAAGTACTTCGGCGCTTCCAACTTACTGTTTTTCTGAAAAGTCAGTGCTTGATATCTCGAGCACAAGCACACCATTATGAACGTGTTACTGCTGAGTTCCAGCTAAGAGTACCTTTTTCAATCTATAGTCTTGTTTCATAGGGGAGTGCGTCCGGTTTCAAAGAACTGCAGCTGTTGTTGATCTGCCAGAGCACCAGATTGCTTCTCGCTGCCTGTGTTCATCTCCACTTGCAGATCAATATAGCACAGCGTACTTCTATATGGGTGTGGGGAGACAAAGTGCTACATATCTCTCTATTCCCAACTCTTTATATCACACTCATAGCTCATAGGGCCAGTAAGTGACTGAAGAGTGTGAATGAGCGAGTTGGTGTGAATGCATCAAAATTTGTGACAGTATGGATTGTTATTTCATTTGCTGCCGGGATGCCCCCACCTCCGGCCCCCTCCCCTTGCCCAATGCATTTTCGCAATATGCAAATAGTGCAGCTGAGCTTGTGTAATATCTACTTACATTTGAGTGGGAGGTGCATGAAAGAGATCACACTGCATATTTTTTAGCCTCTCCTACTGTATTTTAAAAATTGTAACAACAGGCCAGGCGCTTCCACTCTGGCTTTATTATGATAACTTGTTATTGATTTAATGCGAGTGCGCACGCAGTGACCAGTGGCGTCATGTGCACACTTTGTTTTCGTTGCGTTCTCGCACCGCCTCGGCCATCAGCGTCTTGCCTTTGTCTGAGGAGCGATTGGCGAGCCCATATGATGATTGGGAGGTTGCGTTGTGCCTGAATGGATTGTTTGTGCCAGTGTCACACTCAAGGGATCGTGACGCTTTTATCCACGGTGAACATCACCGAAATGATACTCGTCATTTTCGTCCATGAGAATCACAGGCTCTATTGTCCGCAGGGTGGAAGGAACGAGGAGCAGTTTCTCTTGCAGTTCCCACAAACGGTGTATCAGCCCTCCATGGCAGAAATGCAGGCAAAGGGAGATGGCGGAGGTCCTCCATGTGTCAGAAATGTAGTGGATTGGAGGGAGTTAAAGCATTCAAATTTACATCGCGTTGCTTATTTGGCGTGTAAATTGTGGGTTTGTGTTTTCAGATGCAATCATTTCTGTTGCTAAACCACCTACATGGAGCCATACTGTGCGGATAACTGCTCACCATTAAAGGGAATAAACAAGGCTGTAAAAGAAAGCTACGGCAAATTTGATGTAATGTGCAGGTCTATGGTGGGCCAAAATGCCTCCCCTTTCATGACTGATTTTATTTTACGATTGGCAATCAGTAAAACACTATGCGCCAGGGTGTTCCCCTCCCTGCCATTTTGTGAAACATTTGTTTCCACTTGCCAAAGGCCTCTGGTGCAGTGGGGGATTCTGTGCCCCTGAAATGGCAGGTGAAACTTTCTGCTTGCCTGAATAATTTCCTCGCAGAACATTACAGAGCAAGGACATAGGAGGAGGCGAGTAAGGGTCAATTCAAAGTCTTGTGAAAAGGAACGACGTGGATATTAGCCGATGGTTCTCATATTGCTTTCTCCTCGCTGGTTAAGTGGCAGCCTTCCTGAGTTTATCTGGCATCTCTTTTTCATTAGTTCGCTCATTTTGTGCTTCGCTGGAAAGTATTTCGATAGAGGAAGCGCAAAGAATAAAATTGGGCTGTCTTTTCATGACACGATTTTGGGTGGAACATTCTTGCTTGCTCACTTATAGCCGCCCTTTTTTTTTTTTTTTTTTTTCCTTCCAGTATCATGTTGGCAACAGCATCTGGGTGCAGGATAGGATATGCTGTGTGCCATTAACAGTGTGTGTATAGATCACTCCCAAGATGAGTGAAATTGCTCTGCTGTCGTGCACGAGTTCATTTACACAGTGGGAATTTTTTGCAAAGTAGAATTACACCTGCCACATTAGCAGTGTACTGTTTAATTTGTTTTTTATCGCCTGGATAAATTGCAAACATATCAGTATCAAAATAAATAAATAATGGTGCAATTAAGTGCAAAAATAAAATATGCTGTTCTTTTATGATTCCCTTTTTTTTTTTAAAGTATGTTTTATTTGTCCTGCTCTCATTTTTTAACATTACTTTGAGGTATTTTGAATGAAGCCTAAGAATACAGACATACTCCCTCCCATCTACCCACCCACCCACACACACACACACACACACACACACACACACACACAGAGAAGCATGCATACACTCCCACACACACACACACACACACACACACACACACAGACACAGACACATAGCAGATACATACGCGCCGCCCCTATCTCATTCTTTGTGCTATGTGAACAGGACTTGTCCTTATCTGTGCACAGCTGCAACACTATTTGGGAAAATATTCAATTTCTCTGTGACAGAGGAGAACCTGGGAGGCAAGGCTCTAAGTAAACAGCAGTTATTGCGCCTCTGCCATGGCAGCCGAGAGCGAGGCCTGGCTAGGAGAGAGGGGGGATCTGCGGACGTCTGCCAGGGGAAGGAGTCATGTCTCGGCTGGATTATAGGAGAGCGAAGCACATCCACACTTAAAAGCCTCTTTTCCAACAAGACAGGGCTGTTATTTAGGGATGGTGTGGGTAAACACGCCAGTGCAATATATTTCCTCCAGATAGGCTGCTGTTGTCCTTGACAATTGTGACTCGTTGCAAGTGAGAAGAGAAAAGTTCTACTCCCCACGTCTTTTTTTTTTTCCTTTTCAAAAATAATTTCATGTTGGGCTGTGGACGCTTCCCAGTATATTTGCCCTGAAATTATTCCAGCGAAGTGCGAAACTGGTAAGCAGTGTTATTATAGTCAAGTGCCACCTTAGAAAATTAATTTGCTTTGTTACATTTTTTTTTTTTACTTTAAAAAAAAAAAAAATCTAAAACCGCCTTTAGTAATTCTTTAACAAGCTGAGGGAGTTTAACTGTAGTTATATACATCTTCCGATTGTGGATATTTGAAATAAAAATGGATCATAATGACGTAACAAAAAACATGTTTTTTTTAGTAGTTATCATTTGTGCACATATTGATTATACACTGATACACTGCAGTTCCCAGTCTCTTGGTAGGAATTTCAGAGGTTCAGAGTTGTGTTTTTGGAACAACGAAAATGCACGAAAAGAAAGGTCAAAGTTTGAAATATGAGACATGCTTGCAGTTGCACTCCAAAACAATCTGCATGGGCTAATCCGCAGTTAAACACCACCAGATGCATTTTACATAGCAATGTTGTGTGTGTGTGTGTGTGTGATTATTGGCATTTTTGCTTTGCCACATCGTGCGGTCTATATGTTTATTTGGTCATGCATTTAATTTGTAATTCTCTATATGTTTATTTGGTTATGCAGTTAATTTGGAAGTCTAAGGCTTGGATAAATTATGTTTTACTGCGCAGTTTTTAGGTGAATTTGGAAGCTTTGCTCTTGTTTCTGTGGTTGCCAAGTCAGACTGAATTGAAAGTCTGGGCTGGGAGTTTCAGAGGAATATCACAGGCGCAGTAAGTTGCTAAATACTAAGCTAATCAACAAAATAATTGTCTGGTTCAATTGCTAGCATGCCAGAGACATCAAACACAGCCAAAGTTGAAAAAACAATCAAATCACCCTTTAATGATTGCTCACGCTGACAGCTGAGAGCTTGCGAGTTGGATTTGTTTGGAGCAGACGTCGTCTACGAGGAGGAAGAAAGTTTTATGGTCGCTCAGTCACGGAGTCTGTGTACGTTTTCATAACTTACATAGATATCCATCATCACCTGTAATGAAAAACATTTTCGAGTAATGATGTACGTTTTGGCATTGAATCAGAGCAAACTGTATTAGTCTATTAATTTCCTGCAGTGCATCATGAATCCTGCTGCTTCTATCCACTCAGTACCCTCCATGTGTGGTCCATAATTTTTTTTTTTTTTTTTTTTTCTGTTTCCTCTGCAACAGACTGAAGTTTGGCCCCTGTCTCTCTCGCTCTCTCTCTCTCTCTCTCTCCTCTCTCTCTCTCTCTCTCTCCCTCCCTCTCTCACTCTCTCTCTCTGTGCGTAGATAATGTCTCTGCAAATGATTTAACCGCCCTCATTGAGGCTCCTTCCAGTAATTGAACAGGCAGAGACTGGGTGCTTTACAGGAAAACAATAGTCATATTATCTCAGATCTCCACTACTCTCAGATTCAACAAAACACTACCTAGGATTGGACTTTACGGACCTGTCCAGTGTCTGACTCGAAGAACAACCCCACCCCCCAAAAAAATCCAGGTTTGCTCTCTCACCACACAACAACGCCACGGCACAATGGATGTCGTTAAATTTTCTAGGTGTGATAATATAGAGTGTCGCATGATTGGATTGCATGGCTTGCTACAACCACCTGAGGGTAAAGTGCTGCCTGGGGTGCTACTTGGTTGATTTCTTAAGAAGTGTGCATGCAGCATTTGCAGAGAGGGTTGCTAATAATTAATCAGAGATGTGATTTTACAAACGGCGAAAACACAACTTTGCGCTAATTATTTATTACCCTAGAGCTGGTAAATGAAGGTTGATGTATTATTGTTATTATTGTTATTGTTTTTTCCTTTTATTATTATTATTATCCTTATTAGTAGTGGTATTGGTATTTTTTTAATTAGATTACCTGATTGTTTAAATCCCTTTGCATGAAAATGTGGCTCTTGTTTACACTTGACGCCTCTTCTATATGTTGCTATGATTGCTTTAGGTTGGAATTCGTGTTGTTTTTTGGCAGAGCAAGGGGAGCTTTGATTGTGTTGCTGTGGAGCAGAATTGACCTTGTGTGTCAGAGCGAGGTTTTTCTACGCCTTGTTTCATACAGAGCACTCTTAGACTGAAATGGCCTTAGGAGGAGTTGTTCTTGACAGAGATGCATTGTTTCAGGCAGCCAATAAACCATTGCACTGAGTGGCTACATCTGTGAACCTCATCTCGACTACAGTGTGGGGCTAGCAACAACACGGCAACTGTCACAGCTGCACCTGCTGCTGTCTCACTACAGAGCCTCCCTCTCTTTTGCCCATAGAGTCGCATCACTCTTCTCTTCGTGACAAGCCAGAGGCAATGGTCTCTGCTTGGGTCAACTGGAGAGAAGCTTCTTGGAAAAACGTTTGAAAACAGAGGACAAAATGTCAATCCGAATAGAGATGTTAAAATAAAATTTCTGCCTCGGGGCCAGGATTTAGTTCCATTGGTGCTTGGGCATAAAGTCTCCATCTATAAAACATGCTAGGAATAAGAGCAGTGGCTTAGTAAAACCTGACCACCACTTCATTTTTCATTCTGCTCCTCCTACGGCACATTTGTCCGGCTAAAAAAGCAAGCTGGTGTACAGCATGACTGCAAAGTTGCCTGTCCATAATATTCTTTATGATGAGGGCAAATAGAGAGAGATTAATAGTGTCGACTGCACTGCTTCTGCCTTGCTTATCTGTCGGGGCCATTCAGAAGTTACACTAATGATCTGATTCAGCAGCATTAAAAGCGTATATTAGTTACACAGTAAACAATAACCACTGAAAGTTAACGGGCTAGTATCCAGTGTAAGTACAACAGAATTAAACCTACATCACTGCAAGCAATTGATTTGCTTCAGTGAATAATTGCAGCGGCGAAGCACAAAACAAGAGGCAAGAAATATTTTAGAGAATGATTACTGGATCAATGATGCAGCACAACACAGCCATCGTGTTGTCTCAGGGAAATAAATAAATAAATAAATAAATAAAAAACACTATTGGAGAGGAACAAAGCCGAAGAGGGGCTCCAGCCAGGAGGAGTGATGCAACATGTCCACCTCCCTGCCAAATTGAACTTGTAGTTAGGAGCGTGAAAAGCAATGCAGAGACACGAGGAGCGGGGCTGACGTGAATGCAGATAGCGTGGGATTAACACGGGGAAGATTGAGCGACAGTGGCCGGTGACTTCTCTTTACAGCTTTGCTTGTACAGCTGCGCCAGGCCTGGCACTCACTCCTGCCTGTTGGATCTAACTCCTTCTCCACCGCCGGAGGGTTAGGTAATCAACATCTTTAACACCGCAGATAAGTTGAGCCACCGAATGTATGGCCGTTGATGGAGATGCAAAATTATGCATGTATTTGTAATGAAAATTGGAACGCTTAATATTTACACCTCTGGGTGTCTCTGTATGATTCTGTCTTTTTTGGCATTTGCACAGGAAAAATACATATACAGGCCAGGCTAATAATTCATCATGCCTCCCTCTAAATGAGGTGTGAGGCTCTGGTTGTGTGAATTCTGCCATAAATCACACATACCCTGACTGCTTTAGCCATTAGACAGACCTATTTGTCTAATACAGCTATTCACTGCCTACCAGGCTGGTTTTAATTAAGACGGGTGTGAGAATTACAACTCCTACTTCACACCTGGTATGTTATCACTAGAGGAAACACACATAGACACACACACACGGGGACATGAGAAGAAATGGAAATAACCATGATATAACACACTAGCTGGGTACACACAACAGGACGTGGACTTGGCTGTACCCAGAACGTACATAATGAATTATATACATGTATTCAAGGGTGTGACCAGTATGGGCTTGTGGAGGCCGATTCTAAGATGAGTCTTTTTAGTTCAAAGTTGTGAATAGCCAATAATGAAAAAATAATACACAAAAGAATTTAGAGATATTCAGGGGATATTAAAACTTGTCATAAACATGTAAAATTAATTATCTTAGGTGGGGTAACTCCTCCTGAAAGGTTAAGTCCAGGATAAGGATAAGTTTGAGTTCCTTTTAATATGAATTATGATTATGACAGTTTTTACATGCGCGCACCACAAGTAAAGATATTTTATTTTTAATCAGTATTGCTATACTTTGGCCTCATTCACTCCCATTCAATATATCAAAAAAACAACCCCCACGATTTCTAATTCAGCAAGTAACGGTAACTGTGCATTAGATCACGAAAAATCTGTCTTTGACATTTTACAGTGTCATATTAAGGTGTGCACGTGGGGAAAACTGTGAGATGAGAGCTGAGGAGTAACTCTTAACATTGAGACAGCTCTTGTATCTAAATATTTACCTTGAAATACACAAAGATGAGGGAGAATGGCAGATGTCTCATAATGTGTTAAAAACACTGCAAACTGCGATATTGTAAAGCACTAAGAGGATGTAAAAAATGTGCAAAACTCGAATCACGCTGGAATTATCCTCAAAGGCAGGGTGACTCGCCGCACCCACTCAGTGGTCAAGGAAACTCTTGGACACATTAGACCTTTAAATGAAGAATTATTTTTTTCAAAACATTATGGAACATTAAATGAATGAATAAAATGCGCAAAGAAAATAAATGGCAGTGCAGGTTTTACAGGGAGGAATGATACTGGCCGGTCGCTGTCCGATATTTATCTCATCACGCGCGACAATTTAGATGATTAAAAGCGGGGCATGCTGTTGACCTCTGGATTGGTGCAGTGATAAAGTCATGATAAGGTATTAAGTCAAGAGCAGATGCAAATGTCCGAACACGTTCCCAAGCATTGCATCTGTACCCAGCAACACATTACATTTTTAGCTTCAGGATCAGCAGCTGAACCAATGTGATGAGTGCCTTTCTGTAGTAGCTGATGGAAATGGGGAAAATGCAGTGTAAAGAGGACAGTCAAATGGGAGGCAGAAACGGGCGCTTTTCTGTCGTTGCAAGAAAGTGGTGCCAGTGGCATTTTCGTCATTCATCAGCCCGAGCTGATTACTAGTGAGTCTGGAGTGAGCTGACAGGATGCGGCTCCAGCAGCCATTACCATCAGAAATAGGTCCTGCAGGCTCGGGGTTAGCCAAGGAGCTGCAGCTCCAAGAGGCAGAGCCCCCGCTCAAAGCCACCGCAAAGTTTGCCGTGTTGTGCCCAAAAACATCTCGCTGCCTGCGGAAGTGAGGTAGCGTATTCTGTATTGATTTTTGAAATGGCCTAAAAGGATCCTCCTATGGTTAACCTTTAGGCCCTTTGCTCAATAAATGGTGGTGTTGAAATATAGCCGCCACAACTGCACTAACCATTAGCAAGAGGTTGTGAATGTTGTAGATATGACACCAAAACACCTACTCGCTTTAGTGCATTAGCCAAAAATGGGATATCTTTTATTCCCTCACCTGAAATGGCTCTTATGTTCCTGTGAGTAATGGAAGTGAGGCTGGTGGAGCACAGGGAGGGGTGGGTAAACACCTGGGCATGGTGCTAAAATGTTGTGAAGCCGCTGCCGCCAGATACCGTCAGCTGCACACTTGGTATTTAAACTTCAACAGAAGTTAAACAGTTTGTGTAAAGAGGAGAAAAAAAAATTGTGTAATGAAGCGTTCATAACAGGATTCATACAACTGGAGAATACAGCAGTAGACTGAAACAGGAGGCTAATTGACGCTGTGGACATTTTGGTTTAAAAAACATAAAGGGATGACAGGGTTGGAAAATATCAAGAGAACACGACTGAATATTCATTTGCTAGTCAAGGACTTCTCCTTTGAAGCAGCATTACCGCTTTTAACCTGTGGTTGTTAATTCACACAGTTCTTTATTTATGAATCCACTACACTCTTCAGTTCAAATGATTTTCAACACAGACTTTTAGCTTTCAACGTTTCACTTTTAACGAAATATATGTTAAGCCTATGGAGGGCACTGGTCTTAGTATTTTACAGTATTTTGCCAAGACTAAATACAGTGTGTAATGAGCGTTAATGCTTGGACATGTGTGTCTTTATGTTTTGTCATATAAGGTCACATCTCAAATTTAGGTTATGAGGAATACACCAAGACTACAATTCTTGATTATGGTAACAAAAATATAAGTCAAGGCTTTTTTTTTTTTTCTTTGAAATTTTAGGCCAATAAACAGATAATCCTACATTTGCACGGCGCGCTGCATTATGTTGCTCTGAATGCTGTGTTGTGTCAAGGAACAGTTAAGAAGCTATCTCACAGAGAGGATTGTTGTCTTCAGAGGAGATTTTCCCTCCCCAGCAAGAACCATTGTCAAGGTATTACCTTCCCTCCCAGCATGGGACTTTGTTATCATACTCACTTCATATTCATATGGAGTCTTATTCTCCTGTCATTATTTCGTATAACTTAAAGCTGTAGCAATTACACTTCAGTGGATTACGTGTGCGGAGATACAGAGATGAGAATCTCCGCCTCACGCTGGCTCGGGCCCAGCGGTTCAAAGGTGCGACCCACACTGCAGTCCGTTATCGTTTGGTAGAACACGAAATTGGTCAATCTTTCCGAGTTTGTTTGAGGATTTGAATACCTTTGGTATTCAAAACAGGAGGGCCTTATGACAGCGAGATAATTTCCTAGTGACTGTTTTATCGCAATCCGCTTGACAGTTTCCTGTATCAGCCTTTCTCTCCTTGTGTCTTTGGGTTTGCTGACTTTAGTCCAGTTTTTCCAAAACAACCAAAAAAAAAAAAAAAGAAATAAAACAAAACAAAAAAGGAAGACAGACAGAAAGAAAAGAAGAAAGAAAGAAATAAGGAAGGAAAAGAAAGGAAAGGAAAAGAAAAGAAAAGAAAAGAAAAGGTTTGTTTCCATCCCTTTTGTTATCACAAAAGAGCAAACACATCTTCAACATACACAAGGTGCAGACGCAGTGATTGCTGTATCTGCTGTCCTACTGTGTGTGGCAGAGGACGATAACGTTAGCCAGTGAGCCATTTACATTTAAAAAAAAAATCTTTTTTTTCTTTCTTTTTTTTTTTTTTTTTAATCATGACTCTGATTCCCAGACAGATTCACGGTCAATTGGAGACTGAGCATATCTCTTGAAAAGCAATATTTTTTTCTCAGACTGACATGGTGATTTTTGACAAAAGACACTGAGCATAATGTCTTCTAACACTCAACAAATAGCTGTTAGAAAAACAATAAAGTCTGCACTCTTTTTGTCATCTTTTAACTGTGATATGCCATATGCTCGGATTTGTTTTGCGAGCAACATCAGTAAAGAGACCATGCTCCTCTCTTCAAGCATGATGGCTCTGGTGAATTCAGCAATACTGCTTTCATCTAATGAATATAAGACAAGTGTTTGCTTACATTTCTCATTCAAAGGTGGAGTCGAAACTTTTCTCTGATTTTGTATCTACTCTCTCCCGCCTGATCCCAAAGATGCCAATCCACTGCAGAGTGGGCAGACAGGAGAGAGATCCTATACCACCTCAGTTATTCAAATGGGGCGGTGGAATGGGCCAATCTCAGCTTGTTTGCATCACAATCCCCCCATACAGTGGTGATGTTATGCTAATGAACACTGTGGAGCAGGCTCAGCCCCAAAACTGTCCTCTCTCTTTCACAACTGAAGGCAGGGAGAGGGCAAGGAGCAGTGACACTGAAACTGATTGAGCACGCTCTAAAAGGGGAAAGGAAATCAAATGATACAGCCTCAAAATCCAAAGCAAATGAAATTACTCAATTTTGTCATTCGGCTCTGTATAAATGTGCTATTAGACGCACGCCTTTTTTCATTCAGCAACCATTTTCGTTTTCTTTTTTTTTTTTTCCTCTTTATTTTCCGTTCTCACCGAGAATATGTTTCATGTTATTGTGCGCCCGAGCGTGGAAACCATTCATTTGTGAGCAGCAGCTAAATGGTGCCTTTTAGAATTTGCCTGTTTCTTTGGGGGAAAAAAAAAAAAAAGGTCAATTTACCTTCATCAGGTTTAACAAGCACCATTACCTGTCAGGGCAGTAGTGGAGTGGAGATTTGGGGCTGACAACTGATTGCTCTCAGGAAAGCCTACACCCACTTCTTTTGTCTGAGCTTCCTGACGAGACACAGCGCTATACCTTGTTTTAGGTTGACATACGCCGCTTCCCCTGTCTGACAGATGCATTCATGCCATCTTTGAGATTGAAAATAGATGCGGCAGCGCTGGGATAGAAACGTGCTAAGTTGAAGTAGGCTAGATGCTCTCCACCGCTGGATTCATTTATATAGTATTGGCTCTTGCTGCAAGGGTTAGGGCCTTGCGCTGTTTTCTATTTTAGTGAGGGCTGAGATTATGTGGTGTCCCTTATTTTGGCTGTGTTTGTCCTTCCTCTGAGCCACAGAAAGGTTAAAAGCCTCAATTAGACAACGAGCCAAGGCCAGCCACATTACACACAATGCCTCTAATCTGAAAGAATTAGCACCCTTCGAAATTCAAAATACCCTCTGTTGTCGAAACACAAAAATTACTGTGTTCCAAGCCTGCACATTTTTTAGGATTTATTTATACAAACAAATCAGTCATTTTATAGAGGCCCATCTTTTTTTTATTGACTAACAAATTGTATGCTGAATGTACAAAATGTTAGGGATGCATGCTATTTTCATGAAATACTGTGATTAAGTGAATCAGTCAGGAAAGAGCCATTATCTCTTATTGATTTCACTTAATATGAAGGAAGGGATGTGGATAAAGACAAGCAGACAAGTTAGAGAAGGATTTTAAAGCTTTGAGGCAATTGAGATGTGGATTGTAAAAAAAAAAAAAAAAACTCTCATTAGAGGTGAATTTGAAACTTTCTCCTTATTTTACATCAACTTTTTCTTGCCTCCAAATATGCAATCCATTGCACCGTGTTTCTCTTTTGTCTCTCAGCGCTCAGATGTGCGAAGACGTGGATGAATCGCCTGCTTGCCCACTTGCTCCACCTCCATTTTAAAATGTGTCTCTCACAAGTCATCTTCTCTGTTACCTTCTCCGTGTTTTGTGTTGCCACCCACTATCTTAAAAATTAATCATCCTGTTGAATAATGCCTCACGATCACGGTGCATTATTGATGGAGATGTCCTTAATAGAAGGACAGAGCAGGATTTTTAACCATTCAGCTGTTCATTCTGAAGGGTGGGGGCATGGCGGGGGTTCCTACTGATGCATATCCTATATACAGCGCATTGAAATTATCATCGGCTGAAACCAAGGTCTGTCTATTCTGTCTGCAAGTAAACATGCCACTTTAGAGGAGTAGCGACACAAAAAAGGCAGAAGAAAATAATTCTAAGTCATACCGCCTGCAGAACTCAATAGCTGTTTTTCTACAATGTTTGTGACCACAAAAAGCCGGTGCCTGACCTCGGCAGTTATTGGTTCACCATAGTTCGATTTCAAGGACTTCAACATGGATGAATGTGACATTTACCCAACACCCAATGGTCGCATGTGGCTGCGAGTGTGTATCCATGCACGTTCGTGTCATCCTTTCGACTTTGCTAGCCACATTGCGTTGTATTATTTTTGCATGAGCGCAACACTGATGCACTCACGCTGAAATGGAGAAGATGAGTTTGGGAGAGAAAGAACTGCGCCTGGGCCAACTGCCGAGCTCAGTCTCTGTGATCCCCAATTTGTTTTGACTAATTTAGCCATGGCTAAACTGGATCACACAACAAATGTTTCTTTTATGGTGTCCTAATGTGCTCACCAAGCAACAAGCCTACAAAGTGCTTGTGTGCACATACTAATTGGATTGGGTTTCTGGACAGAAAAGTGTATACTGTCTTGAATGCGCTCGCTGGGTTTTCCAAGGTGAACTGTTCCGTGTCAAGGACTTATTGGACTTGATTGGCAGGTACTATCACCATGAGATGCCCATATAATGGTAGGGCTCCCATTCCTGACCTTCCTATTTATCTTGCTGTATTAATGTCAGCCTATTAATTCCTAAGCGGAGGAGCATTTGGCAAAGACACCGTTTAACGGCCCTGGCTGAATCGTTCTTATCTCAGCAGACCTGAAAGGAATGGTTTTATGCTATCAGCAAGTGGAAATGACATTTTCAAATTTCATTCAAGATAATCCACTTCACTTCCAACTAAAACATCAAATTTACAACTAACAACGTATGGAACCTGTATTAAAACTTTGTTACTGTGGTAAATCATCTGGCTATAATCCATGTGGACAGACAGGTGTAGGAATCTTTCAGTGATAATAGGATTTCTGTTGCATTGCTAAAGTGATTATGAGGCTATGGATTTCATATATATGCAGGCTGAGGGCAAAGAAGCACTCATTGCCCTGGGATACAGTTAAAAATATCATCTCATATGCCTAAAAAACACATTTATATTGACATTTTTAAAGTAGGGCACACATACAGCAGTAAATATGGACTTATTTCATTACATCTAACTAGAATGTAAATACTATATTTTTTGTCCATCCTTGGAGTCCATCTTTGGAATTTGTTTTTCAGAATGCCTCTCCTTTTCGTCTCCATAAATGTATTGATGAGCTGGAGTGCACCAGGGTTTGGCTCATGATTGCTTTATTTAGTAGCCATATGTCCTGACCTGTGGGGAGCACTCTAATCGATTAATTGAATGGCTCATAAAAATGATGAATGGGGCAAACACCAAGAGCAATGGGCATGACAAGCTGCACGCTTACACCACGTGTGGCTCTAGTATGGCATTTTATGTGGAGGCCTGGCTTACGTAAGCGCTGCCATTAAGTAATAATGATTTATTCTGTCTCTGCTTCACTGGAATGACTGTCCCGAGCGTTATGATTCGAAAACAGTTGTTTTCATGTACTCCGAGATGATGAAATGTGGGTTAGTTAATGCCTGAAAATGATAAATAGCTGTGAGCCATGCACCTGACTCAGATCTGGATTGCTGGATTAGTGTGCAATACAATGTGACTACAAGGGGATTGAAAAGTCACAATGGAATCAAATAGAGCCGCAGCGGTGTTGTATTTATAACTCTCAGACCGTAATAGCTATGAACTATGTGAAATTATTTTCAAGTATATGTAGTCGCAGTTCACAGGAATCATTATTTAAGAGCCTCGGCATCTGTTGTAGATCTTGATTTGTCTGAAAAAATGCTCTCCAGTAACTGACATCCCCATACAAGTAAAAAAAAAAAAAAAATGCCGTGCTTGGTTTCATCCTCTGATTCTCTCCCAACTCATCCTCATACTGTCCTACCCTGCTCATCCCCAACACACACACACACACACATCCCACCCCCTCCCCCAGTCCTCCCCAAAAGTAGCAGAGCTGTCCTGTTGCGCAGCATGCGTGTTTGACCTGGTATTTCAGTGGCTGAGCGCCTGTCAGGGTCAGGGGCTGCGTTTGGGGCACCAACAGTCACACAGTGTTTGGTTGGGGTGTCATTCATGCGTCCCGCTCACCCTCCCCACTCTCCTCTAGCCATGCTCCGCGCCACTCTCAATCATTCCCCATGGCGGAGGGGTCAGCGTCTGATTCTTCCTTGCCCTGTATCTGACTCAGTGGGGCTCCAGACTCATCCGATCACCGACCCAATCTCTCCCCACTGGAGTACGAATTTTCTGATTTACGCTTGCAAATTGTACATCTTCAGCAGTGTCAAAGACGAAACGCAATCTCTTTTGGGAATATATTTCCTGAACAACCTAGGCAGAGTGTTCTGTGACTGAGCCCCACGTCCCCAGGTATTTCAGATTTTTTCCCCCTAAAAGTGGGCAATAGAAACAGAGATAAGAGGAGTCTTATAGCATATATGAATTCATGTATGAGCGTGCTTTTGGGAAAACCCAATGGAAACCAAATGTGTCCGACCCCATTCAACATGTGGTGGTCTGTTGGTTCTGATTTACATTTCAGTGAATATCCGGCCCCATATTTCCCTGCCTTTGCATCCCTGTGATGTTGCTTGACAATTAACATCCCAACTCTTTCTAGAGTTTTGTTGAAAGCTCAGGGGCTAATTCAAGGGTCAAGCAAGACTTGCAAGCTGTCAATCTTTTATTGTAACTATAGTCCCCCCGCCCACCCCCTCCCTGCCCACTAGTTTCTTTATCCTGTGCCCCCCCCCTTTGCATTCTCGCAGAGCTCATTTTATAGAATGGCCCAACTCTTCTCCTATTCTCCAGTGGCCCTCTTAACAGCTAGAGAGGGACAACCAGGGGCTTTGTCTAGGAGCCCACCATTCTTTCACATCTGCCTCTTGTTTTCAGGCCGCCGTTGCATTCAAATTTCAAACTGTCCTTTTCAATCAACCCCCCTTTCCACCGCCGTGCCCTCCCCTCTAATAGCCCCCTTCCTCCCTAATACTTAGCTTTTGTGTTTTTCTTTTTCTTTCTTTTCGCAAAGACCAAATGAGCTCCCGCAATTCACATTTTTGTCACTCATTCGTCGATTATAAAGCGTTCTGTGGAGCTGCGTCTGCGTTGGTGAATACATCAAGTGCACATATGTTTAAAGCCTCTGGGCCCACGCCCCTGTGGCTTCTCCATCTCTCAGAGTACTTAAACATCTGTCTGCGCTGACTTCATATTTAGACAAAACAATGTGACGCCTGTTGACATGTTGGCAATCTGTGCTTAACATTCACAAAACATTGACACGATCATACATCTCGCGAATTCGATGAAGCAGCGTTGATGATGATGGTGATGATAGACCCATCTAAGTGTACGCTCTACAGTGCAGCACGATTCGACGCTTTAGATGCTTAAACCTGCTCTGAGATTACAGCCAAGTCGAGGGCTATTTAAGAAAACAGTCAGGGTATGATCACCGATGGTTTCTGGTACAAGGCGGAGAGAGAAAAGAGACCCCCAGCTGAGAAGGGAGACCTCAGCACATCTAATGAGGAGAATGGCAGTCAGGCAGACTCCCTTCAGTCTGTGCCTTTGGTGTCTCAGCATGTTAAACACTCGCAGCATGATACAAAAGATATTAAAGTATAGGACTGTTATCATCGATTTACAGAACACCCATCCCCATGTACTAGGGATCTGCGTTGTGTAATTATTTATTTCTTTTCGTGGCAGGGGGGCCCAGCTGCCTTGGAGGCAAACCTGTTTAAAGGCATTCTGTCTTTGTCCACACATTCTGACACAGGAAGTCTGTTCAGCATGCTGGCTCTTTTTTTTTTTTTTTTTTACACCACACAATGATAACTAGGATGCAAGCATAATCATACTGATAGAATGCTACTGTCTCAGGCTGAGACTGACAGTGTTTTGCCCGCATATGTATGCACACTCGGACACCACCTCTGCATGAAAATACTGAGGATACAGAGGATTCTGCAACAGGTTGAATATATAGTCATTTCAATAATGACTATATATTCAACCTGTTGCAGAATCCTCTGATGCAACATTCAGATAAACAGTTTAGTTATGAGTCAAAGATGGAAAATGAGCACAAACAAAGAATACAATGTGCGGATTGTGGGTTGTGTACAGCAAGCAATCCACAGCATTATTTTCAGTGATGAGCATTCAATGAAAAGACTGCCATCAAGGTCTTAAGACGCGTTTAAATGTAGGTGTGGTCTTCCAGAGTACTTTCTGTTTGCAGGGTCGTCCTAGAAGACTAGATCCACAGAATCAAGCTAAGCTTTGTGTGTGAGGAGGAGGAGGCGGGTTCTTAAGCCCGTGCTCATGATGCAGCTTTATTGTGGTAACAGTCTGATTAACGCCTTGTTTACATGGACCTTGAGCACAGGCTAATTATATAGTATATAACCACTTGCCTGATAAATTGAATTTGTGCCACATGCCTTGATGATTCAGCTAAAAAACAAAGGCTATGGTTTTGTTGGAATCCAATATACGGTACCTGGGCTCTACGGTCAAGTTTCATCTGTCGAGTCTCATCAGTGCATATTATTCTATTGAAACTAAATACACTCTGGCTCAATGTACTTTGCTCCTGTTAACCTCTTTTAAATGGCTCTAAAATTAGAGGTCTCAGGTGAGGCGTAATGCCATTCCAGATGAGCTGATTATGGCAGGCTTAATTATAACTTTGTCGGCTAATGTGTGCCCTCCGCATGTTTTCACGATGATGAATTATTACACTGTCTGAGAACTCAGACAAAATAGATCAAAGACTCCTCAAGCCAAGGCTTTTCCGCAGTGTGGGTGAGACAAGAAGAGCTGATTTGTGCTGTGCCGACTGTATACCACAAACAGAATTCCTCACTGTCTTTTCACTTGTGCTCTCTTGTCAGCGACTAGTATGTCAGATAACATTCAGTCTCTTGAATTGTAAACAATAGCTGGCTCCAAGGGCAGTGCAACATGTAGATAATATAAAAAAGGGTGGGACTTTTTTCATCGGTTAAAATGTAAGGAAAACACAGTTTCTAATGGGGTCCTGTGCGCCTTGTTGCCAGAGTGATGCCGGATCCCATGGTGGATGTGCTAATGGTTCATGGGAGTGAGAGGACTGAGCTTAGCCCAAGAGTGTAAACCTGCAGACAAAAGGGAGCCGTTAGTAGTGTGAAACACATGCCTGGGTGCTCAGGAAGGCATCAGGTTTCACCCAACACAGCTCTATGACAGGGAGGAGGCCATTTGCTTTTGTAGCGAAAAAGAGCAAAAACAAACAATCAAACAGACTCGTACTAGAAGGACAGGTATGGATGAGGTGGGTAGAGAAGAATTCTGCCGTGGAGAGCGGTAAAGGAGAAGGAGGGGTGGGGGGTCGGGGGGCAGCTCGGAGAGATAAGTTGGTTTGCACTCAGTCGCCACAGAAGGAGGTGACCATTTGCTTGGAAATGTTTGTTTGTTTGTCAAGGGCAGTGGTGGAAAGAGTTTCAAAATGTTCCACTCAGAGCACTGTTACTTTGCTGAACTTTTGCTCAGGTAGGAGTGAAATTACAGGTAGAAACATCAGCAATTTAATAAAAGTGAGTTACCTTAAAAACACACACATTGTTAGGCACGACCTTTCGCACAGAGTGGAGAACAAGTGGACAGAGTTCAATGTGTGATAACACATAATGAGATTTGATGATAAAATATTGAGATTGTTTACCTCTATAAATAAGACTCACAAAACAGTGTTATTATATCATTTATGATTATATATATATGTAACTTTCATATATGCGCATCCTCAAGGCTGGCTTTGCATAATTTAACTTTTGCTCAGTTAGTTGCAGGTTGCAAATGATTTGATCTGATTTATTTGGATCTCTTAGCTCATTGGCTAATCTTTTAAGAGTTCACATTAAAAGCATTTAAACTTAAAATGATATACAATACATACAATATACCCACTGACAGTTTTATTCTTTTCATGAAGACTTGTCAATTCGTTCAACCATTCCTTTCATTTTCATCTTCTACAGAGATCTGTAATATGAGCCATCCATGAGAGATTGTTTTGTATTTTTACCCCCAATAATTTGACTTCTGTAATTAACTTCATTAATTTGATCATGACCATATGCTAAGCTATGGCCTCTATTTCTTCCTCTTTCTTGCAGTACATATGATTTTTAAAAAAATCTTTTTATTTAAAATCTATACCAATTCACTATTTTCATCCCATTTTATTACACATTAAAAATCATTTGTTAAATATTCATACGACTGGGTTTGTGAGTCTGCGTTCTGCAGTGAGTATCATCTGCAAACATATGTGCACTTGGGTTGAGTTAATACTAAAGAAAGATCATTCGTCTGTAATAAACAACAATGGTCCGAGGCACCTACCTTGTGGGATGCCCCAGGTAATCATATGTGGTGAAGAAAAGCAGCCCTTTACATAAATAGATTACGTTCTACCATTTAAACAATTTCATCCAATTGATAGCATTTTTACTGAATTGTGTAGAATCAAACGCTGCAGTGAAACCAGTTTACCTTGAGGTAAATCGAGGGAGATCGAGGGCACTTAGCCACTCATCCATCATAGTGTATTAAAGCGATTATGGTAGAATGATTTTTACAACATGCATGTTGAGCATGGGTTAGAAGAGTAGTTTCGATATATTTCCAAATGTGATCACCTTTTAGCATCTGTAGGAATGGGGCAAATTTTTGCATGTTTCCATTTTGTGGGAAACTTTCCTTGTCGCAAAGAAAGGTCAAATAGATACTTTACAGGTCTAGCAATATATGGGGCTACAGATTTCAAGAATTTGTTTTCACTAAGATCATACCCTTCGCCCTGATAATTCTACATTGTGAACAGCAGGTCTGTGTTGAAATCATAGAAATAAACAAAAGAAACGTCACTAGCCACCTTTTTTTTACTGTCTGCACAAGACAGATGTGCATCCTGTGTCAGTCATCATGTCATGCTACTTTTGCTGCAACATCAATCCTCACCACACTGATTTCATTTCAGCAATCATGGCGGCAGACTTGGTATTGGTAAATAAGTATGCATTGTGTTGAAATAATAGAAATAAACCAAACAACATGTCATGATGATGTGACATTGCTTTGTTGATACAGCTGCCAGATTGGGATTTTATTTGTGTAGTTTTCAGATACATATTCAACACACACAAATAAATCCACAATTATAAACATGTAACATCAAACATGAATTTGACACGTTTGTATCAGGGACCCACTTAATGTCCTTGGGACCCACTCAAATGGCCACCTCACTACATTGAAAACTCTTCAACATCACCGTTCCCCTTCTGTTCCTGTCCTTCCCCACAAAACTGTGTCCTTTCAAATCAGGTTGTCCATTTGTCCAACATTCAGTATCTCACCCACCTTATTTACCAAACTGTTCAGCGTTCACAATATGTAAACATATATTTGGAAAATGTGAGTTAATAGAGGCAGTGTGACTAGGAGGATGTTACCACCTGGTATTGACATCCATCCCTGAGAAATCCGAACACAAGCTGACACCTCTAAGTACAGGTGTAAACAGCAGCAATGCCTCCTCAATGTATCCTGAGTAATGGGATCTCAGGACACATTTGGAGGTGGCCTGAGACGCTTGTGTCCGCATTGCAATAGAAGTGTAAACAGACGTGTCCTAGGACGGACTGAAGGACTGCCTACTAACCTTATGTCCTCTGTCTGTCTAACACCCGACACCGGCGAGACTGTCACTTTTCCAATAGAGAAATATCTTAGTTGACTCTGCCCAGCAGCTGAAATGTCATCTGATTGGTTAAATGCAAACTGAGGTGCAAGTCGACTATAAAGCAGCTGGTTAATGAATAATAAGACATGAGCTCTCCTAAAAACATGAAGCAAGGGGGGAAGGGGTGGGATGGGGATTCTAAAATATGTATTGACAATATGCAGGTTCTTTTCTTCCATATAAAATTCAGAAGTGGCGGTCGTTCTTAAATTTTATGCGCCAGTGCAATTATAAATACAATACAATACAATAAAATATAATTAAATACACAATCTGTCTAACCCTAGACATGATGGAGTTACTGCAGGAATAATACAGAAATATTATAGCAGCCATGTGTATGTATGGGTTGCAATTACTATCAGAATACCACAGAAATATTACCGGTCGATTTATCTGCCTAAGCGAGAACTCTCTCAGACCCGCTGGAATAATTAAATAATCTGAGTCTGAACGTGATTGGGTCGAGCCCATAACAGATGTGAAATATGTCTTCAGTGATTGACAGCCGCATTAAAATGAGGCTGGAGTGAGAGAGGTGTCTCCTTTTGTTAAATACCTGCTGCCTGTTAAATACCGTTTTATTTTTATTTTTTTTGTGTGTGTGGAACGAGGACTAGCAAAGTGGGAATCTCATTTCTCTCTTTCTCTCTCTCTCTCACTCTCTCTCTCTGAAATGATACATGTGTATTTGCATATAGAGCGGGAAAGTGAGATCCGAACACAAGTGGGCAGGCGAGATGCATTAATGCCAGCTGTGTATGGATGGACTGACAGCTGTCCACTGGTATTCTGATTTCTCAGGATGGTAGTTAACACCAGGTGGGAACAGCGCCGAGGTCATGTTGGATTAAATTGTTGAGCATGTACCATTTCACTCTAAAAGATAAAACAGACAGACACTTTAAAACAGCCATGGACTGATCTCTGAATCTCTATACATCTGCCCATCTATGTATAATTTGTCCACAACTAAGCAAACTTCATGTTTTTTGATTCTGTATTCCCTCAGGATGGGAATTCGGTTTTGCTGCCTCTCATTAATCTCCATTGGGAATTGATCATTCATCCAAAAGTTTGTACTGAGCCTTCCCTTGGGTCTTTAGCTCTTTTTGTTAGAATGCTTCAACCGGCTGATGATGGAGCAACTTTTATTCGTCTCCCTCTTTCATAGCCTATGGACCCTTGAGAAGGAAATGTCCTGTACTGACTCTTGAGATAATTTTAATTGCTAATGCATAAAGTCTTGTACAGTTTGCTCTGTGCCGTCATTATTTCTCTCAGTAGTCCCAGAAAAAAACAGGTTTTCCCGCATTGATTTACTTTGGACATCAAACAGCATTTCCTTAAGCTTTTTGTTTTCTGACATGACATTATCCATTGTTCTCTGAATAGTAGCCACAGTACCTTTCAATGAGGCGTTCTCCTTCCTCACATCAACAATTTGAGCTTGGCTGAATTTGAAACTTGGCCTCAAGTCACGGAGATTTTTCTGAAACTCAACCAGTATATCCAACTTGCCAAGTCTCTCATTTATTGATTGCATCAGGGATGTCTCCACTTCCGCGGTTTGTTCCTCCGCACTTTCAGAGGATGTGGACCGACTTAAGGACTTTTTGGGTCAGGGAACTCTATGACTGGTATCCGAAGACGGCTTCATTTGCCTCACGGCTTGATTTCGTCAATCAGTGAAACTTTCCAGAGCCTGAGTTGACTCTGATGTATCCAGTTTTGTAGATGTCTAATCAGAATTTTGAGTTTTTTTGGCCAAGTGAGAAGTCAGTAACTAATATCCAGAGGAAAAAAAAAAAACAGCAACATGCCACAGGTGCAAGCAGGAAGCAGGCACGGTGAAATTGAAATCGAAATGAAACTTTGGCTGTTGCTGCATCACCAAACACATCCCATTCAAATAATGATTCAAACCCCATTCATGATTTTCACTGGATGGTTCTTCTGTGGACCTCGAACACGATTAAGTGTCACAGTAGACTGTTAAAGTTTTATTAAAGTTGTACTATGTAGCAGCAATCTAATGTTACTACACTGATGTTTCTTTTTCTGTTAGCTTTCCAACAGGAGTGTAAATACGTTCCTGTGATCCTACATGTTCCTAGGGCCTGATATTCCGTCACTGTATTTTTTTTTTTTTTATCCTACATCATTTTCAGATACCATTTCAGAGATTATTTACTGCCTGTCAGATTATGCAGTGTTGTTAATATATCAGAGGACAGCATATGAAAGGACAGCATTATTAATGTGATAATAATGCTGCCTCTTAAAAAGCTTCCAAAAGAGGCTTGAAAATGAGGTTTGAAAGCCAGAAATCTCCAGAGAAATAATCATGGAGTCATTGGAAAAGGTTAAAATTACTGACTGAAAAAATATTCAGCAAAGTGTGTAGTGCATATTAAGACTTACTTAGAGTAATTTGTAATTATAATTTGTAAGAGTAATTGTAATTTGTTACGCCACTGTTGGCACAGGCGAGCACCACTGGCTTTCAGGTTGGGCGGGGACTGATCGGGCGGGGCGTATTTGTATGACAGCGCTAGTTCCACCCCTCACCAACCCCCTCCACCCCCCAGTGGAATGGTCAGCACTTAGCCTCCATCAAGGGATTTCCCTTCGCAGGATTATTGACGTTGTTGGCTTATTTTATGGCTTGTGTGGATTTGTGCCATTTCACAGTTTGAGGTTTGCCACATTTTGCAGCGGAGGCAGAAATGTATGTGAAGAATCGAATGTTTTGTGATAAAGACGTGACTGGCTGAATCCATCTCTGAAGTTACAGAGGGACAGAGCATGCGGACTGATTACCTTTCAAACATGACGTGAACGTCTCCCTTGCTCTCCCCGCAGGTGAGAAGATCAATGATGAGCATCTCTGAGACCTGTTGGCTTGGACTTTTTTAACCACGTTTGTCAGAACCTCAACCTGCCACAGACAGTCCAAACCAGGCACAATGGCATGCTCCCTGTGGAAACTACACACCTTCTGCTGGTTTATCATCGCACTAGCCCAGGTCCACTCCACAGATGGTAAGTAGATATGAATGGCCTTTGTCTTCTTCAAAAAACTTTGTTTCAGGAACAAGTTGTCACGTGAAAAGTTCCATCAAAGCCGGTACCAGAGAACCGCTAGTTCTCACTCTCATATTTAAGAATGTGGAATGAGCAGCGACATGGTGACTTCAGCCTGAGCTGCTCCTCCTGTGTGCGTGCGGTGTTTGTGTGAGCAATGCAGCTCTGAGGACAGCAGGCGGATGGGGGATAATCTTGAGTGGTTTCATTAGTTGGTAAATTGTGATTTGTCTGAGATTTTCTGCTTCAAAGGTTCACTTGTCCCTAGTGGCATCAGGGCTGGATCCATTTGTAATGTCGTTGCTGAAATTTTCTGTCTCATGGCAGGCGTACATTGATCTCACACCTCGCAAAATATACAGCTTGAATGTGTTTTAATCATAGTGCATTTAGATTTGATTAGGCCACTGTGAACCGCATCATAATTATGAGGTTTACGCTTCCCAGCTATATCTTATAAACAGCATTCATGCACACACTGGTGTTTAATGACAAGAACAGTAGTTCATTACTTAGAATATTTGACGACTGGATTAAGAGGGAACCAAATTTGGCACCTTTTCAATGCAGTGCATCAGAGGAGCCATTCCTGTTTTGGTTCATTAGTGCCAACTTTTGAGATTCCAGCCAACTTTTCAGTATAGCTACTTTATCGATTTTGATGAACTCAGTAACAGACTATCAATTTAAATTTGAAAGCTATTTATTTTTTCCAATTTCTGAATTTATGTGTGAGATGAGTCACACTGCCGCATTTATGTGTGGATGATGGCATATGTGTGAGTCTCATGTAGTGTCATAGATATTTTTTTATAGCCCAGATTCAGTCTTTTTATGTGAGTTTTGTTGAGAGTTGAGTAATGTGCCTGTGTCATAAACTAATTTGGGAATAGTGACAGTATTCAAATTCCCTATATATCTGCACTTTCAATGAGTTTGCATGCACTTTGGTGATTGAGTTTTTCCTCATGTGCAGCAGTTGAAAATTTTAACTCATTTAAATGAGAATTTAGGTTTCCATAATCAGGGTAAAGACTTAAAGGACCAGGGATTTTGAATGTTTGGTCAATTTACTACATTTTATCCAGATTTTCTATGTCAACAAACCATTTCGCAAATCATTTGAGGGTGCTAAAGATTTCACAGCTAATCCCATAATTTTCATCCTTGAAGATTTCGCTGAAACACCCACCTTAAAATGTTTTGCTTCTGCGACTCTGTTCATAAACAAAGAAACTGATCAATTGCTGTGTAAAGCGAACAGGGACTATTTTCCGGTAGAGGGACTGTATCACTCCTCCCAACTTCAAGTCATCAAAACACAACAGTGCTGCTGCTTTTAGGAAAGCTAATGTATTTATTATGGTGAGGAATAAACACTTGTGTGAAGTTTGAAGTGAGGAAAGTTCCTGAAAGTTAATTCTCATACGATAGTGGAATGAATGGAAACCAATGGCTGGATATGGCTAACGTACGATTGCTTGCTTTGGGAAGAGATTTACGAGAAACATGTATATATGGTACAATTTACAATTTACAATTACACTAATAATGCAAAATCACTGGTATGGTTCTTTGAAAGAAACACAGCTTGATTTATGCTGGAAAAACCTGATTGCTGGGCCGTGTGCACCCTTACTTAGGAAAGGATTTTTACAAATGTGCGTATTGAGGAAAAGAGAGCGAACGAGGAAACTGACACAATAAACACACACAGTACAATGCTCAGTAGAATAAAAACGTCACTGTCTGCTCCACATAGTCATAGAAGAATGCTCAATAATTTAATGTCAATGTTACCACTTATGAAAATATAATTAAAAAAAAAACAAAAAACATTTACTCCTGCCAGCTTCAAATGTTGACCCCTTAGGCACACAGGGACTAAGCCTAGAGAAGTAGCCTCCACAAGAGACCAGCTGTCGAGGCGTTTTTGAGGGATCAGATTTCTTGCCTCAACCTGGTTACTCACAGTAATCTGCTTTCTTGTGTGCGTGTAAACACAGTCATTGAGATATCTGCCTCAAAATCACCATTTGTCATTCACCTGTTCCTCTTGCCGGTTAGCCCTACCTCTCTCCTCCCAGCCACCGAGCTCAGCCCAGCAACAGTCCATTACAAACAATATCCCGAAGTAAACATGCTTCATTAAACTGCATCTACTCCTAATATCTTTTTAATGCATTTTTATAATTGAATTAAATGGGTTAGTGGAATGCTGTAAATAGTTTTAAATTTTTTTGTCTCTTTTTGCTTTTGATAAATAAAGTCTGCTGCACACAGCCAAGACTGATAGCCACAGGCAAGAAGTGTGTGTGTGTGTGTGTGTGTGTTGATGGGGGGTGGTTGCATTTCTTTCTTTGGCCTCCCTCTATGAAATACACGTCTCATCCTCCACACTGGACTCCATGACTGCACTCGTGTCCACCAAATGCGATCTGTATTCACTGAGCTGACTCACTGCTATTCACAAACCTTTCCTCTCCCATTTTCATTATTTTCTTTACATCTCATGTCACGGCCTGGCCCGGACCCTGTAAAATCGCTTGTGTAGGCTCCCATCCACGTCCCCAGTAGCTGGGTCAGTGACGTTAGTTGCATATATCGATTTGCCTTATTATATTAATTATGCTATATATGGTATAGTGCTCTACATATCACTGCCGCTTAGGAGCCTGCAGCCTGTCAACCTGATGACGTGGAATTAATCATATAAAGTTCCGCTATATGATATCACCGTCGTCAGTGCAGAAAACATATTGCTATGGAAATACAATTTTACCACACAATATTCGGTGCAGTTGTGGCTAAACTATATTGTGTTCATTAAAGTAAATACCACTACTATAACGACTATAATTATTATTATGTTACAATTAAGGTAGTTTCATCCAAGCACTCTTTAGCTGATTGGATTAACAATTATTACCCGGCAGTTATTTTCTTAGTTTATTCTTATGTATTTACACTATTTTGATGAAGACTTTTCAGCCAGTGGCTCTATGTTCTTAATCATTGCACTAAAAGTCTAACACACCAGCAGGCTGTCCTATAACCAAAAAGCTGTGAGTATGATTGGGAGCTTTTATGAGTAATTATGAGTAAGGCTCACATTGAGTTGATATTTAACAGTAATGCGCAGGCCTGTGCTCAGTATTTCAACATAACATTTGCCATTGGTTCCTAAAATACAGATATCCGCATCAAGGCAGATGGTACTAGGCGGTGTAAAAAGAGGGACACAGACAAGAGTAGCCAGTGTCAAGCCGTAGGTTCAGATTTGCCTGCTCTGTAATTTTGATCAGTCTGCTCTGCTATGACCCGCTTCGATATGGCACAGCATCAACACAAGTCTTTCCCTCTGGCATTCTGAGTGATCGCCTTTGAAGCTACAGCTTTATTTCTTTTGTCCTAGTGGAGCCTAATATGAATGTCACCATAGCAACATAGCAAAAGTGAGACAGAATGAAATAATAATGTTTTTGCAAACTTAAGAAACAGTCTGATTCTCCCTTATAACACATGATTAAACTGGCTCACATGCCTTCAAAACAATTTAGTCAAGTCTGGTGGGGTTGTAGGGATTTGTCTGTATCAGCGACAGAATAACAATTCACACCTAGCTCAGCCATGCACTCTCTTCAAAGGCTTTCCTGAGGAATGAAAGGAGAGAAGGAGAATTAGAGAGCAGAGCAAGGATTCGGTGTCAAGAGACAGGGATGGTAAAGTATGCAATGCGTTCCACACCGTCCATGGAATATTGTGAATATTTTTCTAATGTTTCTATGGTATTAATGCATCTCTGATTAGTGTGAACTATTTGACTGTGTCGAAGTGTCCACATTGATTGGGAAACAAAATGTCAGCTTTTCAGATATTGATAACCATGTATTGTTGAAACTATACAGTGGCTTTAGAACGATTTCATGTCTGTAAAACTTGACAGCAGAGACAACTTTCAACAGGGAAAAAAGCCCACCCACCACAAATAATTGAACTAATCTAAAAGGATTTCATGTGACAGCAATGATTGTTTTTACAAGCTCTGTACATTGCATGTTCCCCCTTGGAAACGCGCAGGAAAACAGGTTCTTCTTCTTTGCAGTGTGTGTGCTGCTTATCTGTGTGAGTTAAAGGCTACACAAAGAGCACACCATGATATGAAAGCCATTTTCAAGTCTTTCAGTGGCAAAACTTGTGTGAACAAGCCTGACACGGAGAATTTCTGTTCCCTCCACACACTCTGAAACCAGACTATTGTTTCTTCTCAAAGCTTGAAATGTTTGAAGTACTTGAGATTTCTCAAGGGCAACAGGGAAGGGCACCTCTAAAAGTCCTCTTTTTTGTACCATGTAAAAGGAAAAGAAAAGAGACTTTAAGCCTTCACCGCAAGGTAAATGGAGTGAAATAGACAATCAAGGTGTTCTGAAATGTAATTACTGGAAATAAAAGCCCAGAGCTTAATTTGAGCCAGAACTTGCCAGAACAGGATCCTGCAGCTCTCATTGCTGTTCCACCTCCTATTTGCTGTGGCCCCTCTTTTTATGTAGCAATGAAAATGTGTTCTTATAACCTTGTAGCAATGGCCAAATCTACAGGTCACCCCACACAGAACTTAAAGTCAGAATTTTTTCTTACAGACCTGCCTATATTTTGGCGGGTTCATAGTTTTCAAACTATGAAGTTGGAAACCTGATGTTTAAATGATCTGATAATATGTTGATAAATTAACCGCAGCTTTCTATTCCCACCATTAGGGACATCTGTCCAAGCAGTCTAGCATGTCATTTTTAAAAGGACATCAAAATGCCATCTATCTTATGAGCATTTTCTGTCCCATGTGCAGCAGGCCTTTTCTTCTGAAGTCATAATTTGCACAATAATTTACCAATGTGGAAGAGAATACTCCCTCACTGCACAATGCATGTTCTGTGACCTCTTAATTTGGTATTTAAGCCCTGGCAAAGCCTGGCCCATAGCAAATGTGTTAATAGAAACAAATCATTTCTTAGGTAATTGTTTTATGAAATGGAGTGCTTATTAAATGCACATTTTCACAGCTTCCAATTTATTTTGCATTGGAAAAGAGTTCTAAAAAAAACATTAGAGGCTAAAGGGTTGAATCTTTCCCTTTGTCTCTTTTTGCGTCTTTAGTAAACAGCTTCTGTTGGGTTCGCCTCTCCCCCTCCTGCTTGATGTCACCCTGGTTGTTTGTGGCAGACTGTGGAATCTGGCTTCCCATGGAGCCGGGCCGGCGTGGGGCCTGTGTGCGAAGGCCCACCATGCTGTCAAGGCTCTTTCATCGCCGGCCAGCCTTAGCCAATAAGGAGATAAGGGGACAATGGCTGGGAGAGCAAGCAGTGGCAAGGTGTAACCACAGCCCCTGGGTCTCCTCCCTGCCGAGCACTTCAAATCCTCATTAGGATTTTCAGCAAAGGAAGGAGGGATTTGCTGGATTAGGGCTTTGTCACAGCTGGCTCCAGGTTGGTGTTTGTCATGCAAGAGCATGGCAGGACTCTGACAACTAGCCATCCTACTCCCCACCACTCCCTTCCCCTTCCACCCAAACACAGAGCCTCCCTTCACCTGGCTGCTGAGGCAGTCAAAGAATGTGAAATTAACCCAAAATGAATGGAGCACAGTTATTAGCTTAGTGCCCTTGCCTAGGGTTTTTATCGCTATTCTAGTGGCCCATGTCAGGTGTCTGCGGGTTTGGGCTGCTGCATCAGCATTTCTCCTAATGGTTATTTATGCAGAGATAACCTTGGGAAGCATCATTAGTTTGCTGTTTGCTGTCGCCGTCCATAACTCAAGCTGAGATCTCAGCCGTCACACTGATTTGGCAGTCCAGGGAGGAGACACAATGCCTTGTTTCAACTGGAGTTACAATCTTCGGTTTGTCAGTGGTAGCAAGGGCATGATTAACAGTAATTTATGAATGTATTTATCCATCCCGTCTCCTTCTCATGTTTTTCAGGGTTCTGAAGCCATGTATTTTTTTTTCTCTTTATGATCTGAAGAAAGTGGTATGCCTTTAGGGAGCTGTGGATAGTTGTTTAATTAAGTCATGAGACTGGTGGACTTGGTGAACAATGCAACGGGATTGTGTTCCTTGACGTGTTGCTCATCCTCTAACATGGTTCTTAATTGGGTTTCAGGCATGTCTAGCCAAGTGGTTCAGCATGACGGAGCCTCAGATGCAGTGTAGAACATATCTCCTCCATCATTCACTGTGTTGATCTTTGGAGGGTAATGGACATTCTCCCTGGTCCCTTGGGAACCTTGCTGGGTGGGATCTCAGGCACCCTTAGATTAGTCATCTACCCACATGTCCTTATCTGCCTTGTGCTATGCTCTTATGCTTTGTCTCGTTTTGTTCTTGCCAAGGGAGAATTATGTGGGTCTCTAACAAGTATATCCCAAACAATCTACCAAACATACTCAGATAGCCGTCAAGTCTGCTGTCTGAATACCAAAGAAGGGAAAACAGATATGACTTATCAATCTCCTGTGCAGTGGCCTATATCCAAACAGCAATTATTCATGGAACATTTATTGTTTTTGTTTTTTTTGTTGGTTGCCTCTAATCTAGCCATGGCAGACGTGGTTGGCGGTATGAGGGCATCTTTGCTCAAAGAATCTGTGATTTCCCAAGGAGATAAGTCTCCATTTTAAAATGTATGCTCTTGTGGTTGTTTGCTGCTCTGTTACATGTTTGCTATTTGAAGAGTGTAGAAGAGTGGCCTTAACTCAAGTATTTTACTGGCTTTGACTTGTAAGGTCCTGGTGTATGTAGCAACACAGCATATGCACTGAGCATATGCTCAAAGCTACTGGCTCGACAACAACAACTCAGGTTCTTTATCAGAGTTCATTGTTGGGTGTTGTTAGAGCCTGTGCAGTGGACATAAAGGACTGCAGACAGCGGTCATGAGAGTACCGCTGATGAAATGCTGTCCGGAAGGGGTGGTTGAGGAGAATGTTTTTGATTATCCAATGTAGATGGCATTTCAAACAGGAACCGGCATGTACACCTCGGGCCAGACAAATGAACTAGCTCAGTCGAGGTCAAAGGGTAAATGTAGTCTGGCTTCCTGTTTGCTACCGTAATATTGCGGAATGTTAAGGTGATCAGACTCCACAGTTGAAGGGTCACAAGGAGTGCAGGATTCACTTCATGTGACTTATATAAGCTTGCGCTTTTTCTTTCAATTAGTGAGGCACGTCAAGTGTTAGAGATTTTTCCAGATGAATAGTTTGTGTGTTTGGGTGTGTTAGGATGGTTCAACTGTTTCTTGGCAAGCTGTTCAGTGTTTTTACTTTGCGCAGGGAACTACAGTATATGTGTTTTTAAATGTGAGCAATTTTGGTCCCTCTGCACCGTCCTACTTGAGCTACAAAAGCAACTGAGGGATAAATGTCTTATGTGAATTGCTATGTATGAAACCATCAGACTGAGTTTTCCATTCCATATCAGCTGAAATACATACAGTGTAAACAGCAACAATCTGCAGGTGTTCAAAGGGTATGTAATCATAGCTTTTCATTGTGAACATGCTGTCGAATCATCATGTGCACTGGAGCAGAGAAGAGCACGGCTATGATTTCGTCCTACAGCATGCAATGAAAACTGATTGCAGAATATGTTGATACAGTGGAGCCACTCGTGTAATGGGCACATTCTCTCTAAGAGAACTTAGCAACATATCCAATTGCTTACCCTTTCACAGATTTCACCATTTCACTTTCAAGAGCAGGATGTAAGCTATTCCTGCTTGAAAACCCTCTTTGTCCTCTTGCTTTCAGCCCTGATTTAGGACTGGCATAAATCCTAAAGAGGGGTGGTGGAGGTACACCCATAAATATAAAGGGTTTAGGACCAGAGCCTTATGAAGGTACTTTGAGTGTCCACTTACAGAGCCAGTTTCATTGGTTCATATTTTCCCCTGTTGTTCAACGGTGCCTGTTTGTTCCATAACCTGCCAAACCACAGGCTGACTGCTCCTGCATTCAGCCATTATTGAGCTGTTTTATCTCATCACCTGGTTTTCTGTCATTATTCTGAATCATGAAATCATTAAGTGCTGTTTTACTTGTTGTCAGAGATGGCACGTTAGCCCTAACCTTGCTGCTATAGCGGATCAGTATGACCTCACCCCCAGGGAGTCACATTTTGACCTTGTGAGGCATTATCACCCCTGAGTGCCTCTGTATGTCAAGGGCTTGGTCCTCTATTAGGCAACACGCTCAAATAAATAGCTGGTCAAACAAACAGTCATTACAGAAGATTTGGTGGATTCCCCATGTGGAAACACATTATCAATCAATATCAAAGGAAATAAGTAATTTTAGATCAATCCCCTTTAGTATGTAAGGGTCCTTTTATAATATTGATTCAACTCAGCTGGAGCACTGAAGCTCACTTAATAGTTGCCCTTGTACCCTAATTTCCACGCCACTTTTTCCTCCCCACAATTCCCCAAATTATTTTTAAATTGCCAACAAGCAATAATTAAGGCAGATAAGCATGAGAGACATCTGATAAACCCTTAAATGAGAACTTCAAAGTGCCCCTGCTGTGACAGTGTGAGGGCTGGAAACAGATGGAAAGTGAGACTGGTAGGCAGCAGGCTACGTCGATGGACTTGATTCAAAGGAGGTTAATACAAATCTGAAACCGTCTAATAGTAAAATAAATAAATAAATAAATATCGAGGGGACCCGTCTTTGAAAAGTTGGAACAATCAGTTCACTGAAGACAAAAAAAAAAAAAGACAGAAGGTCATTAAGATTATATTCAGCCTCTGGATTATAATGAATCGCAACCAGTAATTCCTAGATGAATTGAAACAAGTGTAAAATTCAATTTTGGCTCAGCCAGCTTGCCTTCAATTCAAGTGTTATGAGATGGATTCCTTGAACTGAAGAAAATCTGCAGATAATAGTCTCTGATATAGAAAAAAAAAATAGAATCCCTCCACTGGAAAAAAAAAAATAAACCAAATCACTGTTGATTTTTCCCCAGGTGTAACATGTATCAGATGAGTACTTTCTAGCTGTGCAGTATGTGCATAACCTTGAGTGAGCACAGTCAGGAAACAAAGCCTGGGAGGCCAGCATATCACTCTGAATAAAATAGCATTGTGTCACATAACAATTGGCCTATCCTAGAAGGCTGTTCCAGCGAGTCCCTAGTCTGGTCTGAATAAGAGCTGCATAAAGAATTCAGTTGGAGCAGCAGTAGTGTCATCGGGGCATGACTACCCGGTTGGTCAGGGAATTTAAATGCCAGGTGGGGGTCAGTTGAAGCACTAGCTGAATAATGTGGCACAAATGCATACACATGAGAGCCTTCTGACTGCCCTAGTGTAAGGAAGAAGAAACACTGCCGTGGTGTGTGTGTGAGGAAGTGCACTTTGGGAAAGCAAACCAAGCAGAAGGACCCCTCTCATTTGCGTGTGCTGCCACTGTTGACCCATGGGGGGATGCTTCCTTATTGAATCGAGGAGCATCAAATGCATCATTGGAGCAGAGAAGGAAGTCTCGGCTACCCAGTGTCACCAACTCAATGTTTTTATCATTTGGAATGGAAAGCGTGGAAATGATGTAGACCGGAGAAGGAGTCAACAAACACAAAGCAAATCCAATCCAAGAGTCTTTCGCAAGGAATATGACTGTGTTGCTCCCGTCCTTATCGCAGTGATTAAACACTGGATGACTTGATATTGCCTGAAGTAATGCCATTGATAAGGCTGAGTTATGGGGTCCAAAGATCCTGCTGTCACAAACAGCACCATAACTCTTAGCAGGGACCGCCCACTGCAATTTCTCCTCACGAATGACTCATAGGATCAGTTTACTTTCAATCAATAAAACAAAAAGCGACGTTGCACACATGTACAGCGAAGGAGGTCATTTCCAGTTCACACAATTCAAAATGTGAATTGAAAATAAATTAACACGATAAAGCATTCATTTTATATATGATTTCTTTATCAGGTGAGCACAAAACATATATGAGTAAGCTTTCCAGTTTGCTGAATTTGATTATTTTTTTCAATAGATTTTTTTAAGATTGAAATTTAGATTAATATACCCCAGTCCTATTATAATGCAATGTGCAAAAAACTCATTGTCTTTGTCAGCCTCCAAATGTATTATATAGTGAGGATCAAACCTGGCAGTTCATATTTCTCTAGGGCCAGGAGACAAAATTTACTGTGTGATGGTCATCGGAGCCATTTCATTACGTGAAGATGTCCTTGCTTTTTTGTGTGACCTAAAAAGCTCCCCCGCCAGGCCCCCGCCTGGCCCCAGGGCTATCCGATATTAGACGGTGAGATGACATTGTGTGCTTGTGCGAGTGCAGTCAGCCAACATGTGCAGTTGATGCGAAGTCAATAATGCATTTTGAAAAAAGGGGATTTATGACCTTGATGAGCCCCATAGAGCTTAATTAGGCCTAAAGGTTGATTTACATACAAGTGTACATGGAATCTGATGAGGCTCTGTTTTCCTGCTGGTGCACTGCAGTTTCATTTCATCTTTTGGCAACGCTTGATGCCTTCTGTCTA
The DNA here is from genome assembly GCF_902150065.1 of Myripristis murdjan. Taxonomy (NCBI): domain Eukaryota; kingdom Metazoa; phylum Chordata; class Actinopteri; order Holocentriformes; family Holocentridae; genus Myripristis; species Myripristis murdjan. Next base: position 7,002,466 of record NC_043983.1, on the reverse strand, counting down.
TTCAGATTCTAAGAAATATGGAAAAAAAAAAAAAAAACAGGAAGAAAGATGTCTTGCTTACCCACCTCTCCCATTATTTGGTTATCATATGTGTAATTTAATATGTTTTTAACCTTAAAACACACACAATAAAAAAAAAAAAAAAAATTAAAAAAATAATAAAATAACACAGCAACCTTTGATTCCCAAGCTTCCAGATCAGATATCTTTGCTAGTCAAACTATGCAAATTGTGTGCAAAGAGGGCATTTGTACCTGTGTAGGGTGTGTTGGAGAAAAAGAGGGAGGGTAAAATCTGAAAAGTCCCTCGCAGGGTAAATTTATGTTTAAAGAATCCCACCTGAACACCAAAGGGGAAAAAACAACACAAGACAAGTTTTTTTTTTTTTTTCATGGTGTCTATCCAGAGATAAATGACAAGATATTTTTCAGAGTCATGTACCTATATCAAAGATGCTCCTGATAGCCCCCCTGCTGTTGCTATGGAAGGAGCAGAGATGTAAATGAACTGGAGCGAACTGGATGGTGGAGAATACAAATGAGGTTGGAATGCTCGTTCCCCTGCTGCTGCTGCTCTCTCTCTCTCTCTCTCTCTCTCTCTCTCTCTCTCTCTCTCTCTCTCTCTCTCTCTCTCTCTGTCTCCCTCTCTCTCCCTCCTTTCTGGTTGGTTTCAAAGACCTACGTGTTAACCAGTATTGCACATATTTTCACACTTCACAATGTAATATGGGATTTTACTACCTTTCTGATGTTCCATTGTTCTAGCTGAAAATGAGTTGGGATTTCTTTTAAATAAGAATACTAAGCAAATTCCTTTTTTGTAATCTAACACAATTGGCAGGGAAAAAAGTTCAACAGTTTCTCCCAGAAAAGAATATTGTTCCTTCGGTGGTCATCTGTGATATAGATATGAGCTGAGATGTCGATGTGTCAGCATCGCATTCTGTGCAAGGCCAGTCGTAGTTTCGACATCTGTTTTGAAAGAGTTTAATAGGCCACAGATGTTATGGGCAAAATTACAGAGGAGAAAACCTCTACATAAGTGACTGTCTTTAACAGTTAGCCATGCCCAAAAATGACATCAAATTTCAACACAGCAAGGGGAAAAAAAACAGGAGCCGAGTCTTGAGGTAAAGTTAATGTTGAGAAATTGAAAAGGATGTAATATCTGTCAGAGCAGTAGTGTAATTCTTTTTTACAATGGCCACACAGAGTCAGCAGTGTACCTCATACCCTGCTGTTCCGTTGGCTCATTCAACTCAGAAATATGCAATATTTTCCTCCTGCTCCTCCCCTGTGTGGACCTGACTTCTTAAGAATACATGCTGTTGTAAAGGATATCTCTGGATTATAGAATCAGCACTGTGGGAAGAGTCTTGACTTAAAGGTTTCTTTTCCTTCACAGACTTCCTTTGCTTGTACCAGTGCCGGGAGGGGGACAGGGTGAGGTGGCAGAACCTGGAGGATTCAAGCTGTGTTTCCTGTGGCTCCAAGCTAATGCTATAGGCCACACTCTTCTTTCACCCTAAATCCCCCCAGCAAGTGACCTTGTCAGCTCAGAAGTGCAAAATAATGGCAGGCCAAGCAGAGATGCTAGCTCATTTACAAGCAGCTGTTTAGCCCGCGTCGGAACGACGAGGAAAATCAAAGGGCTGTGTTAACAGTAGACGACAAGCGTCAGGAGCGTCCCCGTCACACTTCTCATTGGCTCCGGACAGAAAAATTATCTGGTTTCACATCAAAATAATCTCGAGACCTCTTTTGTCCTCTGGCCACAATGGTGGCGGTGTGAGCGGCTGAATGGGCCTTTTGATCAGCCTCTGATTTGCCCGTGGACTAACTGTGGAATATTGTGTAACTCAAGTTACACAGGGTCATTTTAATATGAAAACCATTTACTGGATGCAAGATAGCCCTGATACATAAAAAAAATTCTTCTTCTTTCATGCTTGCATAATCAGTGTCTGACAATAGTGGAGCAGTTTTCTTGCAGCGAGAGTGTTATATACAGTATCAGCGCTCTTTCTCTCTCATGCAGACATTTCAGAGAGTCTTATTGTAGTCTCAGGTAGATGGCCTTTAGCATGTTGCATATACACTGGAATATGTCTAGCATCGCAGGGCTAAGGCAGTTCCTACATGGCTGCAGAGATCCTAATGACTCCCCGTTTGTGTGAAATAGGAAGACATTTTGTTCATTACCTCCGCTTCAGTGACACTCATATCCTGGCAGATGGTCACTTTCCATTTGATTTGGCTCGTCTGAGAAAAAATGAATTAAAACATTACAGCACCAGTGAGACTGTGCCTAATAGGTCCCCCTTACATACAGGATTTTCTCGCCATTCCTCAGCTGTAGATTCTGCTCAATGTCATCGGAAAGGTTAAACATGATGGTAAATGCCAACCTGGGAAGCTTTAAATAGAGGTGCTTCATTGGAGTAATAAAGTGCCGTAACCCATGGAAACAGAGGTCCCTGGCACCAATCAAAATCAATCAGCGGCATGTTAGCAATAACAACCACGTACAATCAGCACGTGAGTCAGGCCGAGTGATCTGTATAATAAAAGACAGAAGAAAAAGTAGAAATAAACACTTTGGTCGCTAAATGTAGTCGTCTATTAGCAGACAACATGGAAAGTGTAGTCTTCCCTCCCTGTGGTTCCAATTCTAATTTCCGCTCGGTGGTTGTACAATAGGTATATGTTCGGTGTTATTTACCAGGGCTTACAAGTTAATTACAGTCTGTGGAAAGAGAGAGTAGGGCCTCTGCTGAATGCTCGCCATTGTGCTGCGGCGTAGGCGCCTCATCACTCCTGAGTTCAATGCTTGCTACATAGCCGGCAGAGAGGAATTGAAAAGCCACTCTGGTGAGGGCGGGGACTGACCAGAATACCTGATAAGGCAGAGTGTCAACAAGGCCATGATAGGGATCTGGCCAATTATGGCACCGCTGCACCAGCGTTGTCATGGACACAGGATTGAGCATTTCACATAATATATTACTGACTGTGATCGGTCGCAGCTTGTTGTTTAATTAGTGCAGGAGGTGCGACTTCTGAAAGGGTCATTTTAGGTGCTGGATTTATTGAGGCATTTCTCTTTTGGGCAGCGTGGTTTTACTCCTTGTATAGGCTGGAATCATGCACTGTTGCAGAGTGATTATACGTCAGAGCGAGTACAACAAGGTCTCACTTTTTCGTGGTGCCTGAAGTGAGCCACCAATGATGAAAAGAAGGGGGTGTTGAATCTCCCTATGACTATGTGTGTGTGTGTGTGTGTGTGGTGACCTAGAACGGACACACGAAACACGAACAGAATTCCTCTTTCAGCGGTGCGGCTCTGTGTTTGCACCCATGTATCCGTGGTGCGCTCTCCGTGTGTGGCTCGACTTTGTTCGCTCAGCGGCCCCCCTCTCCATGGCACAAAGCTCAGAAGTAAAAAGGCTTCTGAAACACAATATAGCAACAAGTGCTCTCAGTCGCTCTAATAAGCCGCTGAGATCCTCCTAGATGTGATTTCAGAAGACCCATTAGGAGAAACAGAAACACAAGCCTGGAAGGAAAAAGGAATTAGCTACCTCATATAGCCAGCATTTGAGCAAGCCACTATATGTAGATAATCTTTACATGGTTTACAGCCCGTTAACATATGCAAAGTAAGTAATATTGGTGTCATGTTCTGCCGGAATTATTATGCTAATGATCCCATGGGAAAAACAATGATTACTTTTCTGGCTCATTTGAATGATGAAATTATTTTGTGAAGTGAGACAGTAAGCGTTGGATTTTGTTTATGTTAGATTCACTGTGATCATATTATTCTGTTGTAATTGCGATGCATTGTTGTGCCAGAGTGTGATCGATGGTGTTGTGGTGCATTCATATTCTCTAAATGAAAAGAGAGAAATTGGTTTTATTAGAAATGGGCACAGAAATCCCCCATTATGCAATTTGGTTTTGAGGATCAGATTTTGATCTGTCAGTGTTGCAGTGTATCTAAATTATCTAAATTTTGTTTTTGTTTGCCTGACCAATGGAAGTCTCTGCGTCGTATAATGACAGTGGGAAACAGCTTTGTGGGATCGCACACATCACAGCATCAGTTTTGTCATTGCAATGGAGACAGTTTCTGGAGAATCTCATTGTGGATAGAATAAAAAAAAAAAAGAGAGAATCAAGCAGAGATTTAATTGAACTGAAATAAACTGAATTGCACAGAGCTGAAGAGAACACAAGATAATATAACAGGCTGTACTGTAGAGATAGTAATAATGACTCAGATGCTCTGGGCTGAAATTTCTTGCTAATGTGTGTCCCCCTCGTATGTATTGATTTGTCAGTGTCTCTCCCCTGTACCAACAATACCATCCAGCACCAGGGTGAGAAAGTAGTTCAACCCGGGTAGTAATCGGTTAGGAGGGGCTTTTTCATGTTTACGAGCATGCTTTGGCTACATGGAGGACAAACCCAGATGGTAAATAGAGTGCCGCACATCTCTTTGATTTCTAGACAAGGAAATGGATGGTCCATATAGGCCCCGTTGTCAGCACCATGGAAAGGTTGCCGGTGGAGTCCGGCAGGAGTCCTGCGTTGTTGTTCAGCACATATGCATTTATCTCCTCGTTGCCTCGGCTTCTGTTTTCCTACTTACCGAGGCTGACTGCATCGAATCTAGATCATAAAACCAGACGCTGAGATCTGAAAGGCTCTGCAGAGTGATTTAAGTGTTTTAGCAGTGTTCCCGGGACACGGAACATCGGTGGGTTTGGCCGCAGATTTGGAGATCAAACTCAGAGGTCTTGCACACAGCCAAAGAACCAGATCAGTTCCAGCCACAAAGTAGGACAGTGCAAGCTGATGTATTCCACTCAGCCATACATGACTGCTGCCCAATTGATCCATGTGAGTGACCTCTACAGCGAGGCAAACTAAAATACAGTGCAATGTAGGCCACTGAAGGCATTTCCCCCCTCAAGTGTTTAAATAATTAACATTCTGCTCCACTGTGGTGTATTTTGTTGAAGATATTCATATATTATATACAGCATATTCATTTATTTAACTATTATGTGTGAGCTTATTAATGGTGAGACATAATGCACCATTCAGCTAGGTATTGTAAAAGAAAATTGCAAAGCCTAATAATATGTTTGACACATCACCCATATTTGTATGCATACACACACACACACACACACACCAATAACCAACCAATATATGTATAAAATGAAATATATGTTATACCATGTATTTAAAACACTTTCACCACATGTGGGCTTTATATCACAACCATCTTTTTCTCCTCCTGATAACGACAGGAAAGCAATAGACAGATGTCTGCATTATACATGGACAAGTTTCATTTCACTTATTTATTTATAAGGACAACACACATTAATCACCAATTCTGTAAATGTGCCAGTGTTAGCCAGCTGGCTAATTTTCAACCGCAGTCCTTTGGCGAGATGTTTTGAAACCAATAAATACACTAATTTCAAGGCATGGTTTGAGTGTAAAAATTGTAATTTGGCATTGATTGATGTATTACATAGGTTCTCATACTTATTACGTTGTGTGCGGCTGACTTTTGATGGAGCTCCGCTGGAATGCATTGACATGAACTCGAGATTGGCTGTCAAGTCCTGTTCCTGACATGCCATGTTTTCATTTTTTTTCCACTTGGGGTTTTTCTCACAGGCCAACACCTCTGATAAATTGTGTATCACCTTAAGCGTTCTTTTTTGACTCCAGAGAGAAACGGGCTGAAAAAAAAAAAAAAAAAAAACTGAAGTATGGCTGAAACCTATCATACTTGAAAGCCTTTACTTTTTCATGCCTATTGGTCACATGAGAAAGTTTGTTGTCAAAAAGACCAAGTAGAGGAAAAAAGATCTTTCCCTGATGATTTCATGCTCTCAAACAAATAAAGTCTGTTACAGGCAAGATAAGCTAAGACAGCTGCCCTACTCCAGAGAGATACAGCCATTGTTTACCCTCAGGTCTGCCTTGGTTAATGTAAAGCACTGAGCACCTAAGCAATACCTTCTGATTGGTGCACAAACTGATGATCAGGCAATGCAAACTGACATTTATCTTCCTTTGCGAAATACCACAGTAGCATTTCCTGGTGCGGGGCACAATACAGAATGCTAATCCCCTGCCAGTGTAGCATAGCATTTAATCAAACAAAGATAATTGTATTGGTAGTTAATTGATGAAGCAGCCAATAGGGTAAAACGAACACAGCCCTCTGTGGGCTATTTAGAGGATCTCAAGAGAATGGCTTTAAGTAACCTGCCACCATGCAAACAGCCCCTAGAATGACTCATGAGAGGCAAAATCCTCCTTGTTATTATAAAAAATTGCACATAAAGGGTTGGTCCGAGTTGTCCAGGTGCCAATCTAGTAAACAAATTAAGAGGCTCATTAGGGAAGCAGGGGCTTTGTAAACACCAACAACCTCGGCATCGATCAAGACAGGAAAAGTTGCAGGCAACAACACCATTATTTAAAGGCTCAAGGAGGTGACAAAGTTCTCCTCAGTAGTGCAAATGCCAGATGCTGTGTCCCCGCTCTAAATTGTCACCATTGGGCACAAACAAACGGTGGTCATGAGTCAGTGTCACCGGTGGTTTATTCAAAGTCCAGTGAGGGGCAGCTCTTGTTATCATTAAGGGCCATCTTTTTCGGCTCGGTCCCACTCTATTCTAAGACTTGACATGTCGTAGCTCTGGGAAAGCTGTCCTGACAAAAAAAAAAAAAAAAAAAAAAGAATGCCTCATTGGGACTGGAGAAAATAGGCTAAAATAGTTCACTTTTAGCTGAAGCACAGCTATTTGGCATTGTTCACATTTATAGAGCTCAAAGCCACAATATTGATTTTTTTTTTTTTTTCTCAATCACCCCGTCCCCCTCCAACACACATGCACTCACAACTAGGCCAGTCTCCGAAAGCCCTCCCTTCGATTGTCAGCGCTGTAAAATGGATTAAATTACTCTCTCATTTTGTACAGACGTTTGTTATGCTTTTTCTTTTCGGATAAAAAAAAAAATGGGTCTGGCTAGTAAACCGCAAGTTTTCAATGATGGACTCATTGATGGAATGGTGTGTGTGTTTCCATATTACAGAAAAAGGCAGCATGTCAGACAAATAAGTGGAGGCTGACTGATTCAAAACATTGTACAATAAAGTCTAAATGGAGTCAGATATTTCCTTGCATCCTTCCTCAGATTTGGATATAATGTTGGCATAGATTATATAGATCCCGGGTCGTTATGGCTTCCAGTGCTCCAGACATCAGCCACTAACGAGTCTGCAATGTTAGTCATCGATTGTTATTCAGGACCAGTTTGGCTGTGTTGGTGACACACTAACACCGTCAGCCCGCTGGTGCTGCTGAGATTTGAAATGTTCACTCAATATATTGATGTGAGCCAGGCCGGCAGTTCAAATTTAGGTTCACTGCTCACATAACAGTGCGCCCACTTTGCTAAACTGTTATAGTTATTGAAATAAAACAAGGAAGAGCACAGATGAATGTGCTGCCTGTTCTTTGTATGGAGAACACTAAACTTCTTTATGATATCCTGTGAGTGTCTTCTGTCTCTCCTCTCTGCCGGTCCAGCTACACATCTCCCTTTGATTTCCTGTCGCACTGATAGAAGTCTCTCTCCCTCCCCGTCTTCTTCCTCAGGGTTCAGTCGAGCTGCCCTGCCGTTTGGCTTAGTGCGGAGGGAGCTGTCTTGTGAGGGTTACCCCATTGACTTGCGGTGTCCAGGAAGTGATGTCATAATGATCGAGAGCGCCAACTACGGCCGGACAGATGACAAGATCTGCGACGCCGACCCTTTCCAGATGGAGAACATCAACTGCTACCTCCCAGATGCCTACAAGATCATGTCGCAAAGGTAAAACTGCATTCAGACTCTATTTAAACACATGAATGCACACGCATGGGATTGCTCACATATTTGGCATGATGATGCAGTGGGTTTTATTCAGTCAGCGCCTCAGACCGTTTTCTTAACACCATGAGATTGCTCTTCTGCTGGCAAATCCTATCGGTCAGATTAAGGTCACAGTCTTGGCACTGCTGACACAAAGATGCTCCATTTCTGTTAAACTCTCGCTGATTGATCAGTGACCACAGAAGTGCCCCACATTTTAAAGTCACTGATTTTGCAGATGCCAGTCTTGTGCAGAGGACTGTAATTCAGTGGAGAAAAATACATGCAGATGCAATTGGCTTGTGTGTGTGCACTCACCATAGAAATTGAATGGGTAGAACCGGCATGGGCCATTGGTTCACGGCAGATCAGTGTATTTCCGGGTGGTTCTCCTTGCCATGGCAACAGCTGTAGCATTCACTGATGTCACGGTGTCGGCAGAAAAGTTTGTTTACATCAGGGGGACTGATGCACAGCCTTCCTGGAACGGAAAAATGTTCTGTTTGTTTACAGCAATTTGGATTAACTTAGCTCACATCTGATTAGCTAATATTAATATTAGCCTGAGATAGCTTGCAATATTTTTAAAATAACTTTGGCAATACACTATATTTTAATTAATTTCATGCATTAACTTTAACTTCCCCCCTCGTTGTTGCTGCAAGCTGCGCACACTGTAATACAGAGGCCCACCACACACCCAGGTGCTTGTTTGTCACAGTTTCAAATAAAGTTGTTCAAATAAACTCCTCTGCCGATGCAGTGACATCAGTGAACACTACAGCTGTTGCCTTGGCAAGCTGAACCACCCGGTTCTACCCATTCAATTTCTATAGTCCAGACACACACACACACACACACACATACATACAACTCAGTAGGGTGCCACTGGTAACGATGTATACATGAGCCTTATATATAAGACCAGTTGTCACATAGGGATGCCATCTGAGCCAAAGTGCACAGGATGGAATGACATATGAGTGCCACAGAGAGAGATATTGGACAGTATGAGACTGTCAGCAACTCTGGCCCGCTGCCTTGGGAAATAAAAAATAATGAAATAAAACAGCAGAGCCCTTGTATTCAGGGGGTTATTGTCAAGCCCTATTTGATGAAGTCAGATAGCTGACTCACATTGTCTGTCTTGAGAGGCTACAGCCTCCCTGTCCCCTGCTTGTGGCTCTGGGTAATACGCTGGCCTCCGCCACACTCGCAGAGAAACAGTCCAGTGAAGCACAAACACTGACCCAGCAGGAGCAGGCTGACAGCACACCAAGCAGCCGAGTCAAAGCGTTCCACCGGCTCCTTTATAGATCTCTGCCTCATTCCTCACATGCGCACCCCGGGAGCACCAGAGGTCTTAGTTTTAATGTTATTGTAAAGGCTTTTTTTGACACTGGAATGTCAATGTTGAAATATCGTGCGCAGGGCGAGTGAGAAATGTCTGCGCTTTAAGGAGAAGTCTTGTGATACAGAGGGTTTGTCTCGGGTGCGTGGGTGCAAAAATCAGGAAAAAAACACCCCAGAAAACTACACAAAGAAAGAAATGCAGAAGATGCCAGCTGATGCAAGAAAGTGCTCGCATTTATTCTCTTAACCTAAATCATTTTTCTTTTTTTGTCATTCTGTGTGTCATTCTTGTGAGACATGGCACATGATAATCTCCATGCATACTGTTACTCCGTGGAGATAAATCTATTTGTGAGAAGCACTGAATTATTTATTTATGTGAAAGTGAGACGCAAATTATATAGGCACGCACAGTATTTCCTACGTGTATCGTCTCAAAAAACGTTTACATAATCAATGCACAAACTTAACAACAATCCACTGGCATGAAAATAGATTTAGGGACAGCTTGACTAGCACCCAAGATTGCATATGGGACTAATTAGTGATTTTTCTTTTCCATTTATTTATAGAAGTAGGTTGAAATAGAAAGCAAATCGAATGAGACAATGCCGCCGCTGCCAAAAATAATTATCTTCAAATGAGAAAAGCAGTGAATGTCTTTGCTTACTTGGAATGCGCTGTGGGTCTCGTAGCTAGGAGGTCCGAGTCCTCCAAATATCCGCAAGTCAAAACTGTGGGCTGCGCTCTGGCTCCTGCTGAGCTAAACCCAGCTATAATTTTCCATATGTGGGGCAACCTGCTGTAGACTGTATATGATGGGGGGAAAAAATCTACTGTACGCTCTCCATCAATGAAGAACTGAAGAGCCGCCAATATTTGTTTCTATTATTACCCTGGCCTGCTAATTTAAATCTGGGGGTGTGGTGGGTGGGGGGAGTGAGGGAGGGAAAAAATCACATTAGCACTTGTGTGGAAAACTGTGTTCACTTTTTAAACATCCTAAATTGATGTGGTCCTGAAGTGTGGAGAATTGGATTGAGGCTTCACTGAGTTTGATAGATCCTGTTGGCACTCCAAGTTGTTTTTATATCTGGCTGGCATATTATATTCATGAGCACAATGATTTTATGAAAATAGCCTTAGGACTGTTGTGGCTCAATTAGAACATTCAGCTGCAAGCAATTAGTTGACTCAAGTGGGTGATAATCTGTACAGGAATTTTTCATGTGGACACCTCCCTAGCAGATGTGAAACTGTGTGGCACTACATTTTAAAATAATGAATTCATTGATAGTAAGACTCAGGCATGTGATTTTTCGCGTTTTTTTTTTTTTTTTTTTTTTTTCCTTTTCAGGATTTTAGTGTGTGTGTGTGTGTGTGTGTGTTTTAAACTGTTACTTTACTACAAATGTGATAATGATGACAACAGCTGGGACTGGCGGCTCAAAGATCATTTCAGTCCCACCATATAAGGTGAAAATGGACATTCCAATCTATTGAAGTAGTATTCTGTAATACATTTAGTTGTACATAAGCGCACCATCTGCCGCTTAACTATTATTGATGATAATCTGACCACCAGTGCTTATCACAGTACCTTGAGGACTAGTAAAGATGAGAATGGCACATCTTGATTAATCATTTCCACAAAAAAGAACATATTAAGATATAAGATATGAATAAGTGGCTTACATCTATTGATTTCTTTTTTGACTAATGAGCTTCATTGTAAGTATTCAATAACGAGGCCATTGATTGCTGTAACATAACATGGCTGGGTCCTGCTGTGCCTGTGGATCATGGTTTTTCCAAAGAGCGTATCATTGACAAGAATGATCAATGGAGATAGCCCTCTAATAAGGGACATGAAATTAATCAGTGGGATTCCAGGACGAGTCTGACTTGGACTGCGCTAATTTAATTTACAAATAATTAGTATGGAAATGATCGTTGCCGCTCGCCGTTGCATATCTGGAAAGTTTTCTTCCGAAATCAGACATCAACCCTTTGAAAAACAGCTAGTTTTACAAATTAATCTTCATGGCAAAGTGCATATGGAGAGAGCATAATCATATTTCTTTTTTTTTTTTTTTTGTTCCCAAGCCGCTGTCAATAAATGTAAATAAACACATGATATACTGTGTTTTGCATTTAGGCCATTTGTTATTATTTGTGATTTATTTGCCATCGTCATAGTGGGAAAAATGTAAAATGTCCATCAGTGTTTGCGAGCTGAATGGCGCTTGGTGCGTACACTATTTATATCAGTGACAGGAATGCTTGCAAGGCTCTCCAAGGAGCTCCATCGTTGCCGCCTGACAGCACAGTGCCTTGTACTTCCTCTCTGTACATACGGCGTTAGTGTTTATTTAAAGCGCAGCAGATTAAGATTTCATAAAGGTCCAGATTCAACTTGGGCGTTCCAAAGGGGTGGACACAAGTTCACGAGGCATGAAACTGCTCTAATAGGAGTGTGTTTGTACCCCAGGACTATATGGTAAATAAAAGTCTATGAAAAGGAAAAAAAAAAAAAACAGTCAGTGATGATCCTTTGGCAAACCACTGCCAAAGCAAATAAAAAAAAACAATTATGGAAATGTGTAATTAGGTATATAAGGTGCCTGTTGCTCAAATTAAAATATGTGTAAACTGCGTTTTAGTGGGTTTGCCAACGTCTTTAGAGCAAGAAAATTTGTGTGAGGTGCAGTTTCTTCAGCGGCGATATTAAAAAAGTATTTTTTGCTTGGTAAATACTCACAAGTTGCTGCTAAATGCTCCATCTGTTGCTGTACACGCGCTACAGGAATTTTCATCTAAATCAATCGACAAGGAAATGCTATCAAAGGTAGTTGTCAGTGCTGCACGCCACTAGTCTGAAAAAGCCCAGATTAAGGGCTGCAGTATCACACAGCGGTATTTCTTTTGACTCCTATGGCATGACAATATACCATTGCAGGTTTTAAAAATCAATAGGTGAGATGGAGAGATGCGAGTCAGGCAGCGTTTCCCTCTGGCTCGGTGAGAGGCTGGAACCCCTCTATTGAGCAGCATTGGCAGCTCCAGTAAATATAGCATAAACACAAGCATATGACAGTAATTACAAGTTTCTGGGATGTCTCGCCCGGATATTAGGTCAGACCTCAAGTTGAAAGCTGGATGCTAACGGTTAATTTCTAACGACCTATTTCCTGAAACGTTATTAGACCACCCCCTTTGGAAAAATGTTCCAAATATACTGATATTGGAGGTGATTACATGTCTAGCCTGTGTGTGTATGTGTTCTTTTTGCAAACATTGTTTCTTCTGCTGCTGTTCCGCGGCCCTGGAAATGATTTAATTTTTCAGTGGCCTGTCTGCTATCAACAGGCTGGCCTCTTGAGAGAGATGTCTGCCTTGATAATTGTGCCATGAACCTCATCAGCATTTCAGATGAAATGGAGCTAGACGGGTCACTTTGAGTTTAACAGACGCTAATTTGATTGAAATTCAAACTGGGAGCACCGGGAAGTAAATTGTCCCCTCTCTGTAATGTGCTCCCCTCACTCATGTCGTCTTTCTCCTCCAGTTACACGCCGATTGTTTTTGCTGCTGCTGCTGTTTCTTAGATTGTGAAATAGGAATGGCAGCTCAGGCCCTGTGAAAGCGTGGAAGCAGAGAACGGAGCGGTTGTGGCAAAATAACTCAGACAGTTTAGGAGCATCCTAGATAGCAGTGCCTCTTTGAACCCAAGTCGGTGGATACGACTAGCATTTTTCTCACTTGAGGCAATTTATTATTCAATTAGCCCCTTATCTCGCTGTCCAATTATTCCTTTGACATGCTTTATGATGGCAGTGGGAAAGGTTAAATTGCATGTGGGTATATGGTATCGGGAGTACTATCAGTTACACCTTGTTGGCATCTTATCACACCTCTTCCTGCTGTCAGCACCCAGTGCTCATTTTTAAAAAGGAGATTTGCATCAAATTCGAGTAACATTTTTGACGACACTCTAATTGTTCTAATGCCTGGCTCTTCCAAAAGGTCAGGGATGTGATGGGATTAGATTTGGAATACCTCACTGTGATTAACAAGCCAGTAGGGAAAATGGAGGCAGTGAGAGTGGACGCTGGCCGTCTTCCTCCACTATTTTGGTTTCACTTAAGTGCAGAGGAACAAAGGAACACTTTACAACTGTCTTTGTCACTGTTCTTGAGAAACATTTGTGTGCCATAATATTTTTAACTATCTTTTTTAGATGGCTTCACGACAAACAGATACATAGACATATGCTTACTGATATACTTACAAGCCCACATTCAAACTATTGAATAGAGAACATAATCAAGCAATTGCCTAAAAAAACACTTTGGCATAGCTACATTTTTTAAGAGTTTTCACTCAACCGTGAAGCACATTTTAGCAAGCTACTTTTTCACTTGACAACATATTCTTACTCTGAGTGGAGTAAAATTTAATTGAAGTAGCAGTAGTAGATGGATAAATTACATCTGCACTCTTCCCTCTTTTGCTTCAATGGAATCCAGGTATTTATAATAATCTCTCTGGAGAAAAGCTTTGACTTTGACTTAATGTTCATTATGTACGTACTTAATTACTATATAGCCCCAGACTATCAAAAGTTAGTTTGAGATATCATATTTTATGTGTATTTAATTAGTCTACATTTTGAGACTTGTGCCCTAGCAGGTCCACAATGGTGAACTTTTTATGGGAGAAATTTCAATTACACGCTATCTTCCAAACTGAGGGCTAGGACTATGCATGGAAGACGTCATTAGGGCTTTCGCAATTGGTCTCAGGAGATGCCGGTGGTTTCACAGACGAGACAGAATCAGAGCCACACAATCCCATAGATCAGGGGCCCCTGCTCCCCAGCTGCAAAATTAGGGCAATATATCAGAAAAAGCTATCAACACTTAGACCGACATTGATTCAAAGGAAATATGAGAAAGTATGATCTCTGACCAATGCTCCCCTGCTGTTGTTTAAATGCATTTGCCTGAGCAACACTGGCAAGTCTATGTCTTATTAGTGTCATGAATTTTATTTGGGATATCATTCTTTTTCATAGGCCCATGTTACATAAGGCAGGCATTCATTTCCCTTTCTCATTGCAATCTGTTGGGGTAAGGCGCTGTAATTTATATTGCTCTCGCATGATATGCTTATGCATGAGCAAAAGGGACAGAATCATCAAAGTGACCACATAATATATGGAAAGTGCTACGTAGCCATGAAATATTACCTGCAAAAAAAAAAAAAAAAAAAAAAAAAAGTGCCACATTATGGACCCAGCGTGAGGTGCATGTTTTAATTTCAAAACAGTAATTCATTTCCATAAAAACAAATACAGTATGCTGATATTCTAATACGTTATCACACATGAAGGTCATTAATAAAGTGAAATGCTCCTTGACACACGCAGAAGCATGCACACAAACACACACACACACACGCCACACACAGCGTGGCCTTGTGGCCTTTCAAAATACATGGTTGGTGTGCTGATTTTATGACACACACATTACTAATTCCAAAGCAAAACAAATCCTTCATCCTTTGACAACAGGAAAAAAAAATCTACCCACCGCACGTATTAAGAAACTACAGTTATGAATTACTTTATCTGCTATAAATGCTGATTGAGAGAAGTGGGGGAAGGAGGAGGAAGTAGGCGAGGAAGAAGCATGGGAAAAATGAAAATGGACTTAGATTATTTGCTTTCATTCCTGCCCAGAAAAAAAAAATGTAATGGTTAATTCTGCTTCCTGCTGTTATTTTGATTTAGTGTTTCTTTCTTTCTTTTTTTTTTTTTTTTTTTTTTTTTTCATCTGAGCACAGAGGCTGTTTGTTCAAGTTGCTGGCTGCTTTTTTTGTGCTGTGCCACTACACAAGCCACTATACACTGTGTGCCCTCATGGTATGCTGCTAAGATTTTTTTTTTTTTCCTTCTGAAACCAAAACAACGCCGATTTCCAACCCCCCTGCGTCTGTTCCCATGCCATACACCTCAACGGTAACCAACTCGCCTCTGTTCCACTGCACTATCTAATATTATATTAATAACAGTGGGACGCAGAGCAGTGATTACCTCAGCAGCACAAAACAAAAGCAAAACCCAAAACACAATACAGTGCAACCAGTAATACATTTTCCAATGATCTGCTGTAAATGGGTGCACTGGTCTGTGATAAGAAGAAACAAATGTTATCTCTGGTCGCTGCTAAATCAGCAGAACAGAGTTATTGATCGGGCTCCTCACACCGCCGATAGAATTCTAAGTCTCCTCGGTCCTGAAAATGGCTTGCTCGGGGTATTGATGTCATTATCATGATTTCAGTGGAGCAAAGGGGTGGTCACCTGCTATTCCCTGGGCAAATGAGCATACTACTGCTTCAATTACAATTACAATGTCTGTGCTGCATATATTAATGCCAGTGTCCAAAATTAACTTGCCAACTAAAAATACCACCTGCCAAGAATGTTTTTTTTTTTTTTTCTTTTTTTCTTTTTTTTTCCCAGCCAGAATAGCTCATGCACTGTGTAGAGTTTTCATAGAAATCCATCATCCAACCAAGGGCTGCTGCAATTAATAAATAATCAAGCGAGCCAACAACATTTTTTTTTTCTATAACAGTAATGACTGCTTTCTTTTCACCTCACAAATTCCAAGAACAGGGTTTCTACAGTTATGAAAATCCTTGGAAATGTCTTGGAAAACGTGAAGTATCACTACCGTTTTGGAAAAAATGATGGATATGTTTTAAATAATGATCCTCATCTTGACGAGTCGAGCTACAACCTGAGAAGGGAGAACAACGGAGATGTTTTTATGTCCTTGATCAGCTCTTGTATCGTTCCGGCTGGTCAGAGTTAAGAGATGTAGCGGTTGCTATGAGACGTGTTTTATTTGTCTTGAGATTCCACCCCGTTTGTAAATGTTGCTTTAGTCATTGCTCCACAGAAATATAGTCCTGCAACTTTGGTACGGAGGAGTTTTAGAATTTAATTGGCAAGTAAATGTAGAATCCCTGTAAGAATTTAGCTCTTACACATTGAAGAAAAAAAAAAAAAAAAACGATTTGGCTAAAATGTGTATCCTGCTGTCCATTCCAGACACACACACACACACACACACACACACACACACACACACACACACAGGAACAATTCAGCCTCCTGTTTGACACAGGGTAATTACTGTTTGACTTGCTCATAGTCAGAGAGAGTATGTGGTGGTCAGCAGGGACAAAGTTTGAAAATGGACAAAAAACAAAAATGGCATCTAGCTAAGGCATTCAAATGTTATCGTCTCCAGAAGTAACCAGGCCAGTGTGGTGGGAGTCACTCACTGATTTCTTTGCCAAAGACAAATTTTACTGGCATTTGGCCCTGTGTGGGTGTTGATTTCGGACCTTAGTTAAAGGTCAGTCTTTGGCCACGACAAAATAGAGTATATACACATTACAGCATTCGCCTGTTGTTGGTTAAACGGGCAATGTTGCATTATGGCGAGAGGAAAATGCCATGGTGATTTGAGTCATTGGCCTTTACACTTCCTTTGTGATTATCTACTATATCTGTCATAGTGCTATGCGGCATTTGACTCATGGGATAGTATAAAAAATGTTTTACACCATAAACTCGAAAGGGAAAGACTCCTATAGCTTTGGCATAATATTATGTGGTATATTAGGCAGTATGCAGTAATGTAATTCACCATTCTTTTTTTTCAGTATTTGTGTTTTTTAAAATGCAGTTGTAAAAAGAGCTGACATGCATTTATGTATGTGACTGGCATAAAGACCTAATGTTGCTACATTTTTTTTTTATTATTTTTTTTGAACACAGGTGCAACAATAGGACCCAGTGCATCGTGATTACGGGTTCGGACGTCTTCCCCGATCCCTGCCCAGGGACCTACAAGTACCTGGAGGTCCAGTATGAGTGTGTGCCCTACAGTAAGTATGACCCTTCTGTCATGAATTGAAAACTTTCCGTTCTCCTTAGCACCCATCTGTCCTCTCTTTTCCGTTCACCTGTCCTAACCTCTCTCTCTTTTCTCCCTCTCTATCTTCATCCCTCACCAAAACTCCCCTCCTGCCTTGTCCAGACCGTCTTCTCTCTCAGTCTGCACCACCTTCCAGCACTCTTCTTTCTTGTCTCCTTCCATATTTGCCACCCCATGAACTTTTCATGAAATATGACCTGTAAAACCCATTGGTCCTCTTCTGTACTGCCTTTATTATTGATGTGCTCACCGTGTTTCCAGCAGACGTTGATGAGCCAGGTTATGAGGTAGCAGAACAGAAGGGAAGGTAGAAGAAGTCACGCTGACTCCCGATGAGGGCAAACAAGTGTTTCATTACTCAAGTCTTGTAAGGGGAGTTCTATCAGGCGAAAATACAGCACATCTTAATGGCTCAATATACATTCGGTACAACAGGTGTTGAAATATGTTAACAGATGTTCCATTATGTAACAGCACAGAATGGCTCCACTCATAAGCCAACAAAGTAATATTTCATAGAAAGAGATAGTGTTAACATTTTGTCTGCTCCTTGGATGCTAAAATATTCATTGCCATTCAGCTTCCAAACAATCTTTAGATTGCCCTTTGCATTAAAATTCCCCTTTGTCCTTTAAACCCCCATGTTCATTTGCAATTTGTGGAGCGCAAACCCCCCCATGTAACCTTTACAAACTGATTAATGACCAAGAATTAGATGAATTGCCAGAATCACTAATCAGGTGGAAGTGAAATGATTAGAGTGGGAGTGATGGGAAGATGCGAGATGACAGCTCCAGCAGACCCAAATAAGTATATGCAACAGCGATTATTTTACATGCATTTTAGTTTTAAAGTGGCAGGAATCTCAACATAATAATGTGATATAAATCCTGCACCTTCGACCTACGGTTGTTTCTGTATGCCAGAATTCACCCCTATGTTACCCTGAGCCGTCCAAGCTGTTCTCCTTAGTGTTGAATCAGAATACATGAGTGAACATCATTAAGTGGTGAACCTCATTACAAGTTAAAGGTTAACCTCTCGCAGGCTTTGAGGACCTGCAATTAATAATGGAATAAGCGATAATGAGTATTTGAGTCAGCCTTACTGAGCGTAGAAATATCCACTCACTCTTACCTCGAATGCCCACCTGGTAATGTTTTTTCTGAACTTGCCTCATAGTTAAGTGAACTATTGATTCTGCATCTTGCTGTGTTACCTCAAACCTTAATGGTGGGATTAGCCTCAAGATGCACTCGTGTCCACCTACTGTTTTGTTTGGCTTTTGCCTCCTGGCATCGAGGGAACAGTAAAGACTACCCGAATGTGGTCGAAATGAACCTGCTGCCCCAGGACTTGGACTCCTGGCAGTGTTTAACCAATATAAAACTCCTACCAGATCCTCACTACACTCTAAGCGGTTTGAAACATGCATGTCTGTAGCCCCATCTCTTTGCTTCTCAAGGTCCATGCCCACCCAGAATAGGACCAAGAACACAGAATGTATCCTATCGCAACTGCCCTGGTAAGTGCTTAGTGTTCCCCCAGTCTGATTAGTGATCCAGCCTTTCCTACTCAAGCCCAGCTCGTCTGTTGTATACTGTGAGTTTTGGGTAAATGCCGTGTTTTGTTTCTTCCCCCTTACCAGCCCTTTGTTTCCTCTCCTAAAATAGCACCCATATATCCCCAGTGACAATATGCATATATATATTTTAATATGTCAAAAAAGATTTTTCTTCTAAAGTCGGATCTTAGATGAGTCAGACCAATGTTGCCATCATGGGGCAAGTTTTACACAGCTTTTGCATCAGAGCAAAGATTCTGTTACAGTTTTCAGCTGTGAAAGATCATATGGAGAATATCTAGATTTTGGTGATTAAAAACATTGCAGTGGTTCAAAAGCTTAGGACCCGTTGGATTTGCTGGGATACAAGCCTTGAGAAGTTGTTTTTTCAAGACAACGTATTAAATCCCCATTAAGCTGATCAACGACTGCACCGCAGACAGAGTGTCCTCATTTTCGACCAAAGTAACAGTCGTCCCTCAGTCTCTGTCCCGTAAAATACTCGTGGCAGTTCAATAACAGAGCGTAATAGACAATTGTATTTATCCGCACCACTGATTGAATGTAACACGGTGTGTAATTCATTCATTACGTTTGTCTAAGCCTTCAAATCAGACAAGCTATCTTGGATCTGCCACTTCTGTTCAAGTAGCCTCTGCAACAGACTGCCTCCATTTCCACCATTTTCATCCTTTTTGGTTTCATAATTTGGTTCACGTCAAGAACTGCCCTCATTAGCAACATGATCTGCGTGTTCCAGCCAAGGATGTGAATTTTGCCTTCACCTGGCATTGAGTCACCCTCGGAATTGGCTCTCGTAATTGCTTGAAACAGGCAACATAAAAGCCAAGATGTTGTCTTCATTAAGACTGCTCTTTTCAAGCTATACTGAAATGGTGAAAACAGAAAAAAACAACATCTAGTCGTTGTTGTGCCACATTGAAAAAAAATATAGAGGCATGCCAGTAGGCACAAACAGTCCTTCAAAGCCATCAGTGCTATTTTTGTCATCACCTGCTATCGCTGTTACGCCCTCAGCTCCATAGGACAGCGATGGCTAGATTTGTGCTTCATTCTGGTTCCAGAATTATACTCATGTCATTTACATGTTCAAAATATAGTCCTATTGAAATGATCAAATGTAACTTCAGGACTGACAGCATGGGATCCCCTGTAGTATATTTTGTAGTTCACATCATTTTCCCTCCTGTATTTGTTATAGTTTGCTTTATATTCTGATTTGATTTCTGTAAATAATGCTGGAGCCACTAATTGAGTCTGCAGTGGACAGCAGACGTCTTGGCCAAGGGGATACAGACAGTTTGTCAGTCTAGTCACTCCCAAAGTACATTACATGCAATTCAAAGGAGCCTAAGACTCTGAGAGGCAAAGGCTTTGTTGTTTATTAAAGTCAAGGTACAGAACAGAGTGGATTAAGATGGAACATATCATTATTAATAGTTCATATGAGAAAAAGAGTCTCAGAGCCAAACAGGAAGTCCTCCGCTGCAAAATCCCCTGAATGTCTGTAATGTCTGGTGGAAATAGTTGAAGGTTTTCTGTTGGGGGTCGGGGTGTTGGAGCGGGTGGGTGTGGGTGGTGGGTTGTGTCTCGTATTTGTTTCAATGCTGCTGTTTCAAAAGTGACTGACTCTCTTCCCTTCCCCCTGTGCAATCTGCAGGAAACCTCCGCGGCTATCTGACTCATTCTCTTCATCCACTGATCCACAGTTTCTGATCACAATGATTGCTCTTATTTCTTTTCACTTTTCGACTAACCTCATCGGGCTTTTTGACATGTGCTCTCTTTTTCCTTCCAGATTTCCCTCTCTCCATCCATCTCTCTCCTCTGTCCTCTGTTTCTCTCTCTTGTCTTCTCTTTTATCTGGCTCAGGCAGCTTCTGAGAACTCAGCTGTTGTTAATTTGTTTACTTCTTCTCGGTGTTTGATCTCTTAGGTAGCTACAGCGCAGTTGAACCTCTCCTGCAGAATGGCGTGCAGCCATATGCGGATTCTTCCCAATCTCTACTTCCCTCTGCTCTCATTCTCCTTCAGATTGACCTAAGGAGCATGTATATTCTTGAGCATGTGCTGTGTCTTTGCAAAGTTCTGATCTTTGGATTGCATTTGTTACGTGTTGTCCGTGAATCTTTCAGACTTGCTGTCGAATTAGATAATGCCAAATTTTACTGACTACTCATTAAAATAAGAAGCGGGTTCAGTGGTAACAAGTCTAGACAGTGGAGTTTTATTTTTGAAAAAAAGTCTGGTCATGTAAATCAGTCATTAAGACACTCTCCTCAGATTCATGGGCTGGGCCACACTTCTTAGCATATTTCCCTTCAGAGGATTTTTCTTAAACAGGCCCATGTAGTCTAAGAAAAAAAGGTGGTATTTATAGAGGACTTCTCACTGGAAACCGCAGAATTTCACAACAAATCAAGCGCAGTGTTTACCCTGGAACTGAAAACATGTTTCAGCAGTGAGTGCGCATAAGCCATTTGATTTCATTTTGCTACTGTGATCTAGACTGTTTATCGGTTTCCTTGATGAGCACAGAGAAAATACACAACACATAGAGATTCTTCTTCCCTGTGCACACGTGGCTTCGAGTTCTCAAACAGTAAATAAACTGAGGGTAAGGCAATCAACCATGAAGGAATTGCTAAGGGATTGCTCTGACCTAGGAGGGAAAATTTGATAATCTGACTGGGTTAGTGGTTTGTACTGTGTCATCAACTGATGTTCTCACTTTTAGCAAGTTTGGTGTCTTTGAATTGTCGTAGTTACCAGCCTATTGGTTAGCAAGCAAATTTTATATTAATGATTAATTCACGAGTGATATTTTATGAGTTGTCATATTCATTATCAGTGTGACTCAAAGCAGGATCTGTGTATTTATAATGTATACCCCAGTGACCAGGTTCCAGTTTCCCTGAAGTCTCTTGGATCTAACAACAGATTTTCTGCATTGTAATACAATGCCCAGATACTTTTTTTTGGAAACCATGCCCAGAATTTTAAAATGGTTTCTTTATTGGATTAAGATCCTGTTTGAAGATAAGGCAAAAGAGTATCTCCAGATATATTTAGCTATCATCAAAAAAATGAAAATGGAACCTGTCTTTACCCTGAAGTTAGGCTTGGTTTATGGTGGTGGGTGGACAAGCAGAGATCGCAGCCTGAACGTCATGTGTTTCTGCTTTCCAGCGAAACCAAAATGATGTGAAGTGAAATTGTGATTAACATACATGTGGAGGTTCAAATGTGGGCACTATACTGCTGTATTAACTACGGGGTGGGCCCACAATGGCTTTTAGTCTCTGAAAGTGTATTTATTAAGTATGAGTCATTTTTCCAAGATGTTCGCCAAAATGTTCAGTTAATATCATAGACCACACTCCTGACCTGACTGTCACAGTCAATCTGTCAATCCCAGTATTACTTGTCTATGTAACAAACTAAAATCAAAGATTTTACTCTTTGTCTGTGAATGACAAAAACTGCACCTGATTGATGTTTTGCCATCAGTGATATTACATGCTCAGACAGTTGGCAGCCTGTCAAGTGGTGCCAAAGGAAAAAAAAAAAATAACCACCTTGCTATAAACCAAGCATGACAATGGGTCATGATCCCAAGCATGATCAATCACACTATTCTTGGTGCTCTAACCCAGCCCCTTTTTCTAAAACAGGAGCTTGACGGCTGTGTGTCATCTTTCTCTCAACTCTCCATTTTTTCTGAATAGGTCTACCCGTCTTTGTCCGTGTCTCATAACATGTTTCTGCATATGTAATCGTAGCGTTGACAGTTAATTCATATTAATCTCTTTTTTTCCCCTTGCACCCCTTTCATTCTCTCTTCCAACGCTTAAAATAGAAGTGGAGCAAAAAGGTAAATAACAGACATGATGCAAACCCTAGCTCCTTGTTTTGTGGCATCTGGTTGTAAAGTTTACCTATCTTCCCACGGTGGCCCCTACAAACCCATAGCAGGCATTACCTTCAGATCCCCCCAGCTGTAATGTTAATGGTCAGTATAGTACAACAAGGGGAGTGAGACTGGTCGTAAAAAAAAAATGATAGCACACAAGCAGCCAAAAGATGTAAATGGGGGCACAGTGGCTGCAGTCCATAGGGGCTTTCTCTCCTCATACTCCCTGGGTGCTTTTGTTACTCAGCAGAATCTCATATTGCCTGGCTTCCAAACCCTTCTCCATAGCATGCCATGGTAACAGTGTTTCTGGGCCCTTTTTCAAACTATTGCTTTCTACTGTCCCTTTTCTCTCCGAGCCCATGCCCCCACCCCGTCCTTCTCCCTCTTCTCCTCCCCATTATTCTCACCTGACCACTTGCTGCTCTTTTCTCTGTTGACTCTTATGCCTCCTATGCCTCAGAGCAACAACCAAAACACCTCAAGAGACCCTTACTGAAAGTATGTTTAAATTTTAACGGTCGTGACATTTGCACCACTTCGTAATGACAAGCCTCTCAGGTTTATACTGTAGAAAAGGTGGTGTAACAGAGACACATCTAAGTACACACCAACATTTTGCAGACTCTGCTGACTCCTGCTCTCTCATAACCTCTCCCGTCTGTTGCCAAGTGACTTTAGTTGGCTGCTTTTTTTTGTTTACAGGACCAATTGTTTCTTTAAGTTTTGTTTCTGTTCTATTTTCCCCTCATTTGTGGTCTATTCCCAACAGTAAATGTCTATGAGGCAAAGCTTCTTTTTGTTTCAGACTATCTTATATATTTAAACATTATGCTTAACAACTTTCCTATTCCTTTTTTTCTTTCTATGCACAAAACCAAAATCCCTATTCTGCTTGTGAGCATTGGCTATAGCTGTTAGTTGTCTTTTGGCCACTCTTTAATGTGTGTCTGTCCCCACTCTTCCTGGACATCCCGTAAAACAAAACGAAGACACTAGAGATTATATTGAAATTAAGTGTTTTCTCTAGCTTTGTTGTATTTTTTAACATGTTAACCTCTGTCTGTTTCTTATTCTACTCTTCCCCCATCACTAGTTTTTGTTTGTCCTGGGACTCTGAAAGCTGTCGGAGATCCTTCCTTTCTCTTTGAAGCGGAGCAACAAGCTGGTGCCTGGTGCAAAGACCCGCTGCAAGCTGGTGACAAAATCTACTTCATGCCCTGGACTCCTTACAGGACAGACACTCTCATTGAATATTCTTCCCTGGATGACTTCCAGAACGCCCGGCAGACCATCACGTACAAGCTGCCCCACCGGGTGGACGGGACTGGATTTGTGGTCTACGACGGGGCGGTGTTTTTCAACAAGGAGCGTACGCGCAATATCGTGAAGTTTGACCTCCGGACTCGAATCAAAAGCGGCGAGGCCATCATCAACAATGCCAACTACCACGACACATCACCCTACAAGTGGGGCGGCAAAACTGACATTGACCTGGCGGTGGATGAGAACGGACTGTGGGTGATCTACGCCACAGAGCAGAACAATGGCATGATGGTCATCAGCCAGTTGAACCCTTACACGCTGCGCTTTGAGGCCACCTGGGAGACGGCCTACGACAAGCGCTCAGCCTCCAATGCCTTCATGGTTTGTGGAGTACTCTACGTTGTCCGCTCCACCTATGAAGACAACGAGAGCGAGGTCAGCAAGAGCCTGATTGATTACATTTACAATACCAAACAGCACCGTGGGGAATTTGTGGATATCCACTTTCCCAACCAGTACCAGTACATTGCAGCTGTGGATTACAATCCGCGAGATAACCAGCTCTATGTATGGAATAATTTTTACATCCTGCGATACAATCTGGAGTTTGGCCCGCCCGATCCGTCTCATGGTAAGAATCCAACCCCCACTCAGCGTTCCTGCACACAATAGTGTCAAATTGCATTTTTGAAATCGTGATTTTAGTCGCTGTTAAGTGCGCCTCACTATTCCTTTGATATTCCCCCATCTGTGTGTCAAGTGTCACAGCTGACTGATTTTTAATTTAGAATCTAATACGTGCTAGATATGTTACGGAAGCTTTGGAGTGTAGGAAAGCATCTTGGGGGGTGAGGTGAGTGGAGCTCAGCGGTAAACAACACCTTGAAGCCAGTTACCATATCACAAGGGATCAGTATCTGGGGGATTTGGGGAAGTTTACCATCCGGGCGTTGCCTGAGTCTCCAGTGCTAAGGCCCAAGGGAGCCCTGCCAGCATATCCCCATTTCAGAAAGAGCAAGACAGGGAGAGGCGAGCAAGAGATACATAGTCTCACCTCTGGAACCATACATGCCCAGACAGGTACAAAGTCTGGCCTGGAGCAAGGATACATCATTCCCAAGTGATGCTGAATCTCCAAATCTCCATCGGCTGTTAGAAAAATACTTAATACTCTGTAGGCAGAACGTAAAGAGTCGAAACCCTGCCTATGTGAAGAAGAGCGGGTAGACACAAGGGAGAAGGATCAATCATCCGGGGTCACGTCAGCCGAGCATGTTTTTAATTTAGCTGTCAAGAGCTGAGACGAGGCTAGCCTAGGCCTGCGATAGACTTTACATTGAGAATATAATAACTGTAATTATACTAATCCCCTCCACACCCAGAGTCCTAAGTCCACGTAATGCCCGACGCAGTCAGTGATGAGCTACGGAGGTCAAGTAACTTTTCCACAGATTATCCGAGAGCTCAATGTTTATTAATGTATTTGCTCGTCCACTTTTGTATTGATAGGACTTGCGGTGGCTAAATTGGGTTCAGCCTTTGGAACAGCATCATTCTAGCCAAACCAAGGCGGCAAGCTTTTACTGTAACTGGAACGCAGTCTAACTTTGAAAGCAGACCTCTTCTGGGAATTAACATGCAGAGGATGCACTGAGCAGAACTGCAGCAATCAAGGGGAACAAGATACAAAAAAATGTCATGCTTTCCTCTTTTTTTCCTGACCACAAGCAACATATTTGAAGTTTATTCACTCCCAATAAGATGTTTGTTTGTTTGGTTTTGTTTTGTTTTTTATGAAATATTTATATTCCACGCGTAAGTGGGAGATGCCAAATTGAAAATCGGTTTTCCTATTGTCCTCATTTCAAAATAGCGATTTTACTATTCCATACTCAGACACAAAGAGCTCATAATTAGCTCAGTTTGAGTTGTGTCTTACATTGTCTTTACCAGTTGCATGATTACAGGCAGCTGCGGTAAAAGAGCTCTCTCCTTATCAAATCCGAGCCGTTTCAAAACATGTTTTTATATACTGTTAAGGGACCATATACAGTAAACTGCTTATAAAGCAGTTAAACATACCTAGACATTTCCTCTGGTTTCAGCCTAGCTGTTATGGACTCTTTCAATATGTTCTGCAATATGTTCTGCACACTCAATTGATTTATTCATTTGCTGAATGGACACCAACCGTCAATAGAGAAATGAGAGGCTTTACAACAGATGTTCCCTGAAATAAAATGATCTTCCAATTAGCTGTATGTGAGAGAGACACATATTTGTCAAATCTTTCCTCCAAAGGCATAGCTCAGTATTGGAAATATCGATGTTTGTCTGAACATAGACTATATGACATATTTTTGCACCTCAGGGCTGCCATATTCAGGCATCTTTATAACAGCGTCAAGCAGGATGCAGGTCTCTCTTCTTGACAAATGAGACATGGGCCCGGCCCTGTTACTGACTAATGTGTGTTGAGTTGCAGTCGATGAGTGCAAGGGAGAATGGTCCAGGATGATCATCAAGATGTCAATAAACTTGTCCTCCCACATGGCTGATGTTGACACATAAATGATGGCACTTTTTTCTGGCTGTCACTGGACGTCCTCCCTGAGATATCTTGATGCTCATTGCAGAATGGCAAACGCTTGCTTCACTAGGCAATGAAATAAGCTATCAGAGGGTTTTTGTTTTGTTTTTTGTTTTTTTTTGCGCCGTTAAAGTTTCAGGTATAATATCTGTTTTGTGTAGTACCTGTCTAAAAAAAGGAAATGCAAATAGGATCAAACCATAACAGATGCACAATTTTAGTTTACTTCACCACACACACTTTTATTTAACATGTTATGAGTGACGTTAAATAATACAAAAAGCATTGTCTGTACAAAAGATCATGGCTAGTTTTTGCACTGGATAGAGTTATGTTAGTTGTAGGCCTGTAGCATCATAGATATGAGTAACCATGTTCCATGAAGGGCCAAGAGTCTGCAATTTTCATTCCAACCACAGATTGCACCAGCAAATTTCACTGATTAGTTGCTCCTCTGTGGTTGAAGGTGTGTTAATCAGTGGAATCACCTGGTCTAGTCTTTGTTGAGGATCAGAGCCTATAGATTCCCTGCTTTCTATAGAACATTGAAAACACAGAAATTTTTCCTTTTATGTTTTAGTCATTTGCTGATGCTCTTATCCACAACAATTTCTAAAATTCCAACAATAGAGTAAAGATTACATTTCTACATCACCAGCGTTACAATATTAAGGAGAGCAAGGGTTCAAGCCAATGTGCCCTAAATTGATAGAGATTTGTTTGATAGAGAAGTCCACAAATAATATGGCTGGGCACTATGGACAAAGTCAAATGTCACAATATATTTCACCAAATACCTTGATATGAATATTGTAACAGTATCATATGCACTATTGCATGGATAACTTTCATAAGATATTTACACACAAGAGATTTTTGATAAACAATCATTTGTAATGTGAATATGATGACCAAGCATGTCAAAATAAATAATAGATAAGCCACAACAATTTAATACATTTCAGAAAAGTGTATTCCTTTACTGAAATGCAGCCTATTAAACGAGGAAAAGACAACACATCTGCCATATCATGATATAGATTGCAGATGATATCCAGTCTCATGTTACAGTATCTACAGTATCAATATTTCTCTATATGATGGAGCCCCAACATGTAGAGCATAGGTTCTTGTTTGTTCTGTGGAGTGTATGTTATAACCAGGCATCCACAGAAACTGTCCACATATGTAAACTACGACATTAACACGGGCAGTGAAACGTTAAAAGTGAGATAAAGTGACAGTCAAGTGAGACACTTGCATACCCCACATGGCACCGTTTCCGTCAGTAGTGTTTTTTTGTGTTATTTCCACACATCTCTTAAGTACTCAAACCACTCTGTCACATGATTTGCACCGCCATGGAACGCAATCACATCAAAGTGATGTTGAGACCCTGCGTGGCAGACTGTTGGGTTCTTGTCAAGTCCAATAACATTGCTCATGTCGAGGCAAGATCAGCTTCTGTAGGATTACGGGGGAGTGGATAGGGTCACATCCAACAAGCTGCTCCCCTGAAAGTGGACGTTAAATGGGTCAGTAAGTCCCTCTTTGGCTTTGACCAATAAGACCGTCTTTCTCTCACAAAAAGCCATAATCCACCCATCTAAACATGGCTTCCTGCCTGTTTTCTTTCTTGCATATAGGAACTCATAAAAAGACATATTCCTTTGCCGCATATTGTATGTGAGATGATTAAATTGATTTAAATGAGATATTCCCCTTGAAAACTCATTATGCGCCCATTTCTGTGGGTCATTTATTCATGCCAAGCTCTGATTTGTGGCCTGAAACCCCCGAGTAAGCATTTAAAAAGGTTTTTTTCCCCCCAACAGAAGGATGCACAAACAGAACCCATCCACCACCTCAATGGTACACAGGTGAGCTTGGGAAACCTTTAATTTATCCCTTGTCGCAAAATTAGATTCTGAATCACTTCCATCTAAAAGCCCCCGGCGCTGCAGTTAACGCTCACACAAATCAAGACCACCTCTTTAATTGTTCAAATGTCAATACATTTGCATACAGTTCCAATCTTTGCCGCCCCCCTAAATTATACATCTGCAAGTGGGGATTGTGAGGAAGAGAATGACCCAATTTGTTTGAAATTATAAGGTACAGCGCGCTGATGCCACTTGCCAATTAGCTCACAAGTCTCTGCATGTGGCCAAAACAATGCCCCGTAGTTTGTGTGTTGCAAAAGTGCCTCACAATGCAAAAATGCTCAGCCGTGAAAGATTCTTGTGAGTTATATGCATTAGTAGTCACCCCAGAGAGCTCACCTCTTATAGTCGGATGAATATACGGCTCTGTAATAAGCACCACTATTATTCATTCCTTTCTTTTGCAGTGTTTGCATAGAGATGGCTTGTGCATGGCAACAATTAGAGAGAAAGCCATAAAGAAAGAGAGAGAGAGAGAGAGAGAGAGAGAGATAGACAGATGATTTGAACATCAACACCAAGCCCTCACAGCCATCTGAGGTGCTCAGGCTCGTAAAATGGCAGAGGCACCTCTCTCCTGCAAGCTCAACGGTGGTACAGGAGCAGAGATCAGGATGTGTTAAAAACAGCCAATTTGTTTGTTTGCCTTGACAACACCAGCACCCCCACACACACAGCCCACCCTCCTGTCGGCCAACCGAAGTGGACACGCCATTGTGAAAGGAGGGGGTATTGATGTGGAAAATCACCCTTTTTGTTTTTGTTTTTCTGTCCTGTCATATTCTCCTTCTCTTTGTCTCTTTCCCTGTCTGGTCCCATCTTATTGTCTTGCTCTCTCTCTTTCTCTCTCTTTTTCATTGTCTCTCTTTTGCTTTCTGTCATGCTGTCTCATTTTAGTCTCTCTCTCTCTCTGTTTGCCTTTTTCCCTCTGTTTCTCTGTCCTATCTGTAGCCTGTCCCCTATTGTTCGCCTTAGTTTTCATCCTAGACGTTTCTTCGTGAGCTATGCCATCCATCTGGCTGAGATAAATGTGTTGGTGTGTGTGTGTGTGTGTGTACTGGTGCGTGTGCACGTATGTGAGTTTGTCAGTTTGTGTGTTTGTCTGGCTTGCCTCCTGAAGACAGGCTAAAACCTGGGTCAGACAACAAGTCTGTTCAAATCTTTCCCAGAAAGGGCAGTTCAGACTAATGTCTGGTTTTAAGTAAATCCTCGCCACGCCTTTGGGAAGCTGCACATCTTTCCATTCATCTAAAATAATTCATTGTAAATACAGTTACAAAACAGGTGTTCCTATTGTTTCTTGCTCGTGGTGCAGAAGCTACATTCTACATCTGCGTTGCAAATATATCAATATTATTTCACAGATGAACAATTTTGTGTGAGACATCTTTCAGTTCATGTGGATTGATCCAGGCGTAGTGCCGTTTCATGCCAATTTGGGTGAAGATGTGGTCCTCCAAATAAAACTGTGTAACAATTTTGGAATCTCCACAGATGTAAACAGTCTACTTGAGCGGAGCTGTTGCTGAAAGTGACCTCTCTTCCGGTTCATTCTCTTTTTCTTCCCCCTTGAGCATAACTCTGACTGGACGCTGCCAGGGTCACTCTCAGATTTCAGCCTTGGTGAGTGCTGAACCATTTCACACAACACGAGCCCCGGCCAGCCCGGACCTGACCAAATCAAATCTTTGTTGGAAAAAGTCATGTTGGGCTCTGACGGGCTCCAGCTCCCAACGAGCCGGGGTTTCCGGTCTTGAATCCATTCACAGGACCGCTGGGGCAGAGCAGCTGAGGTTTAGGACGGGCGTGAAAATCATCAAGTGTGACCTAGCTTTAAACATCCGTTGGCCCCATCCGTTTCTGGAGGCATGAGTTTTGTGAGCACCCCCACCCCCGCATCATAGATCACCTCTTGCACTGCAGTCCCCCTTGTTTTTTCAGTCTCATCTCTCCCCTGCATCAGCACTAAAGGAATTAATTACTCACCAGTCTGTGCTGATGATAGGAAGGACATGCTTACTGATGGACCCAGTGATGGATTTTCTTCTCCAGGCATGAAAGCATTCTTTCTCAGTATCTCACTACACTGGTATCCACTCTTTATTCCTCCCGCGTCGCTATTTTTTTTTTTTTTTTTTTTTTTATCTCAGTGTGTTTATGACACAGCGTCGTGTTAGTCAGGCGATATCATAACCCACTGGTCTTATTCTTGGTTATGATATGGCGGAGAATTTAACTGGGGCAATAAAAAGGTGGAAAATCCCAGGTTGAAGATTCATACAATGCTTCTGATATTATGTTGTGGAGTGATACCTACCACCAAGTCCTCTCTGTGGTGGTAATAAAGGGTATTCAGCACATGAGGTCAGAGGGTCACCTGTTTCCTGTGAAATCTGATCACGTTCTCTGTAGCTCATCCAGCGCTGTACATCATAAAGACACGAGGGCCAATTATTGTCAGACAAGGAAGACCGTTTCACCCAACATCCAACCCAAAAAAAAAAAAAAAAAAAAAATCTCAGGACGATCTTTTTTCTTATATTTCCCAAGCCGCTAGTTGCCACTCCACGAGGAATCTCTTACCGTTGATGCTGAGCTACCATGCGCGGCGCGGCCAAGTGATCTCTCCTGACAGAATACAAGTATGTGGGCAATACCGAACCCGGGGTTATGTTTCAGAATGTCACAGAGAGTTGTTTTACATAAGAGCGAGGCGAGGGGGGTTGTTGGGGTGTGATTATAGTTAGGCTGAGCCGTGTAGCCGAGGGGATCCACAGTCTCTTGTTTGATTACAGTCTGACTGTGAAACAAGGCGTATTAAAAGAATTATTACTCAGACATCACAATGGTCCCCCAACAGCCCCTGACACACGCCTTTGAGGAGATTTATTTCACACAGGCCTGATTATAGTGTGTATAGTGTATAGTGTGTCTTTATTTGTGTGCACGAGCGTGTGTGCCTTTTGTGTCATGGGTGCCTGTGTTTATGGATGAATACGTGCTTGTTTATGTTGCAAAAAAAAACAAATTGGGATGTATGTGTGTGTGCGCGCGTGCACGTGTGTGTTGGTGTGCGTGAATCCCTCTGAAAAAGACACCCCCCTCGCGAGCGCGGCATCAGATATCACTCCGCTCGGCGCACTTAGGGTTAATGCTTGAAATTTGAGGCACGTACAGTACAGAGAAAGCTGCCAGAGAGGGAAAAAAAGCAGGCTGTAGTCTGGCAGCTGCTATGTCTGTTCTCTATACTTTGGTGTCATTTTGTGTACGTGGGTGTGTGTGAATGTGTGCATGTGTTTTTAAGTGTTTCCATGCTTATGTATGTGTTTGTGTGCGCGTGTGTGCGTGCACTCTGCCTGCCTCTGTCAGTCCATATGTATTGTAGAACAGAAAGGGAGAGAAACATTGGAGACAGCTCTAAATAACAAATAAATAACAACAGCAGCTATTAGGTTTTGTTCACTCAGACATGGACACATACTGTACACACATCCACAAGGACATGACTCATGGGAAATTATATGAATTTTCACACGGCTTTCTTCATATTTACTGCTGATACCCAAGCAATCACATATGTTTCATTCTGCAGCTACACATGCACAGCAGAGCCAAAGTCATGTACTCCAATTTCCCTCGTACATTATTGTTATTATTCCTCGATATCAAAATTTATTGTCAATGTATTAAACATCATTAGCCTATTTCATATTAAAGTACAGTTCCATTTCCATCCGAACTTTGGAAGAAGGCTGCACCGGCAATAGCAACAAAGATGTTTTAGTGGCATTAGCAGAAGAAATAATTTGCACTTTATTTTTTCGCAGCTCAACACCTTATTTCAATTAAAGCTACACTCTCTTCTGAATGACTTATGAAAGCAGATGGCTTTTCCCTTTATTTTCCCTCCACTTGCTTTTCTTGGTCTCTTTACAAAAGGCTAGGTTTGGCTGCTTTCTAATGGCAGAAACAGACTTTTAATTGTTTGAGGTTCCATTGACTGGTTAACTTTGTTATTGCTCTTCCATTAGAAGGTGATTACCACCCAGGAGCCATATTTCACTGTGTATAAAAGCCAGGATTCTTTTTTTTTTTTTTTTTTTTTTTTAGCGGGAAGTAAGTCCCCTACGAGATGTGAAGAAAGTGGTAAATCTCCTCAGCAGCCTAGCTTCGCGTCATCATGAGATTATTCCACGGCAGAGCAGGGGATAGAGGAAGGGATGGATGAGATCGAATAATTCTTTCACCTTTTTCACTCGGCAAATTAAATGAAACAAATGCAGGATGCATGTTCCCTCCCCACTTTTTCTTCCTTCGCAAGATAAACAGCCCCTGATAATGCGTATGAAACATTACCCTGATGAACAACCATGCGGTGCCTATTGAAAGTGCAGCCATTAAACATAATATAAAAGACACACACACTGTCAGTTTTCATTTGTCACCGCGGCATGACTACCGAGGCCCGGTGAAGTCTCATCTGGGCTATGTGTGTGTGCGAGCGTGGGTGTTATGTGTGTTCCTGAGTGCTTGCATGCTTACGTGTGTGAACACAAAGCACTGACAAGTGACAACGCTCGGCATCCCGCCCCCCCCACCACCACCACCCTCCCCTTACCTTTTCTTTGCTCCTCTCTTCCTCTCCACCTCTCCTGGATTCCCGTCTCATTGTCTATCGTGAATCCCAAACCTATAACCCCAGTGGTTATAATGGAGCCACTGAGATATATTTAAATGGAAAAATGTGTGGGCGTCGAATCACACAAAGAGGTTATGAATAAGTCCGTCCCGACTATTGGTGGTACTTTGGAGGATATCTCTACTCACACTCACACTCTATGACAGCTAATTGAAGGTTCCCCTTGGGCTGAGCGCTGGAGAGACATATTAATCAAGGATCCTGTCCTGGTTTCACTATACAGCCCTAAAGTGGGATTGGCTTCTCTTGTCATAATCAAAAGGAAAATTGCACAGAGACGGTATTCAGTGGTATCACACATGTGTTAGCAGAATAGGGAGCGGACAGAAATACTCAACCCACATGTGTCTGTATGGCAAAAGGTATGGAAAGGGCTGCCACAGCACAACCGAGGGATCAATAGCAATCCCCTCGCAGTTTACCAATAATCTTATCCACTTAGACATCTCTGCAAAGGGAGGAATGCCTGACGGGAGCGTCCATTTTAATACCTATGGGTTAATTCCTCCCAGCTTTCATTGGATTAAATTAAACCAGGCTATGGCATGAAGGTAATGAGATTATTGTGTTGCTGGCAGGATTACGGACTGACACGCGCAGCACACATGAAGAGCAGTGGTCAGAGAGGTTGCATTGTTTATGTACGAATCTCTCCAGGAAGTGTTTACATGCAGCCTACACTCGCATTAGCTCCTTTTTCTTAAGGGAAAGCGGATTAGTTTTCATCATAAACATGAAATGAAACTCCCCAACAGGATTATTTTATCCCCACTACTTATATCTTTTTTTTCATTCTATTGCTTTTAATGAGGCCCTTTAATGTACAGCTGTCTTCTATGACTGTGCATATCGAGAGCAACAATGTTGTATTATTAGCAACATCAGCTCTGCTTGGTTGTCCTCTGCAACACAGACATTGCCTCAGCAAATCCAATTCTTTGCTCCCCCCCGTTACTCCTCCCCTTTCTCAAAAGCCATCCAGTTTGCTATGGAACAAAATCGACTGGGATTCAGCAAAACTAGATCCTTCTCTAATGGAAAGCTACAGGAGAGGCAAACCCATTTGTCCTAGTCTGGTATTAGCCTAGTCTATTTTGATTACCCGCACAGTTTCAACACCGATAGCCAGAATAGTAGGTAGCAGCAGGAAAAAGAAAAAAAAAAATCCTTCAAACATGTAATCGTACATGTTTTAACTAGAACACGGAGCTCAGGATCTCAGCAAGCCATGACAAACAGCCCTCTTGAGTGAGGGCTGTGGACATGATACAGTTGTTAGTGAACATGCGAAAGGAATGTGCTTGGATTACAGTAGATGCCTCTTTGATTTATTGGCTGCACTTGCAAGCCCCTTATCTTAAATCATGCTGTCTAACAGCAATTCATTTTCATTTTATTTCTGTCTGGAATCTAAACTTCCCACCCATGGCGACTGGAATTCATCATCATCATCTTTCATACTTTGGAAATGAGAAACCTATAAAGGCCCACACAATTTCCTCTGAATTTTCTGGAAGGTTGCCAAGCACCCCTGACCTAGATGCAAAAACACATATACAAAAAAAAAGAAGAAAAAGAAATTTGCACACTTTTGTGTGGACACATTCATTTTCCTAAGAAAACCCCACCTGGCTCTGGCATTTAAACCCGACCAACAATTTCTAAACCAAAAGCCTTTTTTTCCCTTTTGTTATTATTATTATTATTATTATTGTAGTGTGTTGACTATTGCTCTCACCTGCATGAGGCTTTTCATATCAGCAGTCATGAAAAAACAAGGGCTGTAGCAGTGAAAGGGTCTTAGGGTATTGGCATTGAATAGATATTTGTCCCGGCCAGCTAAATGCTGGTGCTGAAAGGACACTAAGCACAGGTTGTCTCTCAACCACCGTGACAGGCATGGCCGTGCAGTGGGGAGTTTCAGGGTGTTGAGCGAAAGGATACAGGTAGGAAAGGAAGGGCAGGGGCGGGGGGTTGGGGGCAGGAAGAGGACTCCGCGGTGAAGCCATCCAGCCAAACCTACCTTCAGCTCAGTGTCAAAACAGCCAGTCAGCTGTGTACGCCTTCGTGTCGCCCGCCTGTGTGTTTGTGTGTGTGTGTGGGTGTGGGTGTGTGTTTGTGTGTGTGGGTGTGTTTGTGTGTGTGTGTAGCTCTACAGCCAAGACAGTTCCCACTAGGAGGGAGCACACAAAGTCATCTCCTCTGGTCAATAGAGCCTAATTCGCCACAGGTAGCAGCCAGCCTCATAGGCGATTTCCCTTCAGCTTCATGGTGCTGAAGCCTCACATCCCCACCGCCTAGGGCCTGTGGTGGTAGGGTGGGGGTGGGGGTGGGGGAAGAGGGGGGGTTGCACTATCCAACAGGCCCATTATCCAATGGAAGCAATAGATGTGGCTGCCTCCCCTCCGATCCACCAGAAGACAGGAGCTGTCTTCCCATCCTCCACCTAAGCCTCATTCCTCCTGAGTTTTTCTGTCATCACTTTGTCTGTATGTCTCTCTCTCTCTCTCTCTCTCCCTCTGCCCACAACCTCTCTCTCTCTCTCTCTCCTGTCTCTTTCTGTTTCCGTTGTCCTCCCTCTCACTATCCCGCCCTCCCATTGTGTCTCGGCCGCTCTGTCTCGCAGACGTTCCCGCTAGTAGTCTTACTGAGAGCAACTCGACTCAAGCAGTGCAGCAGCACCACTTCACATTCCCTGCATGCTCTACAGACAGCCTAATGGAGGAAATCAAAGTACTCAAATGTGATTAGATTCAGTACACACATTGCATTCTAATCAGACCTCCTTTGATTGATATAGCTTATCCTTTTAAATTCAACCAACAAATATTCCATCTTTTTTAACACTCCGAGATGTGGAGCAGATTTTTATCAGATAGTTTGTGTTTATCAACATTTCATTGGTGAAACTCCCTCATGTTCAACTTTTATGATATGTAATTACAGTTCTGCTCACACCGCGGTGGTGTATCGCATGAAAAATGTCTTCATAGTTTTTCCTCAGTGGCTCATGTTAAATGTAAGGAGTGCACTATTTTCTCCCTTCCCGGGACTGAAACATATTGTTTTTGCCTGGGGCATTGCATGAGTTACTGCACACCTGCTTTATCAGAGTATGAGTAGTAGGGAGAAACAACTCCAGAATGAATGTTCAGGCACCGTGGCTACACATACAGGTTTTGTGTTTCTCTGGTGAAATTTAATCAGCCGTGGCACAAAATCTCCCAGGCAAGAATGACTGCTGGGCAGGAGGATGTTACTGTAATTATTGTCTTGTTCGCCGCAGACTGAGTGCCTTCAATAAGCCACAGTCCATGGGAAGGCAAATACACTTGTTGCACCAAGCAGTTAGCAGCAATTTACGCGACAGGATACTTGGATGTATAGGATTTTTACGGCGTCAGGCGTGTTAACAAAGAACTTAAGGATGATGCTGATGGGAGAACCGCATGACCTAAATACCCAGCATTTACCTAACATTTTAGTCCCGTGGTTTAAACCCTGCAACAGTTGTGGGTAATTATCAGCTCTGATCTGCATAGGTGTTAACGGGTCACCCGCTAATTTGAGACCCATGACTTGACAAGCAAAGACAACAAAAGGATGCTGTCTGTATTCTTGGGGGTATTTACCTAGAAAGATGCAGCACCGGCAAGATAGTGAGGTGAGAGAGCTTCTCCTGATTTGAGGGGGGAAGAAGAAATGATGAAACACGGCACTGTGAGTGACAGCGTTATTTATAGCTGCACCGCAAAATGTGTGTGCAGGGCTTCTGCTAATGTAAGCAGTGCCACCCGCTTTTCTTTAGTGGGTAGTCCCGGGTAAAAGAGAGGGGAAAAAAAAAAATGTGTAAAACCTGCTTGGTTGGTAAAAGTGGTATTAGTGGTTCATGAGGGCATCTCATAAAAAGACGGTCAATTTTCTAATCTGTTGGTACAGCATATCAGCTAAAGTATTTTTAAGGAAAATACTTACCACCTGAGTCCCATACTAGCTAGATCAGGGTTTTTTTTTTAAATTACTTCATGTTCTGGATCCCCGACTTTACTTTTAATAAGCCACAAACCCCCATTTGAAGTGATTTTGCTCTGTGTACCCTCAGGTGAAAAAATACTTTGGTTTGTGTTCACTTTTAAATTGTTCCAGTGTCGTATCTGAACGCCGACGAATAGATTCAAAGTGCCGAGATTAAAGTGGAATGTTAAAATAATCCCTCATGCTTTTTCTGTATTGTTACAATTTCCGGGGAATAGGAAATTAACCCCGTGAAACCTGAACAAATCCATTTGATTTCTTTCAAAAACATAGAGAGAAAAGCCAATTAACAAATGAGCAAAAAAAAAAGACATTACTGAACTTTATTTAAAAAAAAAAAAAAAATACAAAGAAAACTGGGAAAAAAATAGAAATGACTAAAAAATTATATTTATAAGGATTAAAATGATATATTTAAAGGTCAGGTCAGTGGTGCTGGACTGAGTGTGTTTAAATGCCTTTAAATCATTTTTAAACTATTCCTAATTTCGCTGAGGACCCTTAGAAGCCCCTCAAAGACCCCACTTTGAAAAGCACGGTGCTTGCTGACCCTGCACTGCAACAAGTACTGAAAAATGCAGGTTGGTGGATGCCTTTTTCCAAAGCACCGTCCTCCACCATAATTGCGTGTTAGTTCGATGAATATGTGGCCCTGGTGAGAACCAAACTCCTGACCCTGGCACTATTAATTTCATTTTGCTCCTATTACGCCACGCATCACTACATACTAATGCTGCATCCAAGCGTAACATTTTTTTTACCTTGTTTTTTCACAGATCCGCCGTTGATAGGCACCACCACAACTTCCCAGTCTCCGAGTACTACGACTACCACCACAACAACCACACGGCACTGGAGTGTGCCCAACACTACAACCACAACAGCTGGTACCAGGGGAGTTGTCGGGCCGACTCCTGTGGTTCCACAAACGACCGCCCCGCCCGTTACCTTCCCGTTGCCCGAGCGCTTCTGCGAGGCCACGGAGAAAAGAGACATCGTGTGGCCTCAGACCCAGCGGGGCATGCTCGTGGAGCGACCTTGCCCCAAGGGAACACGAGGTAAACAGCGCTCTCTCTCACCTTGGGGGCCTCCTGCTCGCTGTTTTCAATATGACTTGAGGCGTCCCGTGAGAGCCCCCCCCCCCCTCCCTTCAGTTTATTAGATCCATCTGATATTGTTGCATATAATGATCTTTTATCTATAAACAACACCGGTTCCAGGGGCCGCGCGAGGAGTCCTGTGAAGGCAGTTTATAACGGCGTTCGTCATTCGCCGTGTCATTCCAGGTCAAAACGTGATTTAGCAATCTATAAAGGTTGCTATGGAGAAGAGCAGGCTCAGCTGTTTTTCTTACAGCTTGCTTGAATATGTGCATCCCTCATTTGATTGTGTGTGAAATCGCGTTAGCGCTCAGGGTTCATCAGACATAGGGCTAATTGGGACGGAAGGAAATTCTTGTTACAAATCCATTTGTGGCAAATACAGGCAGGGAGCTGCTGAAAACGTGTTGGGGAAATTCTGCCGGAAGGAAGGAGTGAAAAGAAGTGATTTTGCATGTTTTGACTTGCAAATCCACTGTAAATCCATTGTAAATCTGCCCTATCAGTCATTAAATCTATGATCGATGATAAACCAAAATATCTGCCAGGGCTGAAACGTCTGAAAACGACTTGTGGCAAAGGAAATTTGACTTGACATGATTGAACTTGACTCTCCCTTTCTTGTTTTCCCTATCAGGCACAGCCTCTTATTTATGTGTCCTTTCCACCGGGGCCTGGCACCCGAAGGGCCCTGATCTCAGCAACTGCACCTCCCACTGGGTCAACCAAGTCGCCCAGAAGGTTTGTACAAGTTGCTCCACCTCACTGTTTTCAGCCTTGTAAGTGGAGTGTGTTAGATTATAAGAGATATAGCTGGGAGCTGTCTTAGCTGTCTCCTTGTATAAAGCACCTGTTTTGTACCTTAGCACACAATAAAAGACCACTTTGCTGTGTCCCTTTTATCAGCTGGCACCATAGCAATTTCACTCTCTACATAAAGAAAATAATAAACTCGCTATTCATGTGTGACACTGCAAGGATTTTTTTTTCGAGTGCGGTTTAATGTCAAAACAGCTGAAAAGAACCCTCCAGGTTCGTCACCCTCTATTCATGGGAACATTATCCTCTCCCTCCCCTGCAGATCCGCAGCGGTGAGAACGCTGCCAACCTGGCCAACGAGTTAGCCAAGCACACCAAGGGCCCCATCTTCGCCGGGGATGTCAGCTCCTCCGTGCGTCTGATGGAGCAGCTGGTTGACATTCTGGACGCTCAGCTGCAGGAGCTCAGACCCAGCGAGAAGGATTCGGCAGGACGCAGTTTCAACAAGGTAACCAATTAAGCGATTGAGCCGCCGCACCGACATGTTCGCGCTTTAAAGTTGAGGAACGCGGAAGGGAATGCGGTGCTTCACGCCATGCTGTGAAAGTGTAGCTGCTATCATTGCCGGCACGAAGTCTGCCTGTCTCTCCCTTTTCTTTTCAAAGTCAGAAAAGCCATGAGGAAGACAAGCAGAACAATGATGGGGGGGGTGGGAGGGTGGGAGGGGGGCAATTGTATCATTTCAGTCTCTGACATGAAGCAAGAGATCTGTATTCACGGCAGTATTTGTACATTTGCAATAATGGCCGTAATTTGGCTCTGCCAAGGCTAATAGTTCTGTGATGTGTCAGGAGGCTTTGAGGGGAAAATACAGCATGTCATGAATGTGAGGCGGAGAGCTTTTGTTCTTCGACCTCCAGGTAGGCAAACCGACAGCGCAGGACACAGTGTAGCAGGCGAGGGGGAGTGGTCGGACCAGTCATTCAGTCAGCCAGTTAATGTGTCCGCCATTCAGCCAGGGCCTCGGCTCTAAAAAGCCTTGTACTCAAGCTTGTGAAATTTGCTAATTGTGTGTCTCTGTGTTTGATCTGCTCTTTTTCTTTTCTAATGAAAAAGCTTCAAAAACGAGAAAGGACATGCAGGGCATACATGAAGGTATTGGTGCTATCCTACTGGACTGCTCTGCTCCGCTTGCTGCCGCCCCGACCTCCATCCCCATCCCCGTGCTCCACACCCCAGTCCAATATCAGCAACATGTCCCCCCTGCACTGTCATGCACTCTGTTCCCTCCTCCCTGTGCTTCCTGCATTTTTGAGTAATTGCCTTAAACACGGCCACAGTTGTATCCAATGTGCTTTCTAAGTCAACGAGAAATCATCAGCAATTACTAATGTGGCTTCTTTTTATATTTTTTTTCTTTCTGTTTTTGTCTTTGCCGTTAATACAGTGACGTACCTTGTTTTTCACTCTGTTCCCTCATTTCATGTTTTCTTACTGTTTGTTCACGACTGTACATGTCTGGATATGTAACACCGCAACTCAGGCATGTTTGCTGTTTGCTGTTGTCTGAGAGCTCTCCTGTATGTAAAAAAAAAAAAAAAAAAAAAAATCCAAAATGCCTGAATAATGCGGAGTGAAACTCAGCTCACTCCTGATTAATTCATGCCTTCATCTTCAAGGACCATCACCTGACCTTTCACCGCATGTAACGTAAAAATGGTGGGGTTCCTTTCACAAGGACACTTGTTTCCGTTTGTTTCATAAATTAGAGGCACAAATCTTTAGCTCTTTCTGGTTAGCAGGGTGAGCCAGGTCAAGCCAGTTTTTTGTCCTTTTTCATCCAGTGCTTCCAGGTGGGGCCCACTTATCAAAGTATTTTTTGGCCATATATATATATATATATCCCTCAACCATTAGGGAGATCAGCGTCCTCTACCTGTCACCAATGTCACCCCCCCACCGCCCCCCAGTTCAGATCGCCCCCTCGGGAAGGTATTAAAATGGATCGCGCTAATTAGCCAGTAGACGGCCACGCGCTTGTAATAGGGAAGAGGGAAAGGAAAAAGGTGCGGCTACATTCCCTCCCCCAAAATGTCACATCATCTGTTTTGGTTTAAATGTCCCGCTGCATGGCGTATTTCTGTGGATCTTAAGTCAAAGGTGGCGACGGGGAAAA
Source organism: Myripristis murdjan (assembly GCF_902150065.1). Lineage (NCBI taxonomy): Eukaryota > Metazoa > Chordata > Actinopteri > Holocentriformes > Holocentridae > Myripristis > Myripristis murdjan. Next base: position 6,961,082 of record NC_043983.1, on the reverse strand, counting down.
GGTTGGATGGAGAGGTACAGTGCTACTGAAGGCGGGTCGATGCAGATGACAGTCTTTATGCGACTAATGACAGTGTGTGGGGGGATCTGGGCCGGAGATCGTTGAGTCAGCAGTATCTGACATCTGCCATATTTGATGCAACAACGCATTAGCCACCCCCAGCCCTTCCCTCAGCCGGCCCTGACATTGATTGCCTGATTAGACACATTGATTTGATTATTTCCTGAGGAAATACCAGTGTAGTCTAGGTCCTGCGCCTGTTTTATCCACTGTCTGTCCGTGGCTCTGCAACTGGCCCCCAAAAAATGGGTCTGGAAAAATGCCCCCGAGGGAGTTTAAAGAGGAGTCAGTTACAGTAGTAAGACATTGTGTTTTGTTTTCCTAAATGTGTGTAGGAGCATTTTTTGATGATGTTCTCGTCCTGTTAGCCGGGTCACTGAGAGCGTTCATAGTCAAACTGTAGCAGACCTGAGAGTAAAACACTCGGTGCAAGAAGTCTGCAGCTCGACAATTAAAGAAAGGAAAAGCTTTCACACTGTACACTGAGCTTTGCAGTTAGAGAATCTTTATTTAGAACAGCGTTTTGGTGTGAGGACCTTCATCATGTTATCACTTTTTACCGCTGGAAACGGGTTCATTACCCCCAACACCCCGAGTGCCTTCCCTGCTGAGGCATTCCTGTAACACACTGAATCTGCAGAGGCTACAGGGAAACTGACCCTGTGCATAGAATTTTTAAAAAAATATGCCCAATAGTGTCTTTGTTAACCATTCATACAGTTAACAAAAAAACAATTTACCCCTCCTCTCACATTACGTCCATCATCACAACGAAGCAAGTTGTGGAATGTATTCAACATGCTTCCCTCTATTTAATTTGATTTGCATGTCACTGATTATGCTTGGAAACATTACATGTGTAAACTTAGCTTGTGAACATGAGTTTGTTTTTTTGTGTTTTTTTTTTTTTTTTTGTGACATTTTTCTGCATTACTCAGATGTCTTGTGTGTTTTTGTTCTGGTGGGAAACAGGCCATTGTAGACACAGTGGATAACCTGCTCCGGCCAGAGGCATTGAAGTCCTGGCAAGACATGAACAGCACGGAGCAAACCCACGCAGCCACCATGTTACTGGATACTCTGGAGGAAGGGGCTTTTGTCCTCGCCGACAATCTGATGGAGCCCGCCATTGTCAAAGTTCCCTCAGACAATATAAGTAAGTACAACGGAGTTTGTCGTTAGCAAACAACAGGCGATCCCTGTTGATGCGAGCTCAGTTAATTTGATTACTTTCAATTCACTGAAAGAGTAACTCTGATGGGGAAACAAGGCCGCCACATAAAAAAAGACTTTGTTTCCATAATACGCGTTTAAACCTCGGGGGAACAGAAAAATAAAGCATATTAAGTTTAACGAGTCGTTTACTGACAAAGTGATGAATATCAGACAATTAAATAGACTGGATTCTCTGATTGCGTGTGCTTAGTTTATAAATGTATGCGTCTGGACCTTGTAACTCTATACATTAATGTGAACATTAGCCTGCTGTGGAGTCTTAGAAAAAGTACAAACATTGTTTATCCACTGCCTTCTCCTGCTTTTCCCTTTTTCCTCAGCTATTAGCACACACGAGGGAGGGAAGCTGTTTTTTTTCTCTCTCTCTCTCTCTCTCTTTTTCTCGGCAGTATTTTATTCGAATGCTTTATCTCACAAATCTGATCATTTACTAAGTGTCTCACTGGGATGAAATGATCACCCCGGTGCTGACATTTTGGCTCTAAAAGCAAATTGTTGTCTGCATTCACAGCGCGTTTGAAAAAGATCAGCAAGAGCAGAAAATATTTTCTATTGTTTGCTTTTGTGCCCACGTTCCTAAGTCAGACAGTCTGTAATGACTTGTGTCTCTCGCTTTTCTCTCCTCTTTCTTCCTCCCTTTATTTTCTCTAACCCGTCCTTTGCCTGTGTGCCTCCCCCAGTTCTGGATGTGTACGTCCTCAGCACGGATGGCCAGGTGCAGGATTTCAAGTTTCCACAAGCCAGCAAGGGCGGCATCTCGATCCAGCTGTCAGCCAACACGGTTAAACTCAACAGCCGGAATGGTAAGCTCCTTTAGAACGGAAGAAAGGAGGGAAAAAATGGAAGGATGAAACAAAAGAAAGACATGTAGTAAAGAAGAAAAAAAATCAACAGATAAGCCAACTCGCACACCGTCGCCCCTTTCCCCCTCGCAGAGTGTTTATTCCACGTGCAAGACGTTGTGAAAATGTACGGGGGGGCGGTGTTCAACTTTTTCCTCCGTTCCCGTGTTTGTGAAAAGGTGAAGAGCGTGTCAAACTGGCCTGCCAATGCTGCCTGTCAAAACTGACAATGCAGCGTGATTACTCTGTGGTACTGTTAGTTAGGGAGCACCACAAAGGAGTTGATCCCTAAAACCCCAAACACTGTGATATTGGCCGAGAAATGACAGGCCCCACTTAAAAGTGTTCTGTCTGTCTCTCTGACTCCCTCGCTCTCTCTCTTTAGCTCTCTCTCCCTCTCTGTCTCTCTCTCGCTGTTCCCTTGTTGCATCTCTTGTGCTAATATTTTTACTCTTTTTTTTTCTCTTTTTTTTTATACGTGCATTGCTTGTCTTGTCTGTCTTGGAAGCTTGTTTTTCTCATCCTCTTATGTCTGTCTTTATCCTCCTCTCCGCAGGAGTTGCCAAGCTGGTTTTTGTGCTCTACAGAAATCTGGGCCAGTTTCTCAGCACCGAAAACGCCACCATCAAGATGGCCAACGAGGCTTACGGGCGCAACGTGTCGGTGGCCGTCAATTCTGACATCATCGCCGCTTCAATCAACAAAGAATCCAGCCGCGTGTTCATTAATGACCCAGTGGTTTTTACCCTCGAGCACATTGACGTGAGTCTCCCCGCTGGAGTGAATGGAGAGGTCATATTAAAAAACACCAGGAGGGAGCAGCCAGAGTAGACAGAGATCTGCAATTTGAATTGTAAATGCCTGGCTAGGTCAGTCGGCAGTTTATTTAAGTCACTGAACATCAAATTAAAGGAGTCTTTAGAACCTAAGTGAATTCTTAATGAAAACTAATTCTTTAATCAACATTGGGATATAAATGATACCCATTTTCTTTTATAGTGGGGGAAATTAACTCCTAGATTAGCCATACAATCTAGGATGAAATTACTGGAGCACCAATTATCTTCCGTCTTTTAAAGTTGTCACCAGAGTTCCCAGAGGGCCACGCGTGACTCCATTCTTTATCAGAGAAATTGTGCAATTCCAAAGACATGCCGTCAAACAATTATGCTTCTCTGTTATTAAGGCCTCATATACCCAGCCATGCCTCGGTTGATTTGGCAAGCATGTGCCAAATGAGATACAACATATGAATTGCTTCATAAGAGCTGTGAAGTGAAAAATCCTCATCCATATCAGTGCGGGGAAATACTTTGTATGAGTAGGGGGTAAATGGCCTCTATGTTCTACATGTGCTTCAATTTCAGGCAGTCAATTATTTGGACACTTAACCATATCTCTTGTTATCTGTAGATGGAGCACTACTTCAACTCCAATTGCTCCTTCTGGAATTACTCTGAGAGGAGTATGATGGGCTACTGGTCCACCCAAGGCTGCAAGCTCCTGGACTCCAATAAAACGCACACGACCTGCTCCTGCAGCCACCTCACCAACTTCGCCATCCTCATGGCACACCGGGAAATCTCAGTATGTCGCCTCCATTTTTTATACGAACCTGTGATTTTACTGGTGTTTCCTTTCAAGCTGAGCTGCATTATTTAAGATTTCGCTCACGCCCGTCTGAGCCAAAGCCGAAAGATACCGCGTCCGCTTCTAGCTTACAAGGCCGAAAATGCAAGGTTGCCGTGTTTACGAAGAGGTCCGGAAAATCGCCCGACGTGCACTGCTGCTGCTGCGGTGTGTGGACGGAGCGGCTCTGAGTGATGCAGAACACTGTCAGACTTTCAGCAGCAGCCTCACTTTCCTGTAGGGATTGGCTTGTATACTGTGCGCCATATTGCACCATGACTATTACAATTACTGCCGTGTTCAGATGACAACGAGGACACAATGCAGCACAGTACTGCTGTCTTCATTAGCTGTTCAATTTTGCATAACCATCTGATGGACACATGTCTCAGACTCCCACTCAGCGGCGCAGAGGCATTGCCAAAAAAGACAGGCTCCAGTGTGTGCGATAGTGTAAAGGCAGGTGCACAGAAGGCGATGAAGAGCATATCGTTCCTACGCTTTGTGAAAGTGTGAAGATTTAGAATGTTTCATAATGTCTTTTTTGCAAAGTAAAAAATAAAAATAAATAAAAATGAGATGTTTTTACTCTAGTGGCAGTATTTTGAGCTAAAAGTTTCCCCTCCAATTAGGTGTCTTTTTATCACTTATTGATCCTCCTTATCGGATCGGGGCGTCAGACCTCTGCCTGGCTCGCCGGTTAACAAATGGGCGCGGTGATGTTTCAACCCCCGGACTTTTTCTAAAGCCGCCCCTGTCTTTCGTTTCCAGGGTAAAGACGGCGTGCACGAGCTGCTGCTGACGGTCATCACTCGCGTCGGGATCGTGGTGTCCCTCGTCTGCCTCGCCATCAGCATCTTCACCTTCTGCTTCTTCCGGGGCCTGCAGAGCGACCGCAACACCATCCACAAGAACCTGTGCATCAATCTCTTCATTGCCGAGTTAATATTCCTAATTGGTATCGATATGACGGAACCCAGGGTAAGCGGAAACGATTGCACCCTATTGATTTGGTTTTGATACATTTCACCGTCTCACTTCATCTCCGCTTGCCCCCCCCCTCCAAAAAAAAAGTAAAACAAAGGACCCTTCCGACATGAAATTGATGATACCTGAAGCATTGTTTGTTTCCAGCCTTCTCGCCTTGTCCCCAACATGACGTGTGTGGGACAGCGCCATTAATATAGATTACTAAGAGGCTGTGTCTCCCACTGGACAGGTCTTTTTTCCTTTCTCACTTAAAGGCACAGTTGCTGTCGCTCAGACTGTCCTCAGAAGCTCCGTAGTGTTTCCACATAATCGGATTCCATTATTTCTACTCCGTTTTTTACTAAAGAGTTGAAGCACGATTTTTGGCAAGAATCGGGGTTTGTGTGGCACAGAGAGGTTCCGCATACGGCAAAGGGACTCAGGCTTCAGCTGTTGAGCAGTGTGATTCAAGCGGCCATGCTAAATAGTACAGACGATTAAGCCTACTGATTAACCTTGCTATGCAAGTGCCATTTAAATTTCTTCTGTATCGCTGGAAGGTTAAACCCTCACATCGGCGGAGCCCATGTGGTGACTGAATATTCATTATCTTTTATTAAGAAAGTCTGATACTGTTCAAAAGTTTTTTTTTTTTTTTTTTTTTTTTTTTTCATCAGATGTGTTCAAACGAGAATGAGAAGGGCAGCACTTAACTAAAAGAGTGGTGAATGTATTCTTCTGAGTGGAATTTCATAAGAGACGGGGGATGATATACAAGGCTGAATTAAAAAAGAAAAAAATAAAGGATACCAATTACCTCTTGTCACATTTAGCTCAGATTTGTAGCATGAGTTTACCTCCGAGATTTGCCAAGTATTTTGACGCTATTATCGTGTTGTTCGCTCTTGCTTGTCTTAATCCATCTATCAATTGCTTCATTTCAGATTGGGTGTGCCATCATCGCGGGCATCCTCCATTTCTTTTTCCTGGCTTCCTTCTCTTGGATGTGTCTCGAGGGCGTGCAGCTGTACCTCATGCTCGTCGAGGTCTTTGAGAGCGAATACTCACGGAAAAAGTACTACTACGTGTCCGGATACCTCCTCCCTGCCATCGTGGTCGGTGTCTCCGCAGCAATTGACTACCGGAGCTACGGGACCAAGAAAGCGTGAGTGAAGCCCTCGGATAAATCCTTTGGAAATGCAGAGCGTGAGCCGTGGATGCTGCACTGTGTGGGCTCACCTACTGTGCCTGTGTGTGGCACTTTTTGAAAAGAAATCTGCTCATCATTTCTGCTCGCGCCTTATGTGAATCCCCAGAGACGACACCAAAACATTTGAGCTCCTCTGCCTGGGATGGGCAGCTGTTCAATTTTTTATGTCATTTGAAAGTGGCTGACAGACTCAACACTGTGGTTTCAGGGGGCCGCGGCTACATTAATGCCTCTCTGCTCAAAGACCCTCTTGTGACCTCTTGTTTGTAAATGCTCTCTTAAAGAGAAGAGCACTGTGCAGAAAAAGCCTTTTACGTAGATTAATGGCCATATCTCAGCTAAGACCCAGCCATCAGCCGAGGCTACTTGGGGTCTTCCCTTTGTTTTGTGTAACTGTGTTAATGTTCAACATGCAGAGGAGGTTTCAGAGCACTCCAAGTCGACTGTTGACTAAAAATTATCCTCCTCATGTCATGAGCCAAAGGCCATCTTCTTGACCCGGAATTAATTTTGATATTTGGCTTGAGGAGCCCGTGGATAGGGCTGATATTGCTTTTCTAGGAGGTGTTATTGCCCCAAGCTGAAGTGTGTATTTTTTTTTTTTTTTCTCTCTCATAGGTGCTGGCTAAGTGTGGACAATCACTTCATATGGAGTTTTATAGGACCTGTCACGTTTATCATCATGGTGAGTTGTTTTCCCTTTCCTGAGAACAAAGTTGTATATCGAGACAGAGACGGAGGAAGGGAAGCAGAGAGGGATGAAAGAGATGCAAGACAGAGAGAAAGGAAATGAGATAGCAAAACTGAATAAAAAAAAGAGGGAGTGTGACTTTTCCATGGGTTCTTCTGGCGAGGGCAGGTTATTTTTTGCGGCAAAGGAAGATTTTGATCCGACAAATTCTCTGCGCCTCTCATCATCTGACAAGGATCAGGATTTGATAATGTACTTTCACCTTGCATTTTCGCAACCGCTCCCCTTGAAGTTTCGCGTGGCAGACATTGCCTAATGGCTTTCAAGTCCCACCTTTTGTTATAAAGTAAAAGCTATAAAAATGGCCTCGAGGTGTGCATTCTGCGGCGCCGGAGATGGCACCGTTCGGGTTTATCGCCGCCTTTTTCCCACCCCTGTGTTCGCTTCCTTGTGCGTATGCATGTGTGTGCATGTCCTCCAGTAGTAAATAGCAGATGACAGTGTCAGGGAGAGGAGGAAAGCAAAGGCACCTCTCTGTTTGGTCAAGGACCGTCATGGGTGAAGGACACACAGCATATTATATTGACATATGTGCCATTGAAGCATGCAATTATTTACTGGTCATGACATTATTATCTCCCGCTCCATCAGAGAGGCTCAGAGGAATGAGACCTGGGGGATTTTTACCTCACCACACACACAAAAAAAAAAAAGAAATAGCAGGTGGTATTCCTCAGGCAGATCCTCTCAGTCTACTCTGCCTTGTATTGCTTTGCCCTCGCGCGCACCAAGGGATGAGGAACCATTCCAAACTTGTCTCGCCGCTGTGCGGGGAGGACAAGTAATATTTGTTCAGCGCTGTGTTCATTATCCAGCTTAATGGTTAGTATCTATAGACGCGGTGACCTCTGTTGAGCGTCAAACTGACATTGAAAGCACGCTGGAGAGAAGGGGCGCCCGTGTCAAATCCCAGCAAGGCTCCTGCCTGACCACGATGAGCTTTCGCTGCAAAGATCTAATGCAGCTCTCTGTCTGTGCCGTAATAGAACAAAAAAAAAAAAAAAAAAAAAAGCCCTCTGAGTTGAAAATAATAGCGGACAAGCTAACTTTGTATTAGAAATGCAAACATTTCTCCCTGTCTCGGCGAACGCTCCGTCAGCCACACAGGAATATGTTTTCATTGCCTAAATTGGACCCTCATTGTTTTCCAATCGCGTGTTGGTTCCGTAATGATTTGCATGAAGAATGTGTCTGCGGTGGAGATGATGATCGGGATCCCGGCGGTGATGACCGGAGAGATAGAATCATGACCCTGCGAGGAGCTGATGTATTGTAGCAGAGCTAATGTGCGACACGAATGAGGATTTGCAACGTTGGCTCAGGCGTCGCACGCTGCTTTTGTGTTTGCAACAATTGACAAGAAAAGACAAAGTGCTGCGGAAGGGGGCATCTCGGGGGAACGGGACGGAGCAAGGTTCCCCTGCGCCACCCGTGACCCGGGTTTCTCTGCAAATTGGCTTTGTCCTTGTCAATGAGGGACGGGGAGAGGGAGAGGGAGAGGAATAACAGCACATGAGGAGAGAAAACAGGGGTTCTTATGTCAGACTTCTCTGACACCAGACGCCTCGCTCCTGTCTGGCCACCCAAACCATGTTCACGCCGAGTAGCTTTGCTCTGACCCGAGGTGGTCATGCTCAAAGAAATGTGCTCAGAAAATATGTTGTTTTCTCCTTATTTTTTCCTCTTGTTCTTTTTTTTTTTTTCCTCCTCTTGTTTTTTTTTTTTTTTTTTTCTTCCCACTTCTGGCTGACACAGGTCCCGAAAGCTACACTGAAAGTGGGAGCCGGCGGAATGCACTTTGAGCCCTGTTCTTAGGCAGAGGTTGCCCTGTCTCTGGGCACAGGGGGTATTAGCTCCATGAAGGAGGAACATGGAAGTAATGAGTGGTGGGGGGGAGCCATTAGTATGCTTGAGATGGCTTCAACGCGAGGCCTCCTGGATCATGACACGTCGCGAGCAGTTCTTATCATCCGGACAGCTCCATCTGCACCTTTAATATTTCATCCCCCCCTAGTTCATTCGGAGTTCAGTGTGTACACACACATTCCGCTTCAGAAAAAAGCTTTCTCCCCGGTCCCACTGTGGCGCGGTGCTTCTGCATGGCTTGCAGTGATGATTCAGAGAGGGAGAGACAGAGAGACAGAGTGAGGGATAGAGGCAGGGGCTGCGCCGCTCTTGCAAGGTAACTGGGGGTCCCCCGGGAGGGGCCGAGAAAGCATGTCAGTGGGGGTGGGAACATGTGCCGTGCTGCTAGGTTACTCTAAAGTACTGTGTCCCTCTCCTCTGTCTCATTGGATCCATGTCACCACTCCAGGCTGTGTGAAAGGGATTTTCAAAAGTCCTCACCCTCCTGCCCCACCCCCCCCCTCCTCCTCCACAGCTTCCTCACGGTCTGACTCATGCAGGCGGCTGATAGAAATAATGGCTGATAGCTGCGAAACAAAACATAGCATCAGTGCCGTCTATGATATAAAAGAAGCCGCACAATTTAGGCCCTCCCACCCTCCACCCCGTAGCCCCTTTTTTTTCCAGCCTCCCTCTCCTTTGCTGCCTGGGTTATTGTGAGCGGCTCCACTAGTTGATTGCACGGGGCGGGGTGATGTATTGATCACAGGCAGTCTTTTGATGGCAGTGTGCACTAGAACATAGAGAATTTGTGCTCGAGAGTGAATGGCCACGGTCTGAGTCCAGCTCACAAAAGGGGATTCATTTGCTCCGTGCCCGCACACTGGCAGCGCCTCGCCATTCTCTCCTGCCAATGTTTTGGTGCTCTAAAGATAAAATGATACTATTGAAAAAAGCCTTGAAAATCAATCGAAATGAACAGCGGCGTGCACTTTCTGTTTTTCCTCCCAGCCGTAGGAACAGCATCTAATGCGTTCGGTTAATGCTGTGCTGTATTTATTTATATGCGTTATTCGGTGAACCGCGTGATACTTTGTATTTTCGCTTCGTCATTCAGGCGCGCCGCTGGGGACGCGCAAAAAGTTCAATTTAACATTTCTCTCTTCGACATTCAGGTGTTCCTAGGCATTATTTATACACGCCTAGTTTGCAGCACAAAATCACGCTCGGGTTTTATGTGCCGCGAGTGTGTACGTGCATGATGTGCGAGAAGCCCGTACGCCCCAGAATAAATGTTTTTTTGAAATAAATTATTTGGAGCGGCTCCTTGCTGGTCCATCCAGCGTCTGTGTCTCTAAATCACGGTATTGATTTTTTTTAGGTACTGAATAAATGTTCTGAGAAACAGCGCATAGTATCCTTGTCTCAACCTGATATGTGCCATTGGCTCCCTTAAGATTTAATACATTAAAAATCATGAGAAAGGCATATGAATCTTCTTTCTTTCTTGCTTGCTTTCTCTCTCTCTCTCTCTCTCTCTCTATCCCCCGGAATAAAAAATATACTGTGTTCCCTGAAGCCTTTTGTAGCTGGTTATACCTTATAATATTTCACTATGTGCATAAAATGATATGCAGTTGTTTTGTACAACAAGAGGGTCTCCTATTTCCCCTGCTACTTTTCATTCCCCTCTGACTTTGCCAGACTGTTGCTGTGTGGCTGTTTTTTGTACTGTGATGGGTTTTAATGCATTTCCATGCTCTTATTGATATAGAATGACACTAAATTTGGCGCCAGTCAGCCCGTCTGAGCCCGGCTGGAACGATAGATGTTTATTGGATTAGTCTGTGGACATGCAGGGATTTGAAGGCTCTCCTCTTTTAATACTTATAGACAAATTAACAGTTTTTTTTTTTTTTTTTTTCGCTCTCTCTCTCTGTCTACTATATCTCGAGTCGTACATCTTCATGTATTAACCCTGTTATTACTCTGTTTTGACAGCTGAATCTCATCTTCCTGGTCATCACCATGTACAAAATGGTGAAGCACTCCACCACCCTGAAACCAGACTCCAGCCGACTGGAGAATATAAAGTAAGTAACGCGCCGCTCGCTCCAGACCCCGCATTGTGATGCTTATCGTCGGCGTACCGTTGGCGGTGTCGTCGGCGGTATTCTGCCCAGGAAAAAGTCGCAAAGCGTCGGCTGTTTCACTCTTGTGGTGTATGTTTTTTTGACGCGATAACTTTTGATGAGAAAACGCAGTGCCCCCGCCCCCCGCACCGCTTTCAAGTTGAATTTACTCTCTCCGCCAGACGAGTCTTTGTCAGTGGCATTAGAGTATCTTTCTTTTCCCCCTGTGGTCGAAATTTAAATTGTCCAGACGGAACATTTACTAGAGGAATTCCAATTGACTCCAGAGATCTCGGATTTTACACAGGGGCCGGCGGTTTTCGAACGAGAATTATGGCATGACCGTGCTGTAATGATGACAACATTGACTTTGTGAGCCGTCTTTTTAGCCCTTTGTTGTTTTGCTCCAAGCCACCGGCCGCAGAATTGCATTGGCATGACACACACACATACACACACACCACTGGAAGAAGACTGCGCCTTAACTATGCGCTGTTAGGCTCTGTAGGGTGGGGCGCAGTGCAAGAGCTACCATGTGTGCTTCCCCCCTGGAACAAGTCAAATCTTTTTTTTTTTTTTTTAGTTCCCAGCTTTTTATCCCTGAAAAGAATTCCTTCCCCAGTGCAGCCGCCACCAGCCCGACCACCACCGCACCCCGCTCCCCCCCCTCCGACAAGTTTAGGGTTTCTCGGTAGCCTCAACATTTGCAAAGTGTTTTGCTTTTGGGACGGGGAGCAAATGTTTTCCGAGGCACTGATTAATTGTTTGCGTTCGGGGAAAACAATGTTTATTGCTTCATATTGGAGACTAAATTCCGGGACCTCTTTGCGTATGGGGCGTATATGGTTTTGTTTTTTATTATTTTTCAAGCCAGTTTACACCGTTATGTTCCGTATTTAAACTCTGAGCAGCGGTGCGACTCTTTTTTTTTTTTTCTGTTTGTTTCTCATTTTCCTTAATGAGTGTGTTCAGCAATACAGCACCGCGGTGAGGCTGCAATCAGTCAACAATGGCTTATTTAGCCTTCTTGGTCTAAATAAGCCATTTTTTTGGGGGGGGGGGGGGTTTCGGTCCTGGTCACATTTGTGCTCAAATGCTAAAATTGATTTCTCATTGGCTTGTTTATACAGCATAAATACCCAGTGTATAAATAGCCAGTTTGCTATTTTCCTGTTGTCCTGTTGGTTTTCATGTGTTTTCTGCACCAAAACTGTCCAACCACTGGCCTGGCCTGAACGTCGGGCACAGCGCCAGTGTCATTGCATGTTGCATGTCAAGAGAAAGTTAACCCACAGCATCTCCTTTCTCTTCTCCTACCGTTGTTTTGTCCTCTTCTCTCTGTTCTGTGATCCACACCAGTAATTATCGCGTTTGTGACGGCTACTATAATACAGATTTGCCTGGGTAAGCTTCTCCTATGCACCTCAGATGATTTTTTACCCACATTGTACCACCCACGCATCGCATAAATGCAGATTTCGCCCACAGAGGAAGTGTTTGCTCTGACCGAATGCTTTACACAGAATATTGTAATTGAATCATCAACAGCCAAACACACAACTCTCAGTCCTTGTTAGACCCCTTAATTTCATTGCCTCTCATAATTTCCCCTGGATCAAAGTTGAAGATATCTCACTCAAATGCCGACTAACCCACGCTGTGATGCGTTCTGATCTAATTGTGTTTCTTTTTTCCCGCTTATCATGCTCTCTAGCTATGAAGATAATAAACCGTTTATCAAGTAAGGACATGTTGCCCAGAAGTCTTCTCTTCAGCCTGTAGTTTATTCTCTCCTTGGTTTTTTTTTTTTGTTGTTGTTTTCCTTCCTTCTTTCTTTCTTGTTTTGCTCATTCATTCTCTCCCAAACCTCAGCTCCGAAGCTACTCATCCTCCGTCCTTGTGACCGTCCACCGTCTCCATATCCATCATCCTGTAATCCGGTTTTGTTGTTTTTGTTGTCGTTTGTTGTCGTGTGTTCGGATTTTTAACTCTGACCTCTGCCGGTGTCTGAAGGCTCCGCCGGATCCTTCACACACCAAACGGGGGGGAAACCTTCTTTTCCCTTTAACTTTTTCCACATCTCCCCTAGTTCTCCAGTCCTGGAAGCACACTCACTCACTAGAAAATGAAATTCGAAGAAAATACAATTGTAGTGTATCCGAGTCAAATGGATGATCACATGACTCCCAACGCAGAAATTGTGTCCTGTTTTTTTGAACATGCCGCCCAAAAGCGTTTTCTGATTGTGCCGTAGAAACTGTACTAACCCATTAACCAAACAAACAAACAACAACAAAAAAGGAATTTTCACACAAACATAAAAGGGAAGATTGTCTTGTCATTTTTCACCGAGTTTCTTTTCCTTCCTGTCTGTTTTGATGCCAGGACCTGCATTCAACTTACTCTTGGGGGGGTGGGGGGATGGATGGGAGCAAAGGGGGTGTGGAGTTTGGGGTCTAAAGACACAGCAGCAGGGCGTATGAGTGTTTGTTGACGTCTTGGTGTTTTTCTTTCCCTTGGTTTATTCCGCTTTTTCCTTGGTCGACTCCTCGTGTCGTAGTTTTAGGTGAAAACACACCCCAGTCAGTGTTCTCTGCCCTCTCAGACTCCCGATCCCCTCTCATGCCGTCCTCCGTTTGTCTCTGTGTGTTTTTTTTGCCGTCCTCTAGGTCCTGGGTCATGGGTGCCTTCGCTCTGCTGTGTCTGCTGGGTCTGACGTGGTCCTTCGGTCTCTTCTTCATCAGCGAGTCCTCGGTGGTTATGGCATACCTCTTCACCATATTCAACACCTTCCAAGGAATGTTCATCTTCATCTTCCATTGCCTTCTCCAGAAAAAAGTGAGTTTGCTGTCATCCCTCGTGATTTTTCAGACTGACTTTTGCTTGAACACGTTCTGTGCTATTGAAAATATCATTTATTTATTTACTCATGCGTTGGTTTCTGCTTGGTGCTGTTGTGTTATGTTGTATCTTAACATTTATTCCCCTTTTATGCATTTCACACTTAATTTTTCAGTTGTTTTCATGAAGCACTTTGTAACCTTGTTTTGAAAAGTGCTCTCCAAACAAAGTTCATTATTATCCCCCCGCGCTCTGCGCAAAGACTGTGATTGTCTGGTCAAGGTTAAAAGGGAGTGTTTGTCTCATCAGGATCAGAATATGAGCAGAGAAGGCCGAGCTGCAGCATGCCGAATTCACCGAGCGCCACGCGCTGATATAAAGAACAAACATAGGCTTGCCTGAAGATCTCGGCTAAGTCATATGAAAAAGTCAACATTGTATGTAAACAGTGCCGTTTGCTCACGCAGGTCCGCAAAGAGTACAGCAAGTGCTTCCGCCACACGTACTGCTGCAGAGGGTTGCCGACCGAAAGCTCGCACAATTCTGCAAAAACTTCCACGACGAGGACCAGTGCTCGCTACTCCTCTGGTACACAGGTAGACCAGCACGCTCACACAGTCAAAGGCTCACCCAGACGCTGCTGCACAGTCACTGCCCTGACGCTGTAGGACTCGATTTAATGCAGCAAAATGAAACAGCATTTTGCCAAGTAATGTCTTTGTCAGCATTGTAAAGTGCTACTTCGTCCAGTGTACACGTGCGCAGCAACTGCTTCTAATTCCCGCTGTGTTTCATCAGTCCAGGAGTGCATTCTCCCTGAGAGGAACACAGAGACAATGACATTGATTTCTCTTTGAATTAAGGACTTGTAGTCTGCTCCAATGTGTAATTCACAGTCAGATCATTTATTAAGAATGCCAAAGTTGAACCAATTAGACATGCAGATACTAGTACTTTTTGGTTGAAGCAGATAGACGCTGCAAAAAACTGCAGAGTTTGCATTTTTAGCTACATAGGTAGATCAAGAGACACAAGCATTATCCCACATTTTACAAGCAGCATCTGCTGTACTGCATGAGTACCTTTTTTCTGCTCTACCCCCCTTAGCACTTGCTTTTATCTTTTTTTCTCACTAACGTCATGTGCATGGGAAATAGTACTGCACTATTTTAAGAGCATCGCAAGCACATTTTACTGTGGGGAAAGCCAAAATAGCAAAAAAAAAAAAAAGAAAGAAAAAGAAATTGCTATATTCCCTTATTATTAAAGGCAAACAGACCTTAGTAGACAATACCTCCAGATGCACCGTGCCTATGTGGAAACATCCCTGTCATATTGGATTCCGAGTTACCTTCAAACCCTATGCAAGGCACGACCAGAGCTGAAGTGCAAAAGCAGTCCCTTTGAAAAGTGAACTTAAATAAAATTAGTTTTGAAGGTTACGCACAGTGGAAATGAGCGCTCCAGCTCCACTTGCCTCACTCTATCATAGTGGGCAAGTGCAGAGTGATCAGGTCTATACTTTGTATATAGAAAACTTAATGAAAGTTGATCTGAGAGATGAAAGGGCTTGTTTAAAGTCCTAATGACTGTCCCTTGTTGACCTGACAGAGTCGTATCAGGAGAATGTGGAATGACACCGTAAGAAAGCAATCTGAGTCCTCCTTTATCTCAGGTGACATCAACAGCACCTCCACCCTTAACCAAGGTCAGTCTCACACCTCATCTCTCCTCACATGCACACATATGCACACATTTCATCATCGAGCTAAAAATACCTCCTTCAAGTTCCAATGATTTCACACAGCTATCGAGGGCCCTACTCTGGGAATTGTAATAAATGCTCTAAGCTTGAAAAGACAGAGCAGTGCGCTAAGAAAAAAAAAAAAAAAAAAAAATCTAGGCCTAGTCTAGTCTCCCTGTTCTGCCAGCAAAGGATTACGAAAATCCATCCTCAAATACTCTATGCGCTGCCATTCTGGCCGGTAACGTCAGTCACAAATTGGGGCAAGGCTAAAACTTTTTTTTTTTTTTTTTTTTTTTTTTTTTTCTCTTTAAGCGCTGGCCGTCTAAAGTTCATACCCTTGCTCAGGGGGAAACATGGACAAAAATGAAAACAGTAAAAACAAAATAGATTTATTTTAGAAAAATCTGGGCAGCCTTAACACGCAGGGGCCACTTATAAGGTGACCTCCGCTACTTCATCGTGGGGATTCAGGAGGGTGGAAAAAAACCCGTCATTTATTATTTAGGTCCAGCACAAATATGATGATGAGAAGATGATGTTCAACTCTGGCTGACCCGGAGTGCTTAGTGTGTTGTTCGGCTTTCTGCTCCTTCTGAAATGGCTTTCCAAGCATGCGAGGGAAAAGGGGTTACGCTGAGGTATTCTGACTTCACCCGTCCTCCTCCCCCCCCCCCCCGCCCCGCCTCTGCGGATCTCCACCCGCACTTTCTTTTTTGCTGCCACTTGCCAATAGATCAAACATTACACCTAAGGTGTCGAAGCACATTTTGACCGGTCAGTAAAAATATAGAGGAGTGATTTTTTAATTAATTTTTTTTAAATTTTTTTTAACCATTCCAGGTTGGGTATTGATCACTCAGGGTTAGTTATCCGTGAGCAGAGAGCACTATGGCGGGGCTCGGCCTCCTGGAAGTACTTCCCTGTCATTAAAAACATCCTGGGAGACTTCCTGACATCACAGATGGCATTTAACACGGGTGATAAATGGCACTAGAAGTACCCCAAGTCTTTAATACACACTAGGAGCTGTAAAAAAAAAAAAAAAAAAAAAAAAAAAAAAAACAAGGAGAAAAAAAAACACTTGAAGGCAGATGAGGTTTGGAAAAAAAAAAAAACAGGCCAGCTTTTTGTCTAATTAAATAATGCGATGCCCAAACTTTCTGCGGTCTGTTATGGGTGGAATTTAATGTTCCGACCTGGTGAAAATGATAAACTTTTGCACAATGGCAGAAAGGCTTGAGCAGGCTGTTTTGAGGAATGCTATTTATTCAGAATAATAAGTAAACATGAGCAATGATGACAGGATGCAATAATGAGCACAGTGGGTTTAAATTAGACCGCCTTGAGGATTTGGGGAATTCTGACTGACTCACTTTCTGCAAACAACAAAAATAGTTGACAAAGCTGAAAAATCAGCAAAGAAGTTGGATGCAGTTGTTTGCATAATAGATAACAGACAATTTATCGACAGTGGACACGCGAGTGAGGCCAGACAAAGCTGGACCTTTTCGCCGCATGCAGAAGGAGCTGACGGCTTGCATTTCCCCTCGCTGCCTCAGTCACCTTATTCTGCATTTTCGACTTCAAAACAAGCACTCTGTTTTTTTATGACGTTTTGGCAGCGGCCCCGGACGTCACCGCATCCCTCAAAAGACAAACTCAATGCTTTCAATTAAAAAAAACCCTACTCTGAAATTTTCCTCTCTTGCTTTTCTCCATGAGACACTGCATTCACTGTCCGCCGAGCGCTCCAGACTGATCACCTCTTCTTCTGTCTTGCCACTCCAGGAATGACGGGAAATTATCTACTAACAAATCCTCTTCTTCGACCACAAGGCACTAACAACCCTTATAACACCTTACTGGCCGAGACAGTCGTATGTAACACCCCCACGGCTCCAGTGTTTAACTCGCCAGGTGTGCTTACTTAACACTTTCACCTACATTCAGGCCTCTCTGTCTCTCCCTTTCTCTCTGTCTTCCTTTCTTTCTTGCTTTCTGTCTTTCTTTCTTTCTTTCCTCTTTTGTCACTGAAGTTTACTGCAGGCCTTATCAAGAGCAGAATGTTCTGGAGTATCGCCTTTCCTTCTGAATCATTGTCTCCCAAATGGTTGATAAATACAGCGTGCGTGTTTGTGTGTGAGAGTGTGTGTGTGTGGACGTGTGTGAGGGCGCACACGTGTTCGCATGTACGAGAGAGAATCTTGCGATTCATCATGATCCGCCCTCTCTCTGTTCTCATATTTCTCATGTTTCCCTTATCCAAACTCAGTGCCGAATGGGACATAATGATTAAGCTGGGAACGAGATACTACAAATTCTGCCTTGAGATAGTGTAAACCGTGCCGCAGACCCCAAGCTGTAGTCTAAATTGCATGATTATTTATGCTCCTGAATTTATCATGATCTGAAAGTGCAATTTGTTATTTTTTGTGTGTTTTAGAGGGAGCTTTCCCTTTAAGCATGTTCGTTACAGTGCAAGCAAAAATTAATCATATCAGTCTCTTAATGCAGCTTTTGCATTAAGTCCTATTTAAAAAAAAAAAAAAAAAAAGAGATATTTGGAGAAAAAATTGGTGCATACAAACTTAAAAAAAAATCACTATATCTCAATTGCACATGGCATTTATTAGCAATTATAATTTCATACTGTAGAGATTGTGCTGTGATTGTGTGTGCTATTCTGTTTTTGGAAATTGAAATGGCATCTTCTGTTATGTTTTCTGCTTTTCCCTTGTGCTTCCCTCTAGTGACCTACAGAGAGACAAGTATGGGAGTAAAACTTAACTTTGCCTATCAAATGTAAATTTTTTTCAGCATGCTTATTAAAAACAACCAAAAACCCTGGCACAATCACTGGTTTACTTTAGGTCATTAACACACACTCAGTGAGCAAGCGGTTCACAAAATTATCCACCCAAATTCTACTCGAATCCGACAAAAAGAATTTAAAAAAAAAAAAGAATAAAAAATGAAAAATCCTTTTTTGATTTGATTGATTTCAGATTCCTTTAGTGATCCTCGCTATCTGACAGCTTTATCGCAAATGCCACTTACTCTGCTTCTCTCTCTTCTGCTTAGTTTGTGATTTAACAGACCAAAAATGTGTTGCTTTTTTCCCAGCAGAAAGGAATATTTATTAGAGGAGAGGGCTGTTGTTTTTTCTTTCTTTGTTTTTTTTCTCTCTCTCTCTCTCTCTTTTTTTTTTTTTCTTCTCCTCCTAAAATGTCCGTCCCCCCCCTGTGGCATTCAGCAGTCTCAGTGTCCAGTAGTATTCCCCTCACATCTGTCCTAGGCTTTCTAGACAACACCTGTCTGGCCACGAAATTGCCTCCTAGCATGCATAAACAAAACACATGGACGTCATGGCAGCAGCTGTTTAATTTTCCCTCGTTCTCCTCCTTTACTTTCTTGTCATTTCCTTTTTCCTCTCATCTCGGGCGAGCTCTGTGATGTCGACACTTTTTACATGTCGCCAGCGTGTCTGCGGATCACAGTCACTCCAGTTATCTGGACCACAGCATGCGTCGCATCGAAATATCCCCATTAATCTCCATCTTTGTTTTGTTTTTTTTTTTCCCTCTTGCATTTGTTGTTGTGCAAGCAACCGTGTTCGCCGTGGCTGGTGCACAGCTTTCCTTTCTTCCCCCAGTTTTCTCACACTCTCCCAGTCGTGGCACAACTAATACTCTTTTCGCTGCTGATTTCCATGACCCCCATGCTTAGAGAAATTCCTAACATGACTGCGTCTGACCTCTGCAGCGGCTCTGTTATTCTTGAGCTGTTCTGCTAGTGACCGGGGTCTCACTGGGAACTGTCACTGTGACGGATGCCAAGCGCCGGGCTGTGGGCAAGCTCTGACCTTTGCCAGCTTTGGGTACACAAGCTGCCAACTAATGGAAAGAAAGTGTACCACCGTAAACACGAGTATATCTCCACTCAATTAAAGCCCCCCTTTCCCCTCTCTCTTAAAACAAAGCAGACCCAAATGCTGTTGGCATTTAATTCTAAGGAGAAAAAAAGCTCTTTAATGCTTGTTGATTTAATTTGCTGAACCCTTGCTCTTACTAAGTTGCAGAGTTTTACTTTACTTTTTGTTGTTCCTTTGAGTGATTCTTCTTCATCATGTTACAATAAATCATTTTACTTTCTTTTGTACATCAGCTGCTCTTAGACCAGATAGCCTGAGCAGACAGACATGATGTGAGTTGTCCAAAGTGAGTCTTTTCACCTGCTGTGTGTGGTGATGTGGGAGTGCTGCTTGTGGGCCCCCGTCCCTCCCCCTCTCGTAGTGAGAACAAAGATGGCTGTCCCATGTTGATACATGACTCCTCTCCCTCGCTGTCTGTGTCATCTTTTCCCATCGCTGTCTTTTTTTCTTTCCCTCAACACATCAAACCAATTAGTTGCTAGAAAACCTGTCGATGTCTTAGCTTGCCCGTTTGTGGCTACATACCTGTGAACATATACTTTTGCTGTGTGTATTGTGATGGTCATTAATGTTTGAGTTTGTCTCTTAATGTTGTTTGGGATCACTTTCAAGGCTCTGTCACTGGTGTGGCAGAGTCAGGCGCACAATGTTCTTCTTCTATCAAACGATTTTACAATGGGAAAGTCCAAAGTTATTCCCATAGAGGAGAAAGTAAAATGATTTCTCATTGTGTGTAATGCATGCATACGCTGTATGTTCTCTAACAATTGTGCCTAACTGCAGCAGTGGCATGGCTTAACTTGACTTGAGTTTTTTCGTGTGAAACTGCATCCTAAACAGCATTAAACTTTTTATTTTACTTATTTATTTAAGTTCTTTTCCACATGGTCTTTTTGGTGGTGACTAATGTAAAATCCCCTCACATGTCTCTCTTTTTCCAGGGCACTCACTGAACAATGTGGTGAGGGATACAAGTGCAATGGATACTCTACCGCTAAATGGTAACTTTAACAATAGCTACTCGCTCCGCAATGGGGACTTTGGCGACAGTGTGCAGGTCGTGGACTGCGGCCTCAGTCTGGACGACGCTGCCTTCGAGAAAATGATCATCTCCGAGCTGGTACACAACAACCTGCGTGCCTGTAACAAAAGCCACCAACAGCAACACCACCACCACCACCAACAGCAACAGCAGCAGCACCCCAGTTTACACCATCAGCCCCACCACCAGCAGCCACAGCAATACCACCATCACCACCACACGGAGCGGGCTCCGCCTAAGGTGACGGTGGTGGGCGGCAGCAGCAGCGAAGACGACGCGATCGTTGCCGATGCCTCGTCTTTGGTGCACATGGGCGACACGGCGGGCTTGGAGCTGCACCATCAGCAGGAGCTGGAGGCTCCGCTCATCCCCCAGCGGACTCACTCGCTTCTGTACGCGCCCCAGAAGAAGGTGCGGACCGATGGGGGAGTGGAGAGCTTTGTCAGCCAGCTGACAGCCACCGACCCTGACGACAGCCTGCAGTCCCCAAATAGAGACTCCTTGTACACTAGTATGCCTAATCTGAGGGACTCTCCTTTCCCCGAGAGCAGCCCCGATGTGGTGGAGGACCTGTCCCCCTCCAACCGGAGCGAGAACGAGGACGTTTACTACAAGAGCATGCCTAACTTAGGGGCTGGCCACCAGCTCCAAGCCTATTACCAGATCAGCCGAGGGAACAGTGATGGTTACATTATTCCTATCACTAAGGAGGGCTGTATCCCTGAAGGAGACGTGCGGGAAGGACAGATGCAGTTAGTGACAAGCCTTTAAATGTATTTGAATCATCCCCAAACTCCTCTTCCTCCTCCTCCTCCTCCTCTGCAGCCCTGACCTCTTGGAGGACACGCTCCGAGAGACACCAGGGAAGCGTTTATTTTATTTTTGAAGAGAGCCTGGAAGCCCGTCACACACGCTAGCCAACTCCAAGCCTCCTCTACCCCTCATACCCCCCCCCCCTCCCCGAAACATGCCACTCCTCCTGCCTTTTTTCTTTTTTCTTTTCTTTTTTTTTTTTTCCTGCAGACCAAGGGACTTGGTGCACAGCGATGGCAGTGCAAAGTTTAAAGAGACTGTACATAAAATGCAGAGTCAAATTTCAATTTTAAGAGACAAGCCAACTATGTATTTAAATGTGCTGCTGCTGTTGAATTATTGAGAAAACATTAAGGTATAAAAATAAAAAAAATAAAAAAAAAAAAACCAAAAAAATAAATAAAAATTAAAAATATTACCGGCTACATCAGATCAACAGTTTACCAGTCAGAAGGTTGTACATACACTCCCCAACATCCTCGTCGAAGCCTGTTTTGTATTGTATACAAAATGCCACCCTTGGACCAGGATACGGACTATGTTTGTTTGTAAGATGTTCCTAATCAGACTGTTATAATAGGAATATAAGGTCCTGGTTGCCCAGAGTTGCTCCCTATCACCGTGAAGTTTGGATTGTATAACCACTAGCAATCAAGCCCCTGGCCTTATATTTTCTCAATTGTACATTGAACTGTTGTCAAGGAAAATGGCTAAAATATATATTTTGTTGTATTGCTAGTGTAAAATAAAAAATCATGGGAAACAGTAAATATTAAGAAGCATTTTAATTGAAAACTTTAACATTTGAGAGACTATTGTGTAAAAGTTGCACATATGTTATACGATGTGTTTATGGTTCCAACACTTCATTCATGGTAGTATGAACTTAAAGGCTGATGATAACGAGGAGGATCCAACAAATTTACAAGATGCATATTCACTTTTTCCACTTGTGAACAGTGTTTTTTGCTTAATGAGTTCCACTGATACCGCCCATTGAGATGTGTTGATTTGATTTTGGCCAAAGTGGCATTACTTTAGTAGAGCGGGCGTACAAAACCCCCAGTTAAAGACATTTATGCATTGCACAGTTTTTTTGTGTAATCCTGAATGAACTAGTCATGGCAGAGTAACGGGCGAGCGTAACCGAAGTGAAACCAACTTTTGACAATAAAGTTTCTATTCATCATAAATGTAGTTCTTCCGCCTGGGTTTAGACATTTTATTTATTGAAATATTTCCAAAAAAAAAAAAAAAAAATGAATGGGAAAATGTGTGAATATTTTCCAGCACTGGTATACATGCCGTACTGTAGCTCATGTTTTTATGTAAACATGTTAAGGGGCTCATCACTAAAGACTGATGTAAAGTTCAACACTTGTTTAACAAATAAAATAAATGTGAGATTTTTTGTCAGATGCCAGTCGCTTTTTTAATGGTTTGCTTTTTTTTTTTTTTTGGTACTATTTGAGAAAATAGGTTGGATTATTTTGCTATGGACAAAATACACTTTTGACTCAGGTTCTAAGTAAGTTCCAAGCACCTTGGAAGGTAAATCGGTGAATCTGTTTTTTAGGGAATTTCTTTGGTTTCTGTTTTGCTTTTGCTTTTTTACATTTTTTTTTTCCTCTCTCAGTGCAGAGTAGACGGAGCTCATTTCACCGTATGTGTTAGAGAAGCCAAATCTTTCCATGTGATTCAAAGATGAGAAACTCAGGTAGGAAAATTACATTGTAAATGTTCCTCTGTGTGGTTGTAACACTCCAATAAAGGCTCAGAAATTACACTGGTTCACAGCATTGTCCGCTTAGTATATTATTGAATGAAGCACCACTTGTGGCACCATTTTAAAAAGCCCGGTAATGCAAAAATGCAAAAAAAAAAGAAAAAAAGAAAAAAAGAAATTGTCCTAACAAGGGTTCAGTGTTACACGTTGTCGTCTGGAGAAATACATCCTACATAATATGCACATTATGCCACATATTTGTTCCAATTAATGTCTGCTGCTGCTGACGACCGCAGTGGGCTCGTGCACCATTTATGCCTCAGGTACCGCTAATTTATGAAGCATTTTAAGATAACACTAGCTTAGGCAGAGTGACAGCTCTCTGCAGGGAGGCTGGAAATTGCACTGTTTACCATTTGGCATTGAAGGAAATGACTCAGAACTCAGCAAAGACGCTCTTTCTGTCAGAGCCAATGCACATATTGCTGTGTGGGCTGCGTGTTGTTCTGACTTTTTGTACAATTGAGCATGTGACATTTTGCGCAATTATCTGAGGGTACAAATTGTCATAGGAAAAATTATTTATTTATTTTTCTGATCTACTGTACAGACACCTAAAATGTCAGTTGTGAATCAAATTTTGTGGTGATTGTTGACTGCTCAAATGGCAGACATAATGATGTGCATAATAATGTAACAAAATCATATTAATTTGGATCGTGCGTTGTGAAAATCTAGCCCTGCTTTGTCTCTCTATGAGAAATGGTTCAATAGCAGAGTTTTTTTTTTTTTCTTTCCTTTCTTAAACATGTCTATTTGGCAGCAACATATTTTGAGACACAGGCTTTCTCTGTCTGGCCATGCATGGTTTCTTAGCATGTATAAAAGAAGAGTAAATGCATTTTAACAAATAATCTTTAAGGGTCTGGAGATAAAGAAGGTCTTGTAGTGTTTTTTTTTTTTTTTCTTGTTTCCATCTAGAAGCTGCTACAGCATCACTGAAGTTAAAAAAAAAAAAAGAAGCAATGTCTAAATGTCAAAAGTTATACTACCCTGCAAGTTTATCTTTGTTCAGTGTTGTCATGAGCATAAATCACTCCTGCAGTCACTCCTCACCAGCATTTTCTGTTTACCTGAAATGTAAAAGTCAACTCTCTTGTGCACGACTGTTTCTAAACTGTAGGAAAAGTCCACGCTTAAACGGCACAATCTCACATTTAGCTACGGGGAGAGTGGGTAGTGGCTCATGTCGACTATGGGTAAACAAATAATATAGTCAGCCCTTTCCTCACCTCTCCCACTTACTGCAGTTTGTTTATCCTTGCATAGTGACCTTAGAGGCAGATAAGCTTGACTGGTAAGCAGGTTTATTTTCATTATTAAGGACAGGGAAATATGATCTTGGATTAGCTATTTGTCTATGACAGGGAATGTGGACTCGGCATCCTCTGTAGCTTTGCGTGTGGCCTTCTCACCGTGTAAAAGCCTCCCTAATTCCCCCTCCCTCGCTCTGGGAGAGACTCGCCCTTTGTCAAACATTGATTCAGAAGTAGGCCAGGAGCCGAGGGGCGCAGAGCTTGGTTGCTCCCACCGAGGAGTGGATCAGCCCCAGGAAACCGAGGTAGAGAGAATACTGTCAGCAGAATCGAGGTGAAACTGCTAAAGACGGATGAGCTATTGACTTTTTACAGGCAGGAGACTAAAGTGTGACCAAACATGGATATTTGTGATTGTCGAATCACGGCTAATATTGATGATCCAAGGAATACCGTAGGACATGATGCAATTGGATGAAAGAGATTTTCCTGTTGATGAGAGATTGTGGGTTTTCTTCCCGATTGGGTTATCACACTGAAGCCCTCCCAGATTCTTTTTTTTTTTTTTTTTTTCTGTGTTCTCTCTGGGAAAACATGAAAAAAAGAAAAAAAAAAATATGAGGCCTTTCCAAGGAGCTGGTGTTATTTTTGGTCACATGGTGAATTAATAAACATTTAATTAAACTGATCATCTGTTTAGGATCAACTGTGACGAGCCTCATCAGCTTGGAAAAAAAATGGTTTATGTGCTTTCTTTAATTACAATCCATCACTGCTTCCACTGTGTTGAAGTCTCAAGGAGCTGCTTTCCTGATGTCATCCAGCGTGAATGAGGAGGTGCCTTTCGAACTCTGCATCTCCACCTTAAGCAAACAAAGAGAGAGACTTGGCAACGTGTTTATGCACACTCTCGAAGGCTCTTGAACTTAGAAACAAACACAGAGGGTTAAAACAGGTCCTTGCTTGATGTTGGAAGCCCTAATAGAATGTCTGTTTTAAATGCGAGTCTGCATTCATGTACTTTTTCAAAGCACATTGATTTCAAGCATTTGGGTGTTTCCGTGAGGTTATCAAAAGCCACCGCTATAGCGACTGCTCCAGCAACTCTTTCTATGAGCCGAGCGCCAATTATAGATGCCATCAACTCTCCGGATGAAAGTGCTTGTGTACCAACGAAAGAAAACCTCTTAAGCCACAAACAGTAACTGGCAGTGGAAAGTAACTTCCCAAACTCTTGAAGTCAAAGGGGAACCTTTAACTGCTCAGTCTTTTCTTCCCCCAGCCTCTTTTGTCCTGTCCCCAACTTCAAATGTGCGGATTTGCGGCCCGTGGGCGACTTAGATCCGGTCCCGTCGAGGTGAAAAATCCAATTAACCTGCAGCTCCAGCTGCCTTCGTTATAATCCCCTCCCATAATTATGAAATTACCAGATGCAGGATTTCAAATGAAAAAAGGATGAGAGCAAGTGGCTCAGAAAAAGATGAAATGAAATAAACCACGCCATGCCAGTGTACAGAGTTCCAATTTACCTCAAGGGGGAACAGCTAATTCTGATGACTGGGTTTGAAGGTGAGACCTGCAAAAGCCCTTGTAATCAGAATAAGAAATATTCTAACAAAAACAGGCGAAGGTTGGATCTTGAAATAGCCATTAAGATTAATGGATAAACTTTTGCATCTCAGGTTTGTCATTTCTGCTCTGGCATTTAGGAAACATGACACAGTATCATCTTGGCAGAAGACTGTAATCAAGCATTTGGACGGTGTAAAAGTGATCATTTTGGATGTCTTGTTTGTTTATGAGATAAACAACTGTCCTTACTCATTTTAGGTGTTTTTTTTTTTCAATACATCATCTATGTATACAGTTTTAGACAATTTGATAAATTTTCACACCAGTTCAGTTTGTGAATTTCCCAGTTTGGGATCAATAAAGTATACCTATCTATCTATCTATCTATCTATCTATCTATCTATCTATCTATCTATCTATCTATCTATCTATCTATCTATCTATCTATCTATCCTCTATTTTTAACTTAGTGTACGACAATTAAACTTCAAGCTCCTTCAGCAGTCAGGCCACTTTATTAAGTCCACCTCTACAGTCTAATACAATTCAACACTAATATGATGCCTATAATGCTCAGGGTTTCTTGTCACAGTAATAGAGGTGTTTATTCAATATTATGTTTGGTATTGAGCTCATAGCTCACGTACTGGACTGCATTTTATTGAAAGGTGTTTCTACTATTCTGTCCCCCTCATGTATATTATCCAGTAGACCTCTGAAAACTACAAGCTCAGTAAAAAACATAGAATTAAGTTTACACATTCTCCACAACGTCAACAAAAACTGAACATTAGAAACTTTGTTAAAAGGTAGAATTTATGGCAGAGCTGTTGCACTGAACTGCATTAGATTGTACAGGAGGGCCTAATAAAGTGGCCACTGAGTGTAGTATAAATGTGATCTATCTACATCCCTAGACTTTATCTGATATTTTCTGTGTCATGCTCAATGTGCACACTCTTTCACCTCAATACCTTTGTGTACTGAACAAAATGTATTGTTTCCTCAACACCATGCTTCAAGTTATACATTCGCTTTGGGGTTTCCTCCAAATTAGTATTCCCACTGAACTTTGAAGTGGAAAATAGGCCAGGAGAGAACCAAATTACATGTTCACATCCAAATTTGGTGGTGAACGTGTGTAACTCGAGGATAACACAAGGTATGGCTGTGAGGTGAGGCATTCTGGGTTGAGATGGCAACCCAGCTCGCTATTAACTGACATCGTTCCTGTGGCTGAAATGCCACTGAGATGCATGAGGATGCAAGTGGTTTTATGTTCATTCATACGGCACACTTTGCAACAAGGTTCTTCACAACCTATGATGAAAAAGCAGTAAAATGACAATTTGAGCAGAGACAAATACCCCCCCTAAAAAAATTAAATATGAAATATAAATACATTCACAAAGAACAAAAGGTGGAAAAACATGGTAAAATGATGGAGCAAAGACAACAATAGACCTGGCCGGACAAAAAGCAGGTTAAGGCAGATTTAAATAGTCCAGCAGCCTCTTAAAAGCAGATACAAGGGGGGCAGACCTCATGCGAGGAGGGAGGAGGTTCCACTGCAAATGTTACCGTCCCTTGGGACAGCTAAAAGACCCTGGCACCAGGACTGAGGGGACCTTGAGGATTTCAGCAGACACAGAAATGCAGCGGGGAGCCTGACCATGAAAAGCTCTGCGCATAAGAATTTCAGACTCAATACTCAATTGCAGACTGGTAGCCAGCGTAGGGAAGCCAAAACTGGAGTAATATGTTCTCCGTGACAAGGTGAGTAACCTCGCAGCTGCATTTTGAACAAGCTGGAGGGGTGCTATCGCTGATTTAATCTCAATATGAACAACAACACTGAATTTTTTTTTTTTTTTTTTTTTGCTGAAGACCATTTCAGATTCAGCAAAGAGCAGGAGGGCTAACCTGCAAGAGCCGCAGTTTATTATTTTTTAAGATATGAGCAAATAACTGGATGATTGAGATTAATGGTTTAAAGTCTCTGCTTTTGTCAAATTGTCATTTTAACGTTTTGCAGCAAAAACAATAATATTTCTCATACGGCACATAATGGAAATATCCAGTTGCAATGGTGTAATATGTGGCGTAACACAATCCTCTTATGTAATAGTTTGAAATATCACATTATTCCTTCACAGCAATCAAGAACAATGCTTTTTCTGCTTCTGGTGTTCAGTTCCTTCACAGCGGAGAGAGACTGTCTCATAAGTAAATCCAACATTCATCTGATAAACTCATTGGTGCTAGCCAGGGGGAAGCCTCGAGCAATAACTACTGGATCTCCTGCAGTGTACAAGCTTCTACGGGGTAATAATGGATAACCCCCACTCACACTGGCCCTACTGTACGCACACACTCCCACAACCTGATGCTCTCTGCCGCTGCAGACTCACACAAGATGAGGGAAGAACAGGTAACATGGCCATTCACCGTTTGCTCTCAAAGTGAAGGGTATTAACCTCTATCTTAGCAGTCAAAGCACTGCTGGTACAGTAACAGGCAGGTGTGGGGGCACGGCAAACACACTGCAGCTGCCAAAAGGAGTGGCTGAACAATCCACACGTAAGCATTATACCACAGCGTCGACACTGGAATGCATTATATCACAACATTTTGATGTGATTTGTACAGACTGTGCCAGCAAAGGTAACAAGGAGTGTGAGCGAAAAGTCTTCGTATCACTGGTCGGTGTGAATGCCGGCTGATTCAGCGAGACGAAGCAAATCTTCACCACTTCTACCTTCTGGTTACATTCTGAGCACCTGAGCAGAAAACACAGAGAAAAGGTGGCAAATGTAATTGGTTCATAACTTGTCGACAATATCTCTCATGCATAATTTTTACGATGCACAAATTTGAGTCTCTCAGTCGTGTTTGTGAAGCATGACTCAGCGGTTTTACGACAGCGAAAGACCAAACAAAGTGTGACAAAGACAGCGTGATGTTGTTTTGGCTCTTTGGTCTAGAAACTCTACATATGAATACAGAGTAAGCACAGAATGGCACATGGAATATGCATGAATATGGAATAAAAGTGGTTACATGAATTTAATGACACACATAAGCAAATATGTGATTGTCAAACATGAATACACGGTAAGGTTTCACGTTTCCCAGGTGTCTCTGCAAGGGTGCGGTGTCTTTGGTTTGTTTAGGGTTTGTGTGAGATAAGGGAGACACACAGAGACTTTTCCAAGCATACAGTCATGTACCAACTCAAGTAAGTAAGACAAACACATAGCATGTGATGACTGTCAATGATTAATACAAGATGTGTTGGAGAATTAAACATAAAACACAACTGAAATGGTAAAATTCCATCACATCTGCTAACGTGCCTCGGAGCAAAATGTTGAATCTTCTCCTCTAAGTCTTGATAACAGCAGCTTGATGCTTAAAATCACACTAACTTGCATGGCCAGAGCGACATTACGGTAATGTACAATACCACACTGACACCACAACCCGTCCAGTTTGGTCACAGAACAGAATACATATATATATATATATATATATGTGTGTGTGTGTGTGTGTGTGTATCCTTATCATGAAGTTCACTTTTTGAGTATGAAGATGCATCAGGGAATCTCTTCGAATTTTTCCTGCTCTGTATATCTTATCCACGTTTTAACTCAATAAAAGAGAATGTTTCATAAATTGTTTAATATTTAAAACCTGCTCTAGGAACATGCCATAAATTATTTGCAGCTCATTGACTATTTTAGGTCTTTTTTTTTCTCTTATCCCGTAAAGACCACGTGATAGAGCAATATACTACCATAATTAATGTGGCATAACCTTGAAAACATTTCGGTGAGAGGGTTAAATGGGAGTGTGCGACTGCTGGTGAAATCTGCATGCAAAAATATGTGTTTTCTTAAGTTCAAATAATTAAGGCATCAAACTCTATTGATTTGGCTTGGGCTGTGTCTCATCCCAACACCTTGCCTGGGAGCCGCTATAATTCACAGTGGGACATAAATGAGATCCATAAAGCAAGCATGGGCCAGGCAAGGCTTTTAATTGATAAGTCAAGGGAAAACAGTTGTAACCTTGAGGATAGGTGTGCATTGCAACTAAATATTGATTCTGAGTTTCCTTGCTGGTGGCGAGGGTGCAAGGAGACTATGAAGACAAGATATAAAATATATTATGAATGTCTCTGTTGCATTGTAGTTTCTCATTAAGATTCAGAGGGGCCTACGCACAGAAACCTTGTCATGCTAATCCTGGCCAAGTGGTCCCACAGGGTCCCGGCAACTGTGAGCGAGAAGGTAAGCGTACATCTCGAGGAACATTTTTTTTTGTGTGTGATCTTTGTCATATTATTTCCATTGCCTTTGTGTTGTCATTGTCCTATATGTACAGCACTTTGTCTTAGTCAAATATCTGGTTTGGATACTAAAATGCACTGCTTGCTCTACTTCTCTTTGCTGTTGTAAGGACACAGGCACGGGAAGAACTGTGTCTGCAGGTAGACAGAAAAAAATATATATCTATATCTATATCTATACATATCAATGTAAAAGTACTGATATCAAATTACATTTAAAAAAGGAATATACATCAACAAGTGTTAAAGAAGAGACACAAGTCACCTTGTTTATGAAATGACTTGGATCCAGGTCAGTTCTTTTATTAATGGAAAACCATCTAGTTCACACACTCAAATGCAATTATACAAAGACATAAAGGAATAACAGATAAATCCGTCTGAGAAAGTGAAGATAGAACAATATACGCTGTATAATTTAATGTCTTCTGAACCCAAGGTCAGTTTCAATATAACATGAGTGAAGTGTGGTGAGATCTAATCTGATTCCATTTTTATTAAAATGAGAATACATTTCAAAAAAATCAATTGTACCTTTTTTTTTTTATTCATATCAAGAGTTTATTTCACCCGCGACTCGCAGAGCTAGCACCTACCACTGCTGTTTTTTTTTTTTTTTTTTGGATGACACTTTGCAAACACATTGGCTCGCGTGGGTCTGCAAATTTGGGTTGAACCAACAGATTGGAGGAATCTAAAAGCATGAGGCATCTCCACAAAATGCAGGCACTGATTATATAAATTCATATGAGTCAAAAAAAAAAAAAAATATTGATGATATAACAGTGTAAATGTTAGCCTTCGAAACAAGCTAACAGGATAATTGTCTAACAAGAGGGTGCACTTCAATAATTCTTGCCTCTGAAGTAAAACTGGCCAGTCTAACCACTGAAAATTCCCCAGCTGGTGAAATTACTGGCATGACCTTTAAAGCTCCACATTAATTTCGCCTCAAACTCTTTGTATCTGTTATCATAGCTACAAGACGCCTTGCCAGTCATGTAAATGAAATCTCATGCCGCACATAGAAAAGAGGAATAGCATTATGTTGACTGAAAGAGGACGACAAGCAATTAATGATATCCGAGCCGAGGTTTCATATCTCCAACAATCGAAAATAGATTTAAATGATCACATGGTCAAATGTGAGGCATGCTTCCGCCCCCGGAGCCATTTCTATGTTAATACAGGAGGGTAAATTGCTTTGAGCTTATTTGTGATAATCATACTATCGACATTCAGCACAATGAATGGTTCCTATTACATGTTCTAGCAGAAGCCCTGGAAATAGACTTTTAATTTGAACGTATTTCAATAATGCTGAGTGTAATGGATTACGGTGGCACTGTCACCTGATTGATTAGTTTCACCCTTGATGCACAGGACATGAGTCTGGTCACCGCTGCAGATGTCCCGGCTTAGATAGCATTTCAATGACAGACTGCGGCTTGACTTTGCAATTCAATGCATGAGCCTACAGTGCAGTGCGATCACTATGGGAAATGCTCATTGGACTGTCTGTCTGGAGGGGGCCTACCATATATCCTCCCTGCACTTGTACTGGTGGAGTGCATTAAAGCAGAGCCAGGGGGATCCCAACAGATGTTGAATGGTTGTTTTGTCTTGAGTACATTAGGGGCTTTTCAGCTTGAAGGTGATATCAAGTAGGAGCTGCATTAGGGCTCACTTTGTTCTTATGGCTTACAGCTGTGGCTGGCAGATCAGTCCATGAAATTAGATATTCGATAGATATTTGGGAGGACTGTAGGTGGCCATATGTTTGTGTGTTTCGAATTCTCCCGGTTTTAAGGCAGCTTAGGAGAAACTATTTCGCTCTGATATCAAAACACAGGTTCAGAGCAATACTGTAGGTCATTTAGCACGGTTTGATCCGGGCAGCTTTCGAGCAAGAGCGAGGCTCTGATGAAGGAAAGACTCGTGCAAACACAGCTCTGCAGCTCATTTGGCGCCGGCGTTGCCAGGGTTAGGGGTTTGATTTCCACAGATGCCACCCATGCTGAAAATGTATGCCCTCATGGCACTGTAAAGTTCTTTGGGATAAAAGCAAATACTGAAGGGCATATGTTAATACTGTTCACTGAAGAGGCTTAGTGCCAATTGTCTGTTTAACAATTTCAGCGGGGTCAATCCTTAGCACAAAGGCTAATCTTCCCACAGCATTGTATAGCCATATTGGTGCCGTTGCTGATACCGTGTTGAGATTTGCTCTCGGATGGAACCGGCAAGCCGATACATTTGTATTCAAAGGGCAGCGGCAGTATCTGCAGGGTTTGTCTTTATGTGGCCAATGTGCCAGGAGCAGCAGAGGACAACCAGATGCAGAGAATTACAAGTGGTGCTTAGGCCACCGCCGAGGTATCAACATGTGTCATCCAGATAGACGTGTCAATTTAAGTGTGCCACATGCAATGTGTTGCGCCTTGAGCTGCTCTCCCTGCATTAATTTCCTGTTGTCTGAGTTCAAAGTGTTTGTCACCCCGTGTCAGTCACATTGCCGCTGTCTCCCTGGCTGCTCTGGGACCCCTCCTCGCTCGCAGGAAATGTTGTTTTCCCTGAGCGGTACAGTGGGTCACTTGGTCGATGGTGCCAGAGGTCCGCTCGGGTCAGGATGGCTGACAGGGGTGCCCGCTGTCGCCTCTCCGTGATGAAATGCTCAGC
Organism: Myripristis murdjan; assembly: GCF_902150065.1. Lineage (NCBI taxonomy): Eukaryota > Metazoa > Chordata > Actinopteri > Holocentriformes > Holocentridae > Myripristis > Myripristis murdjan. The sequence continues at coordinate 6,928,390 of NC_043983.1, read as the reverse complement.
GGATTTCCGGCCAGACCCCGCGCCGCTCCTGGAGGAAGCGGGCGAGACGGATGGCGGAGGGGGGGAGGAGCGAGGTGATGGCGACGGAAGAGAGGGCAGAGGTACAAAGCAGTTGAGTTTAACTGAGTTGCTTTATTGCCGCGTGGGTTCTGGGTTGATCAATACGGAGTGACCAGGCGAAAGTGCAAGGCTGCTGGGCAAACTACACGTCTGGGAAAAAAACAAAGGTCCACTTGATTGAAACAGCACTGCAGATTAACCAGACCCTCTGTACATATTTGCCTGGAGGCATTAATCAACAGTGGATAGACTAATCTGAATAATAAACGAGGTGATTATACAGCATTGAAGCGCTGCTCTTGTTCACGGTTCTTGGCATGAGTTCATTTACGAGCCACTTGTTGTTTGAAAGTGATATAACAACACTGAACGGGAGGCACAATGATAAATCAGTGGGCAATCAATGTGTTTTATTTACCTTAAGTTGCGCACCTTGCCTGAGAGTATGATTGGATTAATGGCTTAATTTCAAATCTGCAGTGGATCGCAGATTGCTAAAAATAACGCCGAAGAACACCGTCTCATTATATACTTTATAATGTGTTTTATTATTATTATTATTATTATTATTATTATTCATGTTTTGTAGGTTCCTTGCAATGTAGCCAAATTGCTGTGTCATTAAATTTGGATTTTTCCACATCCAGCTCTTTAAGTGTGCCTCGAAAATTGATATTGAATATCCATGAAATGCAGGGTCTAATTATTTTGAGGTGGCTGTGTTGCACGTGGGTTCTGACAAAAACAAATCCCTCCCGACTCGACGGCGCTATCAGCATCTCTGCGCTGCACAAGCTCTCCGGGATTAAAATTGTATGATGTATGAAATGTGTTTGCGTCTGAACTGCCATGAGTCATGGCGCGCCTTATTCTACAGCAGTCAATAGAATTACAATAGAGCGAATGCCAGGCATTTCTCATGAAAGAGTGGTTCTCTAACTGTTATTATTCAATCTAATGGCAACTGTTCACCCAGGTAACCACCAACAAACGCCGTATCGCCGGCAGTCAGTGTTATGAGTCACTTTGTCTCAGCTTTACCCAACACACCTCCCCATAATACAGCTTATCATTTACCACCCTACAGGTAAGCTCATTCAGAGCGAGGGTAACAAACAGTAAATATAAATACAGTCTGGTCACACACTCAGAACAATTAGCTGTACTTTTAAAACACGGCGGCTCAACAAGGGTATTCAATAATGCAATCTGCAAGTCTACAACACAAACATCAATCTGCCAATACAAGAAAGAAAAATACTGATTCATAATATCTTTGTAATTGGTGCTGATTTATAATCTGACACCTCTCAGTACTAGTTGCTGTTTGATTATGGGAATGATAATGAAAAGGTGTAATTTTGGCACATCCTGTAATTGTCCTCATGAATATATATTGGTTTGTTACATTTTCTTGCAACTCAGATTTTCACCTTTGCATCTAATCAACACCCTCAGCTGCAACTCATTGTTGTTAAGCCACAACCCAGTAAAAACTGCTGACTTACCCCTTTATAGTAACACCCCGTTTTTCTCCACACACACACACAAAAAAAAACTTTTATTAAGAGTAAGCCGAATCTCTCAGCTAAGATTAAGTTGAAGGACTGAGACGTCATTTCCAAACTTCTTTGACGTCTCATGCTGACTGACAATGATCGTTATAAATCCGCCTCATGGGATTGCAGCGCTTGAAGTAATGGAGATAAGTTGTAATTGGGGTCATATACTCGGCGTTTAATTCCCCAGCCTTTACAATGACACGTACATGGGACCATGAGTCTGCCATCCCTGTGGCAGCTGCTCACAGTCAATCTGGAGAATCCATTACATCACTTGGAAGAAGTTGACAACAGACAGTTAACATTAGAACAGCCGCTCGGTGCGGCGCGCACTTGCCTGTCGTAAAAATGTTTGCCTGTGAAAGAATTAGTAGGGATTAGGAAATTAATCGTGTAACAGTGCAAGCAGGTGACAGGGTGCTCCCACAACTCATTCCCAGAGAATTAAAAGCGGTCATTTTGGAATTACAGACCCTAGAAATAAGAAGCCCGCTCTGAGATTATGTTAAGTTCCATTTAGTCATCAGTGTGTCTCTGTCTGAGCGTCACGTACACGCAGTATCATGAGATAGTACATATATTCTGTGTATATATAGTTTGACTCATCGCTTCCTGTGGGCAAAGAAGTCTCCATATTTAAAACAGGAATTAGGCAAATGGGGCAAAACCGTGGCATTTCCGTTGGGGTTGGGGTTGGGGTTGGGGTTGGGGGGGTGCACAACGGTGTTTTGCAGGTGTACTTGTTACATTAATAAAACAATGTCTTGGTGGAGCTTTTGCAAAATGTCACTGTCTCCCGGCATTATTCCTTTGTGTTTCTGAGTTCATCAAAATGAAGATAATATCCTCAAAAACTCAATTTCATCTCTCCAGAGCTACACAATGTGTGCTAAAAAGGATGTCTTTCCTCTTTGTCACAAGTACAGCTCAGCAGGCCTGGTCTGACACTCTCTCTCACATTGCTATGTGATATCTGAACAATGCAGAGGCTGACTGCCACTAATATGACTGCCTGTCCCCCCCCCTTCCCCAGTTAAGAATCTGGAACCATCCTCATCTGCGTGTGTGTGTGTGTGTGTGTGTGAGAGAGAGAGTGCCTGTGTTTGCCTGATGGAGGAGTCACAGAGCACAGATGAGCGGGGAGGATCGGGTCACTAAGAACCCACAGAGAAAAGTGGAGAGGGGAGAGAGGGGAGCTCATGTGGAATTGGAGTGTCATTGTGTTTCACCTTCATTAGTCAGAGTCGCCGCACATTCTCACCCGGCCTTAGTGTAGTTAACCACCTCAGCTGCTGCCTTGCATAATGACAAAGTGCAATAATGGGAGAAACAGGGTGACACCCGCCTTGGGAGGAGGTGCCTGCTGAAGAATGGCTGCTTCCCATCAGTCACTGATTAAGCATGTTACCACTGCTGTCAGATTCTGATCCTTCTTTATGTTATTACTTGAATTTAAGGTTTGAAGCCAATGTAAACTTGGGGGGGGGGGGAAGGAAATTGGAAAGAAGTGGAAAGAAATGTTGGCAGGTTTGTATGGACAAAAGAAAATGTTTGCAGAAAAAAATACCAGAGCTTTGGCTTGGACTTTGCAGTGTACACACAGGCATACTGGCCAAACTAGCCAAATGATTATACACACTCGCTTGTGTGCAGCTGACTTAAGATATAAAGAAATGGAGCTGAAACAGGATTCTCCGCGCATCTTCCAGCAAACTGCAGCTGAGTCAGGTGCGAGGTCTGTGCTGGTTTGTTCTGCACATGGTGTTAGGGGTGTGGTGCTTTGGATTCATTTTCCAATAGTTTTGACATCTTTTTCAACCAATCATCCATTGACAATTGCAAGTTTGACAAAATATGGCGTTTGCCTCATGTCTATGTCCATGATAACTCTTTTTTTTTGCACTATTTAAAGTTGTGAATTAATAAATGTGCACCAGTTCTTCCTTTTTTCCTCAGAAAATGTAAATACTGGTGGTGTTTCATCTCTGTGTCCTGTCTGTCACCTTATTTTCCTCCAGCTGACTTGGTTGCCTTTTCACTGCCGCCGCTGCTGTTGTGGATCTCAGAGTTTTTGTACCCACATTTTCCCCTATCCAGTTTAACCGTCCATGCGGTCCGGTGACATGAAATGTAAATAATGTGAACAATATGAAGGCTGACACAATTTGTTTGCGGTGCCACTTTTTTTTTTTTTTTTTAACTGTGTTTCATGTTGCAGCTTGTAGAAAATACATTTTACATTTACATAATAGCCTCTGACAGGTGAGGCAAGCAACACGTTGTATTGTGCATGAATGTAAAGCCCATGAATCCCATTCTAAATCCATAGTAATTTTTTTTTTTTTTCTAAAATCCTGCAGCTGACTTTTTGATGATACAGTTCCATCCGACAGCTGTAGCATACAGCCTGGCTCCTGTGGCAAAAAATAGCAATGTCAATGTGATTTTTTTTTAATATATATATATATACCTATGATGGTGATATGAGAATATGCTTTATATAAATATGGCATCGTTATTAAAATGTGTCACTTTATTGTGTCTGGACGCTTGAGAAATATGAAGCTGTCACATAATATAATGTATTTCCTGACTGACCAAGTTGAGTATGCTCTCTGATGAGTTTAAGGCTGTGCAGTGTATTACCATGAGGTGAAAAACATGCTTTACAGATTGTAAAACAGTAATTATTAAGAAAAAATAAGACTGCAAAATATCCAATTAGGCAAATACAAGACAAATAAAACACAAGTCACAATGAAATGACAGTGAAACACAGAGACACGTTTAATGATGAGCTGCAAAACAGGAGCCTGTTTTTTTTTTTTTTTTTTTTTCCTTTTTGTGTATTTATTCATCCTTTTTTATGACACACCATTTTATTGCTGCAGCTGTTGTTTTCCATGTCATTTGTATTAAGGCACGGGGAATCATCCTCCAACCATCACTGAAAACACTGACACTGCCGTGATTTATAATCCCTGTGAATAATTTGCAAAACATTCAATCTCGCTCTCTGTACAAGATAGACCGATATAAATTTCCTCATTTAAGACTACCCATGGGACATTTAGGATAAAATTTCTCTCAACACAGTCGCTGTAGGCTAGAGGCACGGTCGGCTGCTCTGGGCTTGTCAGAGCATTGTCATTAGGAACACTGTTAACTTTATTAAAAAAAAAAAAAAAAAAAAAAAAAATACAGGCCTTTTCTGCGAGTGAAGCTATGTCTCTCACAGTTACACAAATAATTTCTCCCTGGTATCAGTGCTAAATCATGAAACCGTAATAGGAAGTGTATTTCAAAATGACAAGAAAATGTTTGTGCGGACAGATATGCAGACCTCGTCCTCGGGCTGCTGGGTATGTTTTTCTTTATTTGCGTTGCCGCATAGATAAATCACTTGACACCTTTATAGTTTGTGTTATGGACTACAGAGAATTGCTTTTTCTGGAGGAATGCAGTACCTTTGTGTACATAACTGTGTACAAGTCAATTTATCACCAGACGGTAATTTAAGTAATTAGGCCAGTGATAAATCTGATTTTTTTTTTTTTTTTTTTTTAAGATTCTGAGACAATTGGGCTATTGAAAATCAGTTGAAGTAATGCTTTACACAAAGTAGAGCCGCTTCTGCGCAGCCTTTCTGCTTTCCCAGCAAGTTTTACTATTGCCATCATTAGAAATTAGTCAAATTTGTGCAGCTCCTGGCTTAGTTTCGGTTTACAGTCCAAGGAAATGAGTAAATATTTTGGTTAGGTTTCTGTAGTGAAGCAGGGTAGTGTATCGACTCAAGGTCAATTGTGCCCTTTTTCTCTTACCCTGTGTTTTGGAGGCAATTCGTAGATACAACAGTCCCAATCTCCTCTGAGGCGTGCCCCAGATGAAACAAAGCATACACCTCAATAGGTCTCCGTGGGACCGGCGGCTATCTGACAGTCTCTGGGAAGATTGACAAGTGAGCATTATTTTTCACAGGAAAGTGGCAGGCAGTCCCTTATGTGATATGGAGGCATGTGAAGGGCTGCTCTCTATCTTTCTCCTCCTCTGTCTTTCTTTTTTACACCTCTGCTATTCAAGCAGGCCTCTGAGCATTTAAATGATCAGAATTCTGCAACATGGCTGTCTGCCCCTGCGCTGTCAAATTTGGACGGATACGTTTCAGCAAGTGAGAGAGGTAGACATGTACACTACACACACACTACACATACCCACACACACACACGCGCGCGCACACACTTGCCCGCGAGTCCGGAGTCACTTCTCTAGACAGGCAAACGCCTCTCGGCATAGCCGGCTGTTGAGCCGGGCTGAAAAGTGGAAAAATGTGCTCCTCAGTGGAGATGCAGTCAGTCATGAAGCTGTCCAAAACCAGCAGCTATCTGTTTAGTGAGTGACTAGAGGGCAAAAGGCCAGAATCTTTTTTATACAACTTCCATTCACTCGTCATCTGTGTATATAAAGTGAATAACCTCTTACCATTGGGAGTTATTCAAGAGGTTGCCCTTGCTGATGAAGGAAATAATTAGCCTCTATTCAGTTTCCACAATTCACGATTCTGGGAAGGTGACCTTCTTCAGGTGCGGCCACAGTTTGTTTTTTTTCACAGAGCGATGTATTGGACTGACGATATTATTTCACTCTGAAATGCACGGTCTGACCTTTGAATAAAAAAGATTTCACTGCTAAACATGAAATTTCATGTATTTGGAGGCTGTAGGGGAGGATGCAATGTTTTCAGTGTTCTGTACTAGAAACCCTTAAAAATAATAATTAAAATAATACACCTGCTTCATGTGTTGCTGTGCGACAAGAACACCCATGTCCCCTCCTTCAAAAAAAAAAAAAAAAAAATGCAAAGAAAAAAAAAAAAAAAACAGAAATGTCCGTAAGTCAAACTTTACAAGAGCATATGTGGCCATACCCAGACATTAGATGGTCAGTTGCATCTTCAAACACAAATGTCCAATTATACACCACAGCCATATGACACAAAACAGCCAAATATGTACATGGATCTTAACTGCTACCATTTGGATGTTGCTGAGCACAGATGTCACTGTCAACACAGACTGATTACCGCTGATAAGAAAATAAATAAGCCACAGGCAGTCATTGTTAATGACAACACCATAACGTGCCTCTAGTGAGCTGGAGCTTGCCAATTTTCAGAAATAAAAAAAAAAAAAAAAAAAAAACACAATTTAGTCACCAAGCCTGGTTCTGTCTACTTGCCCGCCTGCTGGCACCGAGGGAAATATGCCTCCGTTCCTTGCTCTTATCAAAAGTCATTTAAATAAAACTTGTTTATGTTACTGTACTAAGTAGTGGCGTGCATAGGAGCTCATTAGAAGCCGTGAATTATGGTCTGTTGACGTGATGAAGCAGACTAAGTTATGTAAGATTAGCACTGACAGCACTGGGGAGAATTTGTTTAAATCGGCCAATTGTGAGCGTGGCGCGGGTCGTCCGTGTCACGCCCACAGAGCAGCAGCTGTCACCTTTCAGCATTCAAGCATTTTAAGTGATGTGAACAAATGGGGGGGACGCTGCAAGTCTCCCCTCATTTTATTTATTTATTTTTTTAAAAAAAGAGGGAATTCGCAGGAAACATGACAAAATAAACAAATTCTGAGAGGCACACTTGTGTCACAAGCAAGTGATTTCTCTTACAGAGGCAATAAGCCCTGGGTTTGCTCAAGCCGGAGAGAGGAATAGAAAACAACTGAATGTGCCTGCCTGCTCCCATACACATCAGTCTCAACAGAAATGGCTTGTGAAAAGGAGATACGCTCGCTGAGTGTTGGGGTGCTGCCAGCACTGATCGATCTGGAAATGTTATCGTTTGGGTGATTTATCCGGGGGTTGCTATTTTTGTCTGTTTTTTTTTTTTTTTTTTTTTTTAAACTGGATTATAATGCTTAATGAAATCAGCAAGATTCTTCATATCTCATATAGCTGAATTAGGTTTTTGCAAATGCGGCGTTGATGTGGCATTTCAGCTCATTAATAAGTCATGTTGCATCAGTCATTCTATCTCATGCATAATCATATAATTAGAGTAATCAGGGTAACTGCACAGAATCGTTCATATTTCTTATATGTTGTGGTGGAGGAGAGTTGTGCAGTAAATAATCTAATGCCAAGGATGTGTGCCGTGATTTGCTCCAAACTTGTGTCAGGCTGTGAACTGACCCTGTCACCTGTACATGATGTTAGTAAATTGCCACAGACCAAACTCTCCCTATCTCCAGTTGAAGCATTTGCTGGTCAGCAAAACATGTGTCTGCTTAGGCTGAGAGATGTCAGAACCCGCTTTCCTCCCCCCTTGCAAATGGACTGGAAAAATTGACATATTGGTCACAAATAGTTTCATCTGCCCGGGAAATCCAATATCCCCAGGATATCTCTGGGAATCAGCCGTTTCACCGTGTGCACGGGTTTCTGAGGAGACCTTAGAGTCCTGCAACAGGATATGTGAGCATTATGATGGCTATGATACACAACATTGACATTCTGAAAACGGCCTGTTCTTTGGATTTTCACTGGGGTGAAATTGAACAAATCAAATATACTGTATCTAGACAGTGATCTAAATCCTCAGAGCCCTTTTCAAACTATTTGGATATGAGATGCATCGCCAACTTTTTCCAGAAGTACCTCCACATGTCACGCTGTTGACTTACAGCCTATTGAAGCTGTCTAAAGGGATTTGTTTTGTGGAATAGTTCAATTATGTGGGCAACTTACCCTTTTTTTTTTTTCAGAGGTTTGGAAATTAAAATAACAGCGCGCTAACGGCCGTGTGTTTGTTCGACTTAAACACACACAAAAAAAAACATGTTCACACGTTCAGCTTAAATAAACAAAAAAATACATGCTCCCATGCAGGCAGAATGCGACTCCGTTTTAGGTTTCAGATCCATCTTAATGGTCGTTGGCAGTGCTGAGGGTAGGAAACAGCTGTAGGCTCCCCATGTGTATCTATCAAGCGAGCAAAGCGTCTGTGGGAAATACATTTAAACACAAAGAATTCTTTCAGTGCTGGCTGGCAAAAACGTCCTTCACAGAGCCTAATTCACAGATAGCCCACGAAGGAAACAACGTCGGACATGACTAATCTCCTAATTCTCAGACAAATAGATAGCGCGTGGCATTCTGAGGAATAAGGAGGATGGAGCACAAAGGCATTCCAGCAGCAACAGATGAAAACTGTAATTGTCTGTTTTTTTTTTTTTTTTTTTTTTTTTTTTACCTTTCAGTGAAAGGTCAAATGACATCAAAAGCCACATTCACGGTCCATCCAAGTTACAGTCAAGCATCTATGGACAAGGTCTGGACAAAGAGAAGGATAGCAGATTCCACAGCTGGAAGAAAAGGGGAGATCAATAGCTGTGATGAGACTAAACTTGAGGAAAATAGGTATTGCAAAGACCTCAATACATAAAACAGTCCTGTGAGTTTTTTTTTTTTTTTTTTTTTTTCTCACATTGTACACTCCCTTGTTAGAAGAAGATCAAAGACCTGGGGCTAATTAATATTGTGTTCAGGACTGAACTTAAACCGGATGAAAGGCTTAATGATTAGGCTTTATCCTGGTGAGGAGATGGAAGTACATACAAAATTTGGTGAACAGGCATGTTTTCTGGTATAGACTGTGTGTGTGTGTGTGTGTGTGTGTGTGTGTGTTCATTTAGTAGGAGCTGTTTGAAAGTAAAAATGAGAACTCCATTTGAGTTATGGGTTAAGATAAGATGAACATATTGTTGCATTTTCCAGTGAAATGTGCCTTGCAGCAGTGTTTGAGGGAAAACTTGCCACGCAGTTAAAATGACATGGAAGTTTCGCAGCAGATTTGGCTGTATATGTTTCTGAGCTCAGCATCGGTGTATATCCTGATGCTATGATTCACCACGAGTTCTGCTTCAGAACACAGATCCTCAGTTTTTTTTTTTTTTTTAATTTCCCATTCATGTGAATTGCGTTCACAAAATGGCTCTCAAACACACAGTTCTAACTCAAACATAAACAAGTTACAAACATGACTCAAAGAGGATCACATAAGGAGGCAGGGATCACACTTTTGTTTTTCACGCTGACTGCTGAATTTTCAAAATACACCTGTTTGACTGAGAAATTGGAGCTGGTGATTCAAAAAACCCGGAAAGTAAATCCAGGGAACTGGATCCACTTTCTTACACAAACAGTTCCATTTTGAAGGTAAAAAAAAAAAAAAAAAATGTATGACTACTGCTTCAGTAGCCAGGTTTATAACTTATATATTTTAGTTAGAATTATGTTTTTTAGGCTTTTTTGTGAACCCAATCCACATGAATGGGAAGGCAAAGCAGCTGTAAAGCAGCTCCTGAGTGTCAGAGGACAGACTGATACTGAGCCCAAGAAACACACACAGGCAGATGTGTTGCTGCACCTCTGTGTCCCTCTGACCCTCCAGTTACCTTCAAATTTACTAACATTTTTTATTACCTGGAGTCAGTGTGATCGCAGTAATTTAAACCTCTGGAAAATTATTAGAATATAAACTGATGCTGAATTTTATGTACCTGCTCTTTAGGTCGTATTTAGTGCCTAAATAACCCTTTTAATAAAACATGACTTCTTATACATCGAAGTTCATGTGGGAATCACATTTTTCCCTTTTCACATTTTAACGATCAGGTGTGGTTATGTTTGGACCTTAAAGCAGAGGTAAGCTTTTTGAAGATTATAAATGGCTTGTTGTAGTTCCACAGTGTCATCCTAAACAACCCAAACACATTTGTGTACAATGTTGATATTTCTTATGTTTTATCCAGCTGAAACAGCCTGGTGTCAAACTGACCCCAGAGAAGCACCAATACGTTCAGAAATTTTCCAGGTCATTGCTCCTGAAATATGAACCAAAAAAAAAAAAAAAATTTTTTTTGGAGATGTTAAACAATGAATGAGGTCAAATTGAACCCAAAGATTAATGGAGGGTTAAAAAACATGATGGCACAGAGAATTACATTATTTATTTATTTTTTCATTTTAGGCATTTTAAGGCTTTTATCCACAGTAGAGAGACTCGCAGCGACTGACCAGGTAGGCATTTTCGATGCTTTTGCTCAAGGACATGTTGGCAGCTGATGGATGCGCTGACTGTTGTGGAGAGCCATCACCGTCTCAAAAACAACTGCACTGAACTCTAAAACACAGATTACGTGTTGTGGACACGAGCACTGGGGGAACTACATTCATCTGTGATCAAAGGACTCTGTGACAATAGCATGAACTGGAAACGCAAGTGATGCAGAGAGAGAGAGGGGAGACGGAAAACAAAGAGCGAGGGAAGAGGGGGCATGGGAGGACAAGAGCAGACGGGTGGGTGAGGCAGGAAGGCTCACAAATGTTTGACAGGAGGATTGTGAGCTGAGGTGTGGCCCTGCTCCTGAGCCTCAGCCATTGTGGCCCCAAAGCTTTGGTGAAACACGGCAGGCCAAATTAAAATGTTTATCCCCATCATTTACAATCGCACACACACACAACCTCTCTACCAGCTTTAGTGACAAGAAACGCGCCACTTGCTGCCTTTCCAGCCTTCAACAGGAAGGCTAGCAAGAAGGAGGCATTTCTTTTCACCCTCTAAAAAATTATTAAAAAAGAATGTCCTTTTTGAAAATGGAAATGTCACAGCACAGTTATGTGTTGAAATTTCCACCAAAAAAGGTTGCAAACCATGCTTTGTAACAAGAATTCACAAGTGCAGTTTTGCAAGAACACATTGCCTTGTACACATCCACATCGTGCTGCTCATTTCACCTCAGAGCTCTGGATTTCTGAAAGAAGAATAACCTCTGCGTTTTCCTCCGGGGGGAATACTAAAAGTGTAGTTCCAGACTGGATTGGGTTGTAATTCCAGTTTGGATGGCACAGATATACACAAGGCTGTGTATTACTCTATAACAGCAAACAAAAGCTTTAGAAAGCGTGGTTTGTGAGCATTTTATTTCTCGGTGGGCATATTCAAGACCTTTTTGACTCCACCGGGGGTTTCCCAGCGTCAGCGAGGACGTTTCTAATGGCTTTTGAGGCTGAGAACAATTTTCCCTTCGGACTCTGCGTAGCAAGAAGCTGCAGCACAGCGCTGGTTTCTCATCACTGAAGCTCGTGCTGAGGCTGACCATGTTACACACGCTGGGAAGCAACATACTGATATGACCTGAGCTGAAAAACACTGAACCCCTCCTTTATGCTTACAGCTGCTGGCTACAGTTAGAGTTGGCAACTTTGGTCAGTGTTTAGGCAATAAATACAAAGATAAGGGTTTTATACATAAATAAATGAATACATAAATCAAATATTGATAATTTCTAGTTAAACTTTAGTTTATAGTTATTTTACAGTTAACAAACATTGAAATGATAATTAATGATAACTTATCACACAGTAGACTATTTATTAACAGTTTATTGTTGCAAACATTATAAAATTTGGTACAATATATTAAGTATTTGTTAATGATTACCAATTGATTTGTAAACCTTTTAGAAATCGATTGTTGAACATCAACAAACCTACATAAATAGATGGAGCAGATATTTCATAACTTCATATTTGTTAATAGTTAATAATTGGTTTCTGAACAGTCTATAAACATTGGATGGCTATGATAAAGTTGCAACAAATGATTATGCTACTTTGATAAATGGTTAATAAATATTTTGTCAAGCATCTATAAACATTATTGGATGGCTATGATGAAGTTGCAACAAATGATTATGCTACTTTGATAAATGGTTAATAAATATTTTGTCAAGCATCTATAAACATTATTGGATGGCTATGATGAAGTTGAAACTGCTGCCTATATATGTAGATGTTTTACAGACAATTATCACAGTACGATAAACTGTTAATAAATAGTTTACTATGTAAAAGTAAGCATTATTAATAATCACTACATTGTTTGTTAACCGTAAAATAACTAATAACAATTGATGCTGGTTGTATAAAGTGTTACTTTTTTCCCCTTTGATGAAGTTTCTCTGCCTGAGCTGGAAATTGAACCAAAGTCTGGAAGGATGTCAGCACCCAGCTGCCACTTACTTTCCACAGACTCGCTGCACGCTTAACTTTCCACTGCAACATATTAATATCAAACTGCTGCCTGTTTCTAGTTATATCTCCTCCATGTAATCCTTTCATAGAGGAGAAAAGTAGATGGATTTCCAGATCAAACCTGACCTTTTGGTTACAGCCTTGGCTCAGCCTGTCACACCCACGCAGCTACGCATGTACACAGTGCAGCGACGCAGGGAGGCAACATAAAATAATTTTTAGGCTCAATGCGGTAGCTTTTTCCCCACTCTGCAGGCTATGTGGAGTTGTCTTTGTATAAACCGCGCTCTGGAAGACACACATTTCTCGCCTCGTCTTTGTTATCCTCTGAGCCATGTGCTTATATTAGGCAGACGTGTTTGGCAAGAACCAATGGGAAAAAAAAAAAAAAACCTCACATTACAGCCTCGTGTTAAACCCTTTGTTTGCATGTATAGCATCAATCCATTCACAACTGGGGAATTCTACCCAGTCAACATGCGTGGACGCAAACATATTCGATATATCAGCACTTTCATCCGGTCAGTATTATAGCCACGGCTCCGCAGCTCTCTATCTCTGTCTCCCTCCTTCTCTCACTTTCTCCTTCTTTCTCTTTCTCTTTCTGCATGTGTGATATGTCAAAGTCTTATTTCCATGTCCTGGCGCCACTTATACTCAAGGCAAACACAGGGCGGTATGTGTTGATGATTGTCAGCAGCGGCCATTTATCATCTGTCAAGCTTCTGTCCTCTGAGGAGGTAAATACACCCAGTGAATTATGGTTGTTTTAGTCTGCAGGCAGAATCCCACATGACAGCCAGCAGAAGGCCGTGACAAAATCGTTTATGAGGAAATGGTTTATCATGGCCATGGTAAACATTGTCCATCACACATGAGAAGAGCAATGGATCTATGACTCTGATGGGGGTGGGGGGGACTTGAATTGGAAGCATTTGGAAGCTGAGTTGGAGGCATGAAAAATGTAATTCAATGTGATGGAAAAAACAACATAATCATCGTGTATTTTTGTGTCTCATTTGTTCTATGTTGGATCCATTCATGTGTGTGAATATTGGCGTATTTGTCTTGAAGATAAGGGCCGGATGGAGAAGAAATTATTACTCCTATCACTGAGTTGTATTTTGCTCGTCAAAGGGGAGAACTATTTGTACAAATTCCTTTCGTTTTCACAGTCTTTCCGACTATAGTACGCGTGGAGTCTCCATTCTGTTTCTGTGAAAAACGAATTAGTTTTGCAACACTTTTTTTGTTTTTTTTTTTACATTGTTTTTTGTTTGTATTTTATTCCATTTATTTACCTGTGATTAGCATATTGTAATCCTTAGACATTTTTACAAGGACAAACTTTAAACAACATCATTCATATGTTCATTTGTTTGTACAGAACCTTGAGTTGCTCCAAACAAACTCCTCGGTCTGATTGCAAAGTTTGTGTGTGTTCCAGTGCAACTTACTGTACATAAACATGCCGACATGTACAGCAGCCTATAAAAGCCCGCGGAGCAATTTTTTCCCTCGTCAGAGGCTTGGGAAGCACAGACCTGAACAATGATCCATTCTGTTTCTCCAAAAAGTAAGCAACATTCCTGGTGGAAGGTCTTTGAGCGGTTCAGCCAGATGGACTGCCTATGGAAATATGGGGGAGTGCGGGGCAGCGGGGCCACTTCCACACCCCGGCCGGTGAAGTGGGCCAGTCATTAACAGATTCGACCCCTCTTTTCAGCGGAAAGTGCTGGCCAGTGCTGCATTTCTCTAAGAGCCCTCAGGCAATCCCAGCGGGCGGCCCCCAACATATGGAGAAATGTACGCTCCTGAAAGCAATAAGTTACAAAGACGACAAGACTCTCAGAAAGCACTTAATACTACATGAGTGTCGCGGGGTGTGGTTAATGATAACGCATCACGTTTCGGGTTTGCAGTTACAAAATCAATAGGGTGTAGAGGATAGGTCATTAGGGATTTGCAGTTGTCAAATTCTGTAATCGGCTGAGTCTGAGGAAAAGGCCAAAGCCAAAGTTGAACCCTTAAATTGTTGCCAGTGGCCGATCTGTATGCAAGCAGGTGCCTGTCATGCTAAGACACAATATGGGCCAGTCTGACATCCAGCCAGGCCACAGTGAGGGTTGCTCATCAGTCATCCTAAAGCACAAAGCCATTTCCCTGATAAAAAGCTCTGTGAAATGACAAGACCTTGATAGGTTTTGTCCTGATCTCCCGTTAGGCAACGATTCAAAATATCTGGGCTCGGATCCAGTGGCTTAAAAATAATGACTCTCTCCCGCAGCCCCTCCCGCACTCGCCCAGTCATTTGCCCTCGCAAGTCGAACAGGACTTACAGTGGTGCCATTTGCTTTGGGAATACCGTGAAAGTCGCCCATTTCTGTTCCGTCAGTCCCCTAATAACGTGTTGAAAATTGCTGCGCACACTGTCAAAGTCTTGAAATGATATTTCAGATGAAGGGATCATTAATGACGGTGAAAGCTAATCAGGAGATGACCCGTAAATGTCCAGATATAGGAAGGAGTGTCTGCTTTTGCTAACAGCAACTGGTGTATTCAGGCGTTTCCATCGAACCACTTTATATTCCATTTGGAGAATAGGGCCACTCATGCATTAAAGAATATCTTGTTACAATTGTTATTGAAGTGTCTCC
Source organism: Myripristis murdjan (assembly GCF_902150065.1). Taxonomy (NCBI): domain Eukaryota; kingdom Metazoa; phylum Chordata; class Actinopteri; order Holocentriformes; family Holocentridae; genus Myripristis; species Myripristis murdjan. Next base: position 6,913,011 of record NC_043983.1, on the reverse strand, counting down.
ACTGAGAATTGCAACAGCCTAAATTGAAAATTAAAAATAATTTTCCCACTAATGGAAGCCATTATATTGTCAACCATGTGTCAGGATTGTTTATAATTTCCCCTTCGTATGAGGTTTCATTAATTTTTTTCACAGAATGACAAGGCATACCTGAAAGTGTTACAGACCATTTCACTCAATTTAATACATTTTCTTATTCTTTTGCCCTTAATTATTTACAATTAAATGTCTGGTAAGATACACTCGATGTCATTTTCGCCCATGTGTCTAATCTAGGGCATAAGAAGACATCGTTTTGGTGTCTGCTGTCGTCCTCACATGAGCATGCACGCTCGGCACACAAACACACACAGATGCAAAAAGGAAAAGTATAGCTGGTGCTGAAGTTCTGCTTCTGAAGTTTTGGCCTCTATTATTTCTCACAATCACCTTTGTTATGCCAGTTTATTTTTATTTCTTCCCCTAAAAAAGTCTTTCCTTGAGGAAGAAGCACAGGGTAAATTGCATTTGATTAGCGTTCTTGTTTCACTTGGGAAATGGCGAGCGCGCTGAGTTATTAGCATTACATCAGGCTTTTTAACCCTGAGGTCTGCTTTGCCATCTTGAGTGGGTGAATATTGAGCTTTCGTCCGCTGTGCTTTTAGTTTGGGTTAGATTACCTAATTTGCATTAAATACAATGAGCATTATGAACAGAAAAAAAAGAACAATAAGCAGGAAAAGGATGTTAAAGGGAGATGGAGCTATGAGGCCCATTAAGGTTATAAAGAAACCAATTCACGAACCGAGAGCCGTACAATCAGCCGAGTGTAGGTTTAGGATGTTAACCCTTTCATGCGTGGAGTCCATTACACTGGACAAACATTTAAAAGCCGTTTTCAGTAAATGCGTTGTGTTACCATGTCCGAACCACCATTGGGTGAACTCGTATACATTTCCATATGATTATTGTTTTTGTACATTTTTGTCCTCTTGACCTTTGGGACCTTTATCCCAATAAAATCAAACAGGTAAAAATATATATACATCTATATTTTTCAACAAATATTTAAAATAAAAAATTTCAGCACACATCACTTCCACAGGTTCATCATTGTTCTTTTTCTAAGACATTATTCAGTGATGTTACTATGTAATTCCACTATAATGCATTTTTTCCAGTGTTTTAATGTGTAATTCCACTGCATACATGCACTCACTTACCTTAGTATGTTTGCCAATACATAATATATAAATGTGCAAAATAGTGAATACCGATGAATGGATTATTTTTTACACCTAAATCTAACCTTTACAATTGTATTACGCAGTAACAAACTTATCCTGACAACTAATAGTAATTATATTTATAATCACAACATTAATTATACAATACAAAGGTGATAGAGTACAATGTGTTTTTGTGCCATTTGATGCAGTATGTTGAATTTCCAACTGGTCTTTGTGAAATTTAATTGAGTCACTTTTATCCTGTTAATACATGGTGTGAACAAAGCAAGATCCTTGAAAATAAAATATTACTGAAAGGAATTTGTTTTAACATGATCTTATACTGCTTCACAAGTGACGAAAAACATAAGAAAGAATATTAATTTACGATTTACTAATTCACGCATGGTAGGGCTGCCGGCACAAGCTGTGATCGTGATAATAAAGTTGTGACTGCTGTGATGTCGGAGCGGTGCCGGCTGCTGGCTGCAGAAGCTGCTGCTGTAGGATTCAGTTTAGACTCCGCTCGCAGGAACCGTGTGATGGAGAGAGGAGAGACACCAAGGAGCGAGGGAAGGAGAGGCGTGGCAGAGCAGACAGGCAGGTATGTAGGACAGGGGAGCTTATGAATTCATGGAAGGAGGAGTGAATCTCATTTATAGTACATCCATGACATGAAGGAAATGATACTTAAATAAAAACCCAAGCCAGTTAGAGAATAGATTCGTTTCTAACAGTTTGTACAAATTAGGATGTTGGGTTTCCAATAGATGGCTGCTCACCTGCTGATGAAAAACTGTTAATTGGTGAACCTGAGAGATTTGCAATGTACACCACAGGAGGAGACAGAGTGTGTCATCCAGTGTGATATACAGTAGTCGCCATTTCACTCTCAGCAGCCAGTTAGACCCTCTTTCATTTCAATACATTACTCCTGCATCTATGCTGTGTTAAAATGCGAGGCAAATCCTTCTCGAACACGACAAAGCAAGTATCACGACTGTACATACAGAATGTAAAACAAATTGTACTGTCTCCCAACACCGAAGTGAAGCCGTATAGCGAGCATCCATTTAAAAGTAAAGCTTTCTACACAGTGCCTTGACATTAAATACTGAGAGAACTTACAGTTTCTTTATTGCTTGGCATTTCAATATTGTAAACAAATCATATAACCGCGCTTCCGCCTCCAAAACGTTCATTCTTCAGTAGTTTCCTATTCAATACTGCACTGACGGTAAGGCTCCAGTGTGCAGCCGGCTCTTCCTTTCATATACTTTGAGGCACAGGGGCTTTTAAAGGTGTGAATCCATCTCTACATAGCTACAGCATTAATCAGTATACCTATTAAACATTCGGATAAACAATATGTTTTGAAAACATTTTGAACAGGCAATGCACAAGCTTTTGTAAATTCAATGTATATGATTTTGAGTATTACACATCACCTGGAAGTAAATGTTTTCTGTGCCGCACTGCATAGTCTTTAGGTAATACCTGATGCTGAAAATATCACTGAGAAACCTGAGACTTGTTTGGTTCTTTGGTCAAAGATTTGTTAACATTCCTGCTCCTCGTGATATCATGGCACAAAAGGAAGAAGAAGATAAACAACTTGCCAACTCGACTCAGTATAATTTTCATATCACAAATGGCGCTGTTTGGTGCTGTTTGGTTTAAGCTCTTGGGTTTGTCAACCACTAATCAAGGCAGTTAGACAGGAATCCATTATGATTCAGAGTTTATTTTTGGACATTTCATTTGATGGTATGAATTTGGAGTGCAGTGTAGGGAGTGCCAAGAGATTGACAGAGGGAGTATGTGGATGCTCATCGTGCAATCAAAGTTTTTTCATCAGTCTCCTCTCTGTAAACATTGGCATCCTTAAGCAAACCACACTGTGATTACGAGAACTCCTCGTTTTTTTGCGAAGACTTTCAACTTTTGCCAAAAGTTTCAGAATGATCAAGACAGGCATTTTGTTTTCTTTCTCTATCTTGATAGATCTTCATCAGTCGATAACTGAACTTAGGTTATAGCTCTGAGATGATCAACCTTTGACTTGCTTTGTAATCATTGCTGAATGACGCTGTGCTCATATTGTGGGGTGGCGATGCCAAAGTATGACTGATTTTGCAGCTTCTCTGTTTCTCAAACAAAGTCACGCTACAGGATTCTCTGCCTTTGATTGTATTCTTTGCTTCGATCTTGTGGTTGTTGTATATTGTACTTAAATTCTTAGCTGCAAACCCTCCATGAGCTTGTATCACACACAGTGCACATGCTGTATCTAAAGCCTTAGCCAGCGTGGCAGACAGCAGCAATGCTGAATGATCATTTCGAATGCATTTAGGCCAAATGACCAAAGTCATGACCGGGCCACAACCACGACCTGCACCTTGATTACAGATTGATGTAAACCCCACCACTCCCCAAAACACCAACAACCAATGTGAACTCTGAGAAGCAGCAAACCTCTCTCCTTCCCCAGAAATGCAACAGGCTTGTCTCATAAATAGAAGTATCTCAATGTAGCAGAAAAATCCAGATTTTCGACATCTTAAACTTGTCATGGAATCATCTGGAAATGGATATAATTTGTTCAGAAAATCAATACCTTTTAAATGCACGAAAATCTCTTTGTGCTTGCCAGCAAATTGCATTTAAGTCCTGTGAATGTGTGTGCAATACATTCTAAGCATACTTTGCTTTTATCATTAATGTCGACAAGATAGAAATCCCTTCCCTTTGAGCGCCATACTTCAGTTTCACTGCACCTGAAGAACAGAAGAAAAAACAGCATGAAACCAGATCAAAGGCTTCCTAATCTGGAAAGTTGAGTGCCTTTGTCTGTCAAGGCCTTTTCAGCGAAAGCCCGGAGTTCTGCGAAAAGTTTACTGTTTAAAGAGTTAGATCCATTTGGCTGCGCTCCTCTCGTCGTGGATGATCTGGCTTGCAAAGCACAAGTTTCCCTTTACTTGTTGAAGCCAAAAACAGAGAAATTCCTTTGGTTGGAAGCACAAGACATCATCCTTAAATATGCACACCTTTACAAAACAAGAAAAGTGACACTACTTAGATTGATGGCCACGTAATCTTGAGAGATGAGCACCTTCATCAGTCAAGGCCTTGTTGATGAAAGCCCCAGGCTTTGCTAAGAAGTTTGCCATCAAAGTGTCAGGGCCATCTGGCTGGTGAGGGCGATCGAACCTGCAGGACTGGGCCCCTGCCAGCGCTGCTCCAGGGAGGGCTCAGAACAAATGGGTGCAGGAAACCCAGGCAGGATTTATGGTCCAGAATATAGGGAGCCTGGTCAAGTGTAAGAGAAATAAGAAGACAGATTTTCATCCATTTATGAAGAGGTAGCATGGCTGAAGTTGTGTTGTCAGCAGAAAGGGGTGAGGATCTGCCAAGCTGCTGTTCTTTGCTGAGAAATGTTCACATAAAGTGACCAGCAGATCATAGATCACTGATTGTTTAAACAGTGGGGGATGAAGTCACTCTTTCAGTGAGCTCAGACTGATCAGAGAGCCTCCGTTTAAGGTTTTGCCTTAATGCTGGTGTTATTTTTTCTTTTAGAATTATTCATTTACACACTGACTTATTTAAAGCCTAAAAAACATAAATTGTCTCCAAAATTCAAGAGCAAGTGTTTAATATGTTATAAGTCTTTTTTTGGAGTTGCAGTAGATTTATATCCCATTCAAGTGCAAGAATGGTAAAACTTTACTGAAACTTGGTCTATCCACAGAATCCATACTAGCTATACTTTAGTCATGTTAACCCACTGATCTGTTGTATTTATGCAGCTATTATGCAGTGTCTGTCTGCATTTCTTTATCCAGTTTCACCTGGAATTATATCTGCAGCAGGATGCCAGAATGGCTTTTGATGATAGGAATAAATTATTATTAAAATTATCCATTACCCATGTGACAGGCTGAAAAGAGGGTTAAAGGAACAGTGAAACAATCCTCTTACTAAAATAAAGTTATTAAGTGGTAACAGCTAAAGGGGTGAGTGATTCCATCATTTAGCTCATGTTGCTCTTGTAATGTAAACACTATGTTGTTCCAAACACTTTCCTTTAGCAATGTTTAATGTTGTGTGAATGGATATATAGCGTCACTGGACATAAGATCACTCTCATTGTCTTACATAAATAGCCATCAGGAGCCTCGACAGTGAACCGTTTGAGATGTATGGCTCTCTCTGGAATATATAAATCCAACTGAGATGACTGATGACTGCGGCTGCCTCTGAAGCTGGCCAGAAATGCCCTTCTTGCTTAAACCCTGTGCTGCAGCCCTTTGTTTGCAAAAGCAAAGGTTTGGTAGCCAAGTGCAGTGAAGCAGTGAAGATAGATTGTTCCTATCTTACAAATTCATTTATCTCTTCATCCATTTATTTATTAAATTCGTTATCTACAAAGAGGCATTATGCCGCTTTGCACAGCCAGTACGTGTTTTCACATTGATGATGCCCATCAGCTCGGCCAAGAATTTAACCTCAATTCAACTCGTCGTCCTCCGCGTGCAAAATGGAACCAAACTGTTCTTAAGCGCGGCGTTGAAGCTCTGTTTGGGCACCAGCAGCTGTGGCATCTGTGACACAGAACGCAGTGAGATGCATGTAGAGCTTGAATTAAAATTCCCCCTCAGTTGTGCACATATATGATAAAAGATGTTTAGTGTGGATCAAATTCTTATTTAGATGAATTTAAAGTTATTTCTATATTCAAAAATGCATCCTCTTTTAGGCAGTTTCAGACCATTTCCAGTCAAGTCATCACAACTGGACTTGGTCTTGATTGGCTCCACTCATTAAACTGAAATCTTTCTGAAATGCTTCCATTCAGGCCCGTGTGCAGCATTTGTCCTGGCACACCCACTGGAAAGCCTCTGATCAGCAGCTTTACCTCATGTGAGCTGGAGGAGTTGGTGTGGTCAGCAGATCAGGCTGCAGTGCTGTGACCGTTCTGCCTATGAGGCCTTTGTCCTCAAATTCATTCAATTTAGCTACATTTATTTGCATAACATCATGAAGAATATTATTCTCATCCTTCTCAGTCATACCAGTGTGTATTTAATTAAAAATTATATGGGGCCCTTAAGTTTTTAGTATATACAACTAAATGAAGAAAGAAAAAAAAAAACATAGAGGAGCTTACAGCATGAGTGAAAACACAGATATGCTCTTCCCCCAACCTTGGATAGCTGCCGATTTTGACTGTGTTTCCAGATGTTAAGTCAGGAGAAATGATCCACAAAAGTGTCTAGGAACTGATATTTTATTAAATACATTGGGTTTGATAGAGTGCCGTACCAGTTCTAATCGGAAACTGATGAACTGCATTATCAGAAGTTTTACACCGTGTTGCTCCACATCTCCACATGCAACAGCTCGAGTTCAGAAAATATACAAACAAATAGCAAATCCTCCCTTGAACCTTCCTTATTCCCACTGTGACTTAGTAGAATAAGGAGGCTTAATCTAGTAGAAAAGAAAGCTTTGTACAATTTGAGGGGATTATACTTATTTTGTTTAACACAGGGTTTAACTTTGACTTAGGCAGGGGATTAATGCAGCACATTTATCTGATACTTGTTAGCCCAACATTTTCCTCCCTGTTATTACAGACAATTTTGTCTGACTGGATTGTCTCGTGTGTCTATTATAACGTGGTTGTCACATGGTTTCTGACATTTTCTAAAGCTTTTTTTTTTTTTTTTTTATCTAATTATCCTCTCATTTATCGTGAGAGCTGCTCTACTTGGGAAAGTATTTTGGGCCACCTTGGTAGACCACTAGGCACAGCTTTAAAGGAAACATTGACTGCTATTTCTATGATCAGTCCCAGAATATCCAGTCAGCCAAGCCCCCAGTTATACCGTTTGCAGCCTCAATTGGAAGTGCATTTAAAACAGATAATGGTCCACGGCCATCTAGCCAGGAAGTTCGGCAAGTGTTGCCTGAAAGCGCCTTTAATAGCACAGATTAAAGGACTATTTCTTACAGATGCTGGCTTTATTGTTCACATCTGTATGATGTAAGATCAGGCATCCTGTGCGCTAAAAGAGACACACTGCCAAGCCCGGAAATGGTCGAGTGCTTCATTCTGCCACCTCTGAGGCAGCATGTGTGCCCTCAGCGGCCCGGGATGAATCCCACCGAGCTCTCTGCTTCCCTGTGTCTCCTCAACATTGTCATCCTCATGGCTCTCAGCTGCATCGATAGATAGAAACAGATGCAAATGGAGAACAAACTGCCCACTCCTTTATTAAAAAGAAAAAAGAAAAAAGCACAAACAAGCACACTGTGACTCATCCACTTAAGCAAAATGAAGGGTGTGAAAAAAGTGCATTAATGACTTGTTAACTGTGGCTTAAAGTGGATATGTGCTCCCTTTTACTGTGTTTTTTTTTTTTTTTTTTTTTTTTTTTGAGGCAGAGAATGGAATCATCATCAAACGTTAGTTTTACTACTGCATCCTTCAGTTGCAGAAGCGGTCAAAAAAGAGATGTTTTTCAACTGTTTCCGTCTTTCCTACACAGTATTAGTGATTATCAGCTGAATATCCTAGAATGATTCTTCAGCACTGGTTTTCTCTCGTCTGTATTTGTGGACGAGGTTCACACATCCAAAGTAAATTAATATTTACTTGATAGATAAATGCCCCAATATTCCATCATTAATAAATTTTACTTAAAATGTAGCAGAATGAAGCAATCATATTTCCTATGACCGACTCAAAACTTTAATCAGGTACAATAATTGAGTGAAAATACTTAATTTCTACCCTTGCACCTGCGTGGCACTGTGACACTATCACAGAGTCCGGTGCTCTGCATCAGGTACGCTTCATAAAAAATTCAAAACACTTTCCCAGGCAATTGTAGCCCGAGGCTCTCAAGGTTTATCTTTGCAACAATTTGATAATACTGGTCACACTGCATTGTGTGTCCTTGAGTGGAAACAAGGGCAAGAGATTTCTATTTCCCAGGTCCGTATAGACCCCCTCCAAAAAAAAAAAAAAAAAAAAAAAAAAAAAACTGGTGGTGGAAAGTCGCTGCTTTTGTTTGAGTGACAAGGTTGACAATGCTCAGAGTGCATTATTAAATATCACTTTTGAAATATGTGAAGGAGCAATGGAAGGTGATATTTTTTCAAACAGAGAGTAAGGACATATTGTATATTTAAACAACAATAGTGGTATTTAATACAAACGTCGGCTATCCAGGATGCAGGAGAAATGATTCATACCACCATTATGCAGTGCAATGAAATATTATTGGATATATGAAATTCTAATACATGTGCATAATATTTAATAGTCGCAGCATTGTAGCCTGCTTATTGTGTTTGTATGCCCGTAATGATTCCACAGTTAACCCTTTCACCGCACCCACTGAACCTGTGATCGAGGCACCTGATGACTTGCCGCATCCACTAAGTAAGCAGCTTAGGGAGAAGTGTGTATGCATGCGTACTACAGTAGCTGTAATCTACTTACCAATCATAAACTGGATTAATCTTCACCAAGATATGACAAGAAACAAAATAAAACACTGGTGGAGCTTGGTGAAAATCCCAAAACAATATATACTTTTTTTTTTTTTTTTTGTATCTGTGAGGCTTATTGTATGAAAAGAAAGAAAATCATGTCCTCCTTCCCACATCCCATCTCCATCTCTTGCTCCTTTTGCTCTCCGCTTGTTACAGTGAAGAAATGATATTTTTTATGTATTTAACAAACATTTCGTTATATATGAGCCTGCTAGTGCTACAGAGTTATTTGCAACATCTATTTTCTGGGTGCTCTGCCTTTATCTCTCATTCCTCTTGTTTTTAATGGTTGGTAAACATGATGGACTAGAAATTTAAGCTTATTTTGCTGCTGCACTCATTACGAGACTGATTGAGTGCAGCAGCTAAATGCCTAACATGTAACTGTAAATGTGCTTTTCTGTATAAAATAACCGGTATAAAATGATCATATATTGTGCTGTGTTTATGTTTATGTATATGTGCAAGTCTGGGTATTTGTGTTTGATTATCACTCCAAGAAAAGTTTTCATGTGTCCTCAGACACCACATATTTTTTGGACATATTTTTGGACAAACAAATAATATAGACATCCCTCTTTAGCCAATTAATGTAATTTTTGGAATGTGGGAATGAAGCAAAGACACGCATTATTACCCCAAATTTCCCCAAAATCGTGTGCAGTGGACTAATTGGCAGATGTATGGACAGATGGACAGATGGACAGATGAATGGAGTCCACAGTGACTCCTCCAGTTTCATTAGGAGAGACAATTAATAATAGCTCAAGATGTGCACTAGAAAGTAGAGACACAAACTAACTGAAATCGTGAAGAACTTAAATCTTCCCAAGGACAGAGGGCTGCCAAAGTCCACTTTTCTCCAAAGTAAGTTTTCAAGAACTTGGGTCGAAGACGGCAGAAGTTCCAGTTAACAGTAGGTGTTATCTACTGTACTTTATCTAACAATATCTATTTATCTGCCCAGAGCACTGTGTCAAAAAATCGATGTGGCTGAGAGCAGTTGTGAGGGGTTGATCGCCTTACGTCGACCGGAGCCATGTTCTCAATCAATGAGTTTGATGTTGGTTCAGTTGCTGGGAGGGATTGATTGGTGGAAGATGTAATTGGTCTCATTTGACACTGTAGCAGGTTACATTCAGAGAAGAGGACTGGGGAGCTGCAGTGCAAGAGTGGATCATGTGTGCACTTGCATGTGCATGTGTGTCCTGGAGAACAGAACACAATCTTCCACTTGAGTGAAGGACAGACTTTAGTTCTCCATGGCTGTCGTCCATCGCCTTTTATTTTTTTTTCTCCCTTCTCTGTGGAGATGTGCAGCGACTTGGACTGGCATCAGATCAGTGCATGCAGGACCTGCATGTTACCTGCACTGTTGTGTATTGGTACTTGAGATTCATGTTTGAATGGAATATTCAGCATTTTTCACTTTTAATTCTTCAAATAAAAACAATCTACTTCATGATGCTTTTGGATTAAATGTTTAATTATCAAGCATTTCTAGGATGAAAAAGAACATGTTGATTTGAAAAATACAATGCCTTTGTTAAATATTATTTATCACATGCCTAAATGTAAGAAAATCAGAATTCCTGGCAGTGTAAATAGTACAAATAATAAATATTTAGCCAGTCTAACTGATGGAGTATTATAAACCACTCTTCAGAATGGTTTATATTGCCAAAAAAGAAGCCTTGATTTTTGTCCTTTGTTTTAATTTTGCTACATGAAAACTCAACTTAACGGTTTTATTAGGTAAGGTCACCAAGTTAAATAGAGAGTTCTGAGAGGGCAGAGTAATAATGATAGCGGATAATGGTGAACTAATGTGAATTTGGACTTTTATTGGAAATCTGTCTCTGGCTTCAGAAAAAAACCCCATGCTCTTTCCTTTCCCAAAGTTCCCCTTTTCAAGTACAAGCAAATAGGAGTGGAGAGCGAAGGTGGATTATATATGAAAAGGTTGAGATGCAATTAACCTCTCTCAGCAACATAAGCTGGGCTGTATAGAAATTATAAATAGAACAGCTTGGTAAATGAAGGGGACGCTTTTGAACCGCAACCCAACAACTACTGTCAAAGAAGAAGTAAAGTAGACATAAATCTATATACAATTCAACCCAATGATTTTTTTCTTTCTTTTTTTTTTCAGACCTTCAGAGACAAATTATGTGGGCTTTACATCGAGGCTGTCGGTAGGTATAGTTCCCTGGATCTTGAAAGTGAAATTTGTGTAGGTGCCGTGAATGGGCCTTTGTCGGGCTGTTCTTGAAATGTCTCTATTTTTTTGTGCTTTGAGTGCAAATTCTACAATGGCTTGGTAATTTTCTTTCTAATTCCCTCTGTCCTCAGGCAAAGAATGTTTGTACGTGCGTAGCCATCTCACTCTCCCTGGCTCTCTCTCTCACACATACAAACAACTCTTCCTTCTCTCTCTCTCTCTCTCTCTCTCTCTCTCTCTCTCTCGCTCTGTGCACATATCCAGCTAATTAAACAAAGCACACTATTTGATTAAACAAGTAAATTGTGCTAGTCTGTGTTTGCGATAATTAGGATAACCCTGAGTTTCCTTAAGAACATTAACCGTGATGGATGTTTCAGCCTTAACTTAGAATGGCTGCGCCTTGGTGGCACATGAGAATAAGAGCCGCCATTGTCACACAAAGAGACACAACTGAGAGAGAATCTGTTTAATAATTTGAGATGAACGGGGCACAGATGGCCTATTAATGCCACTTTGTGGAGATCAGCGTTTTAAACAGTGTATGTGCACAATAATCAACTACTTTAGGTTGGGTTGGCCTTCTCAGGACTTACCAATAGTATTAAGGCGAGAGAAGAAGAAGAGAGGATTAGTGAACCTTTGAGTCTTGCCCTCATTAATGGGGTTTTACAAATGGCTTACAGTAGCGGACATGTGCTGTATAGTGCAGCGAGGGCTTTAATTTACACAAGGAGAAGGCTGAGCCCACTTTTCCTGCCACAAGCTGAGTTGAAATCTGCACTTGGTTTCACAAATCTTTTTTTTTTCATGTTGTTAATTTGCATGTGGGGCTCGTTTGATTAGGATAAGTTGTAGGATAGAAGGTGGAAGACTGAGGATCCTCTCTAGATCTAAATTATATATGCAGGATTGGATTGTCATTTTTAAAAGCTAATCACTCTCAAAAAACTATTTATTTATTTATTTATTTTTTGTTTTTGCTTTTGTTGTGAGAGCAACATTCGCAGTAGGTTCCTGTTATCATTCATTAGCAATGATCGCTCAATTAACAGGAATTCCATTTCCGTATCACGAGCTGCAGGGACACAGAAGTAAAACAAATTTGAAGGATTTATGAATGTGTGTCTATGGTCTTTTTTTTTTTTTTTTTTTCTCCAGTAGCATCTTTGCTCCATTCTAGCCACAGCACAATGCTCTGTTTATCTGGGGAGGAAGAAAAAAAAATCAATGACTTCAAAATCTATTTCACCATCTTCATTTTCAAAACTTCACCAATTCAGAACCTATAACGCACCAACAATTCCTCCCATTCATCCATGGGGATGGACAAACAAATAACCTTTCCCAGTGAGTGAGATGAATGAGACATGTTCTGTGAACCACACATTATTAAATCCACCTATTTTCAGTTCAAAGCCACCTGATGGAGTTTGGTTGTATGGTAAGAGAGAAAGAGAAAAAGTGCGAGCACAGAGAGAGTATTGCAAAGGAGGAGAAGCGAGGGGATATTTTAGTTATTCCTCGGAGCAAAGCTGCTCTTAAGGTAGAAATAATCTGATGTGTTGAGTAACATTTCAATGAGCAGAATCAAAGCAGCAGTTTTTCAGGGGGATAGTTACTTCTGATAACTGTAGTTCTGTGATCACTGATGGAGTCCTCTAATGGAGCCCTATTGACCTTTCTGGGAGAAACTAAATTGACATACTGGGCCTGCATACCCGCCCTACTCTGCCTCTGATTTGCTGGTAATCATTGCTTTCATTGATTAGGTTGGTTAACGTGGGGGTTGGGTTGGGGTTCGGGTTAGACAATCAGAGGCAGAGTAGGGGTTTGTCTTCCCATTCGGCATGCTGGGTAAGCAGGCCCAGTATGTCTCTGTGTTTGAAATCGCTAACTCATGTACTATTCTTCCTCAGTATGACATCAAACTGAGTATGTAATGTGTTCCAGCTGCATACTATGTGGATTTTGTGTATGTGAGAAATGCCTGGATGTATACTAGATTCACAAATTCTTTTGTGTATGCAGTGTGAGCTTACTGGTTACACTCAACTTCCCCAAAATGCATTGCATTATCCCCGACTGTGTGATGATGGACTGACAGACGGTTCTGATGCCGACCAGTAGCAGCGTCCGTACCAATGTGATTTATTAACGCTATGTCAGCATTCTGGTGCTGTAAATGATCGTAATTTCAGATTTAAGCTGATGATTCTGTCATATCAACTGGTCACATCACATTAATATTAAAATGAAAAAGACGTTGTACATCCTGTGTTCAGAACAAAAGCAACACTTTTGGTTATAATATGTTCAGTGAGTCATTTGTGAATAATGCTTTTATTTTGTAAAACAACAGGAAGTGTGCTTATTTTGTACTGAGAGTTGTTTGGCATCTCTGAAAACATCGGAGCAAATTTCCAAACAGGCGTTATTGGATAAACCGATCACATATTGATAATTTACATGGCTATTTTGTCACCTGATTTTTTAAAACTTATTCAAGTGAAGTATTTACAGTGTTAGAACGCAAAGTGTAGAAGCTTTTAAAGTCCCAATTTTGCGCTGGTCGGTGTGAAATGCATCCTGGGATACTTGGCAATACACCTCAGTGTGAACAGTCTGCTGGGAGTAGCATACTAAATATTTGTTTAGTAGGCAGTATGTAGTCCGTACTGTTTGAGTATGTAGTGGGCAGTATGTAGTAGGTGGTTTTGAACCCAGCTGCAATCTCTCCCACATGAAATAGTGGGGTAAACACAGGTGTTACTGGAATGGCTCTGTTACACTTGAATGGAACAGAACCTCGATTAATGTCATCACTCATGTGTGTTTATCCCACTATTTCATGTCAAAATGGCTGCTGTGAAAAAGGTCTGTTGGCTTAACCACTCATCTGGTTGCCTCATCTCACTGACATTTGCACAAATGATCCTACTCACCCTACGGCTGTTGCCCTATATAAGGCAAGATTATCAGCTAACTTGGTGAACTCTGCATTCACCAAATTTTCATCAACCTCAGGAAAAGCAACGTGTCCCATTACAGGGCTCCATTTTTGATCACAGAACTAGTATTACCATGTGTAACTACTGTTTTGCAGGTATTGTCATTTCACACTGGCATTGACTACGCCCACTGCTGCAAAGTTGTATGCCGGCAACTTGCCGCACACAGACTGATTGACTGTCACCGTGCACACACATGAGTTGGTGAGGGTCAGGGCCCCGTCCTTCCACTATCAGTGGAAAGTGAATTAATCTCATGCTGTATCACATCAGTGCTTAGCACTTGGGTATACCAGCATGACAGTGATGAAGACACTGTAAGACACCATTGCTCTATATCCGATTCAAGTGAGGTTCTGTGTCCCTGAGGTGAGCAGAGATCTGAAGAGAGACCCAGACATTTCTAATAAATAGAATCTTTTTGACTTTGACACTTAAAGAGCTTATCCTAGTACTTTGTTGAGGAAATGAAATGGTTCTTTCCTTGTTATTTTCCTATTTGAATTAGAAAGTAGATCCCACAGGTAGCATCTGCAGGAAACCTCTGCATAGCCTGTCATAGCCGTGCACCAAGAAGAAATGACCTGCTAGTACTCAAATGATTGTAATTACAAGAGAAAAAAAAAAAAAAAAAAAAAAAAACACTGGAACTTGTTGATTTTTTTTATATTGGCATAATCCACTTTGTTTGCGTTTGATTATGTTATGTTGATTAGTGTTATTTTACCAGTTGCAATACCAAGCTATGGAAGTGAATGGAGAGATGGAAATATAGTATTCTGGAGTTCCAGCCCAAGGAAGCAAGGAGCAACTAATAAATAATCCTTTCACCACCACATGGATATGGCATATAGCATCCAGGTAAGTATAACCCAACACATCAGCTCAGTTTTGCTTTAAAACACTCGGCAGAATAGACGAGAGGACACAAAAGCATGGATAAGTTTCCACAGAGAGTTGACTCGAGATCAACTGGAATTATTTATAGATTGTTAAAGATGTTTCACTTCTCATCCTGGATGCTTCTTCAGTTCTGACAGACTGGAGGTGAGTCCCAGGTATTTCACCTGTGTGGGGACAATATCCAGGTCCTTGAAACTACTGGATCAGGATGAAACGCTGTCATCCTTCTGGAGCACCACATCCCGGTGAGCAACCTGGTGTTGGTGAAACCAAACAACTTCTAAACAAACGCATGGCGCAACACAGGAGGTCCAACTCCACAGGTCAAGACTCAGCAGTTCACCTGCACCTGAAAAAAAAGGGTCACTCCATAACTCCTGGAAAAGAGAGCAGAGATAGTTTGAAAAAGAAGTGAAGGAAGTGATCTATGTCAAGATAGAGACTACGTTTACATGCACACCATATTCCGGTTCGGGTCAATATTCCGGTTAAGGTAACTGCGCTGCGGCAACTGGAATATTCTGTTTACATGTTACTTGGCATGTTCCCGTGTTTCGGCGTATTCCACTCTCTTACGTAATGTGACAGAAGAAGAAGTCTTCTTCTTCTCCTGTCGCTATTTCTGTTTTTTCTCCCATTGATATACTCCATGATATTTAAATCTTTGATCAGCTGAAGGCAGACTGCAGACTCCTGGCTCTTGCTGCTTTTCGCCATGCTGTAGTGTGTGCCATGTCGTTTTCCCCATAGACGTAATATACGTATATTCTGTCTATGGTTTTCCCTGCTTGCAGTGACCATAGCAACAAAGACACCCCAGAATTCCTTGCGAATCGAGCATGCGCAGTTGTGACTGAATATTCCGGTTCAGGGCATTTTCCGACTAAGGTGTTTACATGCCTCAATATTCCAGTTGGAACAGGCATATGCTAGGGGAATTCTATTCCAATCGGAATATGACCTTAATCGGGTTCGGTGCGTGTTTACATGACACGTGCGCAACCGGAATATTGCGAGTATTTTGAATAATATCGGAATATGGTGTGCATGTGACCATACTCAGAGACACCATCTCTCAACAGAGGAGGAGGTCTCAGACACTATCCATCCCTGACCTGCAACACTGTCCTGTCATCTCTTCCCAGGAGATTGAACCATTCACCCTTGACCTCTCGTGACCCCAGCTACCACTCCTGGACTCAGGTAGCTCTAATGACCATCACTGACTCCTGGACACCACCAACATTAACAACGGTCATCACAACAGGGAAGAGCGCTAACGATCCAGTAGTTTCAGTGACCCGGATATCGTCCCCACACAGGTTAAATACCTTGGACTGGCCTCCAGTCTGTTAGAACTTTAGAAGCTTCTTGGACGAGAAGTGAAACGTCTTCAAAAACTCTACAAATTCGCCCAATTGATCTTGCTTCAACTCTATGTGGATAACATGACCTGGACGACTGACCTACACAGACATCAATAATTTTTTGACTGCTGAAAGGATTGGAGCGAGTGTATTTCAGCAATAGTTTTTGACTGAAAGTAATATGAGTGAATAACTGATTTGATATGTTTATTAAAATTTAACTGGGGGTCAATACTTATCCTTAGGTTTTTAGAGGAGAACTTGGCATAGAAAACCAGAGGACCTAAAGCTGAAAAATATGTGCTCATGTTTGATCTGGCCCAATTTTGTTGCAGTTTAACCGAAAAAAAGTTATGGGTTTCCAATTTCACTAACATACGGAGAGTGTCTAAATTTGAGAGATCATTTTGGTTTACAAATACAGCTGAATATCACCAGCGTAGCAGTGATAGAGGACACAATCAAGTGGCTGGATAAAATGCCTCAACATCTAAAGTGAAAATAAAGCTGGTCCAAGAATTGACCATTTGGGGGACACCACATGCCAGAGGAGCACTACAAGACATCTTGTTGTATCTCCAATAGACACCATGAATTTCTAATTTAATAAATAGGAGGAGAGCCACTTTGGCGCAAACCCCAACGATCCAACCCAGTTTCTCAGATGCTAAAATATCATGATCAGTTGTATCAAACACTGAACTGAAATCAAGAGGGATTCAAATGAAAACTTCACCCTGATCTAAATGCATCAGGATGTTGTTTCTAACAATTGCTAGGAGACAGTTTTGTCTAAGATTGTAGATAAAAAGGAATACTTGGGATGGGTCTGTAGTTTTTTTTTTTTTTTTAGGTAGGGCAGGACTAGGGGAGATTTTTTCAGCAGAAGCAGAGTAGAAGCCACCTTAAAACACTGGGGAACACAGTCAAAAGAAAGGGATTGGCTCACAATAGTAAGCAGGGCAAGGCTGACTATGTCTAAAGCATCCTTTAGGAACTTAGAAGGTAAAATGCCAATGGGCCACTTGAACAAATGTGCTATGCGAAACAACATTAATTGGATCATTCTTAGGAATTGGGCACAAATTTTTCGAACAGCCCTGAACAAGAAAAGCAGGGCTCAGTAGGTGCTGAGCAAAAGAAGACAAAAAGCACAGATAAACGTGCCTTAAAGGCAAGAAGCCACAGAGTGAGCAGGCTCATCCTGATTGAGTGTGTGTGCATGCAAATTTCAGTGCACTGAGGCAACTAGAAAGAGCCCTGTCATGGGGTAAGAAATAGTGCACAAGTTAGTTAGGAAGACTTAGGAAGTAACTCTCATAAAATTGTGCTCTATTATCATTATTATTATTATTATCATTTTTTATTATTGTTAAAAGTGTTTCACTCATTTATGATCATGATTCTCATGATCTCATAAGGTCAGGGAGCTAGCCAAGAAAAATATGCTTTATGCAGAAACAGATGTAATGCAGTGTAACAGGACATAAATGCGGCCAAAACAACCAGCTGCATTGGCTGCATTCACGGGTCACATTCGTGGAACAACCATGTTGGAACAAAGTGGACAGCACCACAGTTACACACTGGAACCTCTGGCTAATTTATTGTTCATTTGTTCTTGTTCTTTTTTTTTTTGTTGCTCAGGCGCATCCTAGCCTCACAGAAAGCAGGCGTGAAAAGAGAACGGAAGGGAGAAGACAGAAGACAGGAGGAAGGAAGTTGGGGGGGTGGGGGGTGTCAGGCAAGACCTGATTAAAGACTATCTTTGTTATGTAATTAGCTCCAAGAGAAGAAGGCCCCGCTGCTGCAGGGATGGAGAGCAGCTGGCCTGAGGTTGTCTAATTGCCTGTTCGGATTCCTTCCAGGCCTCATCCTCTGGAGCTCACACCCGTAATGGCACAGATGTTTACCGCTGGGTACTGCGGTGAAAGCTACATGGTAACCACAGTCTATTTCCACTGTTGTGATGCAGTGACACCTCTCCCTCTTGGGACTACTATATCTGTGATGTTTGAATGGGCTCAGCTGCTACTGCAAGGAAAAGTGCCTATTTATAGGGTCAGTAGTGACACAGGATTGCGTGTTCATTCTTGAATCATTGTGTTCTCATTTGAAATTGATTAATTATTCATTCAGCATTAGGCTATTCCCCCATTCTGGAATCTCTTAACTTATAACTCGGCTTATGATATTAATTTTGACCCCGAGTGTTATTGACTTTTGATAGTGTCTGAGAAGTTCCAAATCCTAGAATGAGGGATGTTATTAATGTTTTTAGCAGCTTTCCGCTGGCAGGGTAAGGTGTTTACTGTTTTGTTTAGTGGCGGACAAACCAGGGCAGCTTCTTCCTTTATTGAAGGATATTAAAGCACATTACCTGAGGGCTCCTAACTACATTTAATGCCACATTCCTGTGTGTTTTCTTTTTTTTTTTTTTTTCCTTCCACTGACAGGAGATAAAGGTTGATGTGAATACGCTGGTTTTTATTACCAATATTCAGCTGGAAATAACTGTCTGAGAACCCAATTACCAAAGGCAAAAATGCTAAGATGTGAACATTTTTACTGTACTGTACATTTTACTTGTTTGGCATTTGATATCAGTACTCTATCTGGTGCAAATGTCAGTAAATACAGCAGTTGTGTAAACATGAATTACAAGACAATGAGTGGTACATGCAAACAATAAAATAATAATGATTAAAAAAAAATAGTATAGTGGAAATAAAGCATTAATGAGCCAAGCAGAAAAGGTAAAGTGTCTTTAAATCTCTCCTTATATCACCCAAGTGTATTTCTGTGGTGGTAAATGCATGTATCCCTGCGTGTCTGCTCTCTTGCATGTGTTGCATTGATGCTTAATGGCTTTTTTCATTTAGATTCAAGCCACACGTTTCAGCTCTATAAGGGGACAAATGAGCTCTAATTTTCATGTACAACAGAGGGCGAAAAAATGCAAAATGTAATGACCCGAGTGTATGATGAGCATCCTTTCAATGTATTAGCAACTCTGGTTCTGCCTGCCTGCATCCTCCAGGCCACCTGCAGTGAAGTATGACTGTGTGTGTTAAAACAGAAAGAGAACAGAGAAAGACACACACACACACACACACACACACAGAGGAGATACAGAAAGAGAAGGGGAGCCCCATATCCATCTCCAGTGTGTGTGATGTGGCGCTAAGCCGGAGGTGTGCAGGTGTTGTTTTTTTTGGGGGGGGGGGGACTCTAATGAGGTAATCACTGGCAGTCTCTCGTCAAAATTATTCTGCTCAATCTGAGTGGTGTCAGTGCTTCTCTCAGTGTTTTGCCGGCTAGCATTAGCCTTATGCCAGAAGACACACACACACACACACACACTACACACCTGCTCCACAGAATCCAGCCAAACACCTGCATCTTCCTGTCTTCCCAGGTCTGCCCACACTTCCCTGATGCCCAGTGCGCCTCCTCTTCTTGCCTCTCTTCTCATTTCTGTCTGACTCACAGCTTGGGGAACTCGGACACATTTTGATGACTTTCTTGTCCCCCTCCCTCTTCCTCGAAACCACCACCTCCTTTGTAGCTTTTGCTGATATTAAAAAAAAAAGAAGAAGCAGAAAGCAGCTGGGTCTATGTAGAATAATGAGGTCAAAGCCATTCTAATAAGTCTGGGGGATGAGCCCAACTAGGGCAGGGCAAAAGGAATGAAGAATGAAGAAATAAAGGCAGAGCAGTACTTCAGGATAAATAAAATGATTGCTCAAAGCACGACGGCTGGCTGGCAAGTCTCTCTAGGTCTGGCATCGGGCACATCCACTATTTTTTGATTTCAGGCTGAATTGATAGTTGCAGGGATCCTTCAAGTTCAAGTCAGTGCATAGACCATTTCTTGAAGGAATTGTAAAACATGGCCCATTTTAGAGTATGTTAATGGTAAAACTAAAGGTAAAAATAAAAGTAAAACTGAAACCTTAAACCTAGCCATTATAGAACAGGATAGGGCTTGTCAATCCTCTCTACTTTTTCAGAACGATGGTAAATATGTGCCTTACATTTCATCTGAATAGCAGAAGATCCTCAGAGATCTAGAAAGAATTTACTTTACGTTTTATTCGATAGATCCTGGATTCCATTTTAATTGCTATTGATGTTAAAACTCACAACCTTTTCTTTTAATACCCAGATATCAATAAATGCCCAATAGGCTTGCCTAGACAGCACTTACACAGCTTATTTGACTATTTTCATAGCTACTGGCTCTGCTACTGCTCTTTATGAACACTTTATGATTAAGATGATGAATTACTTTACTTGACATTTTAAACAAAGTAGTCCTAATGTGTCTTTCCTGATATCTCACACAGACACATGCAAATGGCCTCCTAAAAAGAACTGCATGCATTTCTGAAACATTTAAATTGCCTTGTCAAATGAATAGTGAATTAATCAGTATTAATATTTGTTAAATAGTTAATGTTTAAAGCTTCGGGACCGGCAAATTATGTTCACATTCACCATAATTATATCATGGTGGATTCTACACGGTCCGCATTCCTGCCTTAGTGAATGTAGTTTTAACTAACAACAAACTGAAGTTTTCTTAATGGTGTGTTGTGCATTATTTAGTTATTAATGAATTACATGATATAAATTATTTAAGAAATATATACATATCTGTATATAAATTAACAGTGATCATTACAAAATTAACAAAGATATTTTTGATTGCTTTAACATTTACTTTTATATTTTGGAATTTGTAAATGATTGAACTTATGTTTTGTACACATTAATAAGCATGAATGGCTCTTGAGGCTGCAATTGATCTTCACAATGCTCAATAAAATGTTGACAAGTGTTTGTAAAAAAAAAACAAAACAAAAAAACATTTCCTGTGGCTTATTGCAGTTACTTTTTGAATAGTGCAAAAAAATTATGAATTGCCTATACTGATGGTTATTATGATGTTAAGTGTTGCATGCATCTCTTCCAAGAGTGCAGATGGGTGCTCAGTGCCTTGCTCTAAAGCATTCCAGCAGTGTTGGTGAGCCCCAGACATGTAATAGTAGCCACCCACCAGTTGTCAGCTTACAGCTGGAATAAAGTCTCCTGTCAGTGCCAGAGACTGAGCCAACAGCCTTTCAGTTGTTAGTCAGCCTTGCTACCTGTAGGCCAATCTGCCACCCAAAAACTGTACTCCCCATAAGGTTGATTCCACCTGAATGAGAGGGCGTAAATTACCCTGTGCAGTGTCTGTGAATGCTGTTGAATTCGAAAGGGGGGTTGAGGCTGTCAAATCCATCCCCACCATGATAAATAGCCATTTATTGTAGAATGGCAGCAGGATAGGGCAGGTATACACGCTGAGACGCTCAGAATGTCTTTCTGGAAGTGTTTCTGAGACAGCCGGCGTGGTGAAACCCAGCCTCAGCCACACATGTCTTTGCTACAGACTTGGCAATTGCCATAGAGCTTGACAGATGATCCTGGTCTTGGCAGCCGTGTCTGTATATCACAATACCGTGGTGACATCTGCAGAACTTTACGCGCTGTATACAGTGGCAATTATGCAGTGCATCTAAAGAACTTTGCCCGGCAATTGTTGAGGCATCGCCCATGCAGTATAAATTACTGTACATTAGATAATGCAACATATTTAGCACATCTGTTTTCTGGTCCTGAGGCGCAGAGGAGCAAGATAGCACTTTTGAATTTGTGACAGCATACTTATTGTGGAATTGGAAAGTTAAATTGGCTTGTGCATGTGTGTTGGCGCACGTGTGTGTGTGTGTGTACGTATGTGTGTGAGGGAGATAGAGAAAGAGAGGAGAGAAACAGAGCATGCACAAATGTATGGAAGTGTGTACCGCTGTATAGAGACATTCTGCTCAGTCTCATTATCAGCAAACTTATGACAAGGTGTGGTGCCACACCACAATTTAATTAATAGACGAGTTTTAAATGCCACATTGAGCCAATGCACAGGCGTCAATAGCAAGATGTTCACTGGCCTCTCCTGAAAATAGAAAGAAGAAACACTGGGAGAGAGAGAAAAGCGTAAATGACTCCAATTTGCCAATTACCGAAGTTATGCACAAGCTCATCTAATGTGAAGGACATATATTAGATGTGGCAAACTGTTAATTATGTACACAGCCCAATATGCAACTGTGCACTTTTAAATTTTAAGTTGCATTGTACATTGAAAGTTGGAAAGTTGAGTTGGTCAAATATTATAGATATGCATTTAATTAAACTAAACAGACATTTGTTAGTCATCCAGGAAAGAGCGTCTGCTAAAGAGAATAACAGTCATCGTCTGTCTCACCACATCGCATGTTCCTCCGTAGCCACATCTGCTGACTTGTGACATCAGTATTTAATCTTCTTGAGGTGTCTCGCTGCCAAAGTGCACACAGCTAGCCAGCTCTGAATGCATGTATATAAAGTAACATGCATAGCCTACTGTTCATACAGTGTCTGGCATTTTCTCTCGGCTAGTTCTGGTTGTCCTTGAGCCAGCTGAGTCACTATGGTCTGACATGTGAAAGTGTGTCGTCAATATGTCTCTGCAGCGTTGCCACCAACACAAACAGCAGCACATTCAGTTCATTTTCATTTTACTGATGGTTATTATACTACATCTGGTTCTAATTTGGATACATTAAACCCTGAACTTTGTGCATTATGAATTAGAATTATCGCACAGAGCTACAGTTTAAAATATCTGCATGTATAATTGGAATGAATATTGCATCTTTGCACCAGTATGATGCTAATGTCGAAATCTGGCCTATATGTGTTCTATTTTGAGCTTCATGCTAAAAAAGAAATCATATGGTGCTGCTTAAGACAGCCATACATATCTTCCTATTGTTTACTCAGACATAAAATTCTCAATGTTTCCTCCGCATATGAAATAATTTAACTCAGGATGTAGAGGCTTATCAAATGGAATATCATCAAAACCACATATGCTTGGGTTTGCCGGGCCTGTTTCCAGTATCTATCTTTAGCTAGTGTCCCCCGTGGTCCTGTTTTTAATACCAAATGTCTCTCTGTTCTCTTGAGAAGAGCACTACATAGTGTAGACAAATAGACAAGGCAGATGCACACACACACATACGCGCGTGCACACACACACACACACACAACTGCACAGAAACTCAGATTCATGTTAGACACCTTTTTTTTTTTTTGGAAGCTGCCTCTTGCACTACTGGAGCAGATAGTGGAGAGACAGATTTTTGGGAAATTACTGGAGGAAAGTGCTTGCCGAAAACCCATCTATGTGGATAAATACTTCCCTATTTTTGTCTTGTTTACAATCACTCCGCTTTCTTTTTGTGACATGTACCCTTGTTTTATACCCCTGACAAAACTACCTGTCATGTTCATTTCGGCACCGTCTACAACCAAAAACTATGCTTTGGCGGCGTAGCCGGGCAAATCAAAGAGTTTGAAACCTCACCTGAATGAATTGGGAAGTAAATGGATTGTTATCTGAACAAATATGAATGCACAATTGGGACTCGTTTGCTTTCTTCAGAAATCTTCCCTCACGGGGATCTGATTAGACCTCCGTGCAAGAGTGCATGTCATATCTGCGGCACTTTCTTCTTTCTTTTTTTTTTTTTTTTTTTTGTATAAAGTCAGTTAAACCTGAAGTAACAAACACTGGAACACACACACACACCCGGGCCCTGAGCTCCAGATGGATCCACTACAGATGTGACAGCTTTGGCTCTCCTCATCAACGTTGCCCTTTTCGAAGGGGAGGTCAAAAGTGCACCACACGGCGGGATGTTAGACTGGAAACAGCACCAGACATATGGGAAAGTGTAATGTCATATGGCAGGTCTGGATATACAGCCGCTCTATAGCTGCTGCACCGGTATAAAGTTTACCATGAATTTTCATCCCCCTCCATCCATGGGGGAAACGGGGAGATTCATGGACACTTCATTGGGCTGTTAGTCTGTCTCACTAAATGCCCTTTAGAATGCCACAGGTGTACATTTTAGCGTAAATCAAGTCGATATTTATGGCAACTCTTTTAGGAGGAAATAAGTTTTCTC
Source organism: Myripristis murdjan (assembly GCF_902150065.1). Taxonomy (NCBI): domain Eukaryota; kingdom Metazoa; phylum Chordata; class Actinopteri; order Holocentriformes; family Holocentridae; genus Myripristis; species Myripristis murdjan. The sequence goes on along the minus strand of NC_043983.1, from coordinate 6,888,672 downwards.
CTCGGGGGGAACATTGCCTCCCCCCGATCTTCCAGCCCACTGCAGACTGAGCGCCCAGTCATAATATATCCGACTGCTACATAGTGAGAGAGGTGGAACAGAGATTTTCCGCAGCTGCAAGCAGTATTTTGCAGGCATCCTAGAATTGCAAAATAGCTGGTCGAGGAGTCTCTTCACATTGCAATCAAACTGAATTGTAGTTTCAGCCTCGGAGCATAAAAACGCCACGGTCCAGCACTGGTTTTGGACAGAGAGGAGTGTAAAACACAATGCTCATTTGTGACACATTTGAGTTTGATATTCACAGCTCTGTCCTGGTCAGCTCCAGGCCACCTGTTATGTCAATGACGGATGCCAGTGTAAGCACTCAGCCAGTAGCTGAAATGTACAGTATGTGACTACTATTCAGATTGTAAATGGTTGTAAGTGTGTGTGTTTGTCATGGTTCCTTATCGTCACCTGCTGTGCGCCCCAGAGCAGGAAGCACACATGCACAGACGCGCGCACACACACACGCATACACACCAACACGTAGACATGAGCCAATTTACTTCTCCAGTTCCTCACCAAGTATCCTTTTACAACGCTTTACTTCTATCCACTGAATTCAGTAATATTTATCCTGGAAAATATATACTTTTTTTTTTTTTCAGTTATTCAACGAATTTTAGGACATTTAACAAATCAAGCCCTATAATGAAAATCCAGAACAGAATTTTAGTCATTTTTCCTCACACGCACGGAGAGTATTTGTTACCCCTCGCTTTCTCTCTGCTGGTGGACTCTCTGATTAAAGGTGCACTATGCAAAATTGCTCAGAACCCTACAGACTCGACTGACAAAAAAAAAAAATGTGGAATGAACAAATTATTTTCTTTTTCTTTTCTTGTAATTTATGGTATTAGCTAGAGATTATGGCTTTGATATTTATTGTAATTCCTGTGATTTATTGTATTTTCACATTTTAGCTGACAGCTAATTTGGTTTTGGTGATATTTTCTGAGATTTATTATGCTTCCATTGTTTGAGCATATTAGTATTATAATTCCGTATGCTTGTTCATTTTCTGTCATTGTAGGCGTGGAAATTTGTACTCCTCATTTAATTTAATTGCACCTGTTACTGACTGTTCAGAATATATATATATATATATATATATAGAGATGTAAAAATGCGTCATTTCTCTTTCATACAAGACGCTGATGAAGGCTTTAAGGCTGAAATGCGTATGTCTAGGACTGCGGTGCATTAATAAATCATATTCAAATTCAGTCTGTGAGTGTGTACTTTTAAACAGACTGAGTCTACATGTTTTGTCATTGTTAGCTAATGATTAATTACATGCTTACTCTTACGTTTTTTTGTCAGCTGAGTCTCTATGGTCCTTACTTCAATTGGAAATTAAGTATTGTGCACCTTTAACATATTGCCTGCTTGCTACCTGGTCACCCAGTAATGTGGCACCTATGTACACCTCGGCGATGACTGTCTTGTAGCTGATGCAGTTGTCATTGCTTCAGATGGCTGCTGGCTTCAGCTGCGTCTGTGTGTTGGGAGGTAAATGTTGGGGCTGTGAAGTTAGTCAAACTTCTATAAGGTGCATTAGGATTTTTCATATCCTGCACCGAGGGCTGGCACAGTGAAGCCTGAGTCATTGCATTGCACTTGATGATTTATTGGGCACCCTCTGAGCTCCTTTTTAATCTATTCAAAATTGTGCTGAGCAGGAACTGTGGGAAATCTAACTTAATAGCAGCTGATATTGAAACTGCTATTGATACTGAAAGAGCAGAATTGTTTTTGTATAGAAACACGGTTGACACATGCCTCATGGGAGCACAAACACACACACTCACTCAAACACACACACACACACACACATACACACAGGTATATGTGTGGCCCTGCTCAGAGGCATGGCAGCATGCACACACCCGTGCGTACACACACATACACGCACTCTCACACACACAAACACTAACACTGCTTGTTAGTTTTGTTAGCTTTTACTTCTCCAGCATTCTGTCAAAGCAGACAAAGAGAATCGCACCAGACATGGTGTGTGTTCCATCTTTGGAAGAAAAAGTGTTTGATGATTGTATTATCCAGACAGCTGAGCAAGGCTGGCACTGCAAAATCCTCATAATACAACTTCCATTGCAGTCAAAGTGAAACTCAAAATACCCTCCAACTCCCTTGAATGCAGCACTGCCACGCAGGATATAAGAACCGGCGCTAAATGCACTGAAAGTTATCTGCAGTCTTTCACCTGTATTTCTGAGCAAACCAGACTAGCCTTGAATCACGTCTTGTATTTTTCTACCAGCCCCCGAATGAGATATTGATTTTCAAAAAGTGCTCCTTTCATTACAGTGTGGCACCAACATCAAATCCAGGCTACAGTGTATTTTCATTATCACAAAAGCACTGTAAAGGAACACAGTCAGGAGTCAGTGGCCGAGGGGATGATGATCTAAATTTCTGAATGCCTACATGAGACACCTTGTGTTAGAGGAACGGGGCGCGGCGCGGGGCACCTTGAGGCGATGTTGCATCATTTTCCCTGCCGATCAATACTCTCTGGTATCTGCATACATTGTGGCTCCGCCTCCATTGAGCGGTGCCTGTCATTTACTTCAGTGACCTCGTAATACCTCTAAGCTGCATCAAGGTTCAGCGGCACTCAGTGACAGAGATGGACTGAGCTGTTAATCTCCCTCCCCGATCTCCTCAGACACACTCACTCTGTCACCGATACCCTAAAGCAGCCGCCACCTCTTTTCCTCCTTTCCTTCGCAACACTGACAGGTGAAAGGATCGGATAAGTCTTATATCTGGCAATCTTTTCAGATCACTCACCATGAGGATAGGCGCTGTATCAGTCTGGCAAGGTCATTTTTATCGATGCTCTGTATAAACACTAATGGTGTTGTTCCATCAACAAAGACCTTCATAAGATTTGGTGATGAAAGCTATGGTTTTCTGGAACAAAGAGCGTTGGAGTCTTTTATTCATGCGGAAGTGAAACCCTGATTCAAGTCGGAGTGAATGTATTTGCCTGGAAAATTCCCCAAGTCAAATTGAGAACACCTTGCAAGAAAAAGTTATCAAATAATTAGGTCCTTTCAAAAGGAAATCATCGAAATGTGCTGCGTTCCAAAATTAGCCTCATGCAAATTATCTGATTTCCCGCTTTGTTATGCTACTTGCAAATAATGTAATAGGTCAGTATTAGCTCCCAGTTTGGGGATTATCCTTTAATGAGAGGTGAAGTCCAGGATGACTGTGTCTTAATGATTAATGTTGCTTTAGTTTGATTTACTTTTTAAACACTGAAAGAAGGGAGAGGGAAAAAAAGAAATACAAATTATTCGAGTGCGATAAAAAAAAAGAAAACGCATGGGGTTTAAGCAAAAAACATCTTAAGGAAAAAAACATCAAGATGACAGAAGATACAATTGAATTGGATAATAGAACCTGAATGACAACAGAATGAAGCCAGAAGGACTCATTTAATAAAATGAAGCTTATTCAAATAAAAGAAGGATTATATACTCAAGTAGAGCAGCAAGTGTAGACTGTAAAATAGTGCCACTTAAAAGAATTACAAAAGTACAGAGCGAGGAATCTCTTTCCACCTGCATTTATGTTATAAGAGCCGTTGCATTTGAACCGCTTCCTTCAAAAAGGAGATTTGCTAATCATGGAACAAAATCCATTTCAGTCCCGAGTAGCAAGGTCTGTGAAACTATGATGGCCATCCATTAAGACACAGAAACTGGTGATGAAGGAAAAAGAAATGACAGCTCAACACTGATTGGATTCGCTGCCTTTTCAGTCCATTAATGAACCGCTTTAATTTAGCTGCCAGACAACTTTGTCTGTGACCTTCTCTGGTGACCTCTTCCAATATATTGAGCAGTGTTTGGATGGGGGGAGAGAGCCAGAACACCTCTTCAAGGGAAATTAATATTCACAGAGGATGCTGTCCTCCGCTGCACTAATCTGCATGAGATCTGACTTCCTTTCATTAATCAAGACGAGTATGCCCCGGTGCATCAACGTTGTTTACCTTCGGCGTTTGTTGTTTTCCCAGCCTGTTGACTTGAGGCAAACAGCATAAATCAGACAACACTGCATGACTTAACTTAACTATCCAGACAGACCGCTGTTGTACAGATGTACCAACTATTCTTTGGGTTTTGGGGAACAAGCGTGGGGTGGGGGGGGAGGTGGCTGGTGGGAATTATTAATACATCTTTGTGTATACTGTATTTATTAATAGTATCCAGGGGAGCAGGCTTTTGTGATTTGCATGCAACAGTGATGCGGACAGTTATTGGGTAGGAGTACCATCAGCACCACAAGGTACCCATAATGGCGGTGAAAAATATCCTCAACTGTATTACGGCTTTTATAGAATGCACCGCTGGCTGTGTATGGTATGGAAAGTTTCCTCCTGAGCTGTGTGTGTGCATAAAAATAAAAACCATGAGGAATAAAAAAAAAAAAAATCTCTAACTAGCTCCCTGGTTCTCATAAGCTTTGCGGTAGCAGCCAATAGAAAAGCCCTGCCAGAGTTTATGAGCATTATCAACAAACCGTCGACCAATCAGGTTGACTTGGCTCTTTCTTTCTTTCTTTTCTTTTCTTTTTTTTTTTTTTTTTAAGGATGCACTCATAAAAACGGATGTGTTATTCACACTCACCACACTGCAAATAATAGTCATTTAATCTGGAAAAAAGGAAGAGTTTATAATAACCAAACTGTAAATTGATTAATAGATTAATTGGTTAATTCAACTTTAGTTAATAGTTACAGGCAACAAACAAAGAAATTACAATTAATAATGTTTACTTATTCCATAGTAAACTACTCCATAACAGATTATTGCTGTACACATTATAACATTTCATATATATTATATAATATATATAATTGTTTTTTAGACTTGGTTTGTATGTCTCTAAACTTTATATTGATGGCTATTATAAAGATGATAATAATATGCAGTTAATAGTTAATAGGATACTGTGTAGTGCATCTCCAAACAATAGCTGAATCATCGCTTGCAGCTTTATTCATTAAGTAATTATTATCAACAGTAACTGCAACGTCATAATAGCCATCCAATAATCTTTATAGATGGTTTACAAAGTATTTATTAACCATAAACATGGTATTATAATCATCAGTTGCAACTTTATAATAGCCATACAATAATGTTTATAGACTGTTCAGAAACCAATTATTAACTATTAACAAAGTCTTATGAAAAATCTGCTCCATCTATCTATGCAATGTTTGTTGATCGCTTTCTAAAAGGTTTACAAATCAATAGGCAATCATTAACACATACTTAATATAGCGTACCAAATGTTATAATGTTTGCAACAATAAATTGATAATAAATAGTATACTGTGTGATAATTAAACATTACTAATCATTTCATTGTTTGTTAACTCTAAAATAACAATTAATTCAAGTTCAATTAACCATCAATTTACCATTTATTAATGATGGGTTTTCTATAGTGTTACAAAAAAAAAGAAAGAAAGAAAGAAAGAAAAAGAAAGAAAGAAAGAAAGAAGAAGGAGTAGAAGAAGAAAAACAAGATTTCAACTAAAAGCTCTGCTGGAGGGGTGATAAAATTGTTTCCAATGCAAAGCACCTGCTTTAAGAATTTTTTGAGTAATTTTCTTGATACTAGCAGAGTGATCTTTTTTTTTTTTTTCTTCTGCCTTGCCGCAGGATATTGACAGTTATTTCTAGAGCACTTAAGAGACAAGTGAAACTGTGTTGTGGAATTATCTCAGCCGACTGGCAGAAACTGTCAGTACGATTTTAAGACAACATAATATTAAGGGACATTGAACTGGATAGTTTTTGCAGTTCACTTGCTGTCTCAATAAATATCCCTCAGTATCTGACCCTGTGAATACAGTCAGGCTGATGATTTAGTGCCATTTTTTCCCTTAAGATGACGGTTCCCAAGGTGTAGTGTCTAGTACAGGGCCGCTGCTGCAGTTCATTTGAACAGTATGAGCAGAGTGATATCTGCCATTTTAGCTCTGGATGCTAGGACTCAGAGACAGCCTGTGGAAAACCTCATAAGTCCAGTGCGGGTGATTTTCATGTTTTTACTTGAACTGAAGTGTTTTATTATGCTTTCCAGGCACAGGGAGTTTTATCACCGACGAAGCCCATTCAAAACCCACGGTGCACTTTCACAGATGCACAGTCATCATTCTGAAAATTTTTTGAAATTACTGAAAAATTGACTTCTTGAAGATATAAGGTTTTGATGTGACAGCAGCAGCCAGCGTCATTCATCACTTAGCACTCTGCAAAGAGAGGCAGTTTTTCTTCTCTCTGTCTGATGCAAGCCTTCTCTGCACTCCACTTGCTTTTGTATGGAGCAAGGTCAACTACGCAAAATTGCTAGATGGAGAAGGTAGAATCAAAGATGTAAGAGTGTGTCAGCAGGGACAATGTAACCCCTGCAATAAGCCCTTTTACACAGGGTGACTGGCTGATAAATGTAATGGGAATAATAATAATCAAATAAAATTATATATATACATATATATATATACACACACACACACACACACACACTGGAGTGAGCTCCAAAAGTGTGTGGACAGTGACACTCTTTTCAGCATATTAAATGATAAAAGTACACTCTAACTTTCAGGTAATATTTTGAAAGTCAAATGTAGCTTTAGGGTATTAAGGTCAATTAAAGAAAAATATATACTACCTTTTCTGTATAAAATCCAAGTATGTAGGCTATTTTAAATAATTCAAGCATGTTGTCATGCTTAAATTGGCCATAGTCCATTAAACAGCATAAGAGCCCCACTATCCTCCAATATTATGCATTAAATTTTAAATTTCATAAAAGACTTTTTTTTAAAATACATCATTTAACTGATAATTTTAAATCAAGCAAAAAAGAAGGGAAAAAAGCCATAAAGCAGGGAATATTAGTCATTCTTTCAATATAAAAAAAAAAAAAATCAGACATTTAGTGTTGAGCATTCAGTTTTTAAGCATTTTAAATATTGAATCAAAAATCAGGAGCCTGATTGTTACACTATATCAGCCTGTAGTTGTTTTTAATTTAAACTGAGCTGAATTTCTGGAGAACCGGAGGGATGGAGCACCTTTACAAGAGGTCAGTTTGACAACATGTTAAACTACTCGTAATTAGCAATTTCAGTCTTTGCAGTCTCTGGCTGCAAGGCCATGTGACATCTTGGAATTTTATACTCTTTCCCCTGGACTGACTCCATTTTATTTGAAAAGTATGTCCCGGAGACAGAGAAACTACAGCACATTATAGTCGCCTTATTAATCCATTACATCACTCAGTCCCTGAGGGAAGTCCGTGTTGAGGTTAATAATTTCAGAAATATGAGGAAAACAGAGCAGGATGGAAGGATCTTTGAAGCACAACACTAAGAGGAGAGAAACAGTCCTGGGTTGAGTTTCACCTTTAATAAACTAATAAATTAAGGGCCCACGTTTTATTACTTCAGAAATGGAATTAAAGTATAAATTCCTCCCTTTTACCTTTTGATATGTTCTCTCATTAAGAAGGGGCTGAAATTGCACCTCCTGCTGCTTGGTGCTCTCCGAGCAATTGTTCTTTTACAGTGTTGTGCTTTCAAGGCAAGAGTGTAATCAAAATCCTGAGCATTGCAATTAGATACAATGGCTTTCCCTATCCCTGTGTGGGCATCTGCCGAACAGAGCACGCAGGGAAAAGGCGGAGTGAATATATTGTGCCTGCATTGAAGGAGGGTGAATAATCTGGTATGTATTGTGAGTGCACACTCCACAGACCACTGACTGTGAATAGCCTTTGTTTTGTGAACTGGCTTGAAAGTTCACCCAATGATTTAAAAAGTGATTCTGGATCTTCAGCCTTCAAAGACATGCAAGAGTGGAAGATAAAGAAGAAGAAGAAGAAGAAGAAGAAAAAACATTGTCTGTTTATGATTGACATGTGAAGTCAATGCATACCATATTGAGACAAAACAATAACATCAGCCTCAGTTCTGCAGATCATATCTAGGCTTTGGCAAGTATCTCACATGGTCTAGATCTGTGCTGTCTAATGTGCCACAAAGTTGTGACCTCACTGAAAATGCTTTGACAGGAACACATTGTGTTATTTTACAGTATATTACACAAAGCTATAGATTAATATGGATTCATTAAAAAAAAAAAAAAAAAAAAAAAAAAAACTGAGCATCCGTGCTGTATAGTTACATCAGGTATCATTTCAAAACGAAAGAGTTTGAGGAAGTGTTTTCCAAATGTCTTATGGAAAGAAAAAAAAAAAATCTTGCTTCTGTAGCTGTTTTGATTTGTTCTAACTTTTTGTCCTGACCTTTGACCGCTCCTTATTTCCTGCAGAGGAGTGTTTTGAGATGAGGTATTTTTGGGAAGGGAGGCGTACTAGTTGGACCTGACTTTTCCTTTTCACTTGTCGTACCAGCCCGGAGGGATAATGGAAAACATATGTGTACATTACGCAGAGGTAAAAAGCACTGAGGCGGGTGTTGCATTTCATCACGGTAGACCCGCTCACTCAAAGGAGAATATTCAGCAGGTACAAAATATTTGGACCTCACATAATTAACCTGGGGAGTAGCTGGGAAACCAAAGCGGTGTGTGAGCAACACAACCTGGGGTTGAGCTCGCAATTGTCGGACCATAAACTACAGCACAGGTCATGCTTGTGGTTTTATAGTGACTTTGATAATTGTCAAGCTTTTTGAAAATGTATTTAATATTTTTCCAAATGTATTTTGAATTCAATGATGGATTAATAATAGCATAAATAACAAGAGGCACTTGAGCTGCTTAATGTCCTGCCTTAATCACCATGATATATTAAACATTACCATTTATGCTCACAAGGTCATTAATTAAGCTAATTGATGATATAATTAGCAAATATTTCTATGTCAACATACTTGTCTACATATCACATTGGTTTTATTTATAGGAACTCATTTCAAGAACATCAGTTCTTCACATTTATACAGCAAGGTGCTTCAGAATAAAATGATGGGTACCTGTAGTGTAAGTATGAAGTTTCCATCATGTAATACACCATCATGATGATATAAAAATATAAACTTAAAGCTATGCTGAAAGGACTCTGAGCTTGAATGACTTACTGGGCGCTGTTTCAGTGGCAATCTAAGATTGTGCATAGATAGAAATGAAATGCATGAAGTCATGCAGAACCACTCTGCGTCTATATTATTTTACCAATTACTGTTAGAAATGGACAGATGTAGCAGAGGGTGAATGCTATGAAGTCAGGGAGTCACTAATGAACCAATAATGAACATTCAAATTAACAGATCTAGTGCACACAAGAGACCGGCTTTTACACAAATTCAGATGAAATTGCTCTGGCTGGCCCGGCTTACACCCTGGAAACAATTTGAAATCAATACGCAAGCATTTAGGCTAACGCCTGAGGTTTCCGAGCGCTTTCTATCTCTTTCCAAATGTATGATATGTATGCTATTATCCTTTCATGCGCCAAAAAACCTCGAGAAAATAAGGAGCAAAAGGCATTTCTTGGAGAGCCGGGAATTCGTCATGTAGAGGCGGTGTGCTGGTGTAAAAATTCTCATTTGTTTCAACAATGGGAGATGGTGCGCACAGATATTTCTTGATCAAATGCAAGAAAGGGAGCTCAGCAGTGAATAAATCTGCTGCAGGTTCTTGCCATCTCTCTCATTCTCACGCGGGGATTTCGGCATCTGGAGTTGGCAGTGGGGGGGCCAACACCACCTTGGCAAGGCTTCTCTTTGTCGGCTTATTAGAGCGCGAGAGTAAACTTTGTGGCTTTTCCTCATATTGCAACAGCAAGTCCCAAATGCACAGCAAAACACACCATGGTAACAGACACGCAGAGAGTGGCCTTTTGTTTTCATTTTCTAATCTTTCAGAAGAAGCATGCTTTCAGCCTGTGTTGCTCCAATATTCAAGGCCCCGGCGTATTATGTGTCAGTTGCTGGGAGAGCGTCTCATCCCGGTGAAAAAAACACCTCCTTTGAGTCTCAGTTTAGAACATTCATTTTTCATCCACCGCTTCCTCGTCTTTTGGGCTGCCAAGCGTTTCAGTCTCGACAAATTGGTGCCAATTGTGCAATGCGAGGATAGCACGTCGTCATCACCCACAGAGGTGAAATTTGGCCCCACACCTGTGGAGTGTGAGAGTGGGCTTTTGATTAGTGCACTTCAGTAGACCGGGACGTTTTTTACAGACTATTCAAATTTATTTGCAGGACACTTCACAAAATGCTTTTCCAAAGGACGTCAACTCGGAGAAAAACAGGAGCCACACACATTATTGTCAGTAGGTGAAATTTGGCCGTGTGTCTGCGTAGTATGTTTCAGATCTGCAGGCTATACTTTAACAGATGAAATTAGATGTGGGCATTTTGCAGCCAGTCCTGATTTGCAATCTGTATCCTTGCATAAACACTATGTATTCCAAAGGTTGTGTAACATGGAGGGATGTGGAACCAATTGCACCAGACAGTGCCAGTTACTGTGAGCGGGGACACACTGACGGTGGTCAGATCATGCCGGTGTGAATCAGACAGAATTAAGCTATGATGAGGTGAACCGTGATTGAGTGTTGATCTAAAGCAGCTGGGCGCCTTGGACTGCATCCACACTAAACCATGAAAGACAGATTGTGGAACGGTCGCAGACACATATAACCACACCGCAGCCGGCCACACACACACACACACACACACACATATGCACACACCTAACAGGCATACAAAGCAGTACAAGGAAATAAAAGCACAGGACACAAATACAAATAAAGAGAAGAAAAAAAAAAAAAAAACACACACACATCTATGCACGCTATGAATTGCATACGCACGCACACGCGAACCTGCATGTGTGCAAAACACAATCAGCAATACAATGCCGAGCCACTGATGGAGGTCCAGTGCTGCCGTGGACAGAATTGGTTGCAGATGCCATCTCTCTTCCGTGAATGCTGCACGGCGCATTCTTCCGGCCTCCCACAGAAACCCCTTTTTCCATTCATGCTCTTGTTAACATTGCTTCTCTCAGGACACAGAGCTTAATAGGAGGACGACACGCTCTGCAATCTTTTCCACATGCCCGTCGCATCTTCATTCAGGTGTGTGCACAGGGTCAAGGGAGAGGCTGAGCGCGGGGGCCCTCTGTGTATTTCATCCTTGATAACCTCTCAATATCGAAAAGGCATCTCGGCTCATCTGAAGCGAGGCGCGCAGACGGCGGCGTCTCAGCCAACCTGGAAAATGTAAACCGACAAGGCAAACAAATGACAATTACAAAAGCTGATAATGATAATTAAACATTGTGTCTGGGACCTCCGCAATGCCACGGCTAATGAAGACCTTTCAGTTAATGAGAAGTAGAACATGATTACGGACAGAGACGAGGAGTCTTCTGATCACTTGTCACTGACAGTGCTATTTGCGCACACACTCCAGGGTTGTCATCAGCAATTTAAATCCCCTTGGTGCTTGTTAACACCGATGTCAGGATTGCGATTTATGGTAGTTGAGAGTGTCTACTGTTTCCCCTTTAGGTTATCAACATGATCAGATTATCATCAAGGGAATGATACAGTAGTTGTGCAAAGGTAGCAATTTCCCACCACGGTCCCCTCCGCCGAATAGAAAACTCATTCTTTAGGCTTTTATGGGAACTATAAATTTCCATGACTTTCTGCATCATATCAGGATGGACAAATGGAAGATAGCAATCAGCCGCGCCTGGTTTCATGGCGGGAGAGGCCGGGTTTCCTCGAGACCCGCTGATAAAGGTCTGGCGAAGGTCACATCCGAGAGGGATCAGATGTTAGTTAGTTGCAGCATTAATAAACATCATCCGACCAATTATCTTCGCAAACAGGACGAAGACAAATTGCCATTCCGAGTCAGAGAAGGTAAAGCAACACACACACACACAAAAAAAAAAAAAAAAAAAAAAAAAAAGGGGGGGGAGAATCATTAAATCCTTATGCTTGCACAGCTCAAAGAGCCACATTATTTTTCAGCCAGACTTCAAGCAAAGTCCAGAGCCCCCTGGTTTGGGCCTGAAAACGTTATATTAACAAATGAGAGCAATTTTTTATGGTTCTGTAATGAGCGTATGTTTCAGCAGAGTACTTCAAGCTGAGGGGGGGAAGTCAGCTGTCATCCTTTGTGGACTCTAACTATGGAGGTAAGCAATACAAATGGGCTCTCTCCTATAATGAGATGTTAGCCCAAGTATCACATAGAGCTTTTAATCGTCCGTAACATGCTCTGTGGGAAGATAAAGTGAGATAACAAGCTAAGTGTTGGAGTTCAAAGGAATTCTTGCCGAGAGAATCACGCTATGATGTTGGGTGTACATGTGCTGGCCTTTTCGGAAATAGACTGCGACGTCTGTTATGATAAATTCTATTGTCCGGGCTTTTAAAACGATCGACGCGATACGTGCTCGTCCACTCGTGCATGGTTGCATCCATAAACAGGCGGAACACGGCGCTCAATAGCAAAATTCAATCTTGAGCTTGTCTTTTTTTTGGGGGGGAATTTTGAGTAGACCTTAAGGGGAGTTCCACTTGCTACGCAGTTTCCGCCCCGTGTATCGACAGTGAATTAATGGAATCCTGTAGCACTCAGCACTCAGCCAGTGAGTGGCACCCCATTGATTTCAAGGTGTACTATCGCCCATATATGGCTTTCTGAATAACCCTTTAAGGTGCAGGAAGAGTGCTCAGACAGTCCACCACAAGGATGAAGCTCTGTCTGGATAAATATTTCAACACTTGGACTTTGCTTATTGATTGGGGCAGTAATTTCCACACATGCCACCCTGGGGAGACAGGCACTAATGATGCTGGTTCCACCGTGTCCAGCCAAGGCTTTCCCACAAAGACATACTCCCAAGTCTCGGGCCTGTGAATTATGGGATGAAACATTAACAGCTTTAGAAAGTGTTGCGTGTGTTTTCTTTTTTTCCTCGCCACGAACAAAGTCTGGTGTCTCTCATCAGCCGGCCCCAAAGAGGGTAATGGCATCCTTGGTTTGAAGCCAATCTGTCTGGTGGAGGAAGACGCACAAAAAAAGTTTTGAATTGAACACTTTCTGACTTTGAAAACGGTCTGTCCGCACTCCCCGAAGTTAAGTTCAAACTTGTTCCGACTTGTTAGATGGAATAACTTGAGCAACTGGTACAATTATTGTCGGTTCGAGTTGAACGGCACACAGCGCCGCTCGCAAACATCTCTCTCTGTCTCTGTAATGTCAGTCCAGAAATGCCGGGAAGTCTTCAGCCGTGCACCGTCCTACATTAGGTAGATTCCTTGGTTTCCTATTGTCTCACAGCCCATGGCATTGCCAGCACTGATACATTTGCCCAAAGCACTCCAATGGCTTGTCACTTTTCTTGCCTCTGGCAGAGGAACCACTCTAAATCCCAGTTGTTTGTATGCATGTCTTCGCCTGTGCCCCTCTAAAAGGAAGCCGTATTGGATTTGTGTGTCCCCCATGGGCTCCATAAAGAGTAAAATATCTCATGAAGACACTAGCCGCATGCTGCGAGGATAGTGGTTTAATATATGTTCCTGTGTCTCGCATCCTCTGGGGTGATGAGGTGATGAGAGCTACTTTCCCACCTGTGGGGCGACAGTAACAATTTGTGCTAACGCAGAGGCAAGTAAGCCCAGCCTCAGCAGCGGGAGAGCAGAGAGGGGGAGCGCCGCTGTTACTCAGACGTGCTAATTACTTCTCCGGTAAAGTGTACAGTGACTTCCCCCCCTCTCCCTTTGGCCTGGCGCCTCACGCCATCAACATAATGAGAACATAACTTTTTATTCTGAATACCTAAATATCTCCTTAAGTGATCGATAATGTGCATCATCATAAATCACGTCTGGGATTGCCTGAAATTATTCCAGAAGTCAATACCGTGCGCCACAGAAGACTTTTGAGAGCGACTAATGGTGAGATATAGCTGCCTTTGGGGAGATATGAGGGATATTCATGCATATGTATAGCGCAAAGTTTCTCACCCCCGAGCAGGAGTGAGACCGGGGTTGGCGCTCGACAGGCACTTCTGGGCCCGCTGTGTGGCATTGGGCCCAGCAGGAAGAGCAGTGTTACCGGTGTCTAGTGGTGAGCTTGGCCGTGAAACTGCACCATTAATTCTTAACGCAATTAAGCCGGCGTCGAGAAGAGAAATTAAGAGAGCTCCTTATTTAGCAGACAGAGAAGCCTTTTTAAAAAGGGCAGTAATACTGTGATTACTCAGATTTGAGGGAAATTATTCACAACGGGGCCGCATGGGAAGCAAGGGAACCATGTTCTGAAATGCTTTGCTGGCATTTCAGAAAAAGTTTTCTCCATCTCCTTTTTGTTTTGTTTTTACCTGACTTTGATCAGTTTTAACTAGTCAAGGTTGAATACGCAAGGCTTTCTTTCTTTTTTTCTTTTTTTGCTGTTTATTCGTTGCCGTTCCTGTTGTCTTTGCAATCGTTTCAAGCCTCCTGAGTGAACGGGCAGGAGAGTTTCATCTGGCTAATCAAGTAATAAATAGCCTCTACTCTGTGATGGTTTTTAAAGGCTTCTGGAGCACTGAGCCCCAGCTCTCCAGTGGCTCCACATGCGATCATCTACAATCATTACTTGTTCCTCAGAGTTGAACAGGGATTACCCCACAGCAACTCCTGGGCTGAGGGCTTGAATCATAAAAAGGAAAAAGACTATCCAGCAAACAGCTAGATTTGGTGGCCCAACTGCATGCAAATATTGATGGAGAAAGAACAGATAATGATAACTCTACTGTATGCGCTTGTGTGCGTGTGTGTGTGTGTGTGTGTGTGTGTGTGTGTGTGTGTGTGTGTGTGTGTGTGTGTGCGCGCATATGTGCATGGGAACACTAAATGAGAAAGGTGCAAATCAGGACATTGCTGTAATAGAGCCTAATAAGTGAAATGAAGTAGAAATTCTCTTTCATAGAGTCCTGTGGAAACGCTGTGATAGTTTTATCCTGAACACTCTCAGCCAAAGAAATAAATTATTTCTAAAGATTTCCTATGGTGATTCGATATAATTTTAAACCTTTTTTTTTTTTCTTTTTTTTTTTTTTAATTTTGTACAGGATCACTGAAATTCATTATCGTTCACTGCTTGTTCTAGTGAACCTTGAAAATGTTGACTTACCCTGTGGCATGCTAACCATCTGAACCACACAGGATCCATGACACTGCCATGATATTTGAATCGGCCAACATTATGAAGCAGGGATTTTCATCATACTTGTGGGTTGCTATCATGCCATTTGACAAATTCATGAAACAGCAGCACACTTTCTGTCAAAGGCTTTTGAAGATCGGCTGGTGCCATCCATCAAAGTGGTGTGTAGGCCCTTCACCGAAAAGAGGTCAAATGAACAGATAAACATTTCCAATTAATTCTCCAGACTTTGATTCTTCAGAGTAAAAAAAAAAAAAAAAAAAAAAAAAAAAAAAAATCATCCTATCACAACTCCTTTCCTGACAACGGCTTCAAGCATAATCATAACACCATACGCACATTTTATCCTTATTTTTTATGTGTACAATGCAGTTAATTCCATTTTTTATTGCCTAGCTCATACCCACGGAGTCTGCTGTTCAAATCTAAAAAATCCACAAAATTGTCAGGACACGACAGCAGCCCGAGCAATGAGCAATTTTTGCTCCTTAGTATGCACATAGTATTGTGATGGACTTGGGAATACAGCTGTGGAGGCACCTGCAGGTTCATTTGCAAGCTAGCATTCAAAATCTCTAAGGAATCATTTCAAACTCCTGATTGGACACCTGTCAGCTCTTCCGATCCACCAGACATTATTAAATTGTAGCTAATGATTGGTAAATTTCAGCCAATCACATGGATTGACAAGAGGACTCCATAAAGAGAGGAATTTGTGTCAGCGCTGCTGTGGAAAAGGCGAAAGCTCAGTAAATTAGTGTCTGTATGGATAATACATTTGATCCTGATTAGTGCATGCAAAATGTCAGCATATTTTGAGAAATGCTGACAACAAGCAGAACATCCTCTAAGAGCAGTCAAAAGTTTTTGTATGTGCAAGTATTTTGTGGGCAGAGGAAAAAATATTTGTGTGCGTGCATTGTGTGTGTGAGGGAGAGACAGAGAGGGAGCGAGAGCGTGGGTGCGTGTTGTGTGCAAGGCCTTTGTGAATGCATGTTCTGTGAGTACATGTGCACGGCCATGGGTTCATGCTTGTGGGTGTGCACGTGTGTGTGTGTGCGTGTGTATGTCTGTGTGGGGGTGTGTGTGTGTGTGTGTTTTCTCTTGTCCCAGAGGGAGGGTGCTGAATAACAGGCCCTTTTTGACAGGCTGGGACGCTGAGAGCTGTCAGCCCCCTCGCCAGGCCTGGGATGAGTAGTGAGAAAGAGGGAGAGAGGAGAAAGTGATAGAGAGAGAGAGAGAGAGAGAGAGAGAGAGAGAGAGAGGGAGAGAGAGAGAGAGAGGGGATTGGGGGCTCCATGTGTTTAGACTAATAGGAGGCCAGCGTTCAGCTTCTCCTCCAGCAAGAACAGACAGTTGAAATCTCTGGGCAGTTAGCACAGCGCTGCCTCTCAAAGATTTCCTGTCAGATCATGTCTATAAGAGGGGAAGAGGTTCTCAATAGCAAAGGGGGAAAAAGAAGAGAGGGAAAAAAAAAAAAAAAACAGTACCTGGCAAAATTGGCTGCCTTCATGAGAACTGAGTAGCTTGAATGGAGTTCTAAAGTTTCGGCCTGACAAGACGCACATTGATAAACAGCGAGCGCTCGCTCAATATTTACGTTCAACCTGTTCAACATTTTAAATCAAACAGGGCAGAGGCTCGGGATGCCAAAGCAATTAATACTGAGAACATTATGATATTTGGGATTAACAAGATAATAAGATGCCACTGTTTGCATGTTTAAGCTCCTGGCCATTGGCGCGGTTTGAATGAAACATATTTTGAATCCAATAATTGCCAAGACCAAATCCACGACTCTCACTGTTGCATACAGCGCAAAATCAGATGAAAAATATAATTAGAATTGCTGAGAGCAGAAATGTTGTCATTCAGAGTTTAGAGTGTATGTCGGTATAATAATCTGATTAAGTAAGTAAAAAAGAAGTTGAACATCTTTAATTAGGGTAAAGTACATTGTTTTGTTTTATTAAAATACCTAATATGGAAGCTTCCCTCTGACTTGGTAAAACTGTTAGGCTTTGCTGCACTGCATAACCTTTAACCTTATTTTCAAATTACCAGTTGCTAAAAACTTTTTTTTTTATTTCCACACACTGTTTAATTTAATTGTCCAAACTTTAATCTAAAAAATGTGTTTCATTTATATAGCATTAATTTTCACATATGCAGAGAGGGGTTCAGGTTGGCTAAAATAAGTCAGATTATTGGCTAGGATAAAATGTTATTTCCTCCTAATTATAGGAATTGCCACATACTGCAGGTTTTCAATTTAAAAAAAAAAAAAAAAAAAAAGATGCTCTTAGGCAGCTCAAACATGCTGCCATGCATCCTAAGTGAGATGCAGAGAATTTTACAGCTGCCTAAAAATGTCAACAATGTAATGAGCGAGTGGTTTCACAGTGCCTAATATATAGACAGGAAGTCTACAACCTGGGCTGTTTATTTCACGGGACAACAATTCCTCCGGCTCTGACCAAGTCTCAATTTTTTCCACGTACAGTCACTGTTTATTTGCACATGTCAAAGCTAATATTGCCTTTTGTTTATTTATTTTTCGCATTATGCTGGTCCCTGCGCTACGTGTTTACAAAATGCTCTCATTTGGTTTCAGAGATGTAGACAACGCTGACCTTAAGCCCATTATAAAGTGTTTTTTCTGATTTCTAAATATTTAATTGCATCCTGCTATGTAAATGATGCCAGGCTCAAATATCAATTATGCCACACATTGAGTACAACAGAGTTGATATTCTGTGATGGGGCCTCAGTTTTTTTCAGTGGATAATTGAGGTATTGTGTTGACACAGTGCTAGGAAAGGGTTTAGATAACTACCACATCGGACTATTGCAAAATGACATTACTAAATGCAACAGGAAAATGTCAACATTACCATATATTGCTAATTGGACGCTTTATCTCCACAGTCTTAAAATCTGCAGTTTTCACATAATGAATGGTTTGCCAAGAATTACTGTCGCCAGGCATGATATTGAATGCTGGCAGTGAGATCAGGCTGAACTAATTTTGCAGGGGTGTAATAATATGCTTCATTCGTAGTCAGCTCTCCACCAAGGCTACACAGCATACTGACAAATGCATTTCAGCTAATTAGCAACGCCCCGTACTGAACATGTGTCAGCGGCCACGTGAACAGACAGGAAGACAACGTGTACGCCGCGCTCGGTGGCTTAAACACACGGCTGGCTGCAAGACATGACTTGCGGATCACGTAATACTTTAGATTAATATGAGCTGAAGTTAATCTGATCTGGAGATTATAGTAAGCCAAAATAATGGTGCCCACTTCCCGATGGTGTCCTTCATCCCTGACCCATCAGATTTCTAGCCGGGGTATGAGTCATAGAGGAAGGAGCCACGGCACACCTCACATAACATGCTCTTTGAATTAAAGCGGCTTTCAGAAAATCAAGCTCTACTGTGTTTGAATTGTCTTGGCTTTTGTTATTTTATTCCGTTTTGCATTTTATCTGATACTAGATTTTAAGATGAAGTAATTGCCACAGGCATTTCGGTGTCCAGGTGACTCTGGTTAACTGTGCGTAAGACAAATACGATACTTTGAGCTTCACAACTGCATCCTCACATGGAGGCAGTTAGATTTTTATTTCTGAGTCGAAATCAAAAGAACTGTTTTATTTTTTAAGTGTTTTTAAAATGTGTAACAGAGAAGTTAAAAGGGCAAAGACGTATCACTTGAGCATCGCAGAATGCGGAGGCTTTATGGCTAAATATCAACTCCGAACACAGATGGAACCTCGTAATCCCAAACGGACTATTATTCCAGGAGGAGGAAACTCTTCTAGTTGCACGTTGTCAAAATGATGTGAGTTTAATGACCGGTGACAATCATTTACTTCAATTATTTTCTCTTGTCGCCGGTTACGAAAATGTGTCATGATGACTGCGGCAGAGGCAGCCATAAAAGATAAACGTCCTGAAACAGAAAACAATTAACATACTGACCCATAACACTGACAGCATTCTCAGCTTGGCACCAGTGTTCTCTGTGGGTTGTCAAATCCTTAGCTTTCTATTAGGATGTGTAGGAACGCGTCTCTGCTTATTGAATTGTTGTGGGGGGACCCTTGCCTGGGGGTTAATACAACAATTTACTCTGGACTGCCTGTGGATGCATTGCCATGATTTGTTTGGTGAGTGTTGTCAGCCTGCAGGGTTTGGCGCGCTCTCCTCTCCCTGTTAAGTGGGAAGATGTAGTGAGTTCCAGGGGAGCTCCATCATTTGCCTCCCACAGCAGATCTGTTTAATAAGTCAATGGGAATGAAAGATTGCTCAATGCATCGAAAATTTGTTTCTCCACGTCACCCTTATTCAGATTACATATCATCCTTTTTTTTTTTTTTATCATCCCCTCAGGTTGCTATATGACAGTAGGTTAACTCTAAATATTCAGTGCTGGCTTGCATTAATTGTCAGCTATATCTGATAACAGCACTGCTTTGTGCGGAATCACAGTTCATATGCAAAAACAGTTATTTCCATTTGTGTTAATGCAAAAGCTGCAATGACATTTTGGATTTTGGGTCCAGAAAGTATGTTATGTGAAGCATTTTATACAATAGTTCTTTTTTATTTTATTCCTGGAATGGCGTTCATCAGTTTTGGCAAATAAACTCTTCACTTTGTTGTGTTAAAAACATTTTAGTATTAACTATTACAGTCCCTACACCTCATGCAAACCAACTCCAATTCAACTGTGGGGAAACTTGCAAGTGAAAGATCATTGGCTGCACTTCACTGTAAACCATTTATTTACTTTCTTTTCTTTACTCACACATGCATACACTCCGCAAGGGAAAAAGCTGTCAGGCTCCGACTGTGATCATGTGGGAATATAGTGTAGTGGGAATATAGTGTATGGTTTGATTCACAGCTCGCTGCTGATGCCATCGCATCCGTTTAGGTTTCCACCTGACAGATTTTCGTTCACATGCAAACTCTGTCTCTGCACCTCCACCACCTCATTATGCCTCAAGTGTCAATGAAACTATGAAAACAATGGTAACGTTTTCTGCATATGATGGCACGGAGCATAATGAGGCTTATATTTAGCTGTTTTCCGCGCTCTGTAGCGCCTTGCCCAAAGTTTGAGCGCAAGATGTCAAAATAAAGAAAGAGTTATTCTTCAAACGCTCCGACTCAATACCAATTCTTGTTGCCTACAGGAGTTTGCTTTGGCGATGTCAGCGTGATCAACACAGCGCGGCATGGAGGCCTACCTTCCTCCACGCAGGGCTGATGGTAATCATTCGCAGAGGTAGTGGGCTGCCATTGTGGATTGTGTTTTGCTGATGTTTTCCTCAGCGCCTTACATTTAAAATAGCCGTAACCCACGTAGCTCTCCCCCATGTTGGATTTCAAAAGAGGGCCTGGATAGATTTTGCCAAGATCCGCTGGAGTTGTATCAAGTATCCCTATCCTTATTGATGGCAGCAGAAAAAAAAAAAAAAACCCTGAACAATGTGTCGCTCCAACCTGATCTTGAGAAGCCGTGAGGCAGCTTTTTGCCACATAGCGGTGGAATCATCTTCCAGGTGGGTAGCTGCCCCATCAATTTAAGCTTCCACTTTCATCAGGAAAACCACTGTTTCGCCGTTGTCCCCTTGAACAGCAGTTGAAAAAGACCTGGAAAAGGAATGTCTGCTGGCAGGTATGATTGTGCCGCGACACAATGTTATCAAACGGACACAGTTTTGTTGAACATTTGGGGGAAATCATTTTGCTCGATCTTTCACTGTCTGCCGGGCTGCGAGGCAGCTGTTGGGAGACACACCACCTGGTGAGCAGCTTTGAAGTACACTTTGAGGATTAAATTATTCATTCAGGATGGCGACATGTATCCAGTATGCCCGAGACTGTGGAGGAGATTTTTGCCTCCTGCAGCTCAGCTTTACCGGACAAGTCAGTATCTTTCAGCACACCTCATGAAAATGCGCAGACTTTTCACAGTAGTCCAGTATCTGAGCAGACGAGGCTTAATAACGAAGCCCTCCATCAAATTAGTGGACTTTTGATTGTAAGCAGCAGACAAAGGTATTGAACAATTTCCCCCCCCTCACAGCGCACATGAGGCGCTTGATGATCGGTGACCCGTTCAGCGCGTTGTCAGCAGGATGTCCTAGATTTGAGAGTGATTGCGTCCATCAGGAGCCCTCGAGTTTAAAAGGAATCCTTGCTCAGTGACAATTTTCTTAAGTAGGGTATCCAGCCCCCTCTGAGCAAAAAAAAAAAAAAAAAAAAAAACTTTTCAACAGTTATTTTGAATTTTAATCCAGCCACAGTACTTTGGAGATAAATCCTTGTCTGTTCACAAAGGTTTGACGCTAGGAGTGGAAAAAGCAATTTAGATGTTATTAATAATGTGGATGATTGACAGGAAATTAAAACGGGCCTGGACTGTGACGAGGAGACCCAGTGGAAAACAATTATGCTATTATTGAATATGTTTGCTTGTTTGATGCTCTGCCCATCACTGAATGCTCATTTCTTTGTCAGAAATATATGCATGGTTTACTTATAACTATCTACATACTGTATCATCAAACAAGTGACTCTCTGCGTCTGGGCGGCCGAGCTCTCTTATCACCAAAAAAAAAAAAAAAAAAAAAAAAAGCCAACCTATTCTCATTAAAAAAAAAAAAAAAGTTTGATTAAAAGGTTGTTTTTATTTTGCAAGAGCACAATAAAAATGCAAAAGTTTGGCCACACCTTCTTATTCAATGGTTTTTCTTTACTTTTATTATTAAAACACATTCTGGTTTGTTTAACACTGGTTTTGTTTTCTACATAATTCCATTTGTGGTCTTTCATAGTTTTGATGTCTTCAGTGTAGAAAATAATAAAAATAAAGAAAACCGTTGAATGAGAAGGTGTGTCCACACTTGTGCTGTGTGTAAGTGAATTTTCAGCAGATTTTTCAGTTTCTGGAGCAGTGCAGAGGGCTTGATGATAGCAGTGACCAGCAGTCAGCAGGAAAATACCAAATGGAAGAAATATGTTAATTTAAGTATTTTGATATATTAATTTCAGCTGTAGATTGTTCATTGTATAAACAATATTCACTGTCCCACATTTTATTATCATTATTTGTTGGCTGATTGCAGGAATATCATTTGGCTTTTAATGACCTGGACCTGAACTTCTACTTATTTTTCTTAGGCTCTTTGTATTCTATTCTATTCTACACTATTCTACTCTACTCTGCTGCAGGTGATTAGTGATATATGCAGGCTAAAATGCACAGACTTGTTATTCATATGGCTGACAGCAAATAAGTAATGTGACTGCCCATGTCATGTAAGCATAATTATATACTGTATAATATTATATTTAGTGGTTTAAACTAATTTAATTTAGTGTGTTTTTACAGAGATAAAAGCACAGAAACACGTGGAAAAACACAGTGAGGAAAAACAATATTAAAACATAAAAAAAAAAACTCTACAAATTTGAACAAGTGTAAGACAAAAAAAAATGTGGTCTCATAAAAAAATGATCTCACGTCAGAGCTGTAACCACTGCAAAAACACAGCTGCTTTCGGAGAAAAACCTCAAAAATTCTGCGTCTGATCCACAGCGCTCTTTTGTTTTTCTAATAAAATAATAAATGGACAAACACCGTCTTAAGTATTAATGGCAGTGCGCTGCATGTTTCTTTAATGGGGGTAAAGGAAGAAAAGAGAAAGAGAAGGCACCGACTTTAAGGTGAAGCAGCTCCTATTGTTTCTCAGTGGAGCAGCTCGGGGATTTCTGACATCAGAAATCAGAGTTGTTTGAGAATGATGTGCAGCAGCAAAACTGTGACCTACCCACTACACTGCCTCTGTAAATGAGCAGCATTCCCCCATAGTGTCAAAACATATAATGGAAATTGTCAAGAAATGCTTAGCCTTACAAACAGGTAATGCAAAGTGATGCACAGTATGATTCACTCCATGGCTTTTGCATAGAAAACCCGTGGTGCAGAGGTAGTTGTGCTGTGTATTTTTAACTGGTACCCAGGAAGAACGAAATGAGCATGCAATGAAATATAATTTTATCTTAACTGATGCAGGGGAGCAAATTATTAGAAGGCCCTTGAGGCCTGCATGCTACAGAAAAGTGCGAACCCTGTGGTTATGCAATAATTACTCTGATACAAAACACCACCATCTCGACTAAGCTCAGACCCAGCTACAGGAAAAATGCTAACAGGAAACTTGCCAGCATTACTTGACTGTTGGAAAAAAAAAAAAAAAAAAAAAAGAAGGAAAAAAGAAGAAGAGGAAGAAGCATCTCCACCTTGTTAGCCTTGGTAGTGTGTGAAGTGAGGTTTAAGTGAGCGCTGGCTGGTTTCTTCCTCATGGAATATATTAGACTGTATATAGCAAAGGCTATTATGTCATTTTCACTTTTCCCTCTTGCCCAACTTGCCTCCTTGAAACTAAGATACAAGTGTTGGTAAGAGACTTAATTTGATCCATATGTAAGGCTGGATTTAAACCGTGTCAACGTGTACTTTTATCTGGCTCGCTACATTAAAGAGCCAGCGGTGCATTACAGATCAAGAATGTAAACCTTTAAAAAGCCGGCCCACTGTACTGCACCAAGAGGTGTGAGAACAACGGCCACTAATACTGACCAGTAACCGCTGCCATCATGTTCAATCCACCCTAGATCTCTATTACCATACCCTGCCAGGTACAAGAACCTTGAGGCTACTTTTCTGTGGCACAGATTTAATTATGTGCCATATTTACACATATTTTAAGCTGATTTGATTGGGGGAAAATGAGATGATTGAGTCCCAACATTTCAAGAAGTCAGAAAAGCTGATAATCTGGTTGAGTAAGCCTACTATTATCTCTTGATACTACCAGCTACAGCACCTGCGACGAGCTCTCGACAGCCCCAGACAGGTCTCCGCTTTTAGTAATTAAATTAGACAGTCATCGTTGGCTGCCATCTTTTTTTTTGGTGAAGGGGGATGAATACGAGCACCCTTGACGCACAAAAGAAGTCAAACAGAGCGTCTTGGCCGGTCTCCCTGAATCCAGACACTCCTGGGAATGTCCGCTCTCCAATAACATTTATAGCCTGGGATGGAGGCGTAAGGCACCATATGTTTCAAGCTTCCTGCAAAGCTTCCTGGTAAGGAGGGAATAATTTAACTTGTCACATCTGCTCACAGGCCAGTCCAGAAGGATTTATCACTAATTCAAGTGGTTTCTAAACTGTTGGAATATCAACCGTGGCGGCTGTACTTTGTACCATAATCTTCTCACGCGTTGCCGTCTGCACCACAGAGGAAAGGTCTTAATGTTGTTCCATGGAGGAAGTGGCCAGCGGGACCTATGATCATTGTTAATGGGGGGGAATGTGGCCAGTTAAGTGAACTTGGCAAGGGTCAGACAGGATCACTGATCCGGTGGTTGTTCTATAGAGTGAGATAATGATTTATCCCATTGAAAGATTGCACTCGCTCTCCTCTCTTTCGCACGCACGCACACACACACGAGGTACTAAAATATCTCGAGAATGTGAATCCGAGACCCCTTCCAACGTGCCACTTTCAACATTTTTTTTTTTTTTTCTTTTTCTCCAGTGGAATGATCTGGGAAAATGAATAGCTGTCAAATTCAAGAGAAAAAGCAGGAATACCTCCACCAATACACACTGTATCCCATCAACCTTTGAAAGAAAAGAAGGAGAAAATGGAGCACACACCCATGCTCATACTGTAATTGTTTTTTTTACTGGAAATAATTAATCAATAGCAAGTGTGTTACACTAAATGTCAAAAATATCATCCACCCCACACCCATTCCCAGTATTCCTCTGGCATAGCAGCCGTGTGGTTAGCGTGCCATTCCTGGCATAGAGACGTCAGACTCAAACCAAAATCTACATCATGAGAGCGCCATGGAAGTGAAGCCTGGTGGAAGCAATGTCAGCAGATCACAAATTATGCTGACTGTAACCAAAAACAAAAACAAAGAAAATAACACAAAAAATAAAAAACAAAACAAAACAAAACAAAACAAAAAAACCTCACTGTGAAAAGCAAATACATGACATTTGGTTGTTGTACCTGCCATCTAGATGCAGCAGGAGTTTTGATATGAATTTGTGGTGGTGTGGCTGGTAAACTTTCCCTTTCAGCAGTGAACTGTCACCAAAGTTTAGAGGGCCACGGCTTTGTTGCTGGTAGATTTTTAACTACTGCATGAATTATTTTCTTTTTGTTCACTGAATGAGTCAATTAATTCCAGAAAAGTAGCACAGTCCCTTGCGGGACTCTCATTTTACCAGACACACTGTTCAGTTGAAAATCCTTATTTACTCCATTTTCTGTGCAGTTATCCCTCGGCTGCTCTTATTCTAGTTCACAGTCTGTAAGCTGGCAGAGATTAGTTGACTTATTCATCACAGAGGGAGTCTGTGTCGATTGCAGAGCTTATCCAATGTGATTAATGTTGGGTTTGTAGAACTACCAAAGAAAACACAGATTGGTCTTTTATGGGGTCTCCTCCACTGAGAGAGACATTGGAAAGATATAATATGTGTTGTGTGGTGTTTTTCTGTTTTTTTGTTTTTGTCCGTGTACAGATGTAACCGTTTTAGAGTTCCCAGTATTTCATTGCATGTTTGTTGAACTACAGCTGCACTTAGGCTTAGGCTTCATCCCCTAAAGGAACTGTTTGAAAAAATAAAATTTCTCTCTTTCTTTCCTCTCTTTTTTCAGCCGTTGGAAATGGCAAGACATGTCCCACAGCCACTGGTGAAAATGTTAAAATGCACTAATTTGGTCCTACTGTATAGCCTGTGAGAACTAAAGTGGGGAGATGTAGGATAAATGTAAGAGGAGGGATTTTTACAGCAACTACCACTCTATATTATACGTATGAATGATGCAAAGTCTTCAACTTTATGACTTTGCTTCCAGTTAGTGGTTTGGTTTATTCGTTGTGGAGACAAATTGTATGGAGGTGTGGTGTGCTGATTCTCCACTATTTTGACATTTCTGGCGAAGCAGAGTTTTACCACTGTTTAAATTCTCTTTTTCTGTGACACGGATATATCACATATAATTCTCTTCTACATCGAGTGTGCATGTTTATGTGTGCATCCTTGCTCGCATACCCTATGCGCGCATATGTATGCACACGAAGCTTCTGCACTCTTTCAGCTCAGTGTTAGTATTGGACATGGGGCAATTCCCCGAGGCAAGGATCCTCTCTCCACCCAAACAATGAGGTGCTGCTTTTGCTCTCCTGGTGAACGAGGGGAAGCAACCCCGTTCAGGAGGTCAGCTCGGAGCTGTTGACATTGCTCCCTGGTTGCCTGTAGTCCTGGGCAGAGCCTCATTATCACAGGGTCTGCTTGGAAGAGAGTGGGCTTCGTTAGGAAGCAGCTGTCAGTGCTGAGGGGGCGAAGGCAAAGGGAAAAAGCAGATAAAGTAGAGCCTACTCTGCAGTCCAGTCGCAGTGGCGCTCAAGGGCCAGTTGGCTTCACCATTATAGTCTGCCTTTGTGTGTGCATGTGTGCATGGACAGAGTGTGTGTGGCTTGTTTCTGTGCAT
Organism: Myripristis murdjan; assembly: GCF_902150065.1. Taxonomy (NCBI): domain Eukaryota; kingdom Metazoa; phylum Chordata; class Actinopteri; order Holocentriformes; family Holocentridae; genus Myripristis; species Myripristis murdjan. Next base: position 6,861,771 of record NC_043983.1, on the reverse strand, counting down.
GTGGGTGTGATATGTTGATCTTTAGTGCAAGTAGTGCAGTAGTTTCACTTATTTCAGGTCTTTTTGTTAGTGTTTCATTACTGTCGACTGAAAACATGGAGCCACTCTATGCTGGCGCAAGCATTTTTATGCCAGGTTGTCTGCTTATTTTATTTTATTTTATTTATTTATTTATTTTTTATTTTTTTCAAAATGCTTACAGAATATCACAAGTCCTTGACATACATAAATCCCTGACATGGAAACACATGCAGCGCATGGGGTCGTTGCATTTTGATCTCTGACAATGGATGAAATCAGAACATAAACATTATGGGGGTTGCGTCTTCAGCTCCTACAGTGTAATAATTGCCCAGCGTGAAGCTCAGCCATCTGCGTCAGATTACACAACATCTGATTCGAATGACAAAAGAGTTACTGAAAGACACAGAGGTGTGTGAGCTGAAAAGAATTACAGTAAAATGATGTATCTGAGGCAAGGGGCAAGGAAGAGAAATAATTACAATTGCAGAAAGCCATTTTTCAAGCATTATGGAAAGCAGGATGAAATGCATAGTGGAGGTCTACAGCATGTGTCAGATTTCATGTCTGTCACACTCGATCAGTGACCAGGGCTAATGAGATGCTACATGGTGCCTGGGACCGAGGTTGGAAAACTGCTGTTCTGGTGCACATTAGAATCCGGGGAATTCCAAAAATCCAGCATCTGGTGAAAAACAGAGCAACCCTCTGTGGCACAGCGGTCATTAACTTATGGGATTTACAGAGATATGATACCCTGTTGAGGAAAAGTTTCCACACTGACAAGAACAGTTCTTCCAAGTTAACCAATTTTCTGCCCAGCGGATGCAACCCGAGTCAGGTAAAGAAGCAGGCGATGTCTTTCTATTATGAAATGTAATGGACATTAAATAACGGCATACAGATGTAGCGAAAAAGAATGTGGGGGGGGGCTCTGTGGGGCGGATTAAGGCGCAGATCAGCAGCTCGCAGAAATGGTAGAAAGATTGATATGCTGTTGCTTGAGGAAAGTTGGGGCATGAGGCATGAAAATTCATAGTATTTAAATGACCACTGTAGTGTGTGTGTAAAGTAATGATCTTAAATAAGAACCGTGCAGTGTGTGGAGAGATGAGGCAAGCGACTGACAAGCATCTCTTGAGTTTTCTTCACAAATCCATCTATGTACATACACTATGCAACACTCTCTGAAGAAAAAATGATTTTTATTTCCATTCTATTCTATTTTTTTTATTTATTTTTTTTTTGCCCCTTAGTCAAACCCCTAACACTAGTGGTATTTGCACCATACTCCACCATACCTGAGCTATACAGACCACACTGTCATGATCAATAGTGTCTAGCAATATCTACCAATGTGCAAAAATTCTAAAGAATAAAAATGAACACATATGGGGTTTGTTTTCAAAAAATGGACCTTTTTTCAATCAAACAATGAGTACAATTGATAGTGTAGGCATGTGCAACAAAAGGGATTTTGAATTCAGAACGTTTTTTTTTTATGAATCATTACATACTTTCCTTTTTCCCCCAAGAATGCCATTTATCTGCTTTTGAAAACAAACCCTTCAAGTACCTCCAGATAGTGAATGTTCTTTGCCTGTTTGTTACGATGTGAAGAATAATTGCTGGCATTACAATGGAGAGCTGTCTAGACAGTTTAACGTGATGGCCACAAATCATCCAAGAGGATTGGTGAAAATAGAATAAACGCACACACCGGTTAAGTGAAGAATGAAGAAGTTTCTGTGCTTTTCTCAAATTAAGGGACATGCTTTCATAGTGGATTCCCCTGATTCACACTTCATTTTGTTGTGTACACACCATTTTGCTCGTGCGCTCATGTCTCAGATGCCAGTAGATTAGAATTCACTCAGGGTCTCACCGAATGACCAAAAACACAGTACCGACTTGATTACATTTCAACCAAGGTAATCCCACAGAAGATAACAACTGGCCGAGGAAACATTCCCCATTGTTGGAAGCCTGATAGACCAGTCGCTAAGTCGCTGAACTACTGCTGCCCAATCGATGGGGATCTTTAATAGCAATTTCCAGGCACCCTGATGCTATTGATTTCGGTCGACAAACATTTCACTTTGATCATTATGATCCCAGGCTTGCAGCACACTTCCTGGGGCTTCTCCTCATGAGAGGCCCACAATTGGTCTTCAAATGGCATTCTGGTGATGGCTGCCACATCGACTGTGTCCGTCCACAGCCGAGAAGAAAATTGAATTGTATTTGAAAATATGAAGTACACAAACAAGTTAACATTCATGAAAAATCGAGTGTTTAGAGTTACCTTATCAGTTTTATTTAGCATAAAATACATCTGCTTTTCCCACTGCCATGTGTCAGTGCTTGTTGCCTACTGAAGCCAATTTTCCTTCCCCTTCCCTTTCCTTAAAACGGTTCATTACTTTCTCATGCACCCTTTGGTTAGCCCTATTGTTCCGCAAACCAATATTATGTGATGAGAGGAAGAGCACGGAGGGAGCTCTGGAGACTAATTAGAAGTCCTCAAACTTAAAAATCTGTTCAAAGTCTTGTTGTTGCCAAGCACACAAAGGCAGTGACCCCGGGTCTCATTTAATGTTTCTAAGTATCTATTAATGTTGCTTGGGTTATGTTTAGAGCTAAGGGAGGTAAAGGAGCAGGAGCTGATGGATGAGAAACATTAGATGCCCGGCAGGCACTGAACTCTAATATAATGCAGTCATATGGCTACTTTTTCTTTGGTGTACTTCATTACGTTTTTCTTAGGTGGAATATGTTTCTCTTTAAATAATTTATTGTTCCCTTTTTACAGGTTTCTCTCAAAAAGCAATCGATGGCGTCTTCCCAGAGATAAGCATGCCTTATTAATGTTAGATCTTTATCACACCAGGAGGACCACCAGCACTGCTGCTGAGTCTGCTGATAATTGACATTTTCTCCAGATTAAGGTATTTATCATTCTATCATTGTCCATGGGAGGCCCCACAGCTGACCATGCCCACACAGTATTCTGAGAAAGAGGAGGTTTTTTTTTGCACTCTGTATCCAGTATGCCATGCAGTATTCATTTTACCTCCAGAGAGGAAAAAGTTTGTTCCTTAAGGGACAAAGGGAAGATTTCCATTGCAAAGCAAAGCATTGAGCAGAATAATACGGCTTGAATGTGAGCTTTTGAAAAGGTGATATGCACAAAGTGACCTTTAAATCTCACCCTTTTTTGAATGACTTGGGAGGTATCTTTCAGACGCACTTAAATTCACACAAAGCGATGTGACCAATATCCCTCCTCCACGGAGGACCCTGGATATTGGAAGCCCCCACCGCAGCATACATAACATTGACAGAGCAATGTCACTTTAACCACGAGCATTTGCATTTATATGACATAATTGGAAGATTAGGCCCTTGAATTGCATCATTCTGTGCGCATGTAACGATGTAGAATTGCACATCACAAGTATAATGCATCTTGTAATCAAAGGTTTGCTTATAAAACTCAATGCCAGCCATCAGTGCTGATTGAAAGCCGTAGTTTAGGTTTGTTTCAGCCTCCATGACAACGTTTATTTGGATATGATGAGAGGGATGAGCAAATTAAAAGAAAGAGAACTTCCCAGACAAATTGGTTTAATAATAGAGTCACCATTGTCCCTATTGTGCAGACCCAGCAGGGGTGGCCTACAGACAGGACAAAGAGCAGTTAGAGAGGAAAAAAAAAAAAAAGAAGAAGAAGCACACTATCAATGCGGCAAATCAAATTCAAGGCAGATGCCAACTTAATCATTAATTTTACACTGTTTGGCCAGCATTGTCAGTGTTAAATGAATTCAGATGTGCAACAACCAAATGAAATGCTAAGGAGTAAGATGTGATGTATGGCTAAAATAAGTTCCATCGGGGAAATGCATTTTGAATGAGACCACTGTAACTGCATTTGATACACTTCATTTCATCCTCATCTGTCAGGTTTAGCATCAGACAGCGGAGGATGTGCTTAGCTTAATGGATGGGAGGTGACAACTAACAAAGTTTGAATGCTGAGTAACTTCAGGTCACTGTTTTGTTTCCAAGATTGATCGCAGCGGTGGTTTTATGGTCATTGCCTTGGCATCATAAGCAAGAAAAATAAATCACACAAACAGTGGGAGAGCAAACTGACTTGAGACAAGATATAGAGGCTATTTCTCCTCTCACTAATTCCAGTGTTTTAGGCGTTTAGGCTTGAAGACTGCCTGTGTTTGACCCAGATATCACCGAGTGAGTTAGAAATCAGATGATCAGAAATGGATCTGGGACAAATGGGCTGTGTTTTTTTTTTTTTCCATTTGGTGACGGTGCACACCAGGTAGCTACGCAGTGATGTCTTTTAAGGTGCCCTGTCAGACTGCCTGCCTACTTTTAACGGCTGACAATAGAACAAGCAAAGGATGAAAAAGTTCATTTTAATTCATCATCTGCTGCCAAGAGGTACAGCTGTTGGATTTTGGATTTGTCCTGAAGTTGCTGACTGACCTCTTTTTTTTTTTTTTTTTTTTTACAGAGACACGGTTCCTCTGGCACTCTGCAACATAGAGCTACATCAGTGCTTCCCTGTGATCGCTTTGCTTTCCTCATGGGCCTTGCAGTACAGTATTTTGCTGTGACATAAGTATTGAATTGCATAATGCATATCACCCTACACAGCAGCCATGAACATTTTCATGACACTGCATGAGCAGGAAGAGGGAAGGGATTTTGCTTTTTTTTTTTCTCTCTCTCTCTCTGCTTGATGTTGCAAAAATGATGGGCCCTTGCTACAAGACAGCACTGCACACACTTCACCCCACACACACACACACACACACACAGTCAACAACCTGAGCAAAGTTGTTTGCCTGGCCCTTGTATCACTCATTAATGTTTAGCAATTTATGCCGGCAGTAAAACTTTATTACACAGTATTAATTGAATATAATAAAAAAGCTAGAAGCAGCTATTGGCCTACACATAGATCACACAGCCTACATCTGGTCTTCATTGGCCTAATTATTGCAAGTAATGAGATGCTAATTTCAACACTCATACTGCATGCATGAGCAGCCAGATTCATGTGAAACAGAACTTTATGACAAAACTAATAAATAAAACATCTTACTGGTGGTAAACATTAAGCAACTGGGGGGAAGAGAGCGAAATGGGGAGGAACATGGGGCCTCATGATTAACAGTGGACTTATATAAGCACGCCTGTGCCTGAAGGATGGTTTGTTTTGCCCTACTGTTTACTGCTTTATGAGGAGAGTGATGGGCCATTTCATTAGCTCAGTAGTAATTAATGCACAAAATTAGGCAGCCTTTCATCAATTGCAGGGACCCGTGTTTTCAGGTCTTTCATTATTTAGCTATGAAATCCATACTAGCAGCAGAGGCATTAGGGATGGTAATGCTAAAATGTTAGCATGTAGTATAAGCACTGACAGCGGCATGAAGTATTGCTGGTGTCCATATCAGATTTCGGTTAACTTTGCCCTCTTTGGCTCCTCTGTCGCACGAATGCACACTGTGCGATCGTTAAGTGTGAGAGCCGTGTCGTAGGAAATGAAACAGCTCAGTGCAGCCGTGTAAAAATTGGCTGTGATATCTCCCGCAGTGAGGCCTGAGCCTCCCCAGCCTGCGCACAGAATAGATCTCTTGGGGGTATTCCTCACTGCAAGATAAATGAGTTAACCAGCTAACTGTTATTCGTCAACACACACATTAACGCTACAGCATCTCTTGCCTCACCTACCTGTTGATAAGGCAGTGTTAGCCGCCGATTATTTGTAATGGCCGCCTTCTGTAATGACAGTCTTATTAGAGATGCAAACGAGCGACTGGTGATAAAAATTACCAGCATCAAATGCGAAAAAACAAACCTCCTCTCCGATCGCTCAGAGAGGATAAGGCGCTGCAAATAGTACCCTGTGTGAAGCGGTTACATCTTGGAAATATAAGACTTGTATTTCTCTTTTTTTAAGAATCCTAGCTTTTTTGTATAAGGTATCTCTGGCATAAAAGGTAGCCAAGTGTGTTTGACATTATTCTACAAACACAAAAGAGGGATGTGGGTTCTTGCTCATTAGCCCCTTTTTGATCTTTAGCCAAAAAAGTCTTTGATATGTATATTATGTAGAGCTTGAATGTGGCTTATCACCAACACCATTAGCTGTAAAGGTTATAAAGCCAGCATAAACATGAATAATATGGAAGCCAAGCCAAAGCAAGAAACTCTACAAAAAAAAAAAAAAAGTGTGAGGGTGTTCGCAGCTCCTGAAGCCCCTGTGACTGTAGATTTTGTTGATCGTAAGAGGTGAACGAGAGGTATTGCTGATATTGGCAAGCCCATATACTGCAAGTTTCCCATTCCTCCTCCTGTGTTCTTGTCAACATTTACACAAATTTAGACTCCAGACCAGGCGTGTATGCACTCTTTACTGCGTAATATAGGTGATATTAAGTTAAAACATATGCTGCACCTTTTTTTTTTTTTAAATCACAGATCATTTCATTATCGTGTTAAAAATGATGCCAGTAAACAGAATGTTATGTTTTAGAAGGACGGGAAAGGAAAGGAAAGAACAGGAAAGGAAAATAAAAGGATAGGGAAAAAGCAAAAGCAAATAAAGATTTGTCATCATCATTTAAGCAAAACTGTTATTTGAATATAGGCTTTACTGTCAATATTTAAAAACTGCGGGAACATTCTTGACAAGGCGGTATTCCATAAAAACAATTGTAGAGCATTGAAAAAAGGAAAGTGTCCTTTTTTCCCATGGATTATTTCCCCGGGTAACTGAAGTCTTTGGCACTTGATCTCAAACTCCGTTGAGAGGGAGGATTTGAATTGATGTGACTAATGTAAAACAAGGCCAACTGTCAGATGTAAGCCAGTCACTGGCAGTGCACTTTTGCACCCTCCATTTCCAAGGCATAATGATGCATAGCCATCACACTTAAGCCCAGTCTAGTGCCTACATATGGAAAAGGTGTCAGTTGCAGAGGAGGAAATTATGCAGTCCACTAGTTCCCTGTCTAGCGTGGCATCTCAGCTGCACAGTGCTCTCCCTGAAGGAGAGATGACATGTTTATGAGTTATTCCCCTGATGCAGCCTGCACCTAGGAATAGAGACGTGTCCTTTATCCCTTACTAGCCCACTGAGGGAAATCTATAGCGAATAACTGAATAAAGTAAAACATTCTTATTCATCCTATTTTTCACCAAGCCGCCTATGTAAGCTATCACATGTAGACAACCTGTAGAGAGAATAATCAAACACGATGACAACAGATGTAGTGAATTAAACAGAAAAAAAAAAAACTGATAACTTATAACCGTCCTCCTACTAAATGATTTGTGAAATAATGGCGCAAGCTTGTGAGGGAATTATGGATATAAGAGGATGCTGCAACTTTCATAAATGGCTTTACATCCACCAGACAGAAAATATTTTTCTGTTCAAGAGCGCAAGGCCAAAGAAGAATGGTGAAGTCATTTTAGATGCACAAATATGAATGTTAAGTGCTCTCAGAGCCTACAGATCATCAGCTTATCTAACACTGGCCTGACAAAAGCTAACCTTGGAGGTCCTCCGTGGGTCTCAATTTCTCTTTCACTACCAACTGTTCACATCTTTATATGATGAATGCCCAGTGTTCAGCACCACTCGGCTGAGCACCTACTGCATTCAGGAGAGGCTATGCAGGGTTTTCTTCCATAATGAAATATCCGCCATCTGAAAAATGTGACACCTACTTACACAAAATGATTGCCGTCTTGAACGTAAAAAAAAAAACGCTAATAAACGTCATTGTAGTTATTAGCTATCTTAAGACCTCCGCTCGTATAATGGATACATTTTAGCGAATGTAATCATGTGGAAATATTCAGCAATGAACATGAGCTAACAACGTTTTATCCATAAACGTGACGTGAAGTGTTTTGGAATGAAACTCCTCATGCATTCCCGAGTCTCACATGAATAACCAGGGCTTTTGAAAAGAAGAGGAAAATAACCTGTAATAATTTGTCCCTCCAGTAGTGTGGAGATACTCCTGTGGTGTTCCTCTATTTGTCACTGTCAGCCTCCAGACTGAGGATATGAGAAGGAGAGAGAAGAGAGGAGAGAAGAAGGGGGGTGGAGGAGTGTGTGTGTGTGTGTGTGTGTGGTTGGGGAAGAAAACGCTGAAGTATGTGATTAAGAATAATGAGTAAAAAATTGCATAAAGCCTTCTCCCAAATCACATATCAACTCCACGCCTGGCATTATCCCTGAAGCATCTCATCAGTCCTGGACCAAGTCCCCATCGTTCTTCAATACAAGTACGCGTGCGCCCACCCACACACACACACACACACACACCGCCAGTGTAGTCCATTAGCAACTAACACACGAGCCAACATCGCTCTCTCTCTCTCGCTCTCTCTCTCCCGCTCCAGCTCTATCTCTCTGTCTTCCTCCCTCTCCCTCACTCTCTGTCTGTCTCTCGGTGGAGCTACACTGTCTTGAGGGGTGTCTGCGACGGCGTGAACAAGACCTGTCAAATTTCATATCAATACGGTGACCTTCCGTCCCTCGCCGTTGTTCCGCCACTCCAGCAAACACAGCCGGGCCTGCCTGTTATCTCCCAAACCACTGTTTGGAGAGGCATCTCTATCAGAACAGTGGGACAACATCCAATGCATATCAATTGGAAGACTTTGATTTTTATTTGTTCTACACCATCACCGTCTTGCTATGGTACACAGAAATGACAGCAAGGCCCGCTGTATAAACTCTCAAACCACTCGATTCTTGTTGGATTTCGGGCGGAGGAATTCAAGCTGCAAATGTTGAACATATGACTCATTTTCGATTTCGCCTCCTGCCTTCACCTGTGTTGTATTACGTGTGTAATTGACGGCTGGGGGAAAAAAAAAAAAAAAAAAAGAAAAAGAAAAAAGCTGGAACGGTGCAAAAATGAGCTTACGTCGAGCATGCTTTTTATCCATCCATTCACAGAATTTTTTTTTTTTTTCTTCGTCTTCTTATCCGCGCTGTCGAAAGCTTTTCAGATTGAAACAGTCAATTTGAATGTAATGTGCTACTTGGCGCCGGGGAAATAGGGCAAACTAGTGGGAAATGAGCTCAAGTGATTGTCCTTTTTCCAACTATTAGATCACAAATCCTCAACAGCAATTCAGTTGCTGGTAAATGAAAGGCAGAGTTCAATCATTTGTAAGTAATGAGACAAACTGCAGTTTTATTCAAGGGTGATCGACTGACTCACTGACTGACTGCACAAGTGTCTGAGTTTGCGCGTATGTTAGTGCTCTTAATGCAAATCTTTGTTTCACATTTTCCCGCCCGCGCTGGAAAATCGTCAACCCGATCTGCGCCATCTGCATGAAAGACTAGTCCTCTCACGAGATTTTAGCCCGCTTATTCCCATGTGGAATATGTGATACATAGAAATAATTCAGACACCTGCTAGGTGCCAATGAACAATTACAGCAGGTAGGGGATGAAAGCCATCTGTTGATAGACGGGTCATATGGGCTGTCACTGGAATAGGGAGCTAATGTGCTGCTCGTGACACAGCTGAATGTGGCACGCGAAGGGCCTGATGGCAAAAAGGCCCTGATGTTTTAATTAAACTACTGTCTCTCGCCATCCTCGGCGCCAGGCAACTTCCTGCTACGTGGAGGAGCATCAGGTGAACCGATGCTTGAGTGAAGGCACATGAAGGAGATTTAAAGAGGAGGTGGAGCGGGGGTGGGGTGGGGGGGGAGATGACTGCTGATGTGCTTTGTGAATTAGAGTCATGTCTGGATCTCATCATTGTGATACTGTCGCTTTTGGCGAAAGACAGTAAAAGGGGGGTCAGAGGGGGCACGTCTTCATCTCGGCGAGAGAGTGACAGAGGACTCGAATAATCAGATTTTCAGCTGTTTTTATGTTCTTGCTTCGTTGCAGAAATTTCCATCCTCTTCCTCCATCTCCCTGCCGTTCTCTCTCTCTCTCTCCATCCCTTCCCTCTCCTCTCCTCTGCCAAACCAATCATCTGGGAGGGATGTCACACGTTTTGAGAGTGTGAGAGGAGGACATAATATCTGTCAACTTCATCTTCTTCCTGCATTGCTTTCCGTGAGCACTGTGTCCCCTCAACAGCTCTTTTAGAGCCCTTTCCAATCCGTCTATCACCTTCTCCTTTTTTTTCTTTTTTCTTTTTTCTTTTTTTCTTTTTTTTTACAGTGGGCTTTTCACACCCCATGAAATGACAAAAACGCCCTCATGTTCTTGTTTGTCCTGCTCTGCTGGCCATTGTGTTGTTGAGGACCAAATGCTATGTGTGATATTTGAGGGGGTTTTGTGCAAAATTAACAAAATATAACAATATTAATAAATTATTAATACGCTATCATATTTTATATTGTTACCATGTTGGAAGAGGGACATGTGATGCACTCTTATAGAAATGATTCATGACAGATCTTATACAATTTCATATGCTTATTGCAAAGAATATAGGTTCAACATTAAAGGCTCTGCTGCTCACTGTTTAAACACAGTCACCAAAACCCCACTACCGCCTTGGATAAGATCATAAAGGTGATATGATAAGATTATAAATCAAATCAGATAAAGCTCATAAATGAGCATTTATTGATGCCAATGTGGAAATCAGACTTTGCAGCCGGAGGAATTATTGGATACAGCACTAGGAAATAGCATATGAATAAGTATATAGCACATGGGGATGTATTAAAATGTAACACAGCCAGTAATAAACATTTGAATATGTTGAATAGAAATTTATGAATGGGAAGAGAATGATTGAAAAGAAAGTCCACATTATATCGGCTGGTGAATGCAAAACATTGGTTGTAGAAGATATTGAGCCATAGAAACAACAATGAAACATGTATGCCACACACATGCAACAGTTATGTGAGATAACTGCAACATGAGATAAAAGGAAAATATAGAAATATAGAAATCACTAGATACATGTAATTGATATTCTGCAGGAATTGCACTGAAATATCAAGAATGTATATGTGAAGTTAAGATGTGCACAGCCTGGAGTCATAATCGCATTCACAGTGTATCAACATGCACATGTGCACTGTAAAAAACTATTTACCTTAGCTATTATTTATTCAATTTACAGCTGCAGATAACACATGCACAGAATGGGCAGGTTTTGACATGTGTATACAACAACAACAACAACAAAAAAAAAAACTTTCTGTGTACCATACGCACAGAGAGAGTGCCATTCTTTAATGTTCACCTTATTGCGTTATTGTGTGCATTTCTCATTCCCATTGTCAGAATATGGTTGGCATATGCAGAAATGTGTCCAGTCATGCTGTATGTATGAAATCATATTCAAAGAATGTCCACAGAATGGGTGTATATCAAAGCTGCACAAGCTGATACACAGCAAAAGATGCAGAGAAAGGGAAGAAAGCAAGCCCGGGCTGGTGTGTATAGGCAGTGCAGGCATCCTGCTTTACCTCCAAGTTGGCCGAGGCTGGGGCTGTTTGGGCAGGGAGCTCTGTACAGTGTAATGGCTGCTGGCACAAAAGAGTGCCTGCAGTGCTGTGTTGCACGCCGGGGTGCTGAGGTGGAGGCTCCACATCAGTTCAGGGGGCGGGAGTTGTTGTCTAGGAGGGAATTCAGTTTAGCTCACTTTGGTCCTCATCCTCTGCTCTCCTATTGTCTCCAAGATGCCCAGGTTGAGCCCTATGACAGAGCCAGTGTTTCCCCCGGTTTGTTTATCCCACCTGCCCCTAAGATAAGTTCAAACTTCAAGGCACTACACCGACTTTGTGAAAGTTTAACCCATTGGTTATCTGTCCAAATATCTGACTTACTGTTAAGTGCTCTTAGGCAGTTTGAATTGTCCAAAGTGGACATCCAACTGGTGTTCGATCTACGACCTGCACGTTCATTATCTCTGGTGCTAAAAGCTCGGTCTTCATCATGAATCAAGCCTGGAACAAATGGCACAAAACCTTTAGCTCACCTGCTAATTTTGCTCATCATCTGTGTAAACAAAAAAGTTACTCTGCCAAATTTTAAGTGTATTTTCTCCATCCCCTAAGCAAGCCTGGCAAGTCTGGCTTAGATATTTGTCATTAATATTTATTAACTAAACAATCCTCAGGTTACGTTTACACGGATAGTTTTTTTTTTTTTTTTTTAATACAAAAACTATTTTATTCTTTACTTTTCTCATGAAAAAAAAAGCTGTCTGTCTGTGCACACAAAACTGTGAAGTCTGTTGGATGAACAAGAAGCCGAGGAGTGTGTGGAGCGCTGACTGGAGCGGTGACGCCCAAAGCTGTGCAGAAAACAAAGTGGGATGACAAAAACAAGGGTGAGAGCTCCATGATGATGAAGACAAGGCAGAGGTCCTGCTGTGCACAATCTCAGTGGTGACGTCAGTGTGATTAAATCGGACTGTTTTCACTGTCCACGTGAGAAAAGCGCAAGGATGTTTTATAAAGGCTAAAATTTGAGAAATAATCTCTCAAAACATGGACGTGGCTCTGGAACTGCCAAAATATTTCAATTTGTCTCTTCTAATCACTTAACGGTCAGCTAGAGCTTGACATGTTGCCTGCTAAGGAGAATTTATTCAGCGCAGAACACCCCACCAGAGACAGGCGACGCTGGTGCCAATCCTCTCATCACTTATTTGATTAGGTGCCCGCTCGGCCAAACTCCTAAAAAGTCTGTTTAGTCTTTTAATGATCCTGTAATAAAATTATGTCAGCAAGGACATAACTCAATGTGTAAATATCTATAGATGTAGATATAGATCCGCTTTAACACCTTGCACATTTGATACCTCCACTGCAGATGCTGTATATAACAGCTTCGACTTGTTGCCTTAAACATTTGTGTTGCAAGGTAGTCTTACCCACTAGAGAATGTCTTGTCCTTTACTTCTTCATTTTCTCTTATTTAGGGGGAGTTAGGGGGAACCAAGAGAGGGCCAACATGCTCTCAAGTGAAAACGCTCTATATGTTGTTGCATGATTTGGAGCATATATAATGTTTTTATTTTGTTATGTTGTGTTTTGTTTTGTTTTATTTTTTGTGCCAGCTGGCAGCGATAGTTTTGAAGCAACTGAGATTTTAAAAACGGGGCATGTAGTCACTAATGGCTAATGTAATCATCTTAATGTTACACAATGTTTGTGTAGGCATGGTTTGTACTTGTGGTTGGCTGCAATACGTTTAGTATGAGCTGACTGTATTAGTGAGCATCGATCTACAATGGTGGATTAATCTTTTGACAGGAACTGTGTATGCAGTGCCTCAATATACAGATTTTTACTGACACCCTCCAGCCAATCAGGTTCAGGTATTCACTGTGGCCATGGTGTAGCACTGAGGAACAGTGGCACAGTGGAAAGCAGCGTGGTTAGGCTGGTGGATGGGTCTACATGCACTACAACATTTTTAACTGTGTTTAGGGAGAAACATATTTTGTGTCATTTGTTTCTGATCTGTATCTGTATTTCTGGCTTTAATAGCATTTCAGTGTCACATGGTCAGGTTTAGGCACTACACCCGCTTGGTTACAATAAGATAATGTACAGAACGTTTGCAAAAAAAAAAAAAAAAAAAATTAAAGACCACTGGACTCAAACGCCATTCACCTGAGTGAAAGTTGGCAGACTAAGTGACTACAAATATTCATGTGATACTGTACAAATATAATCTACGATAACATATGTTCCCCTCAAAATGTATGTGAGAATGCAATCAGGTGTGTCTGTGAGTGAATTTATAATTTTAGCAGGGTGTATTCTTGTCTAATCATGAAAAAAAAACCCTAATGTGACCTGGGTCTTTGCTGCCTAACCTTAAGCAAAGTTTTGTGTGCCTAAAACCAACCCTCGCCCTAACCCTGTTTAGAATTGTTTTAGTTGCCTTAGCTTAACTCAAATCTTAACCACTTCTCAGTCCTGACTGGGGAATTCGCTGGGCAGTCCCGACTAAACTGAACTGTTAACTAACCTTCTCATTAAATGAGGAAATTAGGGTGTCCATGTTCGGCTGCTGTCACATAATCCAGTTTGTGGCGGAAGAAAGAAATCTTCATATAATTTGTGTCCGCATTGCCTCTCGAGGATTTATGAGGCCATGCTCGTTTCATGAAATTTCATAAGACGGCATGCAGCCCATCTCAAGCTGTAAAGACACATTTTCTCCTCTTGCATTTTTGACAGCTCTGTTTCCTCCAGACAACTTTGGAAGAATGTTCTCCAGCAAGATGATATAGCTCACCGGTGTTAAGGCTTTAAAACATGACGATTTCATTCTGAAATGTACTGTTCAAGGTTTTCATGACTGATTATAAAATTCAAGCTACAATTTTAAATGTAGTTTTTAAATGTAGTAAGAATAAAATGTATGTATTTTAATATGTAGAGACAATAGAGGGTACCAAATAGGTTTATGCCCAAGGTTTAGGAGGAAACTGTTGATTGTAAATTTGAGCAACAATATCACAGAAAGTTTTGGGGGAGAACAGCAGCAACATGACAGCCACATCACAGGAGAATATACAGGCTTCAAAAGAATTCAGCGGTGTTTCCTGTTGTCCATCTCACCTTTCCTTGTGAACCTCGACAGGGATTCTAGTATTGACTTGTTTCACAGTTTGACAGATCTGGTGGGTTAAAGACAATTTTCTTAGAGGCTGAATAAGTTTGTTGTCAGCTCATAAGACTGTTTTAAAGTCTAGGTAATCCACCAAAAGCTGTCAAAATGGAAAGTAATCTCTTTCTGCTTATCACCTTCAAGCAGTTTATTCTCCCGTTCCTTCTTATTCCCAAAGATGAACTTTTCAATAGTTTCTCCTTTCACTTGCTTCTCTTCTTGAACTGAAACAATATTTACCTTTAGGAGTTCAGGTGAATTGCAAGAGACAAGATGCACTCGCTGCTTTAAAACATTCACAAATTCACAGGAATTGCAGGAACTTTACAGCAACAAAAAAAAAAAGGTTAACAAGTACCTGAATATTTAGTAACACAGTCTGATTAACAGTAAATGCCATTAGCTGTGCGGTGGCTTTTTTAATATGGGACTGCACAGGCCTAGTTGATATTTAGTGTATGAGCATTTTAATATTTTATCAAGCTGTGAAAGCACCAACAAAATTGAAATATAAAAAAAGGTTTTTGCTCAGCGTACACTCAGCATTGTTGTGTTCATGTTGAAGAATTTAATAGAAGCGCGAGCCACATTGCACAGTAAGTAATTGTCTACATGACTGGCAAGTGCAAAAATAGATTATTGATCGGTCAGCACAACGCAGTCCAGTGACATAACTGTGCGCACCGGGTTGTGTGTGCTTTCGAGTAGGTCGCTGCCTCACCAAAAACAACAGAGTTACGCGTTGCAAATGTCACAGTGGTGCATATGTGTGTGTGTGTGTGTGTGTTTAGATGCATGTACGTGTCTATGCGAATGAGGCTGCAGGAGGAATAAATATCCCCTCTGTGTCAGCTCTCCAGGTCTATCCGAGTGTCAAGGCGCTCACGGCTGCTGGTATAATTGACTGGAAAGATTTCATTTTCACAGTAACATGGAGCAAGACAAGCAACTTGAACACCTCGCGAAGCCGAGCGTCCCTCGGACAAGTTCATTTCACATTTTATCACGGGCCCGGTGAAATACACACACTCACCACCCGCTCTTATGAGTGGCTCCAATTGATTTCTACATCTGTGACAATAGTTAGGGTTGCCCTCCATCTCCAATCTCCAAACATGGCAATTTGGAGACGTATATTTACCATACAAGAGCTAAGTAAGTAGATGTAAGTGTGAGGCATGAACCGGTGGGACCCAAGGGGATTCACAAATATAGAATTTGTGAGCGACATCATGACCCAGCACATGGAAGTAGGGAACAAAGAGAAAGTTGGCAGTAGATGTTATCAGCCCCCCTGGGGAGACACTATTGTGAGGTGTCCTTACTGTACAGGCTCTATCAGATTCCTCCTACTGCTGAGAGAGATAGATTGTGAGGAGGGGTGAAAAATCCTGGAACAACTGCTTGGTGAAGGTTTTTTTCCCCTCTGTTATCTCTCTCTTTTTTCTTTTGGACTTTCCCCCCTGTCTTTTGTTATAGGACTTTATAAAAACAGCACATGTAGTCGATAAATAATTCTTTGTTCTTTCAATCTGTTTTAATGGTATTGCATTTATTTCTTTGCAAAGGTCTATGAGATAGCAAGCAACCTATTATTGGTACTTTTTTTATTTTAGCAGTGCTCGTGTGTGTGTGCGCGCGCGTGTGTGTGTGTGTGTGGGTAAAGCACAAACAGTTTAATCGTGCCTGTAAACCCTAATGCAGTGTTTCAGAGCAACAGCCCAGCACACTAAGGCCTGTCTGGGGAGCCTGGACTCCCAACCGCTTCTCACATGAGCAGTCCAGTAAAATTAGTTGATGATTGATCCCACTCTAGTGGGAGTGCAATGTTTTTCTTTTTTCTCTTCCTAAATAGATATTGTATTCAAATAGAAGAACAACCATTGACTTTGTAATCCCTGTGCAACACTTGCCGACGAGCAAGAAAAGTCAAGTGTTGTATTTGTCTGTGTGCTACGCTTATCTCCCCTGGTCCCCACAGGCCTGGCTTGTCAACGTCTGTAGCTTCAAGCTACGCTTAGCTGTCTCTGATATTATAGAGCACTATCTCTGAGGTGGCCATTTGGGGAGACAGGTTTCTTTTCATTCCAACAAAGACGATCTTTGCCACAGTATTTGGAGGGGTAGATTGTGAGCTCCCAAATTCATTTTCGCAACGTCGTGTAGGGCTGCACCTTCGCCACAATATAACATTTGCAGACTTTATCTCTTCCCCTGTGTTGTGGGAGTGACAGGATATGGATTTCACTCAATCACTCTCTTTTGTGCTTTTGGAAGAAAAAAAAATCCTTTAGTTATTATTCTTTGCCAGTGTAATATGAATCTGCAATATTCTGCTCTCAGTATAGTAGCAAGTCAAAACGCCGTCAGCACATTATTATGTCAAATAAGGTAAACATTTTTTAAAAAATAATGTTAAAATTGAAATTTTTAAAAAATTAAAAAGCTAATTTTATGTTGCACAAGACAGTAAATGCACAAATGATATTTCAATGAACTTCAAGGAGTATTTCAAGGAAAGGTCATAACATGTTTCATGGTAAAAAAACAAAAATAAATCTGTGGAATGCTGCACTGAAAACAACCGCCCTGCATGTACCAATTTAGCAGTAATTATAAAAGCATCAAGTTTTACCTCTACTTGCGTGAGTCCAGTAGTCTGTTATGTGCTTATTAGAGTGAATTATCTCTGATAATCATTCTAATCGGGGTTCAGCTCATGTTAGCAGGCTTCCTGCTGGGTGCTAATGTCTAATTACACTGGAGCACGTCTTGATGGGAAGGGTGCCCCGCAGCCCTCTAGCCCCATGTTCTGCCATGCCTCTCTATCCTTGTCTAATCACACTGGACCGTCAAGTACACATCATGGCCAATCACTAATGATAAGCAGGGGATCAAAGCAACCACAAAGACCCTGATCAAAAAGACTGTGAGATGTGTACGTGAGGAGCGGGGGTGTGTTCCTGTGAGATCATATTTTTACCCTGAAGATGACCTTGATAGGGCTGACTGTTCATCCATACTGCCTGTGCTGCCTAAGTGTGTGTGTGTGCGTGTGTGAGAGACAGAGAAAGAGAGAGTCTGTATGGCTGCACTCATGCTTTTGTGTGCGACCGTGCGTGTGTGTGTGTGTGTGAGCGCACATGCCTGTTTGCGCGGCGTGGGGAGAGAACCATCGTGTAAGAGAGAGTCGGTGTGTTTGGCTCGCACATGTGCGTGGGTGTGCACTTCTCATACAGACAATCAATAATCTATGCACGTATAAAGAAACATGTGCAGAGGGTCTTAAATATTTTCATTTGGCTCTATAGCCGCTGACTTAACTCAAATGCAACCGAGGAAAAGAGAAAACCCCCACAGGCTTTTTAGTTACACTTTGCTTTATAGGTGTATTCTTAAGAGTAATGAGCATTGCATAGAATGTATTTACCTAAATATTTTCAGCAATCCATCATTACCCACACAGACAGTATACATACAGTGTCTGCATTAAAAGAATATTAAAAATATGAATCTTAATATAAAAACCCCTTTGTCCAGGACAGAGGTTCGTATTTCACCTACTGTTGTCTTTCATGAAAATAAATTGAGTGTAAATCCGTCTCCAAGGTTGGTCATTACCAGGGCTAGGTAGAGTGATTTCATGGCAGCAGATTGGAAAATGGCCCTTTGTAGCAACTCCATTTACATAGAGAACTGCTGATGGTTCACAATAACAAATGTGCCATAGTCGTCAGAGAGCTGCTCTGCCCGTTGTCTTTCACTGACACTCGATAGTAGTGCATGTACAATTATGCATAATGCACTAATGGCGGTTTCTCATAACTGTCAGGGAGGCTATGGGTAAAGTGTTTCCTTTGCAGACAACTTGATGCTAGGTCTACCGCCGGCACGTTTTGATTTTGCTGACGCCGGTACCCTTGACAACAAAATAGCATTGTATCAGCTGAACGTCTGCCTCGGCCATCCTTGCAAAGTTATTGAAAAAAAAAAAAAAAAGTTTGAAATTGCTTATTTGAGAGTGGAGTGTCAAAAGTTTTCTGTGCATTTTTTTTTTTTTTCACGGGGGGAAAAAAATGATTGGTATGAAACTGAATTAAGATCTGTAAGTGGATATTAAGCGTATTCAATGTGATTATTAAACCTTGTTTATATTTAAGGGGGGGTAAAAAACTTTGTATGACAGACTCACAGGGTGCTGTTGCTGGAGTGAGGCAGACATCAGCACAACATTAAAGTATTTATGGAGATATATATTTCATGCTGACTGGTCCATAAGGATTAGAGCGGGACACATTAATGGGGAGAAGCAACCATTACAACAACAAGCTGATGAAAAATTGATTATGTTTTCTTGCTTAACTCTGTTAACTATGTCAGAAGGTAATTAGTGACATCAACACTTATGGTTTAGATTACGCTGAATTGTTCTGAATTCATGTCGCTCGCGCCGTGGAAACAAGAGTTCTCCTATACAACAGACACGGAAAATCATTAGAACCTAATTGAAGGTTTATGATTTTTAGAGCTCATATCGCTCTTTAATTTCTAGTGTTTTGAGTATTAGCATTTAAACAAACTATTTTAAACCTATTAATTAAGGTATTTCAATCAGTGTTTTTTTTCATGATGATGAATTAAATAAAATGCACAAAGAAAACACAGGTAAATAGAAAAAAAAAAGGAAAAAACAGGGGATTATAAAATGCCTTAAATAGTCTTTTGCAGTGAGGTTGATTTTAAATTTAGACCTACACAAGAAATTTCTGAATAAATAAGCTGCATTCACTTATATGTTTTATTTATGTTTATATATGTTTTGTTTGTTTCGTATTGTTTTGTTTTTTGTTTTGTTTATTATGTGCATATCATTCATTTGTTAATAATTAGTAAAGCTGTCAGATGTCTGAGGTTTGGCTAGATGATGCCTGTTTCCTAACTTTATTGTTTGCCTTTTTTTTTTGTTGTTGTTTCTTTTCCTCACGTCTGGCCTTTTTAAATTTAACATGTATTCTGTGTGTCAAACCCGGAGCACCGCATTGGTCACACAGTGTTGAAATTCACCAGAGCGTCATGGCACTTGAACTCTGACTTCAATCCTCACTCACTAGTTCTGCTTTGCTGAATCTATCTGGAACCAGGGAAACGATATGGATCCAATATATGAGAATGAGGTGGCATGTTTTCTGAAATAAAGTCAAGGGTTCATGTTCCCCTTAATTTGCAGTCATGGTATAAATTCAGCTCTGGTTGCCATGATTTTGTTTCATCAGAAAAGAAGAAGAAGAAAAAAAAAAAAAACATTTGGGAGAGAAAAAAAAAAAAAGTTTTGTTAGAGTGTGAAGGGATGCACGTGGCAATCCAAGTGTTTTAATCATCGCAGCAGGAATTTAGTTGGATTCAGCTGTACATACAAAGAGTACTCTTAGTGGGATTGCCACAAAATCACTGAATTAGAAAGAGCGGTTTCACACACTGTAGTCCTTAGGAGAAAATGTTATTTATTTATTCTGGGTCTCCCTTTGAGTCCATCTTTGAAATCACACAGCAAAACTCTGGGGGTGTGATGTTTTTCAATAGTTTTCCACTCCACTGTGTCCAGTTCAAATGAATTTCTCTCCAGATTTATTCTTTACAGCTAATCACTTGCTACTTGGATTGAATGAGTACAGTAAGTCACACTTGCTTGCACTTTACAGAAAAAGTGAATGATTCTCGGCGAACTGATTGGATTTCAAGAGAATCTCCTCAAATGTATAAGCACCTCGATGCTTTTTAATTTAAGATTAACTTCACTTTCTCTGGCCGTAACTCCAAAGTCTGGGGTTTTAAGCGCGTGCTCCCTTTTGTCTGCCGCCCGTCTCTTTCTCTCTCTCTCTCCCTAATATGTTTTGCTCGTTCAGTGCCATCAGTTACATGTCTGCCAAGCATCACACGACGTCAACTTGCTCCCAATGACATCCCACTGTTCTGACCATTGATTGGCAGGTCAAGCAGCGAGCGCAAGCAGGAAATCAATAGCAGAGGACCTCTAGACGGTACAGGGGGAGTCTTCAAGGAACTGGCCCGCTGGACACTCTGCCAATCACCAACCACAAAATGTAAGGCCAGCCAGCCATGAACAAAAGCTATCTACAGGCAGAAACACCAGCTTGGGTACTAGATGGATTTATGTTTGGGGAGAAGTTTCGCCCCAGTCTGAGAGGAGGAAAGAAGGATGGGCAAAGTTTTCTTGAAATATATTTGCATTACTTATGCTCATTCATATGCTAAAACTCAAGTGGGATCTAGGACCTTTGGGATTCGGCATTACCAAATGTAGGCTCTTTATCTTAACATGCAGTTGCACCAGGTCTGACAGTCTAAGCATGACAGAGCAAGCTTATTAGCATCTAGTCAGCCATTTCCAACCAGCGGAACACATAGGAGATACAAGCCGAGTATACACAGCTATATTCACCCTCTAGCCTCTTTAAAATATGGCCTGAGGGACCCTTGAGGCTTAGTGGAGTTTTGCTTTGTCCTCCTTGGTGATGCTTTTTCCCATTTCTCCGGCACACTTTTGGATGCTGTTGGCACATCACCAAAACAAACACTCAACTGACACCGGTGACAATAATTCCAGCGCAGATTCGGAAAAATAAAACGCGAAAAAGGAAATGGGAAGGCTGTAAATTTAGCGCTGACACTCGAGCCTGCCTCCTCGTCAGAAATGGTGTTGTCGCTCAGGCTTTTGGAGAGTGTTTTTTGTTGTTGTTTTTTTCCTTTATGTTTTTTCCTCCCAGATAGCATCCGCTTCTCTTGTAGACATATCTTCATAACCGCCCACCGTTAAGCCAAAATCACTTTGTCCCTCTTCTTCTTGTCCTTCAATTGCTATGTGCCGACTGCATTCCACTATCCTTGCAGTTTCTTTTCCTTCCTTACAATCAATGACCTTTGACTGCGGCCATTCGTCTCTCAGGTCATATATTGGTGTGATTCATTGTGTGCAATGCTCAAGGGTGTGAACTTGATGAATCAATGGAACAAAGAGCATCAGGTTCACAGTTACTGCAACATTTACAGTGCAGTTAGTGTAAATCTTGTTTGGCGGTTTTGAAGATCAATGCTCTTTCTGATGTTAGTACTTTTTACAGAGATTTTTTTTTTTTTTTTTTTTTTTAGTCTTGCTATGCCATGTGTTTGTCAAGCTGATCCAGTGTTGGCAGGAGCTGCATTATTGATCAAGATTTTATTTTTCAGTGAAGCACTGGACAGTGAGACCTTGTTAAATCACTGCAGACGATGAATAATTGCATGTTTATTCACAATATTGCGTTTCGGGGTAGTGGAAGGTCTGAGAAACAAACTTTGTTTGTTATAAAGGAGGTACACTTCTTCAGAATAACAAGCGCTATGACCTTGCTACTGGGCCCTGGCAGTCGGTGAAACATTTGAAAGTGTTTCAACTACTGTCGCCTTGGGTCCCTGCCATGCACCTGCCTTTCACAGTGCAGCTGACAAAAAAACCCTCCATTTCCATGGTAACCACTGGAATTAAAAATGCATCAAAACTTCCCACTGCAAAAGGCGAATGGCAGCAGAAAGAAGCAATGACAGCAGGCGATAGCATGTTCTCCGGAAACCTGACAGAAATGTACCGCATAACGCCAATGTACGCACCGCCTCTCTCTCACATACATACACCTATGTACTAACAATCACACACACACATCATCACCCTCACCTCGCCTCTCCTGCAAGCAGAACAATGGAATTGCACTGAGCACGAATTGCACCGCTGCTGACAATGGCTTCTCACCGTTCCCTGCCCATCTTTTTACGATCTCCTCCCAGACCACCTACACCACTTTCCTCATACTCATGTGGATGAATGTTGTGCACGGAGGTCTTGCCTTCACCCCACATTTCAGACGTGGATGTTTGTGAAATGGACTGGAATGAAATGGAAAAGTGTCTGTGTCTTATTTCCACCTCCTTCTCTCTTTATCTCTTCTCCTCACTCTCTCCCGGAAGATTAATGATAAAATGTCCGGCATATGAAATGGTGCCCTCGCTCCGTCCTCAACGACTATCCGTGGCAGGGAGATAATAACACCCACTGAATGGGGTAAATTATCCCTAGGCCTGAGACAAAGTGGCATGACTTAGCTGTGGAAGCCGCCGCTCGGGCCAAGTGACAAAGCGCTCCAATCGAGGAAGCCGTGAGCCTCAATTTCTCGCACAACCCTTCGCCGTTTATTGCATTTCAGTCAAACTTGATTCTGGCGGTGGATCTTTCCTCCAGTAGTCCCATGTGGTGGAGTTTTTGCCCCGTATTATTTTGGCTCAGGTGCTGCCAGCACCAATAAGACTTGTTGTTAGTCAAACTGTGACATCACCAATGACTGCGCACCGCTCCTCCCGGTGGAAGCATGTCTGTTGCAGTTAAAAGCAGGGCACGTTGCCACGGTGATATGTCCAACTTAAGCTGTCCACACCGCTGCAAAGAGGATCCTGCCACATGTCTTTGAGAAGCTTCAGTCGCTGAATAAAATGGAGCTGGATCCTTTGATCACAGTGTTATTCAACACTGCTGGGCACCAACACTTTTTTTTCCATGAATTTTTTTCTTTTCTTTTTTTTTTTTATCGGCTACTTGTGTATGTGTTTGTGGCGGTGATTGGGCGTTCCTGTCTCTTTGCAGCTCCACTTACCAAAATTACTAGGCTTCTGACACCTGGATGAAGTTGCACAAAATGGGCAAAGGTTATAATTTCAAAAACAGAGCTATAGCTTCTATTATCATGAAGTCACATTTGGACATCAGCGAAGGGCAGAGGAGATGCCAGTGTGGCCGACACTTTACAGGGGGGGGGAAAAAAAGGTTTCATTCTCGTAAAGCTTTCAGGACAAACCACTCTTTTCACTTTCAGTTTGACTTTCAAAGGAACACTTAGAACCCACATTTATTGACACATAAACTCAAGAATAAAATGCAGGTGTTTGTAAAAGCCCTCATCTTCAAGGTCGTTATGTGAGGCCTGCTAAAGTCTGCTTGTCTCGCTTGAGGATGAGGCGATGGAAGTGCAAGGCGAATTGCAAGGGCAAGGGGAGACAGAGAGCCATTTAGTAAATATTCTGGTCATTTTCGTAATTTAAGAGAGTAATTACATAATTTTGGAATATGACAGAATGCAATGTAATGGCTTAATACGGGACTTACGGTAACATTTATATAAAAAAAATGAGAGGCAAAATAATAAAGCTGATATTCAAAGGACTGACTCAAGGTAAAAATGAATCAGTGACTTTTTGAAATGCTACACAGTTATGCCTATCTATTGTAGTCATATTGCCCTTTGTATGAGGCTATGGATGCAAATCTTAGACTCATAAAGTAGACAGTATGGCAATGATGTGGTGAGTGAATGAGTGAATTAATACACTCACCTCACACACTCCTCATTCACTCACCCATTGCTGGTAGGGAGAAATGTTACCACGGAATCGTGGCAGTGACCCAATTTTTCATGTCTTCACAAAATTCTTCGAAAAATTCCTCCCTAAAATTACATGTTTTTTTTTTTTTCCCATGTTATTGACAATTTCAGTCTCAACCTCGTCACTTAAATCGATCCTTGGCCATTTTGCATGGCACAACTTTGAATACTTTCTCCTTCAGTCGATGCTTTGGTGATCAATGGACACCTCCTTTCCTCTCCGCAGCATACGGCAGGGACAATGGAGATTGATCTGTTAGTAGTGTGTGTTTGATTTGACTAAATATAATACATATCCAAATAATGAGGCTCATTAATTCCAAATGCTTGTTCTCATCACGTTTCTTCTACAAAAGAAAATTGAATTATTTCTGCTGTTCAGAATGAATAAAAAAAAAAAAAAAAAGTGAATTCACGCAGGAACAAGACATACTGTGGCAATTATCCTCTGAGAATTTATCATAACAATCTGTGTTGGACGACTGTTCTTTTTCTTCTTTGCTGCTTACAGATTTCACACATTGCTAAAACATTCTACATCAATGATTCGCTTCATTTACCTTTAATTGAGGCTTTCAAATTTAAGTGAAAATGGCAGCTGTGTAATCGAAAACATTTCAGCCACGGAAAACGCGGAATCTAGTGTCTTTAGCTCACTTCCTTTAACTCCAGCTTCTTTAAAAGCCACTATAAAGATTAAAGGGACGCATTATAACTAAGAGCATCTGCAGGAAGGTGAAAAAAGCCTTGAAACTTATAGAAAAGCCTTAAAGAAGAAAAAAAAATCTGTCGGATAGTCTTTGAGTAAGGAAACATTTCAAACATGTCAGTGTCCTCATCTATAGCGCCCTATTTTCACTGATACCTCAAGGATAACTGACAAGAGGGAACATAGAAATACAACCACAACTGTCACCCAGGAGACTCTTCAATGCCACCGAAACTGGAAAAAAAAAAAAAAAGCGGACACATCTTGAATCTGTACAACAGTATAGCTCGACGGCAGACAAGAAGAATATGTCTGTGTCCTGTGCTCGGGGTCAGGAGGTCACGAGACAAAATACGTTCATTCCTCATTGTCTCTAGAGGGGGAGCACCATCATCAGCTCACAACTTCCATGTTGACAAGCCGGGGACTCCTTAGACAACCGTCGTGCTGACAGGACAATGTTTCGGTGGTCTGGCCAAGAGATTTTCCTCCTCTCCGTCTGCATTTCAGCATGGGAGCCCAGGAGCCGCATGTCATGGGTCAAGTAGAAGAAAATACTTAACTGCTTGTTATTCCTTTCCGCTGGCACTCAGAAAAAGGTCTGGTGAGAGACAGATGAGCCTGTCTGTTTGAATAGGAAGACAGACGCTTTACAAAGCACTGCTGCCTTTGCCCGTCTGTTTATTGCCGCGCTCCTACTCTGGGACGCCGGATGAAAAAGAAAAAGTGACAGGGTGTAAAGTTACCGCTCAGGGACAAACTGCTCCAGAAGCCAGAAGTCTTGGGGAAAAACTAATATTTGTGTTCTTGTCCCCTCCTCTCTCAAATTTGGTTTGACTGCTTAGTAAATAAAGTCAGGCAGCGGTCTCAGTGTCAGCCATGTTGGGTATCAACCCTCTGCCTAAGGTGAGGTGAGCAGATTTTTGGGAGCAAATACAGGAACGTTTACAATTTGCAGACAAATATTAAATATTTGCAGGCATACACTCTGAGAAAATAAAGCACATAACTGTACCTTCAGGGGTACAGAAGCCTGTCACTGAGGCAGCACCTGGGGCAGTGCAAATCAGTACTGATTATAGACACCAGTCTTATTCCTATATGATCACTACAATATTGATTGGATAATTGTATTGCTTATTTTTCATATCTGAAAATCTACAAAGCTTATTTCATTTCAAGGCTACTCAGACAAAGCCTACATGTTAAAATCCACCTTATATTAATATTTCACCTATTTTATTTATTTATTTGGGTATTTATTTATGAATTTATTTATTCATTCATTTATTTTGTATTCATTCATTGTATTTGGCATAGCAAACACGGCATCCTGATATTGCACTTTAACATTTAGAGGAAATAGTACATATATGAACCTCTTCATATAGTATTTTTCTACATTCCTTGTTTATAATGTTTATATTGCTCTTTGGTACTTATTATCTGTATATACTGTTTATAGTGTAAATTATGCTTCATATCTTGCTATCCACTTTGCTGCTGTAATACGTGAAATTTCCCCACCGTGGGACTAATAAAGGAATATCTTATCTTATCTTATCTTATCTCTTGCTGCTTGGGAACCTACATGTACCTTTTTGTCTCTGAAAAAGGTCCACATAATTGCCTTGAGGTCCAATAGTTAGCCCTAGGGGGGACATTTGTGTAGACTGTAACTTGGGGGACAGAAAAGGACTCTGAGATCGTCCACCATGACTGACCTGAAGTTTAAAGATATCATTTTAATAATTAGAAATAGTTTTCTTGTGAGGTTTTAATCCTTGCATGCAAATACTATGCTTTAGTCTGTGTGTCATACAGAAACATTTTTCATTTGTCATTTGGATCAGTGCATTGCTTCTGTCAGTGCATGGCGACGCCACAGTAACCGTAACCATTATCATTTATATTCACCCTCTTATTCATGCATGGCCTGATTTGGCCTTGGTTATGTCCGTCTAATCTGAAACAACTATCTGACTCAACTACAGTCATGGATTACTTTTTAGCTGAGTGCATGAAGATCGCATCGGAGATATTTATTTATCAGCTGAGCTCTGTGATGACGGTGGGCAGAGGATGAGGCGGAGGAGGTCAGTGGAGCCGCCTGAACTTACAGGGAGCTCCTCATAATTTCCCATTAATCAGAAAGTAGGAGCACCTGCAGCCTCAGGCGGGTCCACCGACCTCCTCTGTCTCGCCGCCCTCACCGCGCTCAGATGAAAAGTAAATATTTCTGATGCGGTTTTTTATGCATTTATTCAATTTGAAATTAGACCCACATAACCAAGGCCATGTTGGGCCATGTAGCAATCAGATGGTGTACATAAATGATAACTGTTCATATTGTGACTGTGGGATGAATCAGCTACACAGCCAGGTACTTTATTGGCATGGTGATGCTAGCAGGTCGCTAAGATGATGAATCAGCAGTCTGTTCATGTTTATTTGTACATTTGAAGAGAAAGGTCAAACAGAGGAAAATTGATGTGTCACCAAACATTAATGGAGTCAATACAGAGATCATGACATTTTGAAAAATGCCAATATATGTCACACAGCCTAAACTGTAATATATTCCTATAGTGGGCACCATGCATGAAAAGGCTAAATTAAGGCCTATTTTTGATGTTTTTAAGGATATATATATATATATATATTTTTTTTTTTTTCATAATTTCTTTTTCTTTTCAAAATTGTTGCTATTGTTGTAGTAATTTTTTTGCTTTGTTCACTTATTGCCTTTATGTTATTGAACAAAATCAAGTAAATTTGTGTTACATCAACCCAGCGTCACTGATCTGATGTGTAACCTGTCCAAAGTCTGCAAACCGAGGATCTGTCTTCCACTTTTGTGGCGGCCAGTTGTGAACACAGAGGAAACTTTTCACTTCCCAATAACACAAGCTCTTAAAGTCATATGTCCTCATTTACAAGCAGGACAAAATTCTCGAGATGAAAAAAAAAAAAAAAAACTACAAACACGACGTCCCCTGCTAATACTGGTGCCGTCTGGAGAAGCGGGGGATCCTGGGACATTTCCAGGAACAAAACATCTAATCAGGGGACTGTCCCCTGAAAACGGGGACGTCTGGTCACCCTGGCTTAGGGGCCTGAAAGAGAACAGTCAGTGCAGCATTTTAGCGCTTTAAGGTCATCTGTGTCAACAATATTTTCTCCCTATAAAATTAGATGAGAACAGTGTTTTTTCTTGTCTAGCAGAAGCAGATCCTTTGCTGCCTCTTCACTTAGATGGATGATCTTAATGCACTGTTAATGATATTAAGGCAGGGTCATCAACCACTTTCAAGGACCAGAATTTTTCTAAGCAGAAATGGTTTTGATGCTATTACACAGTATCCTGGCTGGTGGAGAATGTTGTGCCCGTGCTTTCATTAAGATACGGCACAGGCCACATTCCATTCATAAAAGATGGGAATAGGTGTCAGGTTCATTTGTCCTTGGCTGCTGCTATTCAGTACACAACCTGCACAGCATCACAGCTTTGTGAGTGAGGTCAGCCTGACTCCTGCAGAACTGATCATAAGGATAAGTAATAATAAGCTGACAGGTGGACTTATAATGTCTGTAGAACCTGCGGGTTGAACGCACATATTTGGTTAGTAAATCAATCAATCAATCCTACAAAAAAGTTTTCCATCTTAATTATTTCTGGTGTTGCTTCAATGTGGGAAGAAAAAAATGCCAGATATCCAAAATACTGGAGGACATTTTTTTCCTCCTCAAATGTTCTGAATTCATTAATATTCTGCTGGCTGGATGGGAAGCTTTGGCAGGCTGGACGTGGCCCGCAGGCTGCCCGTTGACAATCACTGTCTTAAGGCATTGTTAATGCCACAGAAAAATTGTTTTTTCTTAAAAAAAAAAAAAAAAAAAAAAAAAAAAAAACTGTTAAAAGAGAATGAAGAATGTTGGTGAAAGCTTTTCAAGGATAAACCTCTTATTCTGTTCAGAATCTACCCACTTGTACAGAAAATGTATTCTTCTGTAAATATTCTTGGAGCCTAGAAAGCACCTTCAATTATCTTCCTGTATGGCTTACATATCAATTTGTAAAGTGTGGCTATGTGGGAGTAGCACATTTCATATGCATCATGTCAAGTTTATTAGTGTTGTCTCAAACAGCGGCATGATGAATACATTGTGAAGCTCTTTTCTTCTCAATGTGCCTCATGTTGTGAGCAATAACTGAACCTGACATTCCCCAACCTTAGACCCTCAATAAAAACAAGGAAATGCAATGAAAATATCAACTTTGTAGTGTCTACAATTAATTCCCCACAAAAGAAAGCTGGCTGAAATGCACATACGCGCACATTCATAAATAGTGTTTTACAGCATCATTGTTCTCATAAAAATCACATTATGTGATTATAATCGCGTTAAGACGTGTCACAACAAATGCAGTATTATTGCAGCGCTAAAGACCAACTTGATTCAAAGTGTTAGCAAATAGTTTCTGCAACTTAATTGGCCATGTTTATTAATAAGTAAGTCAAAAAAAACATTGATTTCGACAGTGGAGGGTGCGCTCCTGGCTGTGCGATAGCTGGACCTCATGCTGTTTTCAGAGAGCAGGACTCTTGCTGTGTAGCAGTGATTGCAACATATCCTTCTGATTACTGTCAATGAATGTTATTAGGTGTTTTCTGATTGGGCTTGCATCGGTGACAGGGTTTTCAAAACAGGCCGTACAGGAATATGCAAAAAGTAAACCTCCCTAAAAAGCACAATGCAGCCATTACTATGTTTTTGTATTGTGGACATAATTTGACACAGATGCTGGCTCTGTCACAAAGGCAGTGGAAAACACATTAGCAATGGAAAAGCCAGCATGTCCCTCCGCCCCAAAGACAAAGCTGTTTGAGGACTGTGGTGTAACCACCAAAGGATGTCACTTGATTTTTTTTTCTTCTCTTTTTTTTTCAATACCATTGCCTAGTTTTCTCAAGTCCCAAGAATGCCTTTCTTTTTGCCTTGTGTAAGTATAGAGTTATTAGACTGAAAACATATGCTCAACACTTTAATAATATGGTTTTTGGGAGAATCCTATGCCTTATTTGTTTTGGAAGATGACGCCTTGGCGCTGATCCCTGCATCAAGCTCCGGGAGGCTCGCTCCCCACCAAAGAGTCACCTCTAAGATAGCAAAATCCAACTTCCTTTTTACTTTTCTCCGCTCTACTCGCTTCTCTCAATAATCAAACACCAGCATCCACTGTAACATTTGCAGCTTTCATCTTGCTATATCTTTAGCAATAAGGCAAGTCAACAAGTGGGATTATTCATCCTTGTCTGCCTCCGGTGTTGTTCCACCTCCACAGGCAAGTCTCAGGGGATTACATACACACTGAAGTCATATGCATGAGGCCTTCAGCAGATATCTTCATTCTTCCTCGGTGTGTGGGTGGTTTGTGTGCATGCATGTGTGCAGGCACGGCTGTGAGTATTTGTTTTCCTCATTTCAAAAGGTGGACATCATACGCGTTCACTGAGCCGGGAATCAGCGACCACACAATGAAAACATGATACTGTAAATATGTTGATATTATTGCATGCTTTCTACCTGTTTATTGCTATTACACAGGTAATTGTGGCACTGACAAATTCAAACTCATGTCTCCACCATCATCTCATCTATCCAGTTTCTTTTCACTTCCTAGAAGGAATGCCGGTCATTCAATCTGAAAGCAATTTAGCCCATTAGCTTGATGTTTAGGAAGCAAACTGAGCCATGTGCATCTACTCTGCAGCCCTCATACGGAACTGTAGGGCAATTTGTTTGTTAATAATGGGGGAAGTACTTCTCAGTGTTGGAAACAGGGCATTTCTGACAATAACACAAACAACGACGGGATGTATGGAGGGACTGTGCAAATGATCTCATCAGCGAGCAGAAGGAAGCATTTATGGAGATCTCCATAAGGTTAATTGGGCCGGTTACATGCAACCCAGCTTATTCTGGTGATCTACTGTTTTTTTGAGTGACCTTTATTAGGATGGCTGGGGTACATACTGTTGAAACAGCAAAATGTATTTTCTTTTTTTTTTTTTTTTTTTTTTGTGCTGTATTTTAGGAATTCTTTTAGGGATTAAATTAGGGCCCAAACATTTTCATGAATGCTCATGCAGGAATATTTTTTTAGGATGTCTGAGTAAAAAAAATGTTCAGGGTCCTTCAGTGTATTTCCTCATATATCATTTTGAGGCACTGTTTCAAATCACATTTACTCAGCATATACCAACATTTTATGTATTTTTATTAATAAACAAGAGGACATGGACATTATTCTTCTTTTTATGTTGAGGAAACATAGGACTGTGTATGCTGCTAGTAGTAAATATCATTATATAGAGAGTGTTAAGCATTAATACCAACTTTATTCATTCTAAGGTCAATAAAAAAATGTGTGTGAACAAGAATATCTTTGTCAATATCTTCGGAGGAAGCTTGTGGAAAAACACAATTTCAGATATTATTTACTGAATATCAGATGATGCATTTATCTTGACAGAACAGAGGGGTGTAAATTATTGACTGAGGGAACATGGGGCTGTTTTCTTTCTGCAAAAATGACATTGAGGGAACACACAGCCCGGGAGCACAGGGTGAAGCCTGCCTTTCCTTAGCCACCGAGTCACAGGTTGAGGTAATTGCTGAAATCTGCCTTCTTTATCACACCTCTCCATGCAATGCAATCAATTTGTCCAGCGGGCGACCTTACACAGAGTGACCTCGCAACATTTGAAGGCACCTGAGACCTTTTGACATTTTGTTCTCATCTCCTGACATCAGAGGTGGTCATTATAGCCTTTAATATGAAAGGTATTGTAAAAACACACGCAAGCCAGAAATCACCTTTGGACGGTTTGAAGTAAGAAAAGGATGAAATTAACTGGCACTAACTCTGTTGAATTAGCATCCGGTAATTGGCACGGCACCAGTGATAATAGCCTGTCGTTTGTCGTTATCGTCTGTGTTGTTTGACATGGCAAGGCCTTCCTTTTCAGCTTTCTCATGAAAACAACCTTCTGCTTCTCGCTTTTTTTTTTTTTTTTTTTTTTTTTTTAACTCAGCGAAGGCCCTCTAAAAAATATTTTTTGCCACACGCTCCCTAGACCACAGAGCTGGTGAACTTGTTAATGACTTCATGCTAGCTTAACGAAAACTGATCCTAATTATTGCGGGTATCTTTCGATTTGAGACCACCTTTACTCAGGGGTTATTAAACTGAAGTGTTTTCTGCCATTTTATCCACTTAACTGGGAAGCCGAGGCAGTGAACTGATGTATGTGAATTTGATGATGATCTCTATCAAATAAAGCATTGTAGTGATAGAGAAGGAATGAAGCGATATTATACACATCTTAAGTGACTGCAGATGATGACAATGCCATCGCCCGTTTGCTATCTCTGCAGTGAATGACAAAAAAAAAAAAAAAAAAAAAAAAAAAAAAAATTCAAAGGATACCCGATAATTAGATGTGCATTTGAAATTAAGATGTGCCCTATTTTTCATGCACCTCTCAATTCACCCACAAAAATCCGCTGTCAAACAATGCAAAGCATTTCGGTCTCGATATCAAAATCTGCACTGGGTCTGTGTGCTCTGCGCTGGATGTGACTAATGTGTCTGAGCTACAGACACTCTAGAAGCTTCCAGGTAAGGAGTCATCAATCATCGGCCCACTTCTGACATTAACTTTTTTGTCAATGCCACTGTCTCCAGTTTGTCTGCAGACTGAAGGATTTGAGAGGCACTTTTTATTTGCACGCTTTTAACTCCGCCCAGCAGGGGTAATGGAGCTGGTTGTGTGCAAGCAATTAATGCAACCACAATGCCAAAAGTGGTGATTTGTCATACGCCGGTGATACATAATCATTATATGGAATGTAACTCCTAAACTGCCCAGCCTCGGTGGATGTTGTGATTCTGTCTGTCTGCGGGTTGCTGCGGTACTGCCCAGTGCTCCTGTATCCACTCACACAAACAGGCTCTCACATACACACGTGCAATCGAACATACACACACACACATGCATAAGATATAGCCTTGTCTGCAGCATATATTGTAGGTATTGTTTTTTTATTATTATCTTTGTACTTTGTTAGCTCAGCCGCCCGGCGATTTGTGACAAAACGCTCCCTAAACATACTTGACCTTTCTCCCCGCTCTCCTAACGTAGATGGGAATTTCCTGTAACTGCTGCGGCTTTAAATGCAGCCACAGCGTGTTGTGATGTGCATTGTAGTTCCTGGTTGTCATTTGTTTTCACTTCATAAGCAAGAGTGCTGCTAATTTATTGTACCTCTAATTTTAACTCCCTGGACTCTCTCCACCTCCTGTCTTTCCTTGCCCTTAATATGAAGGCATTTCAATAGCAATGAAGCCCCTAGGCTGACAGCCATGAGATTAGTATGAATGTATTACCCCCTTGGGTGCCATAGCCCGTAATAAGTTCCCCATTAATCGTATCCGTTGGGGAAAATTTGTTTAGGCCTTAATTACATATCATTAAAATTGGTCTTGATTCTCTGAGATTTAAGCTCAGAATTAGACTGCACATTTTCTGCTTTCTTCGCCTTTGGCCATCATGCGAATTTATGTTCAGTTTGCCTCCTCTACCAGTGTGATTTGTCATGGCCTGGCAATTGATTGTTCTTATGGAGAGCAGAAGCTCTGAAGTCAGCAAGGGAAGTTAAACTGTCGGTTCCAATGCGAGTTTTGGTGGATTCTCAGCCTCGGAGGAATGATGGAGCTTGTCAAGCCCAGTTAGCACACGGAGCTACAAAGAATATTTTAAATGGAGGATTAAATTTCATACTGCGTTCTGCTAGAGTCATTTCTGTTTACACTATTGTAACTTGAAGCAGAATCATTGTTGTCTGGATTTAAGCCCTCTCCTTGCTGTGCCAGAAACAGTTTGAAGTTGGTTGCCAGCCGTCTTCCAAAGACTCGTCACTAATCCATATCAAATCTTATCCAGAAGACTCCCCATGGAAACTCCTCTGCCATCCTAGGTCAGTGTTACTTTCAGTACAGTGAGACTGACGCTCATTAAAGTGGCATATAGTGTAGTATGCGAGAGACTATAACAACTCTTAAAGCGGGTGTAGGTAACCTTTTGGAGTGGGCGGACTGAATTTTGAACTCAAAACAGCTCAAGCACCGACCTGAGATTCACTACCTCGTCCAATTCGCTCCCACGTGCATGCACACTTGTGCGGGTGGCGCAGATGCTGATGCAATGAGGAAGTAGGAACTGGCAAGCCGTCGCTACAGTAAGCTAAGCCAAAGTACTGTAGCTAAGGTAGGCCAGGCAGAGTGTTTTGGAGAGTAGCACAAGACATACTGTAATGTACTGCATGTACTACAATGTACTGCAACGACGTACTGCACACACTTCCTTAAGGTGAACGGCTGTTTGATTTAGATTTTAAAAATGAGGGCAGTGGTTTTTTTTTTGTTTGTTTTTTTTCTCAGTGCATTTAGTTTGGATCAGGCCCTCTGTATAATGTATAATGGTGGTTTTCAAAATTATGAAAGAATAAAGTTACCTACACAAGCTTTAAGAACATTTATTCATTTTAATAATCACTTGAAAATAGATTGCATGTAATGGGATGGAAGTAATTTGATTACAAAGTGGTAATCCGTTACAGTTACCTCTAATAGCTCAGCAGTCAAATCATACTTTAACTTACTGTTGCTCAGAAAAAAAATTTGAGGGAAAACGTCATTTAGACTGCGAGATTATAGACAATAAATATGAATATATTCAAGTTGATGATGATAGCACGTCTAACTGAAATTCAGTTGGTACCACTGCAGATTGAAATAATTTGTTTATAAAACTGCATATTCCATGGATATTAGAGAAAAAAGATTTGTGCATAGCTTCAATATGACCGAAAGTAATCTAATCACGCAGCTGAGTTTTAGTATGCCTGCGGATCACATTACTGACAAGAAGCAGATCTGGTCACTGACAAAATGCAGATCGCTAATCTGTAACAGATTACATTTGGAGAGAAGTATTCCCGGTGTCTTAAAGTCCCTGAAAGTAATTCACATAGAACAACAATATCTCTAAAAGTGATTATGGTTTAAATGCTTGTTCATGTCTTATTCAAATCCCCATGAAAAAATCATACGACGTCTTACAGAATGTCAGGCAAGCTTCCTCTCATTTAAAAATATTACAACATATTCTCTATTATGCAGACATCTCTTGACAGTCATAACTGTGCCTCTCCGTTTTTGGCATGTTGCCTGCTGGATGTGGAAATGTGTGGGAATGAAAGAAACATGAACACAAGCTTCTGTGTGCAATGACGAATGGAGGTTGTTCAGCAGTATCACCGACTCCGCTTCCATGCGTGCACAATTCCGCTCTTAAGAGGTGTAAACATCGCAAGTGGTACAGATTTACCCGTTGAAGTTCATTCTCCATCTATAAGAAACCCACTTAAGTTGCCAGGCATACTCCCATCTTACACAGGTTACTGTAGCAGGTAAATAATGTGCAATACTCCCCTCCGTTTTGATTTTCAACATCTGTGTAAACTCACATTTTGAAAAAAACACGGAGACAAGCAGCTACTATTCCAACCATCAATCCTTTCCTTTGTATTTGCAGCACAGGGGAAATGAATCAAATAGATAGGGCTTAGCTGGCAGCTGTTTTCTCAAAGGATCTTATCAGTGACTTTGCATGTTTGCACATATTACCTAAAAATGTATGTACTAAACGTTTCTGCTAAACTTTTCCAAAAGTAAGCAGCTGTATTTGAGAGCTTCAATATGATTTTCCCCACTTTTTCCCCACAGCCGTTGGTTTCCATTTATCCCACAATGATATAAAAATGAACTTTCAGAGACTTCAAACTTTCCTCACACCGGCATTCCATCACCGTAATAAAGTCGTCCACATTAGTTTTCCTAAAGCAGGAGCACTGTTGTGTTTTGATGACTTGAAATTGGGCGGAGTAGTTCTGAATGGACATGAAAACCCTCCTGGTGGTGCATTCAGGGGCATCTGACAACAGTAGGCTGTGGTCGTTTTCCACTGACAAACAGCATTCAGAAGCTGTGTTGTCAGTAAATGTAGCCCAGAAGACAAAAAGCACCAATGCATGAAGATATTGAGAACATAATGCTACCATTAATTTGATAGTTTATAATCAAAGTGGCCATAAAAATTATGTGGTAAACCGGCTCATCTGTTTTCTCATATCTTGCGAGTGGGAATGCACAGCTCCCGTGTGTACTCGATTGCTGGAAATAGCAGAAGCGCTTGTGCCGGAGCACGTCTATTGACAAGAGCTGCACAAAGATTGTGAATTATGTTGGACTGTGAATTTGACGACAAAGTGCTGATAAATTTGCTTTCTACAGAACAGTTGTTTCCCTTTAGGTGGAACATCCACCCAGCTGCGCTACCGATTGCTCTTCTAAATGGTGCCTCTGCCAGAAAATAGTCTGAGAAGATTTCTTTACACAGGGAATTATCATTTTTGTGGTTTATGAATGGCAACGACTTTGGCTGCAGACACAGAACATTATAAGGTTATTATAAGGATGTGTCAACCAAAAATTCTAATTTGAAAAATGGGGGATTTTCAGAATGTGTTGTGAAATCTTTTGTAACCTTGCAAAATAGTGTCTTGCAATGTAAAATGTGGGTAAACTGTAGTAAAAAGGCCAAACATTCAAAATCACTGGCATGGCCCTTTAAGTCTTTACTGGTGGACTACTACTGGTGGTCAATCTGTAGGGACATTACAGATAGACAGGATTATTTTGTTACATAGTTCAGTCAAGTGCACAGCATCAAAGCTGCATGCAAACTCTTCAACTCAGAAATGAAATAAGAACTTAAGTGGGGTATTTCCACTGGACAGAATGCTCTGTCCGTTTAAATGTAGCCACGGATAACGCTGCCTTTCTCGACAATACATAAATGTTTACATTTCGAGGGTGAGTTTAGCATGAGAAGAGCTCTGAGACAGGACGACTCTGTACACATAATGAGCCGTCTGCTGAACTGTCAGCAGTAACCTTTTCACAGCTCCATTCTCTCCCACAGACCACCTGTAGAGCGCTGGATGTTTTCTTGGTTTTGTGTTGTGCTTTATTAAAGATTAAGAGCCAAGCCGTCACGCCCTTTATTCAGCTGTTCCGAGACTTTGTCTCCTGCAATGAGACACAAAGTTTCAAGCTGGGAAGCGCGCCCCATATGTCTCCTCAGAAAGAAAAGAGAAAAATCAGAGTTTCTTGAATGTGGGCTGCAGGATGGAGGGTTATTTATATTGGCCTCGTCGTCGGTGTACTCCTCTAGTTAGCAACCTGGGAATGGAAAGAGTTCATTGGAGCAATCTGACTCGATATGCCGTTGATTTATCAGACCACTGGGACCATTTGGGCTTGTAAAACACGAGGTGAAGCCAAGACCATTAAGCTATGTAATCAGCCATGGTGAGCCTGATACCACACTCCCTACTTCAATACATTTACGCTCCAAGGACCAAAGCACATACTTGTTGGTTGTTACTACTGCCCTTCAGTTTTTTTTTCTCCTCTCTATTTGTCTGAGCAATTATTTCCACTTTTGAAAAGGTTGGTGTGTGCCCAATTTATACAAATCGAGCATGTGTGGGAAGCCAAAAAAGATCTCCACAAAGCACTTTTTTATGCATTTCCCCTCTTTGGATTTAATGGTGTTGTTTTAGTGTAATAACACCGGACAAGAGACGTTTGCTTTCCTCGCAGCGTTGTGGTCACCACACATGGTCGTTCCACTTGCCGCGGCCTTCCAAAGATTATCCTCTCTGATAACGACTCCTGAAAAACCCTCTCTCTAAATTACTCCTGCGAGCTGCCATCAGAGCTAACCAGATGGAAAAGTGAATGAATGGTTAATATTTTAAGGTTCACCAGTCAAGCTTAGTTATTATTCACATGGACTGGTTCATCAGTGGAAGCGCCTATTCCGCAAACTATTCTCCAAGTAGGCTTGTATTGACTGATTTACCCTAATGATGCCTCTCAGGGAGACTGCCGTATTTGTAAGCAGCTTAGGGGTCGACGCTTAACTGTAGCCACACGTTTTTTTTTAAGGTTCATTAAAACAGCATAAGGGTTTAACTTTTGTGGAGAAACATGCAGGCGATGGTAATTTGTCAAGTAAGTTTTCATCGTGCCATCCAAGATTAATTTCCATATCCCATAGTATTTCCCTGAAGACTTTTCTTTTCAGTAAGCAAACTGTGGGTCATGAAGGTACCCAGCTCGACTGCTTAAAAAGAACAAAAGCACATAACACACACTTCGGGTTGTTAGCCACGTCCTTTCCCACAAACCGCAGTGCACTTGTTTCCTCCGCGTTCAAGTGCGAAACATTAGGGTTTTTAAGGCGTTAAGGTCTGATAAAACTGTCGTCTTCAGTTAAGCCGTTATCAAACCTCCTGACGGGGAAAGTTTATCAAAGGAGGAAGACATAGCAGCTTGGCGTTGTCTCAGACATAGTAACCTTTCGGATCACAGCAAATCTTAATCCAGGGCTTGGTTTCCTGGTCAATAGATCACTTTATGCCATGCACTAAAATTTCTCTTGTTAGTCGTTTCTGATAAAAGGCGGCACTCCTCTGCTCCAACCTGCTCCACCTCAGTCGGAGTCATGGATGAA
The DNA here is from genome assembly GCF_902150065.1 of Myripristis murdjan. Taxonomy (NCBI): domain Eukaryota; kingdom Metazoa; phylum Chordata; class Actinopteri; order Holocentriformes; family Holocentridae; genus Myripristis; species Myripristis murdjan. The sequence goes on along the minus strand of NC_043983.1, from coordinate 6,823,164 downwards.
ATATTATCTTGGGAACGAGAGAGAGAGAGAGAGAGAGAGACGGCTCCAAGACGTGCATGTCTGCTTCTTCTCTGTAAGTGTCTCTGTATCCCTGAGATGAGGCCGCGCAATGACAGCCTCCTTTAGAGCAATATTACACACTAACTTGTGGCAAAATCACCAATTCCACCGGCTGGGTAAAAGTGCAGGCAGATGATAAATGGCTTTGCAAAACAGACAGAGAACAATCGCAGCTCAGATTAGGGGGTGTCTCTCATATTTGCTTTGGGTTGGAAGTTCAAAGTGCCTCTTCCGCGGGCTTTCTGCTCTCTTAATGTAACTGACATTTGTTCAGAGGGTCTTGGACATTTGACTGACTCCGCCGTTACGAAGCCAGCCGAGCACTCATCGCTTCAGTCGGTTTTACAAGGGCTCACCTCTCAGATGGGAGGAACCCTTGAAATGACTATTCCATGCGCGACCATAAAAGGTGTTTTGATTTGATGGTAATGAGAGGAGGAATGAGGAGGCCAAGGCCGTTCGGAGGGAACTGGACTTACATACCCTTCCCCCGGAGATGTGTTATGTCTTTGAATCTGATTGTATGGGAAAGGCATTTGTCTTAACCACAGGTTCACATGTAAACAACGTACCTTTCATCAATTCCACGCCACAATACTTAGGTAAAGAGGGAGATTTATGGTCGTGTTTCTCACATGCGTTTTTTTCCCATCATTTTTAAAATCAGTGCCATAAGCAAAAAATAGGCCACAAATGAAACTATAAGGCACATTAACATAATCCAGATGTTAATCCTGGTGAAATTTCCCTGTTACTCCACAGCAACTTTCATTTTCTTTGAATCATATTTATGAGTTTTATTAACTTTTTTTTTTTTGGCAGCAACAGCTTTCAATAGCCCAGGAGACATAAACATAAAAGTCATATTTTCACAATAGGCTGAGTAAGATCGCTAGCTAATGAGAGCAGAGATCTAGTTGGACTGTTATAAATGATTATGCAAAATAATACTGCTTTGGCTGGCTCATTTGTTTTGTTTTGTTTTTTTGTTTTTTTTGTTTTTTGCCTGACAATGTGAAAAACTGGAAAAATGTGCATGTGGGTGGGGTGAGCCAGTAATCTTAGCACCTGCACAGACAATTGTTTAGTCATTGGGCTTAAACAAACATATCCAACACCCACAGATACAGTATACTGTGGTCAGTGTGTGTTATGAGGCAGAACAGCTCAGATCTTACTCACTGCTAAGGTCTGGCCATTGAATTCCACACAAGCCTCGCATCTGCTGCAAATAGACTGAATTTATTTTGCCGATGTCATGATGCAACAAGGCCTACCTGTGTTGTACTGTAAGCAGATCAAATCAAATGCATAAAAAAAAAAAAAAAAAACATTTTCATAGGCTCTTTGGCCCAGCTCTGCGTCTAATCCGGCACCGGGAGGTTCACCCACTGCGATCTTCATCCCCCAGTCCTCGTTCCCAGAATTCCTCCCTGCATTTGAACCCTGCACTGGGCTTCTCAGTTCACTGTGGGAGGCTGGAGAGCAGAGGAAGGAAGCCTTTTGTGGTTCACTTGAACTGCAGTGCTATCCAAGACCTTATCAGCGTGCGGTTGCTTCAAACAATGGGAAGTACACGTGTTACTGAGAGTACTGCAAGCCAGTTTGTGTCCACCGTCTGACCACGACGCTCCACTTCTCCATCATTTCCCAGAGGAAGCTGCAATCAGTGTACAGTAACACTCTATTTATTGACCAATAATATAATGCTAGTGCAGTATATTTCATGTCATGTTTATGTGCTTACCATAAAGTCTAAGCGGTTCATCCAACAGAGAAACGGAGCGCTTCTGCATTTAAAAACAAATTTGACTTTAGAGAGCACTTAGCACTGATGAATTTCCTCACAAAATGCTAAATCCAAACGCTCTCTAATTTATTGTTCATTCCCCATCGTCGTTTACCTTACCTATGCTGAGACACTTTATTGGATCAGGTATTTTATAAGATCACATTTTATTTGACTGGGCTCGGAGCTGCAGCAGAGCCTGTCCTGCAGGGGTTTTGTGATATTAAGACATGCCTGTTGAACAGTGTGCAGAACAGGCCCTCTGGAAGAGACTCTCTCTCTCCTTCCCTCTCTCTCTCTGTGTGAGGCTTTGAACTGGGGCCAGATAGCCTGCAGTAACCGAGTGCAGTAGGAGGCTCCACTGCTGCGGAAGTCAATGGTATCCTCTGGGAGGAGAAACAAGAGAGCTACCAAGACAGGGATCATGATCCACCTACCCGCTTCGAGATGTGAAAGTGAATGTGTCAGTCTTGCGCACAGAGGAGTGTATGTCCTTTTATATCCATTTAATGCCGAGCAACTAGAAAACCCAAAGGCATGCGCTTGTGTTGTGCATTGTTCATTAGTGGTAAGAAGAGAATATCAGCGACATATCATAGCGTATTATATGCACAAGTATTTATAGTCGCTGCTGATCAGACAGTTATGGTCATTTGGAACTGGATATTTCACTACTTGGGGTAGATTTGCATCCACTCAAAATGCATTAAATATTTTTTTTTATCCTGGTCGGCATGGTTAGGTATGAGTTTTGAGATATTCAGGGCACGTTTACATCTTCCCCTTAACATTTCTAACTTCTTCTTTTATAAATGCATGTGCGCATGTTGGTGCACCCCATGCGGCTTAAAGATTTTATTACTTTGCAAAAAAGAGGAAAACTTCCCTTTGATGTCATTCTTTGACCTTCTCCCTGCACAATTTTGAAGGACTTCCATGTCTCCTGCTCATATGTGAGGATGCATTAATTATCAATGTTTTCAAAGTTAATTTCGCATAAAGCGAGTTGTTTGGGGAGGAGAGGATGTATTATCTGAGGTTCTTATTCTGGCGCCTGCGCCTGGCTTTAAATCCTCCCTCAAACTTGTGTTTCCGTGTCTCTCGTGTGGGATAATGTTTCATCCGTCTTGACGAGGCAGAAAGTCACACTCGCTCTGTTATAGTCTTCGGGGTCTTCCGCCACATTGTTCCTGTCTCTGCGGGAGCAGATGCGCTAATGAGTGAAATCCTACAGATGGACCGTCCTTGTTAAAATGCTTAAGCAGTTAAATGAAGACCTCAACCCTGACTTAACACATGACACGGGTGGTTCTGTCATTTGCAGTCATCAGCGGCCGGGAATGTGGAACCCTGGGAAATCAGAGCAAATAATAAGACCATTGCTCTGTGCAGAGTTGCTATGCCCACTGTTTTCCCAGCTATAAGGGTAATGAGAGATGCTCTCAATTGCAATAACAACCAGCTGAATATTGGACTAAATAACCCTGTGCTGCATGGGCGGAATTCATATTGTTACACAGAAACGTTCACAGCACACCAAACCTTTTGATTCAACTCCTTTGTAAGTTCTACTTGCAGCTTATAGTTGAAGTAACTAAAGTTCCTCCCCTGTCTTTTGTTCTAGCAGTTAATGATGTAGTAGTGGAGGGAATAAGTTGCGCGTCCACACTATCCTTTATCCATCTTTTTACTTTCCTATTCCTCATTTTCAAAGGCAAGATGTGCATAACACAGTAGTTGATGAAAGGAGAGAAAAAGGACCAGCCAGCAGATTTTATTTATGGATTCACTGAGGCGCATCTGTTTTTTTTTTTTTTTTGGAGGGGCTTTTTTTTTTGTGTGTGTGTGTTTATATATTTTTTTTCTTTATTTCTTTTGACCAGATACTGCATTGGGCATACTGGCCACCAGTGAATTTATTCCACACAATCCAAAGTGATGACATACACCCCCATTACAGGCTTTGTTGTTGGGGGAGTGTGTTTGCTGTGATGCAGTAAGCTTCCCTGTGCAGTTGTTTGGTCTGACCTCTCCTCCCCGTCGGTGACATACCATTAACTACTACACATGCTTCTCCGTGCACCTACCGTCCCCCGTCAGCGCAGGCAATATATTTTGTTTGTCTTTTTCAAAGGTGGCAGTGCTGGCGCTGTGCTCCCACTCGCTTGCTGGGCTCCACTGCTTACCATACAGTATGTTAATGGGCCTTACAGATGTCCTTCACAAGGTGGGGGGAAAAAGGAGTTTATTTTGTAATCATGTCACATTACTGTTCTTTCAGAGCTGATGGTACCTGCTGACAGTTGCAATTAAGTGTAAAATAACATCCTGTTCCTTTCCTGTCAAAGCAAAGGGTTTGGGCAGAATACCTTCACCCGAGAATGGCCGGAGGGATAACTCTTCTGCGCTCGTCCCATTTAATGGAGATGCTGGAGAGTGTGCCAGGCACTGGCAAAATGGAAGTGGTTGCTTTTTTCCTGTTGTGACACCTGTGCTGTCTCTCCCACTCCCTCACTTATTCTCTCTACACACTGTCGCGCTGTGTCAGGAGAGGGCTGGAAGCTCATCTGACACTCAAGCTGAGATTTAATGTAAAAGTGTAATAAGAGCTTTGAAGAGAGTCAGCTCGCCTCTTAAACACTGTCCCTTCTGAATTCGGTGTTTTCGGAGGGTATTGTTATGGGTCGTTGTGGCGCCGGTGCTTCTCTCCGGTGAGAGCGGCGTCCAGCATATTGGCCTGTCGTCCCCGGTGATGATGGAGCCCATATTTGATGGGAGTTGTTCTCTAAGTGAAACTGAGAGGTGTTCCTGCAAAACGGGAGATGGAGGAGGCGGGGGGTCAGCATGATGGCTCCTTCAGTCCCAGCTGCCAATTTCAACTTTTTGATATGAGTGTTTTGGTTCCCAAGGTATCAAGGAGAGCAAAATGACTTCTCAGTATCTATCAGGTCAAGAGGCGTGTTTTTCTCACACCCTAAGTCTGAAATCTGAATCACCTTGTCTAAAAAATAAAATAAGATCTACGAGAAGATGTACATTTATTGATCTCCCATAGGGGAAATTTGCAGAGCACAAGGGAATGTACTTCACATACAAATAGTTCATATAAGAGCACGTGTGCAGTGCAGCAAAACAAGGGGACCAGGTGCCAGCTTGGGTGGGATGCTTTAACCCTCATTCAGACTATTCAGACTATTTCACTTTTATCAAGGTTAATCTGTTCATTTTTTTTTTTTTCAGGTCATGATATTTTGAAAAAAAAAAATTCATTTCATTTTTTCATTCATAAGAGTACAAGAGCTTATTGTAATATAAAATCAGCGGTTAAAAATCACCATGATGTAACCATTTAACTTTGTAAGTTTCCTCTGCATGGTAATTATGGAAGAACTGGATTTTTTTTCCAGGTGAATGAGATGTATCACGATTGCATAAAAATCATATCATTTAAAAATAATGTAAAGAGTCAAATCAAAATGATGTGCCGATGATTGAGTGACCCATTTCTAATGTTAAGTCCCGTCCCTCAAATGAACAGCTTGTAATTTATGTCAAAAATTTAAAAAGAGCATTGCTTTTTTTTTTTTTTGCTGAAAAGAGTGTGATTAATAAATGGTTACATTACACAAATTAATTTTTACAGCTGCTGTTGTGTTCTGCGTGCCATCCTGCATTTGCATCCTCAGAGTTAGCATTCATTTTTTAAAGTGTGCATGCAGAGAGAAATTAATGGCTCAGGCTATCTTTTAATTACTTTTTTGCATTTCAAATTCACCCAAAACCTGGCAAGGAGGAAGGTTCAAGGTCATGACAAATTAATTAAATTGTGGTATCAAAAAAAAAAAAAAAAAAAAAAAAAAAAAAAAGAGAGAGAAAGAAAAAAAAGAGGCAAGAGATGTTTTGTGAAAAGTATCCTTGCATTTTATTTCTTGTAGAGGGAGTGAGGGGATAAAGTTTAGAAGGGAAAGGATATTAAGAACTCATCAGAAAGCCATTTCTTCTGCCAGAGAGAAAATAAATAAATCATCGGGTTTTCAAGTGTCATCCGTCTCGCTGTAAATGGCTGCAGAAATTTGTGTTTGTCATGTCTGCATTGGTTAGGCTGACAGTGCAGCCCACGGAGGGGCCAATCTGGATCCGTTTTCACTTCCTACGCCACAGCAGCAGCATTCCTATTATAACAGAATAATGCGCTTACTGCTGACCCCATCAGTGGTGTAAGGCTGTTTGATTTGAATCTCATTTGAATTGAGTATCTAGGAAACTTGGCATCCAAAGAGTGGAGTGTGACTCAATTTGAATCCAGCATCATGACCTTCTCTGTCAGTTATTGCTTGTATAATCATTTCCATGCACTCATCACTTGCGCCAGCATTGTGCACGCTGTATCTGTGACTTCATGCGTGTGCGTGCATTAGCGTGCGTGCACATGCTCGTGTATATGTGTGCATGCACATGCGTTATCGCAGTATTGTTTGCCAGACAGTTCTTAAAAGCTGCATGCGCATGTTGCCATGTATATCTGTGGGTATACGCTGCCAATACTGAAGTTTTCCATAAACTTTCTGTGTGTGTGTATGTGTGTGTATGTGTGTGTGTGTGTGTGTTTGTATGTGCGCGCATGTGTGAACACATGTACACCTTGCCCAAGCCTAGTGAGATGGGGAGGGTGAGCAGTCCCAAGCTGCGTCAGTCTAAGCTGTCTCCTGACAGTCCAGAGCTATTCCACAGCAGAATACTCATATTGATCTTTGCGCCTGTTACACAAATAAATAAATAAGTCAACTACACCTCGCCTGAGTTCACAACCTGCCCTTGACAATACTCTGTGCATGTGCATGGTGTGTATGTGTGTATGTGTGTGTGTGTGTGTGTATGTGTGTGAGAGAGGCAGAGGGGGGAGTAGAGGTGGAGGGGTTGCAGCTGTGCAGCAGGGGAGCAGAGAGTCAAGAAGGGTTCTGCATTGTTGATCCAGTATGACATTGATAGACAGCGGCTGAAGGAAAGCTGATAGCCATGTTTGGCGTGCTGGTTTTTAAAGGACGGACGTGACTGCCGATCCAAAGTCGACCGAGCATGAATTCAGCGGGCGATCGCCCCGAGTGGTCGCACCAAAGAGAGGTGAGGGAGGAAACTTTCACATATGACTTGCTTGACTTTCCAGCTTTGTCACCATTATTATTCTTCCCTTGAACTACTTGTTTCTGCTGGGGTTACTCTTACATATGCCTGCCTCTCTTTCCGGAGCACAGTGATGTGTGTTTGTTTTTGCTTTCCGCTCTGCCCCCGACCCTGGCAGAATGTAGCATCTCTCAGACCTGCATGCATCCAACATCCCTGTTAACAAGATGGCTGCATGTGTTGCTCATATTCAGGAATGACACACACACATTGGCTGTGACTAGCTTTGAGTGGCACACATTACCTGGCTCAGCCTCAAATTGCCACCTTAGCCATGGTATTAGTCACACTGTAAGGCCTGCAAAACCTTTAATTAACATTTCCTGAAATGGGCTGAACTAGCAATTGGAGCCATTTATCCCAACTAGTTTTCACTTCCATTGAAAGGAAAGACTGACAGCAACTTCACTAGACATGGTTTGGTGGAAGCTTTTCCTTTCTTTTTTTTTTTTGCTTTAAACCACATTAGAGGTAGAAATATGGGCTCAAAGGTTTCTTTGATATGGGAAAACTGTCTTTAGTTTCTCCAGTCTACACAACAGTGGGCACTTAGAGTCTGTAGAGTCTCCATGGAAAGTCCCAGGGATCACTTAGCATGGTGTCAAATCGGAACAATAACAACATCAAATGCAGCTAGCTATCTCGCTACAGTAGGCCTCTGGTTAGGCTCACTTTTCGAAGTGCCACTTGACACTGTCGAGGGGCCTCGCGGCAGCTGCTGTTTTTCCAAGCAAAACAATGTAAGGCCAGTTGTAAAATCATCTAAAAGCCCCTGACAAATTAATCTTAAATGGGGATTGAAGGCCAGCGAGCAACTGCCGCAGACGGCGTGAGGTAAGTGCAGCCACTCTGAGCTCTTTGATTTCGGCGGCCTCCTTTCAGAAAACCTCTGGCACCTTCATCTGCCTTGACCCCGCGGTCCCCTCATCACACTGCAGCCGCAGCCGCTCGCTGGAGTGATAATCGGAAAATGGAGGGAAAATAAAGCATCGCAGTAATGGGGGCAAACATGAAATGTGCCATTCTAAAAATATTGCATCAACATCAAAGTATGGGCTGAAGCGTGTGTGTGTGTGTGTGTGTGTGTGTGGCTCACTGTGCATGCATTTGGACAGACGGGGGCTTGTTTGCAGGGAGATGCACTGATGAGTGTATGTGCCTCTTGGTGATTAAATCTGGTGTGTCTGTGCCGTATATGTACATGTGTCTGTTTGTGTGTGCGTCTATGCTTTTTGTCTGGATTGCGGTATAATAGTATCATGCACCAGCTCGTGGGCAATTTCATCCAGAGCGCCACACAGAAATACGACTTTTTTTATTTCTTCCTCTTATAGCGCAGAAGGAGAGGGGTCCCAGTGGGAATCAAAGCCCCGACCCTCACTGTGTCCGTATCGTCCTCTGCCCGCTAAGCCACACAGGCCTTTCTTATCCTGCCCATTGTTCCACAGGTTTTCTCTCCGGCCGTGGACTCGATCCAGCTGTACTGTATGTATCATTACGCTGGCTGGTGCTGGCATGGCTCTGCTCTTTGTTGGTGCTCCTCACAGCGTTGCTGCTCTGGGCTTTTAATTCCTTTCTGTGTCGCTATGTGCAGATTAGTCACACTTGGCCCACACTCTTTCCTCTTCCTGCTCATATAATTCAATTATTTAAGAAGAAAAAAAAAAAAAAAAAAAAAAAAAAAAAATTTGGGTCCACCACTGGAAAAGCTAAATAGTTGACTTAGTGGACTTAAAGGGGCTATGGTGACATGTCTGTCGTCTTCTACTCCTTTTCCCCCCTTTCCTTCCATTTCTGACATTTGCAAAAGATGGCAGGATTCTCATGCTGTATAACCCAGGGCTGCCATATTGCATTGTCAGAGAACACTGCCTGAAGTGTGATTGTGTTCGCTGGAGACCGCGAGCAAAAGGGGAATGTTAAGTCTCATTAATTCACTTGGACAGATTGATGATGTACTTAGAATTACAGTCATTTAGAGAATAAAGTTAAGTGGAAATGGCAGGCGCAGTAGACAATGGCGTCTCTCAGCGAGGGTTGTTTGTTTTGAACGACGCAAAATAAGAGAAAGGCCACTGTGCCTTGGTAAATGAATTGTGTTTTCCTCACTCATTTGCGGAGCCCGGAGTTGCTGAAGACTAATTAATTCAAGAACAAACGTCCCCGAAGGCTGCAATTAATGATAAACTTATTAGACATGATGGTGCCCATGAGGTCTGGATCTCGTCGGGGTGTCCATGCTCCTGGTGGTGTTACTTACCCGGCTGTCACTTTGCATGAGGAAAGAAAGGGAGCAATATGCGTGCATGTTTGTTTGTGTGTTCTGCGCGCTTTGCGGCTGTGAATGTGAATCGACGGTGAGTGTGTTTTTCTTTCTTTTTAAGCGGTCGGCTTTCCAAATTACGCCTCAATCTGCTGATTACTTAGTGAGCTTTGAACTCTGCTGTTTCTCGCCGACACAGTATGGCCCAGGCAGCGATGAAGGGCTACAAACGTATAGACAAGTGGCGTGCTCGCTTTCTAATGAGTTTGTCAAAACTGAGCTCTCCAGAGAGCGGACGTCTTCCACGCCGCCTTACAGAGACTGTCAGCGCTGAAGAATGAGGGGTGATTCAGTGACCTCCTTTCTTGCTAACTCTTTCAGACTACAACAGCTGCACCCGGGCCATTTACAAGTTAGTTAAAACGTCCCCCTGAGCAGAGTCACCCTGCCCTGCCATACTAAACAGAAAAGCACACTGACAGAATGTATGTGCGAGAGAGAGAGAGGGAGAGAGAGAGACAGAGGTCCTGAGAAAAAATAAGAAATGAATCACAATTCAGGCAGGCTGCGTTCAGGGTTCAGCCTCACGCCTCACCAGCTTCACTTCAGTTTTACATCCCCAGCAGTTAATACCTCTCACCACCTTGCCTTGCTTGGCTCTAACGATGCCGGCTGACGTCAGAGACGCAGAGGCAGTGTCAGCACATGTAAACAGTGTTTGTGTAGCGCTGAGCACTGGTGATGATGCAAGTTTTTGGGTCCTGGTAGCCTCTCGACAGTTGCACACACGCAACATACACATCTTATGGTGGTTTCCTGAGAAAATAATAACCCGAGCGCATTAATTTAAACTTACCAGGTGCACGATGTGCTTTTAAAGGAACAGTTCACCCAAAGTACTATATATATACATATATATATATATATATATATATATATATATACACACACACACACACACACACACACACACACTTAATCTGTAGTGCAGTCCATCCTGATAGTTTCTGTGTGAGGTTTCCAGCCTCGTACAATAGGATGATGGGAGTTCATTTATGGAGCTCAAACTGGTCCAGAATTTACGTGTGAAAAACTCAACAGCAACAACTCTTTCCAAACACAATGACACAGATATCCAGCATAATCCACAGCCCTGAGGGGCAAACCGTTTCATTTGGAGCGGCTTCCTGCCACAGAAAACCAGCAAGCTGTATGAGTCTCAGCACCAGTGAGGATGATTTTAGCACAGACACACAATTTGTGTATCTCCACAGATAGATTAAACTAGGGCCAGTGTTGGGGAGTAACTAGTTACATGTAATTAAATTACAAAATAAATGTCATTGTAATCCATTAAAGGTACTGAGAGAAAATGTAAATTACATTACACTTAAATTACAGTTACTAATCAAAATGTTGATGACTACAAAGGGGTTACATCCAAATATATTCTTTTCATTAAAAAGCTTATATGTAGAATATAACATTCATTCTGATGCTTTGCATCTTTTCACCGAGCAGGAGTGTCTTCTTTTTCATTTTTCCAGACAACATAGGTCAGCAATACCTTTGGGACAAATTTGAGTGCCAGGATCCATTCATTTGGCAGAATGAGTTCAAATTTTGAGCTGTTTTTGATTGGTTCTCCTGTTTGAATCAAATCAATGCACATTTTTTGAAGCAGACAGTCTGCTGTGCCTGCAACCAGCCGACCACGACAAGTCGGGTTGCCATGTCATCAGACAAGAATGCCTTTCAGTGCTGGAAATGCAACAATATTTTCCTTCTGAAATCAGAAAAGGGCTCTAACATTACAGTATAAAGCTTGTCTATCAACAAAACAATTTTGAAAAAAAAAAAAAAAAAGATTCAAAAAGTTATTAAATGTAATAAATTAAGTAATTAAAATAGTAGATTTTGAGCAGGGTAACCATGCAGTAATATGTAACCCATTACACTTCACCAACTAGGTCCTTTTTTTTTTTTTTTCATTTTAGGTGATCTGTTCCCTTAAGGCATTTCATATCACCCCATACAGTGAATGCAGAATGCTCTGCGAATTCAAATGCTCACTTGGTGAACAAGCATATGTGAGTCAAAACGAACAGGGGCACTTTGTGAGGCTGAATCTAGGCAACATGATGGAGGAGTCGGAATTGCAATCTGTGTCCCCTCCACCCCCACCGAACCCACCCCCACCACCACCACCACCACCACCTCACTGCAGGAGCTGGGATAATCAGTCAGTCCCCTTGCTGGACCGTTGAGGACCAGTGTGAGAGTAACAGGCTGGTCACAGGCCAATGACACACCAGTGCCAGCACAGTCCAATATATTCTAGCCTTCCACAGTCACACATATAGATGTGCACAGGCCATCTGGCTACTTGCAAGGTATAGCAACTTGCTTGCACGGCTGCCAGGTTCCCTTTATGCCTGGCTAGCATCGCTAACAGCATGGCGGGTGAATGAAAATACAAAAATAAATGTTTGTGTGCCTTGCTGGCGTGTCCTCTCTCTCTCTCTCTCTCCACCTAGCCCCTGTCTCTACGGGTGTGACGTCCTCCAGCCTCTTTCAAACTTTCTCCCGGTGTCATTCGAGGCAAATTGCGCTTTCAAACAGTGCAAGGGAGGCTTAATCCAACCTCCAGACCCGCAAACCTAAGTTAACCTTCCCTCTCTTCCCAGCTTCTTGCTTCCTGCTTGGGAAATGGAGTCGGCATGGGGGAGTCTGTGTCTCACTCTTAAACCCGGCTAAATTAGGAGTTAGACTGGTTGTGGGCAAGGGGGATGTGGTTGCGGCGGGTTGTGCTGCTGCCAAAGGGTGTGTCAGGGCAATTTATTAGCTTGCTGTGTGTATGTGTGTGTGTTTGTGTGTGTTTGCCGTAGTGTGTGTGTGTGTGTTCCCAGCCTTTGGCAGCCTTGCACACTCAATGGCTGAGGCACAGCTGCACCTCTATTCTAATATGCAGCCATTATGGCCATCCTCGGTGTGCCTGCAGTTAATTCACAAATCTGAGCATAACGGTGTCACTCTTTTGAAAAACTTCGATGGCAATCACGCGGGTCCGTGCTTTCGAAGCTTGCACCGACCTGAAGGGATGATATAATTTTGCTCCTCTGGCTGGTTTGCGCACACCACTTAGCCTATACAGTACGTCAGCGCTAGGTAACAGGTGTTCACCATAAAAACATAGATTGGTCCCTCTGGGTGGAGTTTAAGTACATGCTGCAGCGCTGAAGTTTTCTATGATATGTGTGGATGTGTGTGTGTGTGTGTGTCCGCGCCTCAATACATGCATGTACTGTATGTAATTACATGCTAATGCCCCCCCCCTCTTGTATTCAGCTGTGTGCTGGGTGGAGGAGCAGGCGTCCTTTAAAGGCAGCCACTCAAACGGAGCAGGTAGCACAGCCAGCAAGGTTTGCATTCCGCATTCGGCACCTGCTCCTCTCCCAGCTCCCTTCAGCCTTCTTCGGAGGCCAAAACAGATGCTGAGAGACACTTAGCCTGCAAAAAGCAATCTGCAAACCATGTTCATCATGTTTTTTTTTTTTTGGGGTGGGGGAGGGGGGGATACAAATGACATCGCTATCGGACCCGGTAAGCACCTGCAGGTCCTGCTCACGCTTAAACATTTTAATTGACCCAGCAAAAAGAGCCGGCGAGATGGAGGGAGCGACTGCGCGCGTCTTCCCGCCTTAGTTGAAACAAACGGCTGGTTTCAAAGCCCCATCAGCAGTCCTTTTCTGTAATGAGGGAGTTTTTGGGGGGGAATTTTTTTTTTTTTTGCGAGAGGGTGTCAGTTTACTTTCCGCCGTGCCGTGTGTGTCCTGCAGTCCAAAATAGACGTGATGTGGAATAGCGGGAGAGAGGTGCTGTCAAAACACGATAGGCGCAGACATCAGCACAAAGTTAGAGAGAGAGAGAGAGAGAGAGAGAGAGAGTCCGAGTCATCGTGCCTAGACATGCAGTTCTTTGGCGCACGGTGCAAATTAAGTCTCTAGACTATTATGCGGGAAAAAGGAAAAACACACACACACTCACTGAGTCCGAAACAATAACAACACAGGTTGTTTTTCCACCCTAGTTTGATTAACAAACTTTTACAGCAAAAGACCACACCGGCATTGGCAAAGGAACCAAAGTCCCTTATTTGTCATTTATTTTTAAAGTAATCATTGCTCACCCAGGCACAGGGAGGGTAATAAATATTTATACCCCTTTTGGAAATGCGAGCCATATAAATTGTTACCAACCCATGCTTTGAGAGTAACTGCCCTTGATGATAACAATATCATTTAAATGTTTTCTCTCTCTCTCTCTCTCTCTCTCCCTCTCTCTGTGTATCCCTCGTTCTCTCTCTCCCATTATCTCTCTGCCTTTTGCTCCGTTTTCCTCCAACACAATGTTAACAAGCTCCTTTTCTGCCCTATCTGGTGTAGGTGAGACAGCTCCACGAAATGACAAGGTGAGAGGGCATTTATGCATGTGTCTGCCTGTGTGTTTGTGTGTGTATGTCTTTGTTTGTCTGGGTGTGCGTTGATATATATATATACATATATATATATATATATATATATATATATATATACACCTTTATGTATGCATGCATGCCTGTGCCCACAGTCTGCATCACATGTGACCAGCAGCCACTGCCAGAGCTCATGTCTCCTCCAACACTAACAATAATCATAGGATTTGATTGCCAGTTTCTTCAAGCTCCATAATTGATGAGTCCAATATTTACTCTGTTACCTGTGTGTTGTAAACATTCATTATGGCGCTCCTTCCCAGATAGGTGAGCAGGAGAGGAGAGCAGGACAAGTCCAGCCTGCAGGGACCAGCTGTCAGTTTGACTAATGACAGAAATGAATAAAATCTCATAATTACTTTAGAAAAAAAAAAAAAAAGGGACAGTCTCCACCTTATCTCGGGCCAATATGCATTTTAAAAGTTTTCGGTGGGTTTATTAAATTCTACCCCCCCCTCCCCCAGCCTGCCCAGCCCCCACCCCTCGCCCCCCCCCCACACACTATAATACATTACAGTCAGAGGCAAGTTCTCAAATTTCAAATTTAATTTTCTACTCGCCATACACACACGGGCTCCGTAATCAGATTGGAACATTATTGTGTTTCTATTGACATTAGCATTGTTATTATTTTGTACTGTGTAAATATCAGTAACCGGAGCACGTCTGGTTGCTTTTCCAGGAAGGGATTATTTTGTATATTTATTTTATTCTAATGCTCTCAAAAAAGATCCTTTCAAGATGGTATCTGATGTATTCCATTATCAGGAGATGCTGTCTGTGGATGATATGATGCAGTATTACTTTATTGCAGAGCTGTACATGGCTAAATTAAATTGGCTACCTGCAGTTTGCTCATCTGCTCGCTTGTGACACCCCATACAGGCGACACAGCAACTACACAGCCCTGCAGTGTGCTACAGGGCCCCACAATAGGATATCAATGAGTCACATCATGTTTGCTATTAGACAGAAAGCCACCAGAGGTCATTGCCTGCTTTTAGGAATCACTGTGCGCGTGTTGGTGCTTGCACTTGTGTGTGTGTGTGCGCCTAATTGGATAATTCTCCACTTATGTGTTTGTTTTTTTTTAAGTCGCTGCATGCGATTCACAGTGCGCCGAGTCGTGCTCCGTGTCAGGGAAGCTCAGTGTAAAGTGCAAAGCTCTCAGCCGGATCAGGTAGGCATTTCAAGATGGAAGGATGGAGGGATGGATTGATGGTGGTGCAGGATGGAGCGAGAGAGAGAGAGAGAGATGGGCTCAACTTAGACAAGTCGACTCCTCTGTGCCATTAGGACTAACAGGGGGGCAGACTGTGGGAGAACCAACGCTCCCTATATGAAAGGAAGAGGAATCAGTATGTGTACATAAGAATGGTTAAATGTGTGTTTGTGTGTGAGAGAAAGAAAGAAAGAATGAGAGATGCCATTTATTCTCACTCGCTCTTTTC
Organism: Myripristis murdjan; assembly: GCF_902150065.1. Taxonomy (NCBI): domain Eukaryota; kingdom Metazoa; phylum Chordata; class Actinopteri; order Holocentriformes; family Holocentridae; genus Myripristis; species Myripristis murdjan. The sequence goes on along the minus strand of NC_043983.1, from coordinate 6,807,886 downwards.
CATCTCTCGCCGTTCCAAACAGACAGGAAGCTCGGAATATCGCCTAAACGCCTCAACCTGATTTCGCCTGAGCAGCTATCCTCTAATGTCTTTCTGCTGAGCCGAATCCCACATAGAAGCACATAATACGGCATATTTGTGTCTTATGGAGGCAGACAGTTGATCATATCCATTTGTCATGCTGTCAGGCTAATTACCGGATTGAAAAGGGGAATGAGATTACCCTCCGCCCCGTGCAACAGACACTTGCACGTCCACACACACACACACACATATAAACACACATACTTCAGTGTCACGGTGAAAAGTCTCAATGTGCCACTGGGACAAGTTTCTGGCCTGGGCTGAGCAACACACACGGAAGTGAAGGGAGGAGAATGCGTGAGGTTAGGCGAAAATCTCTTTTTTTCAGTGTGTGTTTGTGCACTGCAAAAACTCAAAATCTTACCAAGATTCTTTGTCTTATTTCAAGTCAAAAATGTCTTATTCCTACTCAAAATATCTCATTACACTTAAAATAAGACATGATCAGCTCAGAAGTAACTTGTTTTTACACAATTGTCTCTCGTTTCAAGTGAAAATTTGCTTGTTTCATTGGCAAAATTTGTTTCTTGTTTCAAGCTAATTTTCACTTATTTCAAGTGAATTTTCACTTTTTCCACTGGCAAATTTTGCCAATGAAACAGGCAAATTTTCACTTGTTTGAAGTGAATTTTCACTTGAAAGAAGTGAAAATTGTCTAAAAACAATTTACTTCTGAGGTGATCATGTCTTATTTTAAGTGTAATGAGATATTTTGACTAGAAATAAGACATTTTTGACTTAAAATAAGACAAATAATCTTGGTAAGATTTTGCGTTTTTGCAGTGTGTGCGCGTTGCAGGGAGTGTGAGGCAGCGTGTTCGCCTTATATATCGGACTTTGCCGCCATCAGGGAAAAGGGGAGATCATTTGGCTCTTTTGTAGCTGTTGTTAATGATGTGCTTTTGCTTTGTCGACTACTGAGAAACTTTGCGCTTTGTTGCGAGTGAAAAGTCATTCTCGGCGCAGTTCAATTGCGCCCGGTGCAAAAGAAGTTTGTGTCCACACTTGTGTAAATCAAAGGGGGACACTTTAAAACAGAGGACAGATCATTAGCGCATAATGAGCTGAAGTTCTGCAGGCAGCGAGGAGGATTTCCTCAATAAGCGACGGCTTAAAGAGTCGGTGATAAGAGAATGGAAATCAGATTCCCCCGGCTGCAGACAACCTTTCTTCTCCCCAGGTGAGTCCTCTGCCTCCGTGCGTGTTTGAAGTTGAGCGCAGTTCGAACCAATGCTGGCGAAGAGAATTAACAAAGCCCCTCAGCTGGCACCCCAACACTGCTTGTGTCTCCGAGTCCTGATCGTTCTCTCGCACAACACATCTCCCCTATTATGAGGATGCATGCTGGAGATCTGAGCTATACGTTCGCCGGGCTCCAGACATGTGAGGACAGCACCTACAAAGCGGCTCAGCCCTAACAATAATACCTTGGATGAAAAACACACTCCCTCTTCTTTTTCAGGCCACTGACAAACACAAGTATCATAGGGAAGAGGGAGAGGCTTTGATGTGCTGGTAGTGGGATTGAACGAATTACAAAACAGGACAGAAGAGGGGTTTGTAGAAAACTTGGAAGACAATCCGAGGCCCTTGGGAGCCACGATAAAGAGTGCGGAGATATCAAACAAGTGATAAAAGGGAGGGGATCCGCTCTTGTGCATGCGTGCAGCTTTACTCGTTCATTAAAACCTTGATTAAACGCTGACTCGCTCTCTTCCCATTTCATCATGACAGCCAGGAGTTTGAGTAATTTGTTTACCTCTTTCAGAGCAGACCCTCTAATGTTTGCAACTATTCTCTAATATCCTTGCAGATCATGTATCAGCGCCGCTCTATTAATGTCCCCCTCCTCCTCCTGGGATTTTAAAAAGTCACAAGCTACTTAGTTGAGACGTGATGCGGCTCCGTGACGGCGCCCAGCTGGCCCGGGTTCCGCGAAGAGGTGGCCTCGGTGGCAGCCCCGCCCGCGCGCCAGCCGCGACCCGCGAAATAATCTCCGACAGACGAGGACAGGGGCCATCTTGGCTCGCGCTCCCACCCGGCGGCCTTTGAGCCCGTCCTCTGCCACCGCGCGCTCCGGGCTGGGCTTCCGGAGAGGTGTCAGATGCACGGCGCGTAGCTTTCCCCCAAATATCCCCAACAGGAAAGGTGCTTCCTGTCAGGTGATGACAAGTAAGTGGCAGGGAAGGGGAAAAATTAAACACATCGCCCTGATTTTCTTCCTCCCATTTGCTCGTGCTGTCAATTAGCCTCAATCAATCCCGTCATTTCTGTTTAGCATTGTTTGGGCAAACGCCGGCCTGTCTTCCCCGTCCGTCGGCGCATAATAAATAAGCCCCACAATATATCCCATGTTATCCCAACACTTCTATCAACTGTTGAGGCCGGGCAGCGGCTCGCCCTAATTGTGGCGCCACGTTGGATTCAGCGCGTGCGTCTTCGTTTGATCAAGTCGCTCAGTGGTTCGGCTCGGCTTTTGGGGGGGGAATAAAATGAAACCCCAGACTTGTTTTAGATTGTTAGAACATGTTCCTCCCTCTAGCTTCTCTCCAAAAGCCCGTCGCCACTGACTCGCCTCTGATCGTGGATGTGAGGGAGACGGAGAGGGAGAGAGAGAGAGAGATTGAGAGAGGGGGAACTGGTAGAAAGTGACCGAGAAAGTCATCTCCTCAAATGAGAAGACGTGATTGGGTTCTAACGACTCTCCTCGTGGCTGTATTTGACTAAAGTGCAAGGCGAAGCGGCTCTTATCAATAAAGTGGGTCTGCCGCGATGTATTATTAACAGGTGACGGCGAGGAGGACTGCCTGGCTAAAAAGGACTTAAGTGATGCGGGAGTGACACTGTCAATCTTAGCCTTCCTCTGAGAATCAATTAGGAGATAAACAGGGCTACATGTCTTTGGCAGTGGGGAGAAGGCTGATAGGCTGTCCCATGGATGTCCTGGGGCAAGGTAAACTGACAGTACAGCTTTGCCATCAGGGACGGAGGCAGAGAGAACAATGTGTGACTGCTCCTGCCACTTGAGAGGGTTTGTGTGTTTTTATGTGCGTGTGTGTGCGCGCGCGCGTGTGTGTGTGTGTGTACACATATTGTGTGCTTCTCGCTCTTTCTAAGTTTGTTTTTGTGTGTGGATATGGGTTTGTGTGTGTGTGTGTGTGTGAGAGAGAGAGAGAAATGGAAAGAGAGAGAGAGAGAGGGAGTTTGCCCACTCCAGCTGACAGACCTGAAGAAAGTAAATGTGGTAATAATGACATTCCAAGTGAAATTCAATACAGGAGAAGGTGATGATGGTGATGCTGATGATGATGGCAGTAATTATTTTGATACCCAGTATAAGTCTTGATTATCTAAGCAAGCAACACATCTCTATCCATTTCACCGAATTTTAAGCAGCCTCAAAGTAAAAAAAAAAAAAAAAAAAAAAAAAAAAAAAAAAACATGCTGTATTTGCTGGCTGCAGCGCTCCGTCGCTCCTTTGAAGCTGATATTGAAATATTCAGACCCGAGATGCCATCGTTTTATGGCTGCAATATTGCATCAAATAGAAAATATCTACACGTCTTATGCATCATTTTATACAAACTTCCCTGTAATCCAGCAGCACTTATTTGGTGTGTTTGGGAACCTTGGGATCTTTATTATAATGCAAAATAATGATCTGTGGGTTTGAACAAAGCTCGGCTGCACTGCAACAACAGCAACAACAACAAAAACCAACCTGTGGGAGTGATCGAGTTGTGCAGGTTAATAGATGATATTGCGAAGGGGTATACCTGTGTTTATTCATACATATGTGTGTGTGCATGTGTGCGTGTTTGTATGCATCAATGGATTTGCGTGGGAGTGAGTGAGAGAAAAATAAAAATGGAGATGCTGTAGGGAAGCAGGAGAAAAAAAAAAAAAAAACACATTACTTACATTATATGATATCATAGAGTTACATTACGTGTTCTGCTGGTACAGTAAACAGCATGTCACCGGTGTATATTTAGCCAGCGTTGTAAAGTCACAATATGACTCAGCCAAGGGAATTATTACATGCTAATTAAATATATAGATGCTCAGGTCTTACAGTAGCCCTTTTTCATATAATGTAATTAAGTGTATCAATATAATGAGATAATATTTTAATATCCTCTTTCTCTATGTCATTTAATTCTCACTCTAAACACACACACACACACACAAACCCTCAACAGATGAATTTTAATGAGTGGTAGGCCATTATTACCCTCATTATTTTCTAATTAGTCCACTGTACCTTGCATTAATGGCGCAGACAGCTCAGCTACTGTACCATGCCATAAACACGTCTCCTCTCCTTTCTGTAAATAACCGGAAACTCAATACCAGGCTGTGAAAGGCTCCACAAAAGATAGATCACTGCCAATAGACTGTTTGAGCAACGGCTCCTGCGAGCTGGGATTAAATGCATTAATGGCAGTAAAGGCTACCGTCGCACACACTGAGAGGCGTCCATGGCTTGGAGTACGGCTTGCAAATAACACAGCAGATCTTAAAAGGGAATACTAATTCTGGGCCTGGACGGAGTAATAAAGGGAGGAAAATAACAGGGGAGAGCAACAGGAAACGGGCCCCGCATGTTTCTATCCTTATCTCGGCACCGGGTGGGTTCGTCTTGTCAGAGCGAATTAGCAAAGGAATATATCTGTGGTTTAAACAGGGAGATCGGAGTTAAAGGACAGTAGCCACCATCTCGCAGAGGCTGTAATGTGAGATGAGGCATGGCCAGAACGGGAAAAAAAAAAAAAAAAGGTGAATGGTACAAGTAAAACAAGATCTCCCCCCCCCCCCATTCAAAAAGGGAACGCCGTAGACTGGAACTGATTTAAAAATGAGGAGAGGTTTGTGAAAACAATGTTTCTGGTGATCATTTCTAATGTCTCCGCATGAGTGCTCAGAGAGCTTAAGGTCTCGGTATGTGCGGTGAGTATTGATTTCGACAGCAAAATGGGTTTCTAATCATTCAAGAACAAAGCAATTAGTGCCTTCTGCGGTCTTCAAGAACCGGGCGGCACGGAGAGGGAGACCATGTGCAGCATCATGGCAGCGCCGAGCTGTATAGTCAGAGCGCCACCCAATTCGGCTTGGCGCTATTGCACCCTTCCGCTCTGATGTACACGCCCTTCACAGCAGCCATTTTCAGTTGAAACCACATCCCAGTGATGTTTGACCTATTTTCTACTGGCACGCCTCCTGTGTGTAAAAGAAAAAAAAAAAATGAAGTAATAAAACAAAAAAAAAAACACACATACAAACAATGTCACTGTATTTCACTCACCCCGGTTATTTTTGGGGCGAAAAAGAGCCGTCTTCAGGCACATATGTAGCGTGAAATGCAAGTGGCGGACGAGTGACACTGTCAGCTCGTTTTCTCCACCTTGTCTGTTGGTCGCAGAGCAGAAGGGCTGGTTGGCTAGACAGGCGGGGGCTATGGGGTCATTGTGTGTGTATGGAGAGATGCGCTGAGTGAATAACCTTCCCCGGTAACAGCTGTCAGATCCACCAGAGCAGAGCAGAGGACAGCAGAGCAGGCCCAGCCAGGCCCGACCCAGCCACAAGCCTGAAAAGGGGGTGGACGGCAGCGGGGGTGGGCGCGGGGTGGACAATCTGCCAGGCTAGAATGCCGGGCTGGAGGGATTTGATGGGTGGCCACACCGAGCCTCCTGACGGGGGTCTCAACACCCAGGCAGCTTATTGTTTAACACATTGCTCATCTCCTTTATTTCCCCCAATGCAGATTCCATGCACAGTGGTGCAGAGCACACAGGCCCAACAGTGGCCCGGGACGCTGCTTTTGTCAAGGTGTCATTCGCCAGTGCAGCATCTCAGCATGGTTCGCCACTGGGCATGACAGGGGATGCAGGCCCCATGAAGGGGGATTAGTCCGGCGCCTATTGTCTGCAGGCGCAGCGGTGCTGGATTTGGGTGCATGGCTATTCAATGACTGTATTTCTATTCTTCGGCACTTGACAGGGACGCTCAGCAGCCCCACTTTTGTGGCGCTGCAGTATCAGAATGTGTTCATGTCGTGCCCCCATCCAAGGCCCTTATTATCTGAGTTGACATGAAGAGGAAAGGTGTGATGTGGGATTCTGCTCTCATTGCCTGCTGCCTGACCCGCAGGTTGGGGTGTTTTTCAAATGGGTTAGGTAGAAGCCTGCTTCTCATGTATAATGTACCGCTGATTCTGTTAACGCTGAAAAGACAGCATGTTGACCTGGACTTAACCTATAAGGGTCTGGCTGGATTTGATGTTATGAATACAAAATTAAGGGATTTTTTGGGAGGGGGGGGATTGTTGGTTTTGTTTTATTTAGCGCTCTTTTATCATTCAAATGTGTCCATTTTGTTTCACAGGGTTGCGCTTTGAATAGATCACACCATTTACAGTGATCAGATAATTGCTATTAGTCCATTAGTCAGGTGTAGTCATTCTTGTAACAAGTAGCTGTCTGTATTTTAAAGCGGCGGTGGAAAAGTGTGTTTTTCGCTCATTGTGAAATTGTGAAATAACTCATGCAAGTGCAATGATGTCGAATAAAAACATGTTTCTTTTCTGAAAGAGCTGAAATCACCGCATCAGACATGTTACTCGATGAACCGTTTTTTAAAATTAAATGTATCACACAGTTCTTTTTTTTTTTTTTTTTTTTTAGTCTACCAAAAAATATGCAACACCAAAAATATTCCAACATGTCCTAAACTTTAAAAAAAAAAAAAAAAAAAAAAAAAAAAAAAATCACTCCACGTCCATTCAACTGCGAACAATGTGGTAATGGATGTTTAGTATACCTCACTCTGTACAGTTGTTCAGAGGCCAGAACCCTCCGCCCAGCCCCACAGTACTCATTTCCACGTTGAGAGAACAGTTTGGGCGGTAAAGCACTGTGGAAAATAGTGATGGATGGCTCCTTGGTCTCTCATAGAATAGAGAGGAACTGGCAGGATTTTTTTTTCTTTTTTTTTTTTTTTTCAGATTTAGGCAGCAGTTCATGGAGATGCAGGTTTACAGTGAATGTATTTTTCCCCCGCCACACTTGTCTGAAAAAGCTTTTAGTTCAGCTCCAGAATTTCTCGGATTGTTGGCGTTTGGGACCGTTTTCATGCAAACCTTATTACCAAAACACGCTCCCACTCCATTCAACTCATCCATCGCATCTTTAAAGATACAGCATACGGGTTTTTTTTGCTGAAATCTTCCTCAGCCCTCATCTCATAATTTGAACAATAAACAATGAGTCATTTGGAAACAGTTTCCTCGGCTCAGATATAGGAAAACACTTTCGCATGCAAACAAATTATCTGATCGCTCTGCAATTGTGCGAGCGTTGCCAAAGCATGCTCCGATGTTGATGATATAGTAAACAAAACTCCATTGTGACTTCATCCGGACTTAAAAGTGAATTGCAGACATATGCTCCGCTGTACACTACACTGGTCTGAATTTTCGGTTTTTTCCCCCTCAGCACTGTTTATCAAAAGATTTTCCACATACCTTTCCAGAGGATGTTGAAATACAGAGAATAGAAAATCCTGCAAAGCATACCTCGCCGCTGCTGTGCCAAGGAGCAATCCCTAGACAAAAGCAGCCCCGTACCTCAGAAGTACCACAAGTGCTGAAATTGATATTTCTATTACAGCTATTACAAACACATTTGCCTTACGACTGCTTCTCATTTATAGGGATTAGGAGGAAACGCTCACAAAGAGCGAACAGAGAATGCCATTTTTGTTTGTTTCTCCCCTCCTTAATCTTTTTTTTTTTTTTTTTTTTTTTTTTAAGTGGTGATGTCGGTGCAAGGTGAGCAACTGGGTCATGTGTAGCCCTGAGGTTGTGGAGGAGGTTTTATTGGCCTCGATCCCCGTCAGTCAGCCATTATGAGGAGGTTCAACTCTCCCCATCAGCTGGGAGTAATGGCTGCCATTAAGGCCCTGATTGCAGCTGCAGCAGAACACTCCTCCACAAGGCGCAGTGACTCTTGAACTCTTCCAGCCATCTGTCTGGCTCATATGGAACCGGCCGTCTCCTTGGACCATTTCATCAATGTATATATCTCTTGCAGCCCCCCCGACTGCTTAAACGTGCCAAGTTACATGTAAAACGCCTAAGAAATATATTTTTCCTCCATTGTCATGCAACACATGGTAGTTTTTTCTGCCCCTTAAAAAAAAGTGCATTTTTTTCCTGTAAATGCTGTGCACCATAGAAAAAAAATAGTGATACATTTTCTTCTTCGTGAAAAAATATTTGTATATTATAAATTGTTTTTTTTTTGCTTGTTTTTTATCCCACATTCAGCTCATTTGGTTTGTCGTGCTGTGAATGGATTCAATGCAGTACAAGTAGAAATATGAAGAAGTGCTGGTTCAAAGTCACGAAAAGGCACGCTGGGCCCTAAGGTGGAGCCTGAATCTGTGCAGTCAACCTGCTGAACATTAATCTCTCGCTAAATAGACCTCCACTGCACACGTTTACCTCTTGGATGGTACGTCATGTTGTCTTGTTAAAGTCTCGGTCCCTGACAGCGGGGCGGCACCTCCTGTTGAAACAATGTCACCCCACCACTGGCTTTGTTTACACAGCGATTTACTCGGTTACTTTTTTTTTTACTTTGAAATTTATTATCAGAGCGTTTCATAAAAGGAGTGTCAGCAAAGCATTTATTTAATACATATGTTTACCATGGTTTATTGTGTTTTTAACAGAATAAAGATGAGAATTTTAAGTTCATGATGGGCTGATAATGTAAAAAAAAAAAAAAAAAAATCTCATCCAATTTGGATTGTATGCAACGTTTAGAGGGTAAAACGAATTCCGGCTCGCATCTGTAAAAGGTTAATAAAAGTGTGGCAGTGGGAGCCGAGCGGGGGAACATTTCCTCCGACGTCATTTTGGGCAGCCACAACAGTGTGGGTGGCGACCAGGCACAGCAGAAATCTGGAAGAGGTGTCCCGCTCTGTGTAGGTCCCCCCTTCCAATTCACTGGATCACCATGTTCATTTACAATCAGCCCCGTAATTAAGGGGAACCAACCCAGATATTATCAATCAGTTAATTGCTGGGATGCTGCAAAACAAATCCAGCTCCTGATTGAAGCCCACTGGCCGCCATTACGAAAAGCTGCTGTCATCCGCACAAAGCCAGGAAGGTCCATGAAGTGGCCGGCGAAAAGCAACATCCACTTACCCCTTAAAATGTGTTTGGAGCTTTCTCATGTTCAATTTCTGCATGTATATCAAAGTATAATATCCTCATTTTTTTTTTTTTGATGGAACTAAAGATTTAGCGCCGGTTTCACTTAGCTCCCTAAAACTCCTAAAAAACCTTGAACTAAAAATGGATTTATCTTTACATAATTTACTGTGCTGTACCAGTTGCACGGCGTCTTGCAGAGCCTCTCTCTTCAGCCGTAAAACACTGTGGTGTTTTTTTGCAGCCGAGCAGTGAGTGGCACAATAAATATGTCCCATAACATGTAACAGTAACATACAACTAACTATTAACTTCCCAACGACTCGGAAATAGAGAAGTAATTCAGCTGTGGAATAACATGTTTTGAGGTTTCCCACCGCTTGAAAATTGTATACCAGGAAAATGCTTATGCAGTATAAAGGCAAATGATCTTGAAGCTCGGCTGGAAAAAGTGGGTATTTCACTTAACTGGTGGATCAGAAAAAAAAATACCATTTTATTATAGAAAAAAATGCTCTTCCCATACATGCTATGTGAATTGTTCGAAATACAGTTTTGAATTTAGTAGTGAATAGCAACTGCATTAAAAACCTGCAAACAAAATAAAATAATAATGCTATTTTTTGCTCTCTTCATGAACACTGGTAATGTATATCCTGTGTGTCCAATGCATTTGTAGACACTCCTACATGTTGACCACAAAAAAAAAAAAAAAAAAAAACATGCAGAGGTGCCTCAGCTGGATAGTCTGTAACCCACAGTGCTTATTGCGATTTACTTAACTCTTTTCCCATATGGGAGAAAGCAAGACCTATAAATTGCTTGACTCAGGACCTCAATTTCCCATCAATACATTTTCTCTGCCCCCTCTAGGCATTTGAGCATCAAAATGCATAACAATCCCCTGATAGTGTCAGCAACCCATGGCTCATCTCTAAAGTAAATGCCGGTCAGATAGAAATAAAGGGGAGGTCCTGTATTTTTCTCGGCAGAAATGTTTTCATGATTTCTCTGTTAGAGAGATGTCATCACAAGAGACCAAAAAAAAAAAAAAAAAGAAAGAAAGAAAGAAAAAAATGCAACTTGGCGGTCCAGCAGATGACAGCCCGTCAAGCCCCTATGTGAAAATAATGGAGGCTGTAGTCTCTCAGATAGTGCTGTGTGCAATAATAGATCTTGTATGAGAGCCAGTCCCCAACTAGCTGGCCTCCACCTGTGTACATATATTATGATAAAACCTGTCATTACAAAGGATGAAATCTTGCCTCATCTCGGCTCTGGATTCAGTGTTGCATTGGATTTTTTTTTTTTTTTCTGCCTCTCTTTCCTACAGCCATGTCTTGTAATTGCTTTCCCTGTGGATTCCCTGACCATAATGCAGATTGCAGATTGCCATGGATCTGAGCTTGTGCTGATTTGTTTGAAAGTTCCAAATGACCCATAGCTGGTGACTTCAAGATGTTTCTGGGAGTTGCATCCAAACAGGGATGCAGCAAAAACTGGTCCTGTCTCGGTGGCGAGACGGAGGGGAGGAGGGATGGGGAGATTGGGGGGGGGGGGGGGGGGGGGGGGGGGGGGGGGGGGGGGGGGGTGAGATTGGAATGAGACTCGAGAGGCCAGATCACCGAATCTGGGCCCAGGGTTTTTTGGCAGGCAGCAGAGTGTGAAATTTACAGAATTTCTTATGTTGGTAGTGCAGCTGCCTCTGTGCCTCCGCATCGTCAGGCACGAGGTCTGAGAGAGGGAGAGAGAGCTGGATGGAGGGAGGAGAAGAAGAATTCAGATACTTTAGACAGATATTGTGCAAAAAAAAAAAAAAAAAAAAAAACCTACAATGCAGATGAGGTGGCAGCACTGGAGAGTTGCATTGATTTTTCTGTGTGCAAAAAACTTCAAGGACTTTTTTTTTTTTTTTTTTTAACTGGCTAAATGGTTTTTTTTGTGTGTGTGTTCATTTCACTCTTTCATTTACACCTGCAATATATTACGGTTAGCTGCGAGTGCTGCGGGAAGGGGGACAGTTTGAAACATCATTAAAATTCCATGAGACAGAAAATGGACCCGAAAAATTCCAAGACTTAAATAAACAAAAAGCAGAAAAAGATGAATGGGCGTCCAGAGGTTTAACTTTAGGAAAGCCTGTTGGAGTACGCCACTCTTTTTTCTTTTTTTTTTTCTCAGAGGGACTTTGTTTCCTTTTTTCTTTTCTTTTTTTTGTCAAAAGCCAAAGCCACTCATATTTACGCGGTAGTGTTGGTGGAAGTACCTCTGCATGGCTAATTTGCAGCAGGCCCCGTGTTTTCCTTACAAATTGCAGTCACATATCATTTAGCTTCCCTTTATTATTGCAAAGAAAAACAATCAGAAAACCTCAAACGGGGGGCCACTGTGCGCTGGTCTCATCCCTGGCTCCGGCTTCCCTCCCAGTTCATCACACTAACTGTCTGCCCCTGCCAGGATCTGCTGGAACAGATGCCTTCTTATTTTGACGGCCCGCTGCTTGCCTCAGTCAGCTGGGCAGCAGGTCACAAATGCACACACACACACACACACACATAAGCCCGGCAGTGCACGCAATGCAAACACCCACACTCGTGCACACTTTTGACATGAGGGCTGTGAAGCATATGTGTTTAACTCGCTGGTTGTTTAAGTAAGCTGAGAAGAATCCCCTCAGGTGATTAGTTCATTTGCGAGTGCTATAGGCCAACGGACGACGGAGCAGGCCCCCCTCGCTCTCTCTCCGTTTTCATCTTACCGTCTGTCTCTCCGTCTTTTACCCCTTGCTCTCTTGCCTTTTCGTTCCCTTCCTCTCCCTCTTTCGTCCCTTTGTTCCGCTGTTTGTTTGTGCTCCTCTGTATGCTAAGGGAGATACAGAGAAAGAAAGAAAGAGAGAGGGCAAAAAAAAATGGAGAGAAATGTTAAGTTGGCTGGAGTAATAGCGCCGGTCTTTGTCCTGCACTCATTATTTTCGCTTTGATTACAATCTGGAGCGGCTCAAGTTACCCTAATTCAGCCGGCTGAGGCTCTGGCTGAAATTGTGGCGTGCTGAGTGATGGTTGAATTGAAGCTGCCGGGAGGGGTTCAATACTGAATTGGGTGCTAAGAAAAAAAAAAAAAAAAAAAGAATAGAAAAGGAAAAGAAATGTTTGAGTCCATAACGACTGCATTAATATGACATGCACACCGTAATGACCGTGATCTCCAAGTGATCCAGCACGGTGGAGATGTAAACGATGAGGCCGACCGTGTAATTCCTTCAGGGAGGCTTTTCATGCCGACGGGGTGCCTTGTTTACACCGGAATGAGATTGTTGAGAAATTGCGGCGCGGTGGCGCGGCGGCGAGTGGATGGAGGAGCCGCCGGGCATGCTGGGATTCTCTGGCCAGCGCCGGCGGTGCCGCGGGAGGGGATCGAGGGCTGAGGACGCCGCCTCAGGCCAACCACCGCCAGACACTGAGGACCGCAGAGGCCCGGTCCCCGTGTAGCATTAATCACAACCCCCTGCTCCTTCCATCTGTTCTCCATCAGCGGGCCTCGGCTCTGCTATTCCACCACTCCACCTCCGTCCGCCCTCCATCCTCCGCCGCTCCGGCACGGCAACATCGTCACACTTCTCGCCGCCTCGCACTCGAGTTGGCCTCTTCACGTTTCTTTTTCCTTCGATGAACTTCTTCCCTGGCTGTTTTTTTTTTTTTTCACTTACCTGCCACATCTCTGTCATACTTTTCCTTCAAGGACGCAGGAACGTTTGTTTCCTTCCTCCTAGGATTCCGGCGTTTGCCACCGCCTGTAATTGTAAAAAAACACAATCAATTGATCTTTAATGCGTCCTCGCGCTCACAATTTTAGCTTCACCCTCTCTCTCACACACAATCTCATTTTCTCTTAATGCTGATTTTTTCTTTTTTTTCATTTTTTTTTTTTTTTTTTTTGCCTTCTGGTGACAGGGCGTAATCGTGTAGAGAGAGAAAGTTTCACCACACACACGTGACTCTTCCACCATGTTGTCGCCGTCGCTTCAATTACGAGTCGGGCGCAGAGTTATAGCGACGCTGATTTTTGCTGTCCTTAATGATCAGATTAGAGTTACTAATTAAAAAAAAAAAAAAAAAAAAAAAAACCACAATATTACACGCCGCCCTAACGCTTCTCTGGGTGGTGATGAGTGAGGGCAAAGTTATTATTCTTTTGAACTCCTGTGGTGAGGGGGAAAGAAGGCAGACATTCAAAGCAGCATGACGTTTGCTGTTTGTTATTTCTCCTCCAACGTTTTTTAATTCCTAGGCCCGAGATTTATGGCTTGATAAGTATACTTAACTTTTCTTTTTTTCTTTCTTTTTTTTTTTTTCAAATGGGGGGTAATTTGAATATACCTCACAGGCAGACAGAGTTATTCTCTCTGACTTGGTTTCCTACCTCATTGTTCCTCTGCCTGTTTCTCTTGCTCTCTAGCTGCGTTGCTTTGGTCTCTCCGTTCTCCTTTAATTTCAGCCAGGGTTTTTCTCTGCGATCTGCTCCACAGTGGACCTGATATGCTTTTGTTTCCACCGGGACTTCCTGTGCCGCTACGAGCGCTAATGGAATTCAACTTCCAATTGTGAAAAAAGTGTTGTTTCATCGGAGAAAAAAAACATATGACCGCAGTGTTTCTTCGCTGTGATACGGCTTTGAAAATCGCGTTCACAAAACTTGCGCATCCTCTCATCCGTGGAACCACTGACTTCGACTGTTAGTGTGAAAGCAGGCAAATGTTATGAGGAGAGAAAACAGTAAATAAAACATGTTTGAGGCCGAGTAAATGACCCACATACACAGATGCACTCTCCTGTAGTGCATTTAAATCCATTTCTCCCACTTGCCTCAGATTTCCACCGCTCTCTCCCAGAACTTTTATTTCGCCTTTATCCCTCGGCAACAGAAGAAGTGAGAAAGAAAAAAAAAAGGGGGGGAAGAGGAACTTTCGCACGGATGTAGGTCAGAAAATTTGGACTGAAAACATGGCTCATGAATTTTCTGCCCTCGCCCAGCGCGCCCGGGAGCTGCCTGTGGCCGCGCCCCCCCTCCCAACTTATCGGGTTGGACGGCGCTTCCTCATTCAGCAATTACATCATCTGTTTCTGTTTCCTGTCAAGCGTGACTGTTCGACAGCCCATCTGTATAATTAAAATGACCTTTAAGCAATTTGCTGCCGAGTTTCTAATATTTTTAGCCTGGTCATTATTCCCGATGCGCAGATGTGGCATGTCAAGGAAAAACACTCGGCAATGATGAGGGAAGGTGGGCCTGACAGCATCTCTCTCCTATTGTTCATTTGGGGAAAAAAATTGAGTATAGGTAGTCAGGTTGGTGATGGAGCTATTGCCCAATTTATTCATTCAAGTGTCAGTTATACAGACAAATATATGTAGCGCCAATGTGGGGCTGGATTTTTGGAGCTGTTACAGCCTGTCAACATGGTGAGAGCGCAGTCATTAATCACCATACATTTGATCAGAATGCAGCCAACCTCTACTGTTTCCTGTGATGGAAGGACGATGGAAGGCTGTGTTAGATCTTGTTCCGCTAATTGGGTTAGTCCGGCTAATGGCCATTTAGATGGCAGATAACAGAGAGGCATTTTACTCCACAAATGTGGTGATGGAAGCCGGAGCTATCTCGTATTTGAATTACGCCGGAGATAAAACGGCGCACCATTTTGTGATGTTGCTTGTTTTGGACTTCTTACAGAATAAAGTCTGAGTCGATTTGGACCTTTCCGCACACATCTTCTGGCACACCCTGCCCGCCGAGGGTGGCTGGGTTGCCGGGTAATTCTTTTTAAAATGTACTTTGATGCAGTGTAAAATGCTCTGCAGGTATTTGTTGTATTCTTTCATTATTCTGACAATCCAGGCTTTGACAGGTTTGTGTAATGTATGCAAGAAAATGGGAGCAGCGGAACACGCCAGTGTCACAAGTGGTTTCTAATTTGAGTGAAATGTTATGTGAAATCATACCGCCCGCGCCTCCTTTAAACGGTTATTCTCTCTATCCCTTGCAGTTACAGCATGTAGAGCATTTTCCGAAAATGTTATTTCAAACTCCTTTGAGAGGAACAACAGTGCACTGTACAGGGCCGTGGGAATTGAGCAGGGAATTAAAATTACAATACCTGCGTGCCCAGCTGCCCAACTCAAATTGCTCAGCTGTTATATGCCTCTCTATGCAATATCCTGCCATTGAGCTCTGTGCAAGGCACACTAATAATGAAGCCGTCTCTGGCGTACGGATTTCCTAGCACAGGTCATGAAAATTGGAATAGAGGGAACAGATCTGTGACTGTACTGCCCTAAATGGGCTAAGGGGCTCGCTATTCCCCGTCCAAAGTCACTGCTGTTGTTTTTGTGGCATCCAGTTGAAATGACTGCGCACTCGCTGTGAACAAATGGCCAGCTTGGAACTCCTGAAAGCACCTCAAAAACTGAAATTACCCCGGTAATATCGGAGCATGTCTACACAGCTCTTTTAGTGTTACTAAAAAAAAAAAAAAAAAAAAACGGAAAAAGAAAAAAAAAACAAACAAACAAAGAGTGGTTGGCGTCCTTGCTTGAGTGTAGCTCTGGGTGCAGTTCCTGTTTGGCTGCCAATGCAGTTTCTGGCCCCGTTATTTCCTTCCAAATGAGAAAGAAATGTCGTTTGTCCCCCACCATGAGCAAGTGGCCGCTGAGATGAGGAATAGGCCCACTGCTTCACACGGACTAACGTGACAGGCTGCATGACATCACTTAGCCAAAATGGATTGCCACTTCAAAATGGGACAGCTCTGCCCAGTGTTAGTGGGGCTCTCGCTGGAAGGAAATAATTGACTCTGAAACGTATTCAATGTATTTTCATTTTGTTTTAGTTCTGGCAGAGGTGCTGTTTTTCTGCGGGTGGCAAAGATTGGCTGGCAATGCCTCGTATCTTCAGACTTAGGTTTTTTTTGGGGGGGGGGAGTGAAAGTGAGAGACAAGAATTAAAATTCCCTAATTAGAGCCGTTGACAGTATTTCACGGTATCCTATGGTGTGCTTAATAACTTACGTTTAGCTGCATTTCCCTGGCCTGATATTTGCGCTGTGAAGATTACCTCAGTGACACCCACAGTCTACAGTTAGCGCAAACGAAACGGATGAAAAACATAGATATTGCTGGTCCTGTGGGGAGCGCAGTAGAGAAAAAAAAGTTCAGTGTGTGGAGCGAAGATTTTTAATTCCCACCCATTTAAAATTACAGGTTTGATGCTTTGTTTAAACACAAGAAAGGTCCACAAAACCACAAGTTAAATGATGAAAAAACAAAAAAAAAAACACAGTTATTGTCATTTCTTCAATATGCAGTATATTTCAAATAATAGAGAGGAAAATTACCCTTTTTTTTTTCTTTTCAAAGTCAGTAAGTTGAGCCATTCACCTTGAACAATCAGTCGTCAGAAAGGAGAAGAGGTATCTGGATTTACTTTATCTGTGCATCCACCTTTTTTTGTAAGTTAAAAATGTTCAGATTAAAAAAATCTAATTTGAACTTTGTCCTTTTGTCTTTATAGAATTTGATAGGGAAAGTCACACTTACCACTGTTTGCTTTTCTAAAAGGCAACTCCATAACATTTACTGAGAGTATTATTTAAATGAACTGTTCATTTACTTTCAATTAGGCTGCTTTTTTAGCACCTGTAATTTTACTTTAAATTAAGAAAAAGTGTTTCTACTTGACTGGGATGTTTCAGCGCTCTTCCCACTAATGCATTAACCAGATGATTAAATGTTAAATGCACATAGCTGTGCTCCCGAGAGTGTGTGAGTGATCCTCCCACCCCACCCTTCCTCTCTCTCCGGGACTTCTCTGACGATGACCTGTGCACCAGTCGGGCCCGGGGGCCTCAGGCGCACACAAACATGCACATGGCCTGCTCCCGAGCACTTTCAATTTCACTCAACTACATGGTGCTCTCCCCCTCACACACACACACACACACACACACACAGAGCACAGCACAGGCACATCTGGTTTCCAGGATGGCTCCCATGAATGCAGACCTTTTAGCTGCTGGTACAGGCGGGCCGCTGGTGTTAATGACTGGGGCATTTCTTGGCTCCCAGGATGAAAATGTGGAGAGGATGCAAAACAGAGGCAGCCATCGCTTCTAAGGGGTAACCCAATCCATCCAGCAGGAGCTGCATGAGTGTGTGTGTGTGTGTGTGCGTGTAAAAGGCCAAAGGGGGCTGCCCAGCTAAAGGTCCTTGGGGTCAGAAAAGGCTGCCACAGCAGTCCGGCGCGTATGTGCCAGGGCTCGCTTCCTCCCGAAAGCACTGAGAGGTCACAGCAATTTCCCAAAGTCAGGGGTAGGTCATTTTCCCCACTTCCCCTTCAGATCAGTCACTGAGGGATGGGGGGGGGGGAGCGAGGCACGGTCATTGTAGAATTACCCCCTCCTAATCCCCAGAGAGTCAGGACCGGAGGGAGAAAGTATCCGCTGTTGTTTTGCGAGGCATGAGGTTATGTGAGGGAAACATGAACGCTTCAGAGAGGTATTTTTCAGTCTGCGGCTTAAAATGTAATTATTCCATTCATAATTGGTCGGGAATTTCCTCGCAGGTGTCATTATCTCTCTGATTACCGGCGCAGTCCCACGATGCTTTGCGTTAAGTTGCTCTTTAACGTCAGCGCATCACCTGACTTGGCAGCGGGGATGCCGCGCTCAGGAATCAAAAAAGAAAAAAAAAAAAAGAATACATTAACGGTGGAAGTCAAACTTTCCCCCACAAAAAGAGCTCAATAATGATTTAAGTAGCTTGCGGTGGAAGGGATTATTTTACTGTTTTTTTTTTTTTCTTTCTTTCTTTCTTTCTTTCGGAGAGGTTTTTCCTTGACCCAAATAGCAGGCTTCTCTGTGTCTCCTCTCCGCTTACTTTCCCCATTTCTCTTTTGAATCCCCAAAGAAAGGCAGCGGTCCAAACATGCTCCATATTTATGGCAGTGTGGTCATTTAGCTGAGTGCTTTAGTCGAGTCTTCCAAAAAAATAAAGTGCCGGTGGTGCTCACCCGAAACCTGCCACGGGCAACGTCTGGGGACTTAATTTAACGAACTCAGGCCTAATACCGTCAATACATTAAGCACCTTGATCCCTCAGCTCCTCCCTGTCTCTTGACAAATGCAAACGTTATTTAGGGGTAGGGGAGCTTTCCACTTGGCACATCTTTCGGTAGATTGGGGTGATGATTAACCGATTATGAAGATCTAAATCCCCCCCATCTCTCGGTCGCTATGACTCTGTCACTTCACAGCCCTGAAAAGTTTGCTTAAGGGCGTGGGAAGCCAGCCGATATTGGCTCATCAAAATGGGCCAGTAATTGGTGGCCCTCCAGTAATGGGTATTATGAACTGCAAAACCCAATGGTGAGGGTTTTTAATATCTGAGAAGGGGAAAGGCAGTCCATTTGAGAATTCCCGTATCCTATACTTCCTGTCCTGAGATGGCTCAATCAATTTGTGAACAGAAAACCACGGTCTTGTTGTAGAGCATTGCAGCGGATGTTCACTTGTTGAGAGACTGTCCAAGGACACAAGAAACACACAGGAATTGTAAATGTGATATTTTCCTATACAGATCACCCATACAAGGATTTAAAAAAAAAAAAAAAAAAAATTATTTAATTATTATTTTATTATTTCCTGTTTGTTATTCAGCTTGCTACAGTACAGAGTGCTCTCCATCAATGGCCACACAGCAACAGCCTTGAGGCACTGCCATGCATTGATCTCAAGCCGTGGAATCAACAGTTTATTTTTTTATTTATTTTTTTTGGCATCTATAATAATGATAAACACGTGCCCAGAAATAGCTGTGCGGCCCGCCACCTCTGCAGACACATGCGCCCCTGCTGGCCCGGTAAGATCGAAACTCGTCAGACCTTTGTTGTCTCCAGCTGCCAGAATACATCAGAAAAAAAAATGTCGGGTGGACGGCACTGCAAAATATGTTTATTCTAACAAGCCAATTTTGTCTCATATTCAAGCACAGAATTTTGTTGCTGTTATTTTTTTTGCGTATGTGATTTTTTTTTTTTTTTTTTGCCTTAACACAAATGATTTCCAGTGCAATTTCACAAGTTGCATGAATTTTTCAAGTATAAATATGCTGAAACAAGGCAGATCAGCCTGTTGGTATCAATAAAATGACATTTGATCCAAGAATACTGTGATAACATGTTGATTCGTGTTTACAACCTTATGACATGTAAACTTACTTTAAAGGTGCAGTGTATAAAATTGCTTTTTTGATTTTAACAGGGAAAAAGTCTCATCGTCGGCCCAACTCACCGACAAAACATGTGCCTATTCCACTTTTTCTCTCACTCAAAGCAATCAGATTTTAACACTCAGTAAAACACTAAATAACTTAGGGCAGATATTTTTACAGTGTTCCCACTCCCCTTAAAAATACATTAAAAAAAAAAAAGGAAATAAATAATACAGCTTTGAGAAATCCAAAATAGCAAGGCATCTTAAAAAAAAAAAAAAAAAAAAAAAAAAAATCTCACATCAAAGGGAACAGTGAAATAAACATCAAATTTCCCCCCCCGAATGAGTTTGCATGTGAGGGCGGGAGCGACGGCCGCCGAGACGCAGCAACAAGCGGGCGGCCCGCGTGGCACTCGAGCCGCCGATAACAACGGTCATCACCCTGTGCGCCACTAAGCAGTTACCACATGATTTTATGAGAGCCGCGCTCATTTATGAGTGCAATCAGTTGCAACCCAATGCCCCATAGGATGTCAGTGTGAGCGCCCCTCTTTGTCCTATGATGATGGACTGTCGGTTCAATGGCGTTATTGTAGCTGTAGTGGCCGTCCGGGGAGTAATACATTGATAACAATATCAGCTCATAAAGACGGTCTGCCGGCGAAAAGGTCACTCCCTTCTTGCCTCGCCGCTGTATCTCTTCCCTCCCCCTCTCCGCGGCGCGGATCCCTCCCTCTCTTCCTCGGTGTCTCTCTATCTCGCTCGCTCAGGGTGATGACGGTTGCCCCTCGGTGTGTAAGGAAACTGGAATGTCATGTTTTAACTGGAGTTGGAGGTGCGTTGACAGGCCAGACAGAGCGAACAGATGGCAGCGTGACATGCCCAAGGTCATCTGGCACGCCGCTGTCGGGAGCGCTGGATTTGAAACCCAACACTTTTTTCGCCCGCTTCCCTTTCTTTCTTTGGAATCCCCCCTCCTCCTCCTCCTCCTCCTCCTCCCTCCTCCCAGTCTCCCTCCGTCTCTATCTCCCTTCCCCTTTCTTTCCTTCCTCCTTTCTTTCTCTCTCCCTCTCGCCTCTCGATCGTGCCGTTCCTCGCTCTGGTCATCGTTTTCTAACCCCTCACCTCTCTCTTCTGCTCGCCCTCTCTCTCACTTACTCCTTTTTTTTCTCCCTCTGCTGCTTATCTCTCCCTCTCTCCCTCTCACCTCAATCTAGGTCACAAAGCCTCCTGTACAGACTGCTGCCTATCTCTGCTTAAACACACTCCCCCCTAGACTCTCCTGACTACTCTATTCACACACACACACACAGGAACACACATTCGCTTCGATGAACATCCATGTTCTCTCTCTCTCTCTCTCTCCCTCTCTCTCTCCCCCCCCCGATGTCTCTCCCACACACGCTCTTTTGGAGTTACATCGACCCCCTACCCCCGTAAAAAGGTGCCAAGATACCTTTGTCTGCTAAAGTATAGCCCCGAACAGCCCTGTCAGCACACATGAATAAGGAATCCAAATGAGTTTTAATTACCTTTGCAGCCATGCCTGGAAGGTCGTGCACCGGAAATCCCAACCACACCGGTACAGTAAGCATGCCATGTCGCAACACATGCCTTCTTTGTCTCCCGGCTAATTTCCAACAGAAGCAGAAAGTAGAAAGGAAAAAAGAGTGAGAGCAAAAAAAAAAAAAAAGAAAGAAAGAAAGACAGAAAGAAAGAAAGAAAGGAGGGAGGGAGGGAGGGAAGGAGAGGGAGGCAAAAAAAAAAAAAAAAGGAGAGAACTGCTGTTATTGTTATTGGGTGCAGCTTTCTCCTCACTGTCTTTTAGGCGTATTTTTTGAGGATTTGCTGCAAAATCTCAAGCAGAGTAGAGCGGAGCACAATGTCCTCACCTTACCCAAATCTTGTCAGAACTGTTCGTTTCAGCTCAGCAGGCAGAGCTGTTGTCCCAAAACAACACCGGCTTACTCCTTTTTTCCCCCCCTCTTTTTTTTCTTTTTTTTTTTGTTGTTGTGTGTGTGCGATAAAGAAAACATTGCAACGGTGATACAAAAAACGGGCCGGGAGAGTAATCAGGGTGCAAAGGCAAAAAAAAAAAAAAAAAAAAAAATGAAATCACTCATAGTATTTTTCATTTTTTGGGGGAGGAAAATAGCCGGCTGCGTCGCTTGTGTTGTCAAACGGCGCGTGTCCCTCCTGCCGGGGGGACGGGTAACCTCTCGGTATATTTTTAATGCACCCCTGTGAGACTCCTATCGGTACTTAGCTCCATTTGCAGCTTTCACAAGCACCTCTCAGCCGCACCAACCGCGGCCCGAGCAAACCCTAACGAGGTGAGAAGGACACCGTGACAACAGCAGCCTCCTAAAGTGACATTTCCTCGACATAAGCAGCCGCCATGAATAAATACACGGATTCGTCGGAGGGACCATGGCTAACTAGGGCTGCCTCTTGCGCCCAGATCACTGAGTCGAAACAGCCTGTGTTGTGTTTATTAGCATGTGTTTACGGTGGGTATTTGTAGTCGTCGAGGCTGTGTTTTCGTCGTTGCTGCTGCTCAGGCCCTGTGATTATGCCTGTCGTTTTTTTTTTTTTCTTTTTTTTCTCTTTTTTTTGGCAGCGGATTGTCTGAATATAAACAGCATAACAATGCTAGGGCTGATTAGTCTTGAACGCAGCATAGAAGGCAGATCTCTATCTGGGGTGATACAGCAGTAAAGTCATGCTGAGAGAGGGAGAGAGAGAGAGAGAGAGAGGGAGAGAGAGAGAGAGAGAGAGGAGGCAGAGAGGAAGAGAAGGAGGGAGGGAGGGGAAAAAAAAACTGTTTCAAATCTTCTCATCTACAAAGGTTATTTTCTGAATAGTAAGTCTTTCAGCATAAAACCGCATGTTTTTCCTTGAATAGAAATATGCATAGCCACAAACAGAGAGCATATGGATGTATTTATGGCACCCGCTTTGTTCTCGCAGCGTTTAATGTGTAATGTCGAGACTTTCAAAAAAAAAAAAGAAAAGAAAAAAAAAGACTCTTTTCATGTCTTATTTTTCCTCCCGCTTTCCCCTGCTTTTTCAAAAAAAAAAGAGGCGTTTTGGAGAATGGCGAGAACGGAATTACAAGGTATATTACAAGCAAACGCGGCGTAATTTGTCGCAATTACACCTTATAAACCTCGCCATTTCGCTCGGCGCGTCCGGGTTTTTTTTTTTTTTTTTTTTTGCAGTTCGCTGGCGGTCAAGAGAACGCGGAGCATTTGTAAAAAAAAACAAAAAAAAACAACAAAAAAAAAAGTGCCATTTTTTTTTGGAGGAGGAGGAGGAGGAGGAAAAAGGGAAAAAACAAAATTTGCGCACTGGGGATAGCAAAGCTCGATGGCAGTCAAAGTTGGGGTTCAGATTGACACCCCAGTGAGAAATTTGATTTGGTGAACAACTCCAAAGTTGTTGCTTTGGTCATTAATCATCCGTCCCCGGAGAGAGGAACTCAGTGGAGCACACAGGGCCCTCTCTGTGCCGCCGCGGCCGACGCTGGAAACTGAACCCAGTGCTCTCGAACAATGGATGCCCCGGCGAGACACCATTTTGTTACAGTGTGTGAGTGTGTGTTTGTGCAGGAGGCCGGGATGGATTCTTGAAAGTACAGTGACACCTAAAGGCCTAATCCTATAGGCCCTCCCTCCCTCCCTCTCTCTCTCTCTCACTCTCTCTCTCTCTCTCTCTCTCTCTCTGACAATGGGAGCAAAGCCACTTAAGTCAAGGACATGGTGAAATTTGGGGAAAAAGTGATGAGTTTTCACTTTTACTGCACTTGATAGTTCCAAGCGCTTGTACGGGGCATCAAATTCCCTTCCTAATGACATGCCCGGGGCTGCCTGCAGGAAAAGTGGCATTTTCATCTCCCAACCTGAGCATCTGATTGGACATCGGGTGGGAGAAAGAGGAAAAAAAAGGGATGCTGTTTTTTTTTTTTCACTTGGTTGGTGGAATTGGAATGTATATATGGCGATGTTGCTCCTGTTTCCGTGCCCCCAAACCCATTGTTTGTATTTTGTTTTAATTTTATTTATTTATTTCTTTATTTTATTTTGGCTTTAAAAAATTTTTTTGACCGGCAGTCACGTGTGCAGGTCACTCTTCAGGTATGTGTTCCTGTGTTTGTATGCATGTGTGTTTGCACAGAGATGCAATGGAAGTAAGTTAGCGCTCATTCTTATCAGACAAAACAGAATTTTTAGAACATAAATGCCTAAGTCAACATTGGACGTACTATCCAGCTGATACATGAGGATAAGGAAGATTTTTTTTTTAATTATACTGGTGGCTAAGATGCCTTAAGATGACCACCAACTGGAAGTTACAGTTAGCTGCATTTGAATTTTTCTCTACACGTTGGCACACTCACACAGAGCTGTTTTGTGTGCCTGTGCGGCTGTATTGTGTGCACGGACCCACACACACACACATTTCCCAGCTGAACAGTACCACTGTAGTAGTGGGATCCTCACTGGGCAGCCCTTTGATCTCAGCTCGTCTCTTGTGTCTGCTTTCACAGCCAGCTCTGCGTGCAGAGCCAGTTTTTAATATGGCAGCTCACCCTGGGTCCCAGAGTAACAATAAACTTTACCTTCAACTGTCAGCAGGTCTTAATCACTGGGATTACTGCAGCACTAAATGTTGGATTCCTGTTAATATTCCTGCCGGTGAAAAAGGTAAACAGACCCAAAGAGATAAATATCGCCTACCCCCCAACAGAAATATCCTTTGGAGTTCACAATCTCATTTTCATCACTTGCAAATATGGCGGTGAAATCCAGAAGGGGGAAGAATAAGCCTCAGTTTCGACGACTGTGGACAATTACAATGGAATTCTTTTTCGGTGGTGGGCTTTCTCCCACAAATGTACAATCGGTCATTTTCAAAGAGCCTACAGAGGAGCTGTTATTTTGTGTCCCGCGAGGCAGCATGGCTGGAGTTGGCTATCCAAGCCAGCTAATGGAGCTTCAGAGGCCTGCAAATGGCCAGGAGTGAGCGCATACTAGCCTCTGTGGGCCAAATGGATTTAGATATCCATTTAGTTTAGCATCCCTGATGAATGAAAACAAGCAAACTAAAATGAATAAATCACAACAAAAAGTTAGATTATTATTATTATCGTTGGTGTTGGTATTTTTATTGCCACTTATTAAAAGAATGCAGCCATACTGTAGCAACTGAAACAATAATAATAACACTAATAATGGCAATATCACACTGCACGCTTTCTCTGCTGGCAAAAATATTTCTCTGTGTGTAATACTGTAATATATTATTATATGCTACTGCTTATGTTTTGTATTGTATGTTTACCATCAGTGTTTCATTGCAAAAATGTATGTATAATTTTCCATTTATAAATGCTAAAAAAAAAAAACAATTTAACCTCTAAAACTGAAATGTATTTGCAAATCGTCTTTACATTTTCCATTTTCCGGGAAATATCTGAAATGAACACACCCCCCGATTTGAGAAGCTCAATGTCATCCATATATTCACACACCCTAAAAATGGCGTCTAGTGGAGTGTGCTGTTTCAGAGGCTAAATCCGCTGTCTGCTGGGCCCAAATATTTTACCATAGCTTAGCTGCTCCACTAAAATCTGCACTTGTGTGCACTCCATTGCCCCCTCATCTTGCTTTGAAAACACCACTGGATTAGAGGCCGTTGTCTCAGGACTCAGGCAGCTTGACTCCTCGGCAACACGGGTCTCATGTCTGTGTCATGTTCTGGGAACAGTCGACATGGGGAGAGAGAGGGAGAGCGAGAGCAAGAGAGAGAGAGAGAGGGAGACAGAGAGACTTAAAATCAAGAATACAGTCTCTTCAGGGAAGAGCCACGGCAGGCTCTGAAAGGTTGGGCCTGTGAACGAGCGTTCATGCATTTTCATCAACAGTGATATCATTCACAGGGAATGCGATTCAGGTTGGTTTGAATGAATACATTAAGTAAAAGGGGGAGCCATTTATTTAGATTGTGCTGTATAGTCAATGTTTAGGCTGTGCATGGCTGAGTTCGGGTTACAGGAGCAAATGAAAAAATGGCTTTGTATAAATTTGATTTTTTTTTTCTCATCCTCATTCATGCAATTGTATTCCTTGCAAGTGACCCTCCCTCCGTTTTTTTTTTTTTTTTTTTTTTTCCCTCTTGCGCTCTAAAACTCCAGATTTGAATGTATGAAT
The DNA here is from genome assembly GCF_902150065.1 of Myripristis murdjan. Lineage (NCBI taxonomy): Eukaryota > Metazoa > Chordata > Actinopteri > Holocentriformes > Holocentridae > Myripristis > Myripristis murdjan. Next base: position 6,782,106 of record NC_043983.1, on the reverse strand, counting down.
AAACCCATACAATCCCATGGCTGAGAAATCCCAGCTAGCGCCACATGAATATTTTCATAAATAACTTGTGTTTCACTTGAAGAGCGGGGCTTTTCTCACACATTCTCCTTTTTGATTTCAATTGCAAAGCCTGGCGAGTAAAGTGAATATTATCAGGCGGAGACACTTCCATCACCCTATTCGTTTTAGCTAATTAAATTGCTATGAATCCTGCTATCACAGTGTTAGCACCGCAGCTATATGATGGCAGTCTTTATTGAAATGATTTCCATGGGTGTTTGTCTCACTCCTGGCTCTGTGTCAGGCTTTTAGGAAGAGAGACACAGACACAGAGGAGGGGAGAGAGAGAGAGAGAGAGAGGGATGGGGAAAAGAGAATAGGAATTGATTAGTGAGCTGGGATGGAAAATAAAGACTTCATCAGCATCACTTTGTGCAGTCCTCACAATCAGCTGTAAAACAATGCAGCCTCCCTAATGAGGAGAGAGAGTGAGGGACTGCGGATGCATGCATGTGTGTGAGTGTGTGTGTGTGTGTCTGTGTGTGTGTGTGTGTGTGTGTGTGTGTGCGTGCGTACCTGCCTGAAAGTATATTGGTGAGTGTTTATGTGTGTTTTTGTTGTGCCACTGAAACGACAGAGACAGGGATCAGAAAAGGGATGTGAGCGTGTGTGTGTGTGTCCCGTTCACTCAGATCCGCCACCAAGCATTTTCGAAATCAAAAAGTCTGTATTGTCTTTCGCCGAAACCTTCAGGCGACGCAACGTACCATTCTGCTTTTAAATATTCGCCTGAGTGCTGTCGAATCTTAATTTTTCAAGCCTCGTCGTGTGAGACATGAGAAGTATAATTGTGGCGAACATTCACAGCGTGCCCCTCTGGAGGACGGATAGCACTCACACTCCGAAATGATTCAGATTGTCAACAACTGCAAGCATGTTGGCTGATTGGAGAAGAAGAAAAAAAAAAAAAAAAAAGACAGAAAAAAATCAAAACAGACTGACAAACTGTACTAGCACTGTGCAGATTGAGACACATTAGTTTTTTAAGCACACACACTGATGCATGCCAAGTCGCTTCTTGGTGTTAACACGTTCCAGTTAATTCTACTTTTTTATAAATCACTGCGAAACAACCACAACTATTTTATTTAATTTTATAATTTTGCTAATAATATCATTTCAATTAAGTGCATGTAATAAATGATATGGCCTTTCAAAAATTATCAGCACCCTTTGGTGAAGAAGAGTCAAAAAGATTACACAAGATAAACTCCTTTAATGAGCCATTGGCTCTGATTCGGAATTTGGGGAAATGATATTTTACTCAAAAGAAATCGCCTAGGAAAAAACAGATTATTTCTGATGTGCGATAAGCATTATTCTAAAAAATTTTTAAAGAAAAGAAAATGGTGGACACGATTATCAGCGACTATTATTAGAGAGCTTATTAAAGGTTTCCTAAGGTGTATTTTTTTTTTCCAAAAATTCAATATACCGTAGCCTAACCGTGTCAAGTGCAACCCATTTAGATCACGACGCTCCTTGTTTGTTCCCACAAAATGCTCTGTCAAGCTTTAACCGTTGATTTTTTTTTCTGAAATTTTCAGGCATTTTATTATATTATATTTTATTTTATTTTATTTACTTAATTTTGCTCTAGCGCAGTGTGATCTCATTGTTAAATCCTGGATTGCCATGGTACTAACATGAGCAAAATCCCCTTACACTCAACCTGCTCGTGATACTCTTAAAGTGGCAGATAAAGCACCTCTACAGGACTGGAAATTTCCCCTTTTACAGATCAATATGGAAACAGTCGGGGGAAAACTCTGGTCCAAAATAAACCATCTCTATCGTCATGGTTGTGGTGAAGCAGGCATGATTGGCGGTGGATGCACTCCCTCCGAGTCATGATAGCCTGACGTTATTTATTCACCCGTGTAGGCTGTGCTGCACAAGAGTTAACAGCCAGACCTGCTCCACACCTGAAAACCCATTGAGATGCATTTGATAAAACGGCAGTCGAGGCATGACAGAGCAGCTTAGAAGATTATGTTCCGGTATAGTCAATTTCTTCTGAGATCGTACAAAAACATCAAACTTGGGGGGATTTTGATTATCTTCAAAGCAATAATTAAGTCATTTTCAGATTAAAAAACGATCACAGTTGAAAATACAAATCTCGCCCAGCAATCACAATTGAACAAAAGAATATAATATTGTCAATTTTCGACATTTGCATTCTTTTTTTTTTTTTCTTTTTTCTTTTTCATTCACAGCCTCTTTAGCTCATCGTCGGGGTGCCAATAACTCTGCGAGGCACTGTATTTATAACACTTCAATACACAAGACTGCCATTTCAAAGCTAATTGTTAAGTTCCTCTTATCAACATCATGGACAGTTGTGAGATTCATTAAACTCAAGTCTCCGATGATGAGAGGGAAATACGCACCAAACTGGGGCATGACGCAACAGCCAATCAAGAGGAAGCGTCACCGGGAGCAGGCATCCAATCAGAAGCCTGCTCCAGGCCGTGCTGACGAATCACTCAATACTTTTTTTTTTTTTTTTTTTTCCTCCTTCTTTTCCTTCTCCTTACTTATCTCTATGCTGATAGACTATTCTGACTGGATGTGAGAATGGCTGCATTGCCACAGCGTCGCTCTCGCACTCTCCCCTCCTCTGGTTATTTGGGTAGGGTAGAGAAACTGTGGCTGACTCCTGGAAGAAACCCTCTGGCGACTGCTATTTATAGGGAAGAGACACAGTCGCATTTGCATCTGGAGCTTATGACAGAGAGAGAGAGAGGGAGAGAGAGAGAGAGAGAGAGAGAGAGAGGGTGAGAAGCATGAAGGATACAGTCAATTTTTGAAATAAATAATTTATCCCATAAGCCAAGTCATTTGTTTCCAGGACAAATAAAGGAAGAGAGGAGAGGGGAAAAAAAAAAAAAAAAAAAAAAAAAAAAAAAAAAAAAAAAACAGGAAGAGGTTGGGAGACTTTGTCCGGATTCTCTTTTCTTCCCCATAAGGTGAAAAAAAACACACACACACACACACACACACACTTTGAAATAAGACAGACTGACCCAAATTGAATTAAATCGATTTGGATTCTCCTGAGCACGCTTTTTCCACAGTGTGCACTGTATTATCCTCCCTTTCCTGTGACAGTGTCAAGAGGAGTATGCATTACTCAGCTCCTCATAAAAATACTCCGGAGCTGAGGGGTATCGATTCTTGCGCTTCAATAATTGAGCCGCCAAAGCAGAACAACTGCGTCCCCATTGTTCCCCATTTGCGGCGTGGATGTACGTCTGCCGTGGGCCTGGCCTTACAGGGGGGGGGGGGGGGGAAGAGCCGCGGCCTGGGAGCGTACAGCGAGTGAACGCCGCTTAGCGTGAGATCAGCAAAACACATATGGATCTTGACTCAGGCGGTGAGGACAATCCCTGGATCTGCCCTCACAAACCACAGGGCCACAATGCCGATTAAAACCCGGGTGTAGGATTCAGTTTGATTCCCTGCAGTGAAAATGGAGAGAGAAGACCTAAAAAAATCAAAAAAAAAAAAAAAAAAAAAAAAAACTTGATGGCTTAAACATATTTTTCCTTGCGTTCCCTCGCTCTGTTTGAAGTTCGGTGCGGGGCTCACATCTGCATTTTCCACATGTGCGCGAGCCCTCGCACCGCAGAATGCAGGCGTGCAACAGGGCCTCCCCGACGGATCAGAGCGCCCGAACCTCCGGTGTGCGCGAGGCCCCCCCCCCCCCCCCGCGTCTAATTGGGTGTGATGATGACCCCCTCTCTGTGATGAGCGCGTCAGCATCGAGTGTCCAAGTGGCCATCCCCGGACCCCCAGATGCCGGCGGGCGTCAGGTCCGCCATTGTCCTCTCCGGCTCACCGACACATTTAAGGCAAGCATAATTAAGGAGCCGCGTCGGAGTGTGAAAGGAGTTGTGTTCTCGAGGCTTTCAAATGAACCCATTTACATGTGCGTTGTTGTCACAATTTCTTCGGATGGGGGGGCTTAAGGTATAAATATGTTAATGTGTGTTTACCCCCATTCACTGCAAGGGCACGGGCGTATTGAGTGTAGTGGAGCACACAGTCGTGGAAGGGAAGGGAAGGAAAGGGAAGGAAAGGGAAGGGAAGGGGGAGAGTTAAGGAAGAGAGGCCGAGGGAGAAGTGGGGAGAAAAAGAGGGAGGGAGGGAGAGGGTGGCGTATACATTATTAACTACGACTTCATCACATGTTCCCAGTTTCTTGGGGACTTATTATTCCGAGGCGCTTTAATGAATAACAAGAGAGGGCAGAGAGAGAGAGGGAGAGAGAGAAAGAGCGAAAGGGAGTGATTGATGAAGCAAGTGCAGACACCGCCACCACCTGGCCGGCTCCGGTACTGCGTCCCAAAACAGGAATACCAAGCAGTTCCATGTAAAAATAGCCGCAGAGGGCAACAACCTCCAAAGTGTCCCTGGCATTAACATTTGACAAGGTCCCCGCCTGCCACGCTGCATATAGATTGGGATTTGCTTTGTCAAGGATACTTGTCAAGCGGACGCATGACAGCCAGATTTCATGAGCCCCACGCAGCAAGCAGCAAGGTTGGACATCCAGGCGGGCGCTCGCTAAAGCCTCCCGGTGCGTGTGTGTGTGCACGTGTGTGTGTGCACGTGTGTGTGTGTGCGTGTGTGTGTGTGTGCATATGGCAGAGAAACAGAATGAAACTATATTTGAGTTCGAGCGAGTCTGTGCGCTCCAAGTGTTTGTGTGTCCGCAGGTGTGTGAGCGTGCCTGCGTCTATATGTGTTTGTGTGCCTGCTAAAGAGAGTTGGAGGGTACGATTCACTGTATCCAAGGTGACCGATTTTTTTTTTTTTTTTTTTTTTTTTTTTCTCCCGTCAGAGTGGGTGGGGGCATTTCTGATCGCCAGCGTCCTACTTTCCGCAAGTTTATCCTCTCGCATAAGAGCAATGGACGTTTCTCTTTAATTCCCCGCCATATTACTCACTGTCTCCGGGTCGTTACATATGCAGAGAGAACGAAAGAATAGATAAAGAGGAAGGAAGATGGTTAGGAGAGAGAGAGAAGGTAAGTAATGGAGGAAAAAAGGGATGGAAGGAAGTCGGGGGGAAAAAAGAACGGCAGGAACAAAGATAGGTTTTTCTTTGGCGTTTCTTTTCGGCTGCCAACGTTTCTTGCAACCTTGGGCAGTGTCGGTAGGTTGTTCTTTTAACATGCTTTTTAATGTTGTCAGTGTGAAATGGTGAGGGTGTGTGTTTGAAGATGTGTGTGTGTGTGTATGCCTGTGAAAGACGGGGGGAAAACTACCTGAAAGAGCGAGAGATGCTCCTACGCAGCCTCCATGCCCTTCAGGGCCTCAAAAAAGAAGAGCGGAGTGTGAGCGAGCGAGCAGGGGAGCGAGCGAGGGCCTTCCGGGGAGGAGGAAAAAGAGGATGCAATATCAGAGGTTGTCAGGTCCGTTTACAGAGCAGCGTGATTCAGGCCTGTGAGCGCCTCGCTGCTGCCTTTCATTTTGACTCAGAGCGAAAAAGTACTGCATGTGCAAGAGGAACATTACGGGGGAAGCTTAGAGGAGAAGAAAGGCTTCTGCGCTTTCCCGGGTTCCCTTCATCCGTCCCTGGACTTCCCCTCTCCATATTTTGAAGCCCTGTCTGTCTTGTCCATGCAAGTTAATGTTCAGCACCAAAAACTGTGTGTTGCTATGGCACGCTGTTGAAAATCATCACCTCTCATAAGAACACATATAGGAAGGTTTACTGGTTGATTAAATAATTGCTGGCCCTGTTAATGGGTTCGAGACTGCTACAGCCACAGAGCGGTTTCAATGCAATTTGTTTCAAACCCAAAGAACTTTATGTTAAATTCTAGTGAAGATCCCAAGCTTTTCAAACGTACCAAATATGTCCTGAGTTACAGGGAGATGTGTATGCACTGCAAAAACTCAAAATCTTACGAAGATTATTTGTCTTATTTCAAGTCAAAAATGTCTTATTACTAGTCAAAATATCTCATTACACTTAAAATAAGACATGATCACCTCAGAAGTAACTTGTTTTTAGACAATTGTCTCTTGTTTCAAGTGAAAATTTGCTTGAAACAAGTGAAAATTTGCTTGTTTCATTGGCAAAATTTGTTTCTTGTTTCTAGCTCATTTTCACTTATTTCAAGTGAATTTTCACTTTTTCCACTGGCAAATTTTGCCAATGAAACAAGCAAATTTTCACTTGTTTCAAGTGAATTTTCACTTGAAACAAGTGAAAATTGTCTAAAAACAATTTATTTCTGAGGTGATCATGTCTTATTTTAAGTGTAATGAGATATTTTGACTGGAAATAAGACATTTTTGACTTGAAATAAGACAAATAATCTTGGTAAGATTTTGCGTCTTTGCAGTGTGAAATGATACACAAGACATGCTGCAGCCATAAATCGGTGGCATCTTGGGTTTGAATATTTAACTAAGTGTAAGTGTGATGTGGCTTCAATGAAGCGCTGCAGAACAGCAATGTGACATTCACATACCAATATGGATATTTTAAAAATTTCTGAAGCTGCTTAAGGGCAACATTTGAGTGGAAAATCAGAGTTTAAGGGGATAAGACTAACTAATGGAGAAGGGTGTCGAAACAGTAGGGGATGTTTGCGCTGAGAAAGTGCAAATAAATGAAATGACAGGCTGCATTAGCGCAGCTCCAGCCTGATCTCAGTCATCACCTCCGTTTGATGTCACTCGAGATCAGAAGCGACGTCAGTGCCAGGAGTTAGTGAGAGGTGACTTCTTGTCAAAACTCAAATGCCAATCCAACTCTAATGGCTGTAAAACTTCGACAGTCCGTCTCCCGTAAATGACCGCAGCCGGGTCTGGTCCTTGTCGTCTTTATTTTGTAACCCTAACCCCATCTGCAGCTGTTTTCACAACCCCTTTGATTTTTTCGTCTCGTTCTCAACAGCCGGGCCAACTGGTAGTGTGTCCACTCTGATGTGACAGCTTAACTGTTTCTCTGGCTCGGCTGAGACCCTAAGTGCGGCAAACAAGCAGCTAAGTCCCGAGGATTCAGCTGGTGACTACCGGCACCCAGACTTCACAGACGTGGCGAAAAAGTGTTTATTACTGGGGGTCAGAGGTCAGCCCTCGCTTAATAACCTGAGGCGCGACGCGGCTTCGCGGCCGGGCGAGTACGGATCGGCAGAGAGGGCGGCTGTCGCTCTCGTTTCTCTCGGAAGGGAGGAAGAGGGGAGCCGAGTTTAACGAGGAGGTAGAGTTTGAGTTTTTGGGGGTTCGGGGGAGGGGCCACACCTGTAACCTGTCACTCAAATGCTGTCATCAGCAATTTGAGCCATTCATCATGTTTGCAAAACCATTAATCTCATTCCTCCCCGGGACCAACTGTTCAGAGGGGTCACAGATGGGATCTATCCCTGTCTTGTTCAGCCAAGGCGCAACCCCCCCTTTGTTACATCTCCATACTGAGGTATCCCACGTTTTAGATGCATGTCACAGAGTAAAATCCCAAGGTTTTGTCACGTACCTGCAATAAGCGGCGACTTATCAAAGTATCAATGCGTTCTCCAGGTGATGAAAACCAGGATGTGTTCACATGCGGCCTTAAGACTAAATCATCTATCATCTTGTCACAGAAGACTGGACCAAGAGATCCCATGCACAAAGCAGAAAGCGATGGGTTTGTACATTGGCTCCAGCAGAGGTAATCTCACAAGACTTGGCTTTATTGCCTCTCTCAGCCCTGTAATGATGTTAGGGCTCTGGGCTGCTTTGGTTTATCGTGCTGCTGCTCCCCAGCCAGACCCCATTTGGCTGTGGGGAAGAAGGCGATATTGGCCAGACCGTGTAGGAATTTCTCCTAACAGGTTAAACCTCTGTTTACACTTGGGCCTACACACACACAACACATGCAATGACAATATACATTTACCTACCGTGGGCACACGCAGTGTTTGCATACACACACACACACAATTGTAAGTAGAAAACACTTAGAAATGAATGTCCTTGGTCATTTTGGTCATTTTAGCCATTTAAATGATTTTTAGAAGCATTTCATCTGCCACTCCTGGATTATGTATTGTAATAAAGGATTATCTTATTTTTTTTATTACAATTTTCATCCAGAGACTATACATTTTACACAACCATCAATAGCTGCATTTACATGGAGTTTAATATTCTGGTTATAATTGGTTTAAAAGTCCAAACAGAATAAAAATTCTCCATTTAAACACCTCAATCAGACACAAACCAGTTGAAATTTCAGTTGAGTGCAGAGATGTGGTTTAAACCTTTTGAATGATTGACTGATTTGACTTTCTGGCCGTGTCCTCTCTGCATGCGCCCTCGGTCCATCCGCTGATATTTGGCCGCGGCACCAAGCCGGTGCAGACCTGTAATAAAGACATTTCATCCAGTGGGCCACAGGTTGTCCTGTCACTCACAGTGTGGCCAACTCACCAACGGATTTAATGAGTTTCCAGACCTCCTCGGCAACTTAATTCCTCAAAAAGCGACTGGTGACAAATCCAGTGACTTTTTCTGGTCTGTGGGAGAATGTCTGAACGCAATTTAGCGTCAAAGTGCTGTTATGACAAATAACAGGCCCCTCCACAGTTCGTGCCCTTAGTATGCTAATAAGAGTCTAGCCTTATGAGAGGGCACCACAGTGAGTGTGTTGGCCCTGTCCTGCAGCACCTCTGTGGCTCAGGGTGACTAGCATGGCCTTACAGAGATGCACAAGTGCAAATGAATAGTGCATACACAGTATAATGTTCACTATAGCCAATCACAAATAATGATTTTTTTTTTTTAATACTATTTATTTATTTATTTTGAACATGTTGTATAAAAGGGCAACAGAAGAAAAGTACAAAATAAATAAATTCAACGCTTTTTCCTGGCTGGGCAGCACATGTTCAAAAAGGAGTAGGAAGAAGTTAAAAACTTATAGGATTCTACCCCTTGAGTTACATATTACATATATATTGTATTATACCTAAGTAATTATCATCAAAGTTATATATTAATCTATGAAATATAGAAATATAGAATCTATGTAATTAACATCAATATTGTATTACTAATATATCAACATACAGAGAAATGTAAAGTCTTATTCAACGCTGCATTACCTGTAGTAATACTATTTATTTGTTAATCATGCTGATCAGTCTGATATACAAATTAGACGATGATGTCATCTAGAGACTTTTAGCCAATAGGGACTTTCCTCACAGGAGCTGGCAGCGCTGGTCACTCATTTAGTCTGATGTGGTATTTAGCAGCTTGGTGCTAAGGGAGCGTCCAGGTGCATGGGGGTTGCCGCATCTGTATAAACTTTTCTCTGCTGTGAGGACAAATCCTCCAGGACAGGTGTGCGCTCATCCGGGCTGCTCACCACACTCCCATTTATGCACGGAGCAAGACAACTCGCAACAAGAGCGCCGTCCATCTTTAATTTAGGTCCTCTGGCAGCATTACCTAAAGTATCACAGCATGCACTTGAGTCATATGCGATGCTGCACGGGGTTAAAGGTCAACAGTGGGTCAAAGTTCAGCTTTGTGTTAATTTTTTAATAATGCGTTAAGGTCCTCATATTAATCACGTGCGTTAACATGTTAACTTTGACAGGCCGAGTTCTTTACAAGCTGTGACTTGATGAGCAGCGGCACACGCATGTTAAATACGGCACTTAACAGACGAATGAATCTCCATCTTTAGAGCTGGTCCAAGAACAGTAGCAGTCGAAGAACAGTGCGTGATTTATGAATCATTTGTGCGCATGTCACACAGCTGTTCAGTTAAATACATCAGTGCATGTACACACCAAGCGTTGCATTAGATGACATGCCGTGTAAACAGCCGCCCGCAAGACCTCAATCGCAACGATTTCAGCCAGAATTTTAAAAAAAAGGGCCCGTGTAACCACAGCTCACGCTCCAGACTCCTGCTCCACCGCCTCACCACCAGAAACTGTTTGGGAAACTAGGACGTTAATCCATGTTGTAAGCATGGTATCCCTTAGTGATGTCTTCTGTATCCGGGGGTGTAGCCACACTCACACACTATATTTCGTTAAAATGGACAACAAACAGATCTAGAAATCTTTAAACATTAAAAAAAAAAAAAAAAAAAAAAAAACTGAAACATTAATGAATCCAGATTTATCCTCACATCACCAGTGTTGTGCAAGTTCCTGAAAATTAGTAATTATTTCCAGTTATTAATTACTTCTCTCTGAAGTAATTGAATTACATTACAAATGAGTGCATATAGAGGTAATTAGTTATGAGGGAAGGTAACTTTTGCATTACTTTAACTGTCTGCTTCAGTTCATTAATCAATGCGCACACACATATACACACACACACACACACATATAGTCAGATTATCAGATAGATAGATAGATAGATAGATATAGCCTATTAATGCACACATAGCTGGTAACCAGTGTGTTTAGCTCTGCCTGACTTGCAGACGGTGCACACGAGTTCGAAATGAGGCCTGGGCTGTTTGAAGGAGCGGCTCCTCCCCTGTCAGCGGAGCCAGCGCTGGAGTTTTTTTTTGCGATTAGCTTTGTAGAAGAGCAGATTCAGAAAAATCAGGATTACCATGCTTTGATGTGAAAAAACGTCCTCACACCTGCACACCGGCAACAACAACCACATTTTTATCCTTGACCTGCACAGTGTGGGCCACTGTGTGCAGTTTAATGCTGACTGACTGATTCACTCATTCACTGTGCTGCCGCAGGGTCAGGTGATGTTGAATCAGAAACCACAAAATCCGGGGATTTTAAGGCCGTGTTGGTCTGCGATCCAGACAGAAGTAACAAGCAACATTGAAATTTCAGTGACTATAATTGTGTTCATTTGAAAAAGGTATTAGTTACACCCCTTGGTACTGCAAATATAGTGGAATTACAGTAATGCGTTACTTCCAACACTGCATATCACACAGGCTGTTCCTCCTCCGATCTCCTGTTACGGTGGATTGTGCATGAAGCCCAGAATATTTTCCCATTTGACCTCACTTACAAAACCGGCAGCTAACCAGCAAGGATGCACCTACTTTCCAACTCTATATATATATACTACATGTACACCCCGCCACATTCTCATAGCTGCATACAGTGTGTAAGCTTACATGCACAACAGCACAACCTGAATTTCTGTATTAGAAACATCAGTGGAGTTTAACGCAGGAGAGTCCTCTTATAATAAAATTGCGATGTGGGGTCCAGAGTGGGTGGAGAGGTGTTTCGGTCCGTGTTATTGTTGCCAAACAACATCAAATAAATGATGCAATTACTTAAAAGCCATGCAGCGGCGGCCACAACATCCTTCTCTGAAAGAGCACAGCTGTCTCTGCGAGTGTGAGTGTGTGTGTGTGTGTGAGAGTGTGTCTACGTGCGCTTCCCCCTGCGTTTCTGTCTGTGTGTGGCTCCGCTTTTGTGTGTGGCCACTCGTTCATGTGTGCTGAATTTATCATGCCACATAAACACGTAGTTGCTAAGCTCTTTAGGGGGCCTTTTTAAGAACACTCCAAATACACCAACACACACACACACACACACACATTCTGACACACACCCACCGGTCCCTGCTTTGGAGTTCAACAGTTCACATGGTCACCTTGTGAACTATCCCTCAACCTCCGCGAGACATCAGTGGTCCCCGTGCTCCGCAGAGCAAAGGGAGGACTTAAATGAAATAATAAATATCCTCGGTATGGCTCCCACCAGCACACCGGGCCACTCTGACCCCTCTCAGGACCTTCCAAACCAGGCAGGAAGAGGCAGAGAGGGGCAGGGGGAGGGCGGACACGGGGAGAGAGGGCTGCATGCTGCTCAGGTGACCCAGGAAATGCCTGGATAAGGCCGGGGACCATCTGTCTGTTTGAGGGGGGGCAGGAACAAACGTCCGGGCGGCTCGGCGGTGCTCCGTTCAAAATAAAGAGCCTTTGCTGAGCCGGGCGGTTGGCAATCATCACAGAGAATATGCTGATGTGCTTCGGACAAAGTGAGTCAGATAGGTTGCAATCCAGGAGGGCGAGAAAAAAAAAAAAAGAGCAAGATAGAGAGAGGGCGTAGAACAGAAAAACACAGTCATTTCTGTCTACTTTCCGTGATACACCCTACACTTAATGTATTATCTTATCTACGCCTTTGAATAGAAAACATTTTGTCGGCGGCGGGGGAAGAAGGTGTGATTTCTGAAATGACACAGGCAATCGGAAAAGACGCCGCCGCGCACGGAGAGAGAAAGGAGAAAAGCGACAGAGCCATTCCTCACTTTTTCCCATTACGTAATCACTCAAACATCTGCCGCTCGCAAAGTACCGTGTGTACCACGTCGACTCCCGTTTGATCATCCGATGCGTCCTTCACCCCGAGCAGGACGCCGTGGGGGCGACGTCTATAGGGCCGAGATGCTGTGGCCTGTGAAAACACGGCGTGGGCGAGCCCCCCCCCCCCCCTCTCTCTCAGGGCCCGGGTTCAGAGCTGTTACAACACGAGAGGACAGCGGGATTACATGAAAACATACAGCTGTGGCTCGAGTGTGTGTGAGAGAGAGAGAGAGAGAGAGAGAGGATACAAAAGATTAAAGGGTAAGCGGCAGAGTGAGGCACGCAAAGATTGTCTGCTGTGTCGAAGTGTGTGCACGCTGCAGGTGTGTGTGTGTATGTGCACACGTGGAGTTGGTGCACTTTATGAGAGATGGTGTACTTTATGCATTCTCCACATTGTGGGGACTTTTTTTTTTTTTTTTTTTGGTTTACACTGTTATTTGAGGGACCAACTTGCTAAAAATTCTGCTTCCCACAGAAATCGGGGTTCGGCTAAAATGAGAGCAGCCGAGCTAAAGATGATCCACTCTCCCTCTATTGAGTTTGACTTCGATTCAGAGATGGCGCGACTGCCAAAACCAACACAGAGAATAGCAGAGAATCATATCCAAACCGTAAAAAATAATGAAAAATGATTAGCAAAGGAAAGATTCCCAAAAAAAAAAAAAAAAGAAAAAAAGCTTTCATCTGAGGAAAAAGTGAATTTGATGTCGTATTTTCAAAACGCTCCGCACTTCCAAATTCTATTTCAGCGTCGCCTCTGGAGGGCATCTCTGCACAGACGGCGCCTGGAACGGAACAGGAGGAAGGAGAACGAGAAGGAGAGGAACGAGAAGAAAAGGGCTCGGGATGCAGTCAAACATCTGAAAACATGGTACCAGCACCGCATCTTGAACTGAATCCCAGTCTAACTACACTGATGTCAGGAGCCAGATTTTTTTTTTTTTTTTTTCTGGTAGTATTGAGCTTTAATGGTGACCTCATGCTGTCCTAGTAGTCGCAAATAAATAAAATCAACTCTTAAAACCTTCACAAATAAAGCTTCCAGCAATAAAAGTTTCAAATGTTGTCTGTTATTTGCATTAAAAAGGAAGGTACTTCATGGTGACTTTAAACGAATTATTCGTTGATTATGGTGCATTCATGACCACTGATCGAAACATCGGGAACATTTTGCGCCGATGTGCAACGACTCTTTCCCTCTCTCGCGCTTTCTCTCCGTCTTTCCCCCTCCGTCTTTAGCTCTCTCTCTCTCTGTCCGTCTCTGTCTCTCTCTGCGAGAGGCATCCGGGGACAGGCTTCAGCGGAGCGCATTTCTAAACAGCCTGTCTATGGGGGGTTAGTTTGTTTTACTGTCCCAGCAGGAGGGCTGATGGGAGTCAACCGGGGTCAAGGCAGGCTGAGACTTCATAGCGGCGCTCTGACAGGGGGGCGTAGCCTCTCCAGACCCCACAGATTGCTGGTTCAATAACGGCACCAAGCGCCCCTCTCAGGGAATTCACCTACCCTTTACAGAGGACAACTTTAATCAACCTGGTTGAGTTGTTTGTGTTATTGTTTTAAAGGGGTAGTAAGCCATTTTTTTTGCATGATGTAGTTTTTGCGTTTAGGTGTGTAGGGGACTCGGCTGACCGTAAAATCCTCACGAGCTGCGTCGAACGCGCGGCGCGAGCACAACAGATGGAGGTTGAACATTTCGTCTCGCAAGCTTTCCGTTTGGAGGTGTGACAGTAAACACTCCCGTTCCATATGGAGAACGGCATAATAAGGACGCTATTAAAAATCAGCGCGAGTTTAGCATAGATAAAGTTACTTTGTTCGTGTTGGCGGGAGTTATTGAGGCCAGAGTTTTTACCCGGTGTTGTCGTCCTCTCGCGTTGTGATGTCCCGCCCCTGGAGGATGTGTGAGAGGAGTTTACAGGCATGGCGAGGAGTTCTTGGCAGATGTGAGCAGCTGGGCTCTGCAGAAGGGCTACTTAAAGAGGCCTTACAGGTGCGGTAATGAGCAGGTTTTTAAAATCCCCCCGCCGCCTCGCTCCTAATCAGCCTTGGGGCTATTTTTACCAACCCCTACGGGCCCCTCGGGCTCATCCACTTTGAGTTGCTCGGAGAGGGCACGCCATTCTCACTGAAACGCGCACACACACACACACGCGTTCAGTGACACACGCAAAGGTACAGTGATACAAGGAAATTTGGCACTCACACGCACGCACGTCTACTGTCGAGCCACAGGCGAGACAATAGTCCCATGCTCTGAGCTTGTTAGGGCTTTTAGAGATTTTTCTGCCGGTTTAAAGTTTTGTCGGAGGAATAGTGAAGGATTTAACTGCTTTCTCTCGGAAAAAAAAAAAAAACCCTCCACTTCAGAGAGGAGTAAAGCTAGAGTGCCGTGGTGATCGAACAGAATGCTATAAACTGCATCCTTTTTGTTCTTTTTTTTTTTTTTTAGAAAGCATATTTAGTTGATTCTGTTGTCTGATTTTTCCTTAACATTTCAAGGAAATGGAGGATCTTCCGTTACGGCTCTTGCTTCAGGGATACAAAAGCCTTGATTCAAAGCAGGAGTTGCAAACCTGAACTGAATCGTTTAAAAGTGAAATAAATAAATGAGGTTTGAATCACCAGCGAGTGAATCCTGAGCTGAATTGACTCTGTTAAGCACAAAACTCCACAAATATCCATTCAACACTAATTGTGCCGACTGATTGTTGGCGGTGTTGAATTTCATTTTTTGCGCTGACATATCTCAACTTCGAAAATGTCTCGCCATGACTTTTCCTTGACCCATTTCCAAGGAAATAAGAGCTTATTATTTAGTCCCTTCAGCTGATATCTTCCCAGCGTTTGACAACATTGTGACTGTGAGATCTGACAACTTCATAATATGGGATCAGTTCATCAAAAATATAATAATAACTATTCAGTCATTTTTTTTTTTTGTCAGTGTCCTCTTAACGTGCTGCTCTTTCTCCCTCTGTCCGTCCTCTCTCTCACTCTGCGTATCTGTTTTCGCTCCCCTCCCCGTTCTCCCAGCTTGATTGACACCGTGGAAGGTCAGCCACGTGCACATCACGCCGCACGTCAACGCGTGCGCGCGCACACACTTCACCGACGCGCAAACAAACACGCCAACAACATGACACGGGTAAGCGGTTTTCCCAGCCGGTGGAAAATCCTAATCCTGTCATCTCGGGGAAAGTGGATCCAGCGTGGTGGGATGTTGCAGTGGCAGCAGCTCACCTTTGGCCACGCGGAGCTCTGTCACGTCCGCGAGGCCTACCCGGGGCCCCGTCTCCAGTGCCGGGGAGCCGCCTCGGCCCCCCGCCGCGAGGAGGACCAGACGTCTCACCCGGGGACCGAGGAGCTCCGACGAGATGGAGGCAGACACACTCTTGTGTTGGATGACTGGATCTTTAAACACGACACACTCCCGCGGGTTTGATGCACGGGGACGCCGCGCCGACACAGTTGTCAGGTAGCTATTCAGTCTAGGGGCGTGTTTGCTTCCCTGATTCTCTCTGTTTCCCCATCAGCCTTTCTGTCTGACTCATTTTTTTTTTTTTTGTCTCTATCTCCTTGTCCTCCTCCACTCTTGATCTGTCAGTCTCTGTTTTGTCTCTTTGTCTTTTCTCTTTTTTTTTTTTTTCCCACCGCTAAGTGCATTTGGTCGTCCATAAGGATAAATGGAAAGAAAGGCTTGGGATTAATTAGCTATCATTCCCTACACTTGAAGAATGTGGTCCAAGGTTCAAGGCAGCTCTCTTTCTTGCCTTTTACCATCTCGGGAGTTTGAAGCCCCGGTAAGCCTTAAGATCATCTGAAACGTCTAAGTCGGCGCCGAGCCTTTGAAATAATTACACGGCAAAGGAATGCTCATTTTGGAGACGAGCTGCAATCATTTCCGTTTGCTCTCCTTTTCTCCCCCGTTACACTCGTCCGCATTTGAAGTTCTCGACTGCGGTGGAACTGCACCTACTTATCGGCTCCTCTCTGATGCAAAAAGTGCACTCGGCAGAAAAAAAAAACCCAGGACTTTCCGCTCAAAGTGCTGCAGAGCCTGCAGCCCGAGTGCAAACACTCCCGGGCGACAGAGAACAGAAATAGGTTATTAATCCAGTCATTCATCCTCCGAGTGACAGACTCACAGAAAGAAATCAGCACCTACAGCTGATAGAGGCTCACTCCAAAAGCCCCGGGCGAGAGTTGTTCTGACACTCTTAGCCATTTGCCTGGCATCCTCTCTGGGAGAATTACTGAACTCCTGAGTAGATTTAAACACCTACATGTTGCCACACTCCTCGTCTCCACTGTTATCCCGCAAAACATTTTGACAGCTGCCAAATATTTATTGGCGATTAGCATTTTTCATTGAAATAACCTGACATGACAATCCTTTCAGGTCAGGTGTTTGTAAAAAAAAAAATAAATAAAATAAAAAAAAATAAAATAAAAAAAAATAAATTAGACCCTTGTAGGGGAGAGTGGGGTAATTTGTGCCAAGGGGCAAGTAGTGCCACCCCTGTTATCTAGAAAACTATAGAAGAAGTTGGTCATGTGACCACATATTTTTGAAGAGGCATCCATTTCACTCATCTTATAAAGAAGGGAGACACATGGCTTGAGAGGTAAGCACATTTAAGTTCAAAAAACATTTTTTTGCCCTCCAAAGTAAAATTTCTATGATCAAGGTTTTTTGATTGCTGTGTTTGAACAATTATAGAAAACTTTGAAAACAGTGGTGGGCTTGGGGGTAATTTTGGGGCTTGGGGTAATTTGTGCCAAAGGGCCTGGGGTAATTTGTGCCAGTGGCACAACTTGTGATTATATACTATATTTTACTTTCTTGTATTTTATTGTTATTGTACATTATTTTCTTACCTTTGATCACTAAAACTATTCAGATTCAGGTGAAGATGATTTGCAGGTGCTAATTTTGGAATTATTATTTTGTTCTGGGTATGTGTTCATGTGGCGCTAGGCCTCGTTATAGAAAAGTGGCCTGTGATCTTGTTAAAATAATAAATAAATGTTAAATAAATAATTTTGTATTGAATTTGTTTTGCTTTTATATAGCATTATCATTTGTGAGATTAAAATAATCTGTTTTACTTCAGTTATCAATGGCACAATTTACCCCAGTGTATTCTCTCTAATGGCACAATTTACCCTGCACCGGGGGCAAGTTGTGCCACAAAACCACTTTTTTTTCAAAAGCTATATTTCTCAAACAGTTTATATAAGATCCAAAGTGATTGTTCCCAGGGATGCACAACATCCTAAACTATATGTGCATATTTTAGTTGGAGGCATTACTGTAATCCCCTTGCTTTAAAGGCACTTTAAGTAAAAATTGGCACTATTTACCCCACTCTCCCCTACTGTTCTCTTTTCTTTTTTTTTTAAATGTAGGGTTTATTCTTCGACTACTTTTGCACATCTGCTCTTGCTGCCGTCATGCCATAGTTTAATTAATTGTGCAAAATGCCAAACCTGGGTGGTGTTTTACATTTAACAGCTTAATTAACAGTTTGCGTGACACTTCATTTGAAGGCGGAGGTACATAATGTATCCATTAAGTCTGCAAAATGGGATGAAGCTGCTGTAAGGTTCATGGGCAGGAGAACAGCTCTGAAATGCGTTTTATTGTGAAGTGCATCGCCTTGAGCACTTTGGCTGCAGGCGTGAATACCTTCAAAAAATGCAGCTGAAGATTTGTGCGTTTAAACCAAACAGAATTCCCGGATTCAGTGTCATCAGTTCTGATTGTATCGGCGCGTCCTTGAGCGCCTGTGTGGGAATGATCGGTACGGATTTCAAACTCCATTTCGAGTTGGGAAAAAAAAAATGGAAAATGGAAAAGTTGCACCAAAACGAGACAAAGCTGTACCTCAAATCCTTCACTCAATTTGTGATTGACAGTGAAAGAAGGTCACGTGTAAATGATTTTCTCCAAGGTTTTATGTAATTGTATTGAACTTTTCAAGTGTTCCACGCGCATGCTGCTTAATGGCGGTAATGTCAATTAGCGTTGGTATGACGCGGCGTAGGCACGGCGTCAGGTTCAAGGATAAAGCCGTACAAGCTGAGAGATGCCGACACACTGGCAGTCTGAGAGGCCAATTATTTCAAGTTTCAGAGGCTGTGAGAATGTTCGGCTAATTATCAAAAGCTGAGTTTGCTCAGGTTTGCTGAAAAGCTTCAGATACACTAGAACAATTTGCTCCCATTGAGTATCCGCAAGGCTAATTGATGTCAGTCTGGCTACCGAAAGAAAGGAGTCCATTTTGTTTTGTAGACACATCCAATCACTTTGGATGCGCCGCCTCGACTTCAAAAGTATTTTGACTGTATTTCCCACCCCGGAGCAGCTGCAGAGAAAGTTTTTGCCAAAGCTGAAAGCAAACAGGAGTTTGAAGGACCTTCATTGGGGTGCGTCTTCCTGTGGGTGCGTAAACTTTCAAATGTGGGCTTCAAAAGACCAGCTTTCTGAGACATAATGGGAGCAAGATAACAGCTATATTTACTAAAGTGATTTCATGCAAAATTACCACACTGCCAGTGCAACACAAACACTGATTTGCCTAAATACACAATCAAAGTGTACACGCACACTTACACCCTGATGCATAAACACACATGGCCCGTGCACAAAACCCTCTCACAAAGTGTGCGCAAAAATGTCTGGGAAGTCTAATCTCACCAAATCACGCTATTTAGTCGCTCAAGCTTCAGAAAGAAGTCCTGCAGTCACACTAATTTAGCAACACGCAGTGATTGCTGTTATGAGGCAGGGAATGTCCACACTTTGAATGGAGGGAACACAAAGCGCTCACACACACACACTGCCGGGCGAAAGCGTTTGCGAGAGAGCAAGAAATGCACCATCAAGGACACGAACACAAAAGTATGTAATGGCGTTCACACGAGAGGCGTTTTCGGCGTGATCCTTTGGCGAAAAATGAGCCGTGGAGCAGATCCTCGTTTTTGCGAGACACAATGGGACACTTACCCGACCGAGGCGTGTTTATCTTGCATTTTGCAGAGTGAACCGAGACACCTGCGGGATCACCTGAGGCCGCGGACGCCGGTGATCCGTGTCCATCTCATTGTTTTCCGACAAAATGGCCCGAACCTTCCTCAGCGGGGCCGTAACACCGACAGACGGACTCTCAATTCACTGCAAAAACGCAAAATCTTACCAAGATTATTTGTCTTATTTCAAGTCAAAAATGCCTTATTTCTAGTCAAAATATCTCATTACACTTAAAATAAGACATGATCACCTCAGAAGTAACTTGTTTTTAGACAATTTTCACTTGTTTTAAGTGAAAATTTGCTTGAAACAAGTGAAAATTTGCTTGTTTCATAGGCAAAATTTGTTTCTTGTTTCTAGCTCATTTTCACTTATTTCAAGTGAATTTTCACTTTTTCCACTGGCAAATTTTGCCAATGAAACAAGCAAATTTTCACTTGTTTCAAGTGAATTTTCACTTTAAACGAGTGAAAATTGTCTAAAAACAATTTACTTCTGAGGTGATCATGTCTTATTTTAAGTGTAATGAGATATTTTGACTAGAAATAAGACATTTTTGACTTGAAATAAGACATTTTTAACTTGAAATAAGACAAATAATCTTGGTAAGATTTTGCGTTCTTGCAGTGCGTAAGAATAAAGGAGTTCCAACATGAGGCGAGATCTCGCAGCTTTGAGAGGTTCACAGGGTCACTATTTTTAAACTTCTGTTGTTTTTTTTTTTGTGTGTGTGGAAAAGATGAGGTCATGGTTAAACCTGGTTAAGTGATTCAAGAGGGAGGCGTAGTTTGAGCGGTGCGGTTTTTTGTTGAGCATTCCTCCACCTGAGGCGGCCTCACGCTGGAGCCGAGCGCACGTCGGCCAACAATCTGTCTCCGCGCTGCACCGAGGATAACATGAAGATTGGGGATGATTTTGCATGTGGCAGCAATAAGAATCGGTCCAAAGCGCTGATGGAGGGTTGAACATGAAGCTCCATCTCAAAAAGTGATATGGCCATTACCCGCGTTTGACGAGGATATGTTAAGCGAGCTGAGGTGTGGTCAGCGGTGGCGGTGGTGGGGTTGGTGGGGGCTTAAATAAGGATCAAATTGGACTGCAGACATCAAACAGACCCTGCAAACAATTCAAAATGAGGAAGCCCGATGATTCAAACTAATGGCAAACTGCATAAATATTCAACTCCGTCTCGTGCTCGGCGCATTGCTTGACCCGAGCGCAACACGGGGAAGTTCTCGGCTGTTTGTGATGTTCAGACATGCAAATACAAGGTCAGCATCCTCATTAGACGGACGAGAAATATCACGCCGTTCGGAAGAAAAACAACGCGGAAAAAGGCGACGGGGGTGGCTGAGGAAGACGTGGAGGAGGGGAAAAAAAAAAAAAAGATGAAACGGAGATACAGCAAGAGGCCGCGAGAGGGAAAGTGAGAAAACGGCAGAGCGAGATGGAGACGCAGAACGAGGCAGGCAGAGGCAGGAACGCCGAGGAAAAGCGAGAATCGAGGATTGGGGGGGCGGAGGAGAGAGGGGCGTAATTGGTCAATAGCTACGTCTGCTTCTATTGAGAGGAGCATCATTTACCGCCACGGCACCGGGCCAAAAGGAATCCCCATGAAATGAAGCACTTAAAAAGTGCAGGGCACGTGTAATTACAGGCGTGGGCAGCGCGGTGCGAGCGTAGGCGTACCTTGGCACCCTCCGAGGCAGGGGAATGAGCGAGGAAAAGAGTGGAATAGGGGGCGTGAAGATTGTAAAGAGTGAGAGATTTGCGAGAAGAGCACAAGAGCGAGGCCAAGGGGGGAGAGAGAGAGGCGGATTGATGACGGGGGTTGAGGGCGGACAGACAGAGAGGGAAAGAAAAAGGGAAACGGGAACAAACACAAAAGGGTGTCTGAGCCAAATCCACAAGGTGAGTCGGTAAAGCCTGGGAGCATGTGAGGCTGAGGGAGAGATGGAGGGCTGGCTGGCAGAGGCTCCAGTCAAACCAGCTGTTCCCCCTTACACACCGGCGCTCAGCAGTGGACTAATAGGCACAGTGAGTCAGTGGCTTCGTCTCCTGTCTCCCAGGCTGCCTGGAGGGGCTGTATTGATAATATCCCAGCCTGCAAGGCTCAATCCTTCCCCTGGGGCATCAGCAGCAAGTGGATGAAGAGTCCCCGGACGGTCTTTTGGTTCCACAGCTTCGACACTATAGAGCAGGAAGAGATGTGCACACACAGGCAGGTACATGCATGCACGGGCGCACACACTCCCACACCTCATTTATTCTCATTTCGAGTCTCTCCTTCTCACTCTCGCTGCAGAGTTGAGGGGCAGAGAGCAATGATCACAGAGGAGGCAAGGAGATGTACGAGGCAGGGAAAGGAGAGACGGGAAAAGAGAAGAGGAGGGAGAATGACAGCCTACACCGAGGATCGTTCCCCTCTCTTCTCTCCCATCAGAAGTGCTAATCCAGCCAAAGGAGGCGCCGACCACCTCTCACACCTGCCTCCTCCTCTCCATCTTGTTAGGGCCAGACGGGAGGGGAAAGTGACTCCCCGCCACACTTCCACCACAGGGCTCTTTCCCCTTACATTAATACCTTTACTGTTAGAGGCTCCATTTGTTACACACACTCAAGACACACACTCAGGGGGAGCCCGGGGCTTTGAATGATGGCCATATGCAGAGCCGTGCTCATCTGTAACCCCCCGTGGCTGGAACAAAGTGCGGTAGACTCCTTGAGCGCGGAAACCAAGGTTAACATTTGGTAGCGGTGCACTGCACGGTGCTCTGCACGGAGCCACGTCCAGGCGGGGGCCGCGCTCCTGGAAGGGCCGGCTAAAGCGGGCTTACGTCGCTGGAAGGTCGCCAATCTAAAAGAGCATCCCAGTGATTTTGAACGTCTGGCCCATTTACGGCAATGTACAGACATTTTACACCGCAACGACGCATTTTGCACATCACGCAGGGGTGTCAATGAGAATTTTTAGTTGAAATGCTCACTTTAAAAAAAACATAACAGCACAACAGTGGAGCGCCATAATGCAGCACCCAAACGCTGCATCTAGATGTGTCAGACACAAACGTATTCAGCTGAAACTCCTACATCGTGTCTATATCACACCACTAAAGCTGAAGAAGATGGATCCCGACACATCTGAAGCATGCTGGCATGGCTGTAGAGAAAGAGGAACAATGATGCATATGCTATGGGATCGCCCAGAAGTAAAAAAGGTTGTGGGAAGGAGTGCACAATGCATTACGCAAAATAACAAATGTTAATATATCTGTATCCCCAGAGATGTGTTTGCTGGGGATAGGCGTGGATGGAATCAGATCCTCATCAAGCCAGTGTCTCTTTACATTGGCTTTTCTTTCAGTAAAAAGAATCATACTAATGAAGTGGAAAGTAAGGAAACCGAATTGTTTTTGCCTGGAGCGCTGGCTGGAGGACTTTGTGGAGTTGGTGCTGATGGAGAGGGCTGCTGCATCACTGCAGGGTTTCTGTAGGGATGATGCCATGACTGATATATGGCCCTCCATTCAGAACTATATAAGAAGGAGATACCCTTCCTTTTAATGGCTTCTCCCTAATTGTACAGCTTGTTCCCTTAAAGCGAAAAAAAAAAAAAAAAAAAAAAGACTTTTGTCCTCTGCCAATCTGTATCACTCTGACATGTTTTGTTTTGTCTGGTTTTGTGCGGTTAGTCTTTTGTCTTTGTCTAGATTAGTGTCAATATTGTGTGGTGGTATTGTTTGCCTTGTATGTCTCTAAAATATGAATAAAAAAAAAAAAAAAAAAAAGAAATGCTCACTTTATATCGTTCTGCCTCTGCGGCGAACAAAGTTGTCGCCTCTCATAAAGAACGGGAATGATAACTGGTTGCGTGAAGCAGGGACTATTTTCCCTGGCGTAGGGACCATTTCACTCTGCCCAAATTTCAAGTTGTTAAAACACTACAGTGCTGCCGCTTTTGGGGAAATGGACAACCTTATTACGGTGATGGAGCACTGGTGTAAAGAAAGTTTCATTTTCATGTTGTGGTGGAGTGAATGGAGACCAATGACTGGGTAAAAAAGTAGGAAAAATTGCATGCTTTGGGAAGAGATTAGCAGAAACATGATTTTGCAGATAAATCGCTCGCCATGGTCCTTTAAATTCATGTTTGTGTGTAAAAACACGGGCTGGGCAGGGGAGCAGGTAACATTCTCCTGTGGTCAACAGTGGCTGCGAAGCTCCCAGGTGTGAATGTGAAGCAAACCGGTGCTGCAAAAGCATGCAAACTCAGCAAAAGCCCTCCCTCCCCCTGATAAACAGAGGTTAAAAAAAAAAAAAAAAAAGAGAGAGAGAGAGAGGGGGCTGATGAGTGGATCAAAGGCGGGGAAACACTGGAGGACTCGCACGGGCACACCGACACCGGCTCCCTATTAAAATTCGAACAGGGCAAACCAAGGGTAGAGAAACTAATACATAATGATTGGGTTCATTGACAGTGTGCGTGTTTAAATGTGTGTGTTTGTGTATGAGTGTGTGTCGTCTGCGGTGAAACAAAGCATCGGAAGATTCCCTTTTTTCCCATTTCACAGGATGCATCTTTTCTTAATTAGTTTGTTGATGAATGGAGCCCTTTGTGCATACTGGGAAGGCAAAAAAATGGGGTGACCTATGCATGAATAAGCCCAAATCACCTTGAATTAGCTCCATACCCAACAGTGTGTGTGTGTGTGTGTGTGTGTGTGTGTGTGTGTGTGTGTGTGTGTAAGGCTGAAAATTAAAGGCACTGCCTCGTCTGGGAGACAAATGCTGTTATCAGAGCTGAGGTGACACGAGTGAGTTTGCGTATGTGTGGATTACGACTCCAATGCGTTTTAATGGGAGGAAAAACCACTTTATAACCCTTTTGCCATATTCTGAGGAGAGAAAAAAAGTGCCTGCAAAAGACAAAACCAGGTAAACAGAGGCACATCCAGCTGGTCCGGACGAAAGAATTCAAAATGTCAAAATAAAAAAAAATGAACCTCGGACATGAGTGAATGATGAGCAGAGATGGAGCAGTCAGCTGGCTGCTAATGTTATATTTACCTCCGAATAATGTTGCTGTCTTCTGGGCAGAGTTTTGCATATCTCCCTGACATGTGCATAAATCAAATTATGCCCGATGTGGCTGCGACATGGAGGCATTCCATCAGCAACGCAAGAGGCAGAAATGATGTTTTACTCTTCCGGCGCACGGGGTGTGTGTTAAGTGTTTACTCATTAGGAAAAAGGGTTGAAATTGAAGTCTGCTCCGCAAAAATGCAAATGCGCTGCGCCGAAATAGAAATGCATGCTCCGGCAAATAACCCCGGCGACAGGGACAAGCCGAGTGAAGGCCATCCAGGCCCCCTCGGTGTGCACGCGTTTATCTGTTGGTTTATGTGTCGGTCGTAGGCGAGTCCCCCGCTGAGGAGAAAGATGTTGTATGCGAGACGCCATCGATGATGTATTGCAGGGGGTGTCACTGATCGTGTCCCTTCGCAAATACACAAAAACATACATACACGCGCACGCATGTGAGGACATAAAGACAGGTGTGAGACAAGGGAAACAAATAAAACACAGCGGTGAACATATGTGGACAATAATGATCACTTCTGGCTAGAAGAGGCTCATAATTTGCGCAGGTATGAGCAATAACAAGCTCATTGCTGTCAGGGCATGCACCATGGCAGGCCTCACTCCGTTCAAAAGCCTCATCAGAGAGGAAGAGGAGAGCCGCCGAGTCACAGGGCACATTAGAGGGGCCAGCCGTAATTATAGTAAAAAAATCACACTGCTCTCTCTCCCTCCCACGTCATTTGAAATAGTGGATTAAGAGCAAAACCAGGTTTCTGAAGCTCAGCCATCTCCGGAGCTTTTCTCCCTGGTCAGCGTGTACGCGCCTGCGTGGCGGCCGCCTTATCTCATCTGAACCATCCACCTCGCACACGGCTCCCAGTCGATTTTTTACTCTCCAAGCCAGGGATGTCAGCTTAGGCCCCTGAAACTGGGTCATCCACAGGGACTTGGTAAAAAAAAAAAAAAAAAAGAAAAAAAAAAAGGGCTGGACACCGTCTGCAAAGCTGCCTGGACTGCGGACAGGTAAGGGAGAAAGGGATGGAGGGATTGGAGAGGAGTGGTGTAGAGGAGGAGGGGGAGGTCAGGACAGAACAGCGCTGCCCTGTTGCTGGGGGAGATATTTTTGGACAGCACGCCGGGGTCGCAGCGCCAGGCCTGTCAGCCTCTGCGCTCGTCTGGCCACGGGTGCCGCAGCCAAGGCAGAGGCAGGAGAGCCTCAAGGTCGCGCCCTCCACCTCCTCTGCTGACAGAAAGAGAGAGAGAGAGAGAGGGAGAGAGAGGAATGGAGGGAGGACGGAGGGCTGGGGAGGTCAGAGGAAGCTGGACGCCGTGCCGCCGTGATGGCTTTAAATAAAACTGGCTCCGTGCCTCTTGAGTGCGGGCGCGCACGCACGCACACACACACACACACACAGGGCAGCTTTCAGGTCAAGATGGAACAAGACAGGGCTGCTGGGTACACACTCTCATTTCTGAGGCAAGTGACAGGTCAAGAGTGTCACTTGTCCACAGGGGCCTCCAGTGGGAAACACGATATCACTCCGAGGCTGATGTGGACAGCCTGTCAAAGCTTTAACTTGTGTGAGCAGTGGATATCAGGTGGACAGGAAACCTGATCATCCATTAGAGTACAACAGTATTCAAATTCGGTGTTTATAATTAGTTACACTTGACTTTGCCCATTCATTGCTTTTACCACCGGCATTTGCACTGATACTATCTCAGGTAAATAACCGCACTGAAATAACACTATGCAAATCTATGCAGCTACTGACTGATGATGTAATTATTTGTATTTCTGGTTTACACGACAAAGAAGAAAAATTCTGCTTCAAGAAAACAGCTGAAAAGATGAGATGTGTTTGTTTAAACATTTTATTGCTATGTAAAATTAAAAAATCTCATACCTCCGATGAAAAAGTACTACTCATAAATAACACAAAAAAAGGGCAAAATAAAAATATTTGGCATTGTGAATTCATAGTCATTATATAGGGGGGAGAACACACTTTTAATTTTAGCAATTTTAGCACGGAATTGCTGCTCTACCTATTAGTCAGAATTGTTTTTTTTTTTTTTTTTTTGTAAATGCACACTGTAATGGATAATCTGTTGGCGCACTACCATCTTTAAAAGTCTCATGGGGTAGTAAACAGAGCACAGTCTACCTAAACATATAACACTGTTTCTCCCTATTAACATTTAAATACTTTATTTAACAAATCTCCTATGGTAATTGATTACATATTAACCTTAATTAAAACCCAATTGAGCACATTAAGTAGATGTGCTGAATACTGGCACCTCCCCTGTTTGTCCTGGCACTTGTACCTGCAGTAAAGGGGGGGAAATAGGACGCAGCTGCTAAAACAAGATATGGCTGCCATTCCCAGACAAAGCACCGCAGTTACAATACAATATATCTGGGCTGACGTGAAAATGTATGTGCCTCCTCCCCCCCCCCCCGCCCGCAAACTCACATCCATCAACATGCTGTACGATCCCAAAGTGATGCGACACATCCATGTACTTAAGACCACAGATCTAAAAACGCAGTGTCTTTTTCCTGTGAGTGCAGCCAATAAAAAGACACGATAATTAATGATAACAGAAAAAATTCAAGTATTTTCCATATGCGGTCACTCTGTCTAATGACTATCTGGATGAGGGACTAAAATCTATGCATGCAGAAACTACTGTAACGCACACCCCACTCGGCGGTGTCTTAAATTCCCTTTCTGTGACATACGGCAAAGTGCATATTAGAAACAGGATGCTCTCTGAGAATTAAGTTTGGCTCTTTACGCTGTGCTGTCAGCTCATTCACTAAGAAGCAAAGAGGCTCGGCTTACTACACTGACATTCTACACATTGTGTTGCGCCATCGAGCTGCACTTAATATCACACAAATAAAACATTAAGCTAGCGTTCAAAAGTTAAACGTTTTTTTTTTTTAAGTTTCCAGGCACCACCTCTCTACGGTACTTTGGACTGCGAAAACTAGAACATAAAGTGACTGTTAAAACATTTATAATAAACATAAAGCCTCTGATATAGGTTATGAAATAAATTAAATACAGACAGCATCAAAATAAAAGATCATAGCCAGCAAAAATAAGCCTTTTGTCGTTGTTGTTGTTCTTGTTTTTTTTTTTTTTTTTTTACATCCGCTCTCTCAAAGAAGGGATAGCTTTGTTGATAACATTCCATATCTGCATTCTGCATCCGCATTCACTGCATTCATGGAATACTTTACAAAATAAATAAGTACATAAATAAATAATCCTTGCATTTTTTAGTATTTGTTATTCTTTCCCTTTACAGTACCATGACTTGTAACTGTACAGTGAGCAGGTATAATACAGCGGTTACAACGAGAGAGGAGAGGGAGGGCGTAAACCCATTGTCTGGTGTTAATGGGGCTAAAGTTAGGGATAACGGGTACCGGTGGTCTGCTGGTCTGGCAGGAGCTGGTCTGGGCAGGGCCAAACTAAACTAAGCCCAACAAGACTCTTTATCTATCCCATATGGTCTGGTCTGTTTTGGTCTACCACAGGGGCTTAGGCCAAGGTCCAGGCTCCATCCTGTGTCCAATACTGCCCCAAACTCAGATCCAAACTGGAATTGCTGGGACCGGAGCTTGGCTGGGTGGAGGTTAAGGGTGGTTGAGGTCAAAAGGTGAGGTGTCAGAAGCCAGGGTTGCCACGGTGACCTCAGAACTGGCCCATCCTGGCAGCGAAGAGGCTGCGGGAGCGCGGCATGGCCGAGGAGACGCGGCCAAAGCTGGACGAAGGCCACTTCATGATGAACTGGGAGGTCACTGGCAGCAGATACCTGGACAGACGGACAAGAGAGAGGGACGGAGGGATAAAGGGAAAGGATGAACATAATGAGGGGATTAGATGTGCAAAGGTCAGAGTTTAGAGGTCAGGGCACATTAACCCTCGGCACAGTGCGCCTTCTTTTAAACCAGTGCAGTGTGAACGCTACCAGTTATGGTCAGCTCACATTTGCTCACTGTAATGATGGCCAGGTGAGTACAAGATCTTACAATTCTCAGATTAAAAAAACATATGGCCAGTGCCTCTGTAATCATATGGTAGAGTTTGCTCACATTACTTGTCCCTCTGTCAATCTGGAGGCGCAAGTTGAGATCCATATGCTATAAAGTATTGTATATGATGCAGAAGTTGTCTATTTATACATAGTGCTACAAAATACAGTCCTGTTTCACGGGCAATGTGCAATATCGATCTGTTCGGAGAGCAATGATTTATGGACCTCACAGTGGACAGAACCAGATCGAGGATGAATTTCATTCAGGACAAGAAAGTTTGGAATGCGCAAGCTGAATTTTCAAATTTGACCTTTAAACTTTTGGTATCATGAACAGAAAATCCTCACCTATCATTCCGCGGCATAGACGTCAGTACCTTTCTAAGACTTTTCTATGACACCTTCCACCGAGACAGAGCAGTGAGGCAGCTCCTGCTAACAGCGTTCCAGTACCTGAGAATGAGACCAGCGTCAGGTTGAGATAGAGTCAAGGAGGGCTGAGCCCTGCGCCTGCTGTCCTTAGCTGTTGGTTATGAGTCAGATGTGGTTGTCAGAGCAATGTCAGATGAGATGATCAAATCCTGGATAAAGTTAACTTGGATTGGGTTACACTGAGAGTAATGTGTTAGATGTTGGATTATTGCGTAGGAGACATGAGACCGGACATTTTAAGTTCCCCAAGACCGATCAGTTGGAAGAATTACTTACTTTATGAGGTTTTAAAGCACGTTTTGTCACATTGTGTGGTATTATATACGACCTCATTGCCACATCCACTACTCAGATCTTTCACTAATAAAAATCTACACATATACTATTAGTCAAACGAGTATAATGGTCAAAAGAAGTAGTCCCCATGGAAGAGTTAAAGATGTGACAATCTAATCAAAAGGCAGCCACTGGGGCTGAGGATTACAGAGTGTGAAAATAATATCTTCTTTTAAGCTGGTGGGGAGATAGCACACTTTTCCCTGACAGCCCTCATTCCTTGTGAAATAGCTCTTGGACAAATTAGCGGAGCAGCTTCTTCTAAAGTCGACCGGAAAGAAAAAAAGCCTGTCGCTGAGGGCATCCGCTTCAACACAGCCCCAGACCCAAGAGAATTAGGAGGGATTCAAATTAACTTCATTTAGTTCAACGAGAATGTCCTTGAAACAGCTTCAAGTGGGCCGTGGGTACTTGTCGAACGCGTCTTGTTCAGCTGTGGCTGAACTTGGCGAACAAGGGCACAGTCCAGCACCTCATTGAGACTCCATCACTCAAGCCTCGCAGAATAGATGGGGAGGATGAGCGTTACTATGACTAGTGCAGATGAGATACAGTTATTGGATTCCTCCCCTCTATATTTCTTATGGGTCTCTTCCTTGCTGTCTGTGCCTTATTCCATTCCAGCATGCTGTTTTATGAGATTCAGCAAAACCATATATTGGCTGGGATTCTGTTCTTGATTTTGGTGGAGTGACTTTTCCTCTCTGCTCTCCATTTCCATGAAGGCAGTCATGGCAATGCTGCTTGAAAAAAAAAAAGAAAGAAAGAAAGAAAGAAAGAAAATCAAATATTGAATGCATGCATTTACAGAGCGCCTAAAGGAACAAGAAAAAAGGATAGGAGGAAAAAACAGTGTTGCATACTCTTGAGAAACATTCGTGTTCTCTTGTAAAACATTTGTGTTCACTCAAATTTGTATTCCCCCAAGAAACATTTAGAGTGAAAAAAAAATAGATAGTTTTGCATGGAAATGTCAAAGTACTTCTGGCAAGTGTTTGCATGCTTGAGAAGGGTTATAGAAAATGGTAATACCAGCGAACAAACATATCAGATAACTTACCATAATGTATTCTGTACAAATGAAGTTCGACCGGAAAGCAATAAACCAGAGGTAGTTTGACATTTGCCCCCCCCCCGCCCCCACCAACTGCAAAAGTTTCTCAGGAGAAAGCAAATAGTTTTCAACATAATGCAAAAATGTTGATATATTTTCACTCTCTACCCATGCTCAATCTACATTTTTCTCCCCCATGTTCCCTTTAGGGGCTCCGTAAGCATTAGGGCTGTGTGTATTCTTCAGAGCGGCTCCACTATATTGACTTTGAGAATACTGTGTGCAAAGAAGGAATCGCATGGGGGTGTCAGGGTTCTCAGGTCCGAGCGGCCCACTGTCTCTGCAGGCCGTATTTAATTAGACCTTGCTTCAGCATCTTCCAGGTTCTTCCTGCTTTTGATCATGAAGAAGATCCTGGCAACAACGTGGACGCTTGAAAGCCAGGGGGTCGCCTCCGCATGGGTTTCTACTTTACTTCAATCTGTCAGTGGACACAGAGAGAGGAAGACACCACCTCGCTCCATTCATTACATGCAAAACTCAGCAGTGCATACGCAGTCGACCACTGTTCTCACTGACAGGCCTTCAATGCCACTGCTACGTCCTTTATCGAGACGCGGCTGCCACAGCGAATTAGCAGGAGGACGGGCAAAACGAAGTAGCACGATTAAGGATGGAGGGGGGCGATCGTAGCGATAGCTAACGCAATCAGAAAACCTGTGGCACACAGTGGCTTGAAGGTTATCTGCTACCCACATTCATCCAAACACCCCAATTAACCCTAATTACCGCCACAGTTTTCAGACAGATGAAAGTTAACAGGATCTGAAACTTTTGTCATTATGGGAAAATTGTCTTTGTTTAGTGACAGTTTTTCCGGGCTTAACATGTGAAAGTCATTAGTGGATTCATTTGGCTCGCCCCTCACTTCTGCCCACACAGACTGAGGCACTTTTCTCAGACCCAGGAGGCTATTAACACACCTGATCAAGGCACTCCACTGAGGAAGGATGCTTGAACAAGAGCGGGCAGGTGTGGTCAACAACAGAGACCCCCAAGATCCTAGCTCTCAGGCCCACTTTGACGTGTGCCAAAGGCTGCCACGAGCTGCGCAAGTGTGTGTGTGTGTGTGTGTGTGTGTGTGTGTGTGTGTGTGTATGCAAATTCACTACAGCTGAATTTAAATGTATGATGTGTGATTTCAGTGTGTGCATTGGTATGAACAAACACCTGTCAGGTGACAGGAGCTGGAGTAGTGAGGTGGTGGGAGGTGTGCCAAAACTGTGCTGTAGCTGGGTTTCCATCCAAACATATTTTTTTGATGTGTCAAATTAGAAAAGTTGAATGGCAATGGCAAATTTCATCAATGTCACAAAAAAAGGCTTGGCGCTAACTTGAAGTGGATTTCATTTTTGCTATTTAAGAAATTATGCGGTAAATAGCAATGAAAACGCATTTGTCAAAGAAAAGATGACGGCTTGATATGATCAGTGTGATGAAGAGTACAGGCTCACAGCTTGACAGTTTCCAAAGTGGCTTTTGGCAACCTGAAACGTCTGGAAAATGTCTATCCACCATGGCCTCTCAGAAATATCACACTTGCTGTTGCTTGCATGACTAAGATGGGCATCATGGCGGTATGACAATATCAGGCATATATGCTTGATATAAACATATACATTCATGCTTGTGTAACAGACACATTGTGTGTGTTGCACGTTTGCACACACGCGGGCACACACACATGTACACACACACAACTTTTAACCTCCCTCCATACAAAACTTATGCAATCAATGAAAAAAATCATTTCAACTATTTCTCAGCTATTTGACGACCACAGAGTTGCTGCTCTGTGAGGGCATTCCCTGCATGCCTGATGGAGAGATGGACCCTTTATGCTGTAAAACTGCGACCACAAAGTGCAAGGGGAGCCATTTTGTGTCTTCTTGTGACAAGAAGAGTGGTCCTGTGTGCAGCGCCGTGAGTTGATCGTGGCACTGAGGTTGTGCAGGTGAGGGGTTTGACCACTCACGGTAAAAATGGACGCACTCAGGCTACTGCAAGGCGCTTTGGATCAAAGCATCGACTGAAAGGCATGTGTTATGCGGCAGCAGTTGGCTAGTGATGTGCAGCGAGTTGACCAAATGGTTGCGGTGCTAGCAGGCAGTGCTCCAAACAGTCTCAATATGTTTCCTTCTCCTGCCTCCTTTCCTTCAAATTCACTCTTCATATCATAGACTAAATTGCAAAATGTCAATGTGGTCAATTCAATCCAACCATCACTTGTTTGATTGTTAGTCAGGAAAAGGAGAGGAGGCCATGCTAGACTGTTGGTGGTGCAGCCAAAGTGACCATCACTGAGCAGGTGGGGCCAAGCCATCAGCATGGCTGGGAGGGTGGTGAGAGCGGCAGAAAGCGGTGAATGGGGAGCGTGCTGGAAGATGGGGGGGGGTTTAGCGGAACTAAACCAAGCAGAGACCTGCATCGAGGGGCGAAGTGACGGAGGAAGAGGAGGAAGAAGAAGCGGCAGCAGCGGCAGCAGAGGCGGAGCCATGGGCAGAGGCTGGTCCAGCAGCCAATGGTAAGCTTTTTTACACAGACATATATAGACACACAGAGGGAAATAAGGAGAAACACACCAATGCACGCTTAAATGGAGTCGCAAGGATACCTCCTAAAAATTATGGATACACCAGTGTATAATTTTCATGCATGCTCAAGTCACTAAATCCAATTCCAGCTACATCTTTTAAATCCCCACATAAATGGCTGATGAATTCATACGCTCTATGCACTTAAATCCATCCTCAAAACAATTTGGCTGAAGACGATACGATCAAAGGCAAAGACGTCAGATTAGTCGAAACATTTGTAGCACGGCAACTGTAGCCTATAGTATAAACACAGTCCCCCTCCCCGCACGCATTTTTTTCTTACAGTGGAGGTTTTTATAGGCGCAAAGTGATAGCCTGTTAAAATATGTGTAAGAGTTATGAATCATGTAAAGCGAGGCCCCGGGAAAAAAGGAGCTCTCTCTCTCATAAGGTCATTTGCAGCACAGGCTCATCTGGGCTCTAATTGAATTAAGCAGGCCTCGGGGGGCCCCGGGCTAACCTGAGCGCTAATCTGTGGGCCATTATTTCCTGTTAACAGCACTCTCTATCCCTCTCCCCACCTCCCCCCCCTCCCTCCTGTCAGCTAGCCCAAAGCATATGTGCTTTAAAAGTTCGCTCGCTCCAAACCTCAGCTGCCGTCTCCTGCAGGGATCAACCTTAAAAATAGAATAAAGCTGGTTTTCTTTCTTTGCTTTTTTTCATAACAGAGTGAGGTTTTTTTTTTTTTTGAAGATGATAAGGCTCCACGAAGGAGGAGGGGGGGTGAAACATTTCCTGAAAAAGGTCCAGCGTTGAAAGTTTCAAATCTAAATTTATATGTCTGAGCGTGCACGTGTGTGTGTGTGATTGTGCACCTGTCCAAGTGCTGG
Organism: Myripristis murdjan; assembly: GCF_902150065.1. Classification (NCBI taxonomy): domain Eukaryota; kingdom Metazoa; phylum Chordata; class Actinopteri; order Holocentriformes; family Holocentridae; genus Myripristis; species Myripristis murdjan. The sequence continues at coordinate 6,748,236 of NC_043983.1, read as the reverse complement.
GTAGAAAAAAATTCATAACATTCCAGCGACATAAAATATAGCCTGCACTGCCCACCTCATACAATTCATATGGATGTAGTTTAGTTCAGCGTTTTCTAACAGTTAACCCCTTTTGAGCACTTTGACTTACTTTTTGGACCAAAACTCCACAAGCGTCCTTTTTGACTTCTCGTCAACAGCGATAAATGCATCCCTCTGTCACAGAGTGTTTACACAATATGCTTTGATAATGTACAAGTCAAGGCTAACTTACTACAATTCACTCTAATTCCTGTTCGAAAAATGTGACAAAACTGCTCCGGAAAACTTTAAACGCTATGCATAGGAAATTCCATCTTACGAATACTTGGCGAGCAGGTAGTTTTGCTACATTTACTATAAATCCATTAACATTTGTGCAGCTGAAAGGAAGTGTTTTTTTTTTTTTTTTCCAGGTGCATTCAGGTTCTCTTCAGCTTTGTTGAGTGCTTGTGACTGGCAGCTCAGAGGGCAGACAACATTCACCTAGACGTTTTTTTTTTTTTTTTAACATAAATGGGAGTGAAAAGGGGAATGCTGGCACTGACTTCTACGCTACCAAAACACATTCTGTACACACTTAAGCAACCGATATTTGTGACAGACAGACACGGTCATAACTGTTGACAAGAAGCCGAAACAGGACCAGTTCCATTAAGAGGTGAGGACTTCTCATAACGACCTTTACAGGGGTGTAGTCCCCTCCCTCTCGTCCTCTGGGACGTCAATGAGTGAACAGGGGCAATTCAGAGCCTTGCTCGAGGACAAGAGCGCAGGATAGAACCTGGGACTTTCCTATATTGCTCCATCGCTTGAAGCATACCCCACCGCACACTATATAGCCTTCTATTTGGTGAAGAAGAAATGCCTTGAAAAGAATCTTGGAAAAAATAAATAAATAAGCGGATATTGGACGTTGAGCGATCGGGTGTCCTCACCTGGTGTCGTCCCATTCGGGGCTCAGTCCGGTCAGGGAGCCGCGGGACTCGGAGACAAACTTGTAGACGACCAGCAGGCAGTCTCGGCACAGCTGGACCAGCCGGCGACAGCACTGAAGCTCCTGGGGCGACACCACCTCGCTGCTCTTACTGAAGATGGTCTCCCACGACGCGCTGGGGAACAGAGGAGAACGCACACACACACACACACACAAGCACTCAGTTATACAAAGTTATGGTTACACAGCACCGGGAACTGGTGTTTATACATGCGTCATTTCACTGAAATGCATAGAAATACAGAGCGATGTGCGAATCTGCATGAGCACACACACACACACACACACACACACACACACACACAGGACAGGCATGTAGGAAGACAGACAGAAACACAGCGAGGGAGGATGAAACAAATCTAAGTACAGTTAACCCTTTTTACAACCCCGGACATACCCCTGACTGTGAGAACGCTTCAACAACTGAGACACGGAACCCCGGGGGGTGCGTTTGATGTCTCCCCTCTTTCACTCCTTGGGAGGCGGGGGGTGCTTTCTCTGAAAGGGTTCAAAACTGTGCGTGTTTCCATCTCTCCCTCTAAGTCTTTTTCAAAGCCTGTTGAATTCGGCGGCCCACAATAGCCGCCAGGCCGTTTGATTGTTGTTAAGTCCCTTAGATAAAATATCAAACAAGAGGGGGAGAGGAGCAGGAAGGGTGGAGGGTGGTGGTGGGTGGGGTGGGGGGTCGCACTCGGATTTGGAGTGTGCTTTTTGAGGTGCGATGCTTCACCGTCGCTGCGTGACATTGGGGCCCCCCATGGCGTTCATCTCTGTAGGGGCCGCGGCCTGCCATGGGGAGGGGCCGGCCAACAGGCTAGCCGGCTAGCTGGTTCATCCAGGGCAGGCTGTGATCAGACAAAAGCAGCATGGGGCGCAGCGTGCTGGGGGTAGTGATGTGTAGGCTAGGCTAGGCTAGGCTAATCCCCCCTCGGGCCACAACACCCCCCCCCCACCCCCCAGCTCCGCTCAAAGGGAAAATCTGGCCATTCGATCATCAAGCCTTAATCTTCCCTCTCTTTCTTTCTTTTTTTTTTTTTTTTTTTAACAACGTCTCATTTTCGCACTCACATCCTCTTTTTTCTCTGTTACCTACTCACGCCATTTTTCTCCCTCTCCTTATCATTCCCCTGATCTCTATCACTTACGTTCTCCCTGTCTGACTCTCTTTCATTTACTGCCGCTAAGGAAGCAAGGGAGGAGGGAAATGGAGAGTTAAGGGCAGCGGCTACAGTTAAACCCTGTGAGCCCTCTGTGGCGGGGGAGACACGGCCGCTGAACAACTGAACTGTAAAGAATACGGAGAGAGGGAAGTGCGGCAAGGTCGCACCTTCATCAGAGATGAGATGAAAAGCTGCAAGCACAGCAGCTGTCTGTATGCCTTGGTCTGTGTGTGTGTGTGTGTGTGTGTGTCTGTCTGTCTGTTTAAGGGTACAAATGTGGGTCTTTGAAGAAGCAAATGTGTGGGAACCGATCAGTGCATTTAGAGATGTTCTGCACCTGTGCATGTGTGTGTGTGTGTGTGTGTGTGTGTGTGAGTGTGTGTCTTGGAGGGAAGCAGTACAAGTATTTAAGGAGACCAATACTTGCCATTTGAATGTGTGTATGTGTGTGTGTGTGTGTTCATTTTCAGAAAAGCAATCTTTAATGAAGCCACTGTTTTAAAAAGCCTGCATTTCAAGGCATGTGTGCATGTATTTGTGTGTGTGTGCGTGTGTGTGTGTGTGAGGCATGCAAAGTTCTACAGGGAGACGATCAAGTGGAAAACCTGATCTTGTGGAAAGCCACTGTCTGTCACATCAAAAAACGAAGAAAAAAATAATAAAACAAAAAAAATGGAGCCACCAGAAAACTTCAAAGTGTCAGATAACAAACCAAAGTAAGGGAAGTAAGAGGCCCTCTATCGCCTTTTTCCTCCTCTCTGCCCTCCCCTTTCCTTTTACTTCTTCTCATCTGTGAAAAAGCACTGATCAACGGCCAAGATCTGTGGCCTTATTTTGCGCCCCGTCTCCTCAGCAGAGAAACATGTTGCTTTCATCCCCGAGAGCTTTTAGAAAAGATGAGTGCAGCGGGGTCTGGTCGGTTTGTCGGTCCGTCTCTGTCTGTCTGCCGGTGTCGCTTCCCAAGCCGTGTCTAATAAAGGCAAAATGCCCCCGCTGTCACTCAAAGACGTATAGAGATGAATGCTGGGCATAGGGATATGGGAAGATCGCGTGGTGCGTGAACTCCTTGTTATGAAGACGAAAGATTCGTGTTAGGGGAAGGACTAGAGCGGAAATTGGACTGGCTGTGATCACATACGGCATGCGTGTGTTGATCCTGAAGAGGGGCTTCAAAGTTTCAGCGCTCATGATGTCAATTCAATCAGCGCAAAAATAAGTTTTAGGTCAGGATATACGCGGCTATTAATGAGGTGATTTTATAAATGTGTAAAAGAATAGTTTCCTTGAGGTTAAATAGGAAGGTGCTTGCTGTAATCTATCCACAGAAATCATGGAACTAGAAGTGATGATCTCATTCATCTCTCTGCTGAAATCCAATATGGCGACAGGTCATTCAATGGAAAAATGTGTGAGATTATGGGAGCAAACGTGCTACCGTAGGGACAGAAATTAAAGGCATTCGGGGAGAAAGAAGAGGTGTAACTCAGGACAAATGGGGTTAGCTGCTGCTCACAGCAGACCTCATGTACAAAGCTCATGTCAGCTAATCACACTGTGGGCATAACTCTGTTATTCTATAGAAATTCAGTGAGAGGCAATGTTATACACTGCACATATGCCTTGCTATTAGGAAAAGCAACTACATCCCTTTCATACATGACACAGAGGACGGTTTTGCACCAAATATTTACTATGTTGGCCATTTACCACAGGCCTATGTCATCTAATATTTTTTTAAAAGTTAAACACGCTGTTTATTACCTCAGCCAATGAAGCTGGGCGGAGGTTGTGAGTGAAATTGCCACTTCTAGTTCATTTATGATTTCTATCAAATAAATGTAACCATGATATTTTTTACCACAGACCTTGCGATGGATAAGTGCAAGGATTTTCTTAGCTTTTTCTTTACAAGCATGACAGGTGAGTAAATTGGGTTTATCTACAAAAGGCATTTTCCCAACAGGTACGTATAAAGGCAGTAACATCAGACACGTTCACTCTGCTGCAGAAGAACAGAACTCAAGTCCCTTTAATGACTTTCTAAGGTCTGTTTCTAAAATCAAATTTAAGACTTTTTAAGACCTGCGAGACAACCTGTTACTTGGTAGAAGAGGGTTTCTGAGCCTCGCACCCATGAAACCCATCAGAAATGTATCATTTTAAATGACGGCAGCTAAAATCTTCTGTTCATCTCCATACAGAGCCCAGCCCTGTCAAATGTCCTCTTGTCCTCCTGAGACCCAGCCTATTCAATTATATCCTCTGTAGTGGACATCAATTGATCGTCTATATCCTTTTACTCATTTGAGCTACCCTATGAAGTCCTGGTGTACAGAGGACATCCAGGCCTTTCCAATGATATCTCATGTGATAAGGTGGGATGAGGGGAACACCCACTTTCTATTGAGCCAAAATGGCAGCTGCAGAAAAACGCACATGTTGTGAAAAAAGAAACAGCAAGTCAAATATTGTTTAGCTATTGGTTTTTACTTATGAAAATTATATATTTTCTTGTTAATGGCATTGATTGTCTGTAATTGATTATCTGTGATTATTTGATTGGTTTTTATTTAAATTTAAAATTATCTGTTTTTTGCAGTAAAATCCACTACAGTTGGACGTACTGTAAAATCTAAAATAAAAATATTTTTGTGAAATTCTAAATTGTGAGTTGTTGTTTTAATTCTAAATAGACAAGAAATCACAAAAAAAGTTAAATTGGAGGACACTTTTTTCCCTCGGGTCTCAGGAGGTTATCCAAACTCCTGTCCCGGCTCTGTCCCGGCTGGCCTACCCGGTGTTTGAGAAGCAGTTCCACAGGCCCTGGCCGTGGCTCCAGAGCAGCCGGTTGAAGACGCGGTTGAAGAGGCGGTAGAGGTGGAGGCTCTCGACGTCTGGCTCCCTCCAGATCCGCTGCAGTGCCGAGCGCACATTGGTACGTACAATGTCCAACACCTGAACAACAGAGAAAGAGAATGAGAGGACGACGGGGTGAAAGAGAGAAAGAGCGCGAGAGAGAGAGAGAGAGAGAGGACAGGTTCAAATCACGCTTGTCAGACTGAATGAAATGCTGCAAGACCAAGGCGACGGCATTTCAAATTAATATGTGCACGGTGGAATTTGTTCCAACTGGAAGATTTCTCCCATTTTATTACCTGGCTTTCATACCTTGAAGTTAGCAGCCATGGAGGCTAATGCATTCGCTCAGGAACAGAAGAGAGGGCAAGCGTGCGTTTATGAGCCGTGCACACACACAGATGCACGCACACACTCGCTCTCGCATGGACACAAACACTTACGTACACACACACACCCAGACGCGCTCGTTCATTTGTACAACTTAATGCAAGCATATACAAAACAATCATTTCCATGCGCTGCACACACTGAGTGCACTGATAATGAGTGTATGTCTACTCTGTGAGTATGGTGTGTGTGTGTGTGTGTGTCGGGAGGGGGCGGGGGGAGGCTGCGTTAGAGGTAGGACAGGAAGTGCTGGGACCGACAGTGGAGAGCCAGAAGAGAGGACTAATTGCCATGCCGACGTCAGTCTGTCAGAGAGGGTGTCAGAAGTTCCCGGGCGGTCTGAAGACCCCTGCACCAGCCTTCCATCTCCCCTTCGCCGCTTTCTCGCTCTCCTCCGTCTCACCCCCTTCCTCCCCCCTTTCTCTCTCTCTTCTCACCCCGCTCAGAGCACGGTGCTGTGGCTCTTTTGGCTTTGATTCCTCGCTCCTCATTACTGACGTGTCTGCCCGACTGTATGTGTGTGTGTGTGTGTGTGTGTGCGTGTTTGTGATACGAAGAGGCGAGATTTCTCCACGGCAATTGGAGTTGTAACAGGCAAGTGTGACACAAATACACGCGCGCAGACACACTGATAGATGAGTAAACACGCGCGCACACACACACACACACACAAGATTTTGGTATGGTAATGAGATGGCAGAGTGTTGGGCGCTATATTCCTGACCTCTGCCTGCTGCTCATTAGGTCGCCCCACTCCAAATAAAACATCAGCTCGCAGCGCCACAGCCCACAACATAGCCAAGCACAGTCGTGCAGAAAGGAACGGCTGAGAGATCACATCATTACTGACACGCCTGCTGGATGCCATTTCACGTCTAGTCCCCCTTTTTCTGTTTTGTTTACATCCTATTTGGTGTCTGCACCTCTCACTCTGTCTGACACAGTAATGATTTTCATGCTTGTTTTATTTATTTTCGCTGTAACGTTTGATTTGGAGATTATTTTTTTTGTGATTTTTTTAAAAGTTGTGAGGAAAAAGTTCAAAGGGGATAGGTAAGAGTAGTGACATTTTGTCACACGCGCCGATGTCTACATTGTTTGTTGTTGTCAGGCAGGCTGGTGAGGGCAGAAGTAGGTGAGTTATGTACTTGAAGTGAAATATGGCTCTTTTTTTTTTTTTATGGTGGTCTGAATTGACATAATGAAAAAATGAAACAGTTCTTCATACCAATGTTACAGCACCTCATTGTTATTGTTGTGAAAGCACCGGCTGTTTACCGTAACAATTTCCCTCCAAAGCACATTTTGTGGGTCCTTGAGGCCTAACAAACATGTGGAATACATTTGCGGCCGAAAAGCCTTATTTTGGAATATTTTCAAAGTTGTAGAATGTCGCCCCCTTGCTTATGGCGTGCATGCATAAACAATGCAGGGAGTTCCTAGTGTGCACTGTAGCACCGCTAGTGGTCGCGAGCTACATCTGGTACCTTTAATAAGGATGACTCACCTTTCGTTGTTTGGTCGAGTCCAACTTCACCAGCCAATAAGAGGCCACCTTTGGTTTGTGGTATTTCCAGTTGTCAAGGATCTGAGAAGAAAACGTCAGGGTGAGACAATCCTGCATAAGCGTTTTAAAGGAATCATGTCAAACTATAAAAGAACACCGCAATTCACAGACGTAACATCCAATCCACCTCCATTTATTCACATCTCTCTCTCTCTCTCTCTGTCTCTCTCTCCATTTCTCTCCTCATTCTCTGGTTTCCGGGGCTGTATAGTTACTACAGTATTGTGATGGAACAGCCATCGTGTTGTGCGATTCAATCACTGCCAGTGAAAAGAAAAACTAATCGAAAAGAAAATCAGCGGGTAGAGATGGCAAAGGGGACAAGGCCTTTTTAACTTGAAGACAGGCCATCAGGAGATGTATAGAGATTCCCTGTATACGTCATGCGGCTCTACAGCGACCTGCCACTGCCTTGCTAGTGGTTCCGGCAGGGCATAATTTGACTTGAAGTGGCTGCTTTTCTTACATTATTTTAAAACCGAATGAACGCTCCGAAAAGGGAGAGAGGTGCAAGAAAACAAAAGAGCTGCTACAGAGCTCATACCAAAAAGCCATGCACTCGCTCACCCTGGCACACTTTTCCCCTCACATTTTGTGTCGATTCTTGGCTGAAGAGGTGAATTTAAATGTAGCAGGGCTGCGGGATATTGATCAAGTGGTGATCTTTGGTACTTTAGCAGAAACTTGTGTTTTGAGGGTGTGTATCAAAAATCCTCGGGGCGTGTTTCGTGATGCTCAGAACCTGTGGTGTGGATATTCCCATGTGCTCGCTCCTAGTGCCAACATCACTGTGTACCTACAGGCGCTGTTATTGTTGCTGTGTTGACTTAGGCTACATCTCCCCGCTGGTGCTCAAAAACCTCTCACGTAGCGCGCTAGATCCCCAGCAAACACTGCTCCCACTGGGAAGCTGTAGAGTAAACTTTAAGTGTATACACACACACACACACACACACACATACACAATCCACACAAGGATTCACAGAGAGGGGGCTAAGGTGCACAGTAAACACACTTCTATTTTCCTTGCATGAAGTTACTTGTTTGGTATTCTCTCTTGACAAGAACCATTTGTACCTAGACTGGGTGCTCCGCGTGCTCATTTGTCACATTTTTTTCATGCATATACAAATTACCCTCAATTAAAGCGCAACAAAAGCACTCGATACATTTCAACTTTGGAGCGACTTGAAAAATAAAAGCTGGCAATTACTCGGATGCAAACACGTTGTTAGCCCAATTAGCCCTCAACTTTAAATCATGGCAAACGTAAAATGCCAAAGATTGTTTTCGTGCCAGGTGAACACTCCTCGCCTCCCGACGCAAAGCAGCGAGCACTACAGGTGCAGCCGCTCATCTGCGTTGCCACGGCACTCTCATTAGAGTTTGTTAACAGTACAGGTGTGGTGGTAATTGTCTCTCATGACTCCGACACACCCCGACTGCACACACACACACACAAATGCGCGCGCACACCCACACAAACAGCAAATGTGAGCACATTGAGAGGAACTTGCACACAAATATATAGTATAGCTCAGCATTACAGGGGAAGCAGGCGCTGATTAATAGAGCGGAGCAGCGGGGAATAGTGCGGGGCTGCAGGCTGACCGACGGCTTGTCACCGGGGTCATTTGAAAGACAATGGGATCGGAGCCAGTGCGGACAGGCTATTGTGGAGGGAGACAAGGAGGTCACTTTTAGTTAGGCTGCACGGTGACCCAACCTGGCCACAGCGCGGCCTCAGGGAATACACTCTGCTGTTCAACTCATAACACTTCACATTCACTCACACACATGCTTTCTCTTTCTTTCTTTCTTTCTTTCTTTCATGGCCTCTCTGGGTCTCTACACCCAAAAGGAAAAGCAGAGAATTTCCATATCTTGCATATATGTCCATCTTCAATACTAGAAGATGGAAATTTGCCTTTAAAAAACACTGGAAAATGAGTAATCTTAACCTATTATGGACAATGAGGGTTTGCATGGTGGTCATACTGCAACAACACCAACGATAACTGACTTTTCTGTGGCACACTTTGTATGCCGCAGTGTTCATCTGTTACTCATTTTTACCTTCTGAATAATTAAAGCCAAAGTTCTTCCAGACTTGTGATTTAAAATGTGGAGGTGCAGCATGAATCTCTGAGCTTTTCCTCTCGGTCTTTAATTTCTGTGATGATCCAGAAGTAAATGTTTATTTGAACAGGACCGCAGTACCGCAATCTGTTGCATTCTGAGCAGCAAAAAAAAATAACAACAAAGTATCGATTCAGAGTCAGCATGGTGATATTAAAATCGTATATATGTTTGGTTTGCATTTTTATATATGCAACACATGACAACATTTCTTTGGTATAAGGGCATAATTGGGGTCTAATTATCTTAGATTTCTGTATGGGTGTTTTTTGTTTTTGTTTTTTTCATTTAACTACATTTTTTTTAACTTTCATTCTGCCTCTTTGCTTCTGCACATAGGGTCAGTATAGTGTATGTGGTAATGCACAGCTGAACAACACAAACAGTGCACACACCTCATCCAGCACAGCCTCAGCCTCCTCCTCGCTTTTGCCAGGAAATCTGATCCTCATGGCGGTGAGTGCAGCCAGGCTCTGTCGCACCAGCTCTGCCTCTTGCTCCTTACTCCTCAGGTTTAGCACCGGATCACCCTACAAGCATGTGCGTGTGCACACACACACACACACACACACACACACACACACACACACACACACACACACACACACACACACATTTAAAGGGGCGAAGATTGAGGAGCATACAGCTGAAACAAGTAGACATTAATAAAAGAAGAAGTTTCATGCTACACTCCAGTATCATCATACCACACGTATTATTTATCTATTTATTTAAACCTTCATGTCATGTTTCATTTTATACTTTTTTCTCTTCCTTTTGTATTGTACCCTGCACCCTGCGCATCTTTCCTTTTTTAAACATAGATAGATAGATAGATAGATAGATAGATAGATAGATAGATGCTGTCATAAATATTATTAGCTATGTATTTAAATTCCATTAATATTATTGGCTATGTGTTTGTTAATGCCCCAATATGACTGAGATTGAAAAGACAAATTTCCCCCAGGTGGACACTAAAGTTGACCTTTTTTATCTTATAGATAGATAGATAGATAGATAGATAGAAAGAGAGAGAGACACACAGAGAGAGAGAGAGAGAGAGAGAGAGAGAGATGTACATTTTATTCCATTCCTTCAGACACCATGACCATTTTTTTTTTCATTTGTGTGACCACAGTAGTAATTAAAAATCTGGCAGTCAAAGCAATATTCTATCCACTTGAGCACTGTGTGTGGTGTGGCTGTGCGTGTGTGTGCATGTGTCTCTGTGTTAGATTGCCCGGATAAAAAACGATTTGATCAGCCTCCAAAAATCCCAAATCCCAGAAATCAATCATTGATCATCCTGCTGTCACACAGCACGGAGTGGCGCCTGTAACATGCAGCTGTAAAGACATTACTTCCTCAAAATATTGTTTTATCACAAGCTCCTGCAAGCAACTAATTGTCAGACAGCATGCTGTTTTTCTAATGGTCAGGCCTGATGTACAAGTGAAACAAGCAAAAAAACTCCAACAGCAATGTGCTCTTATGTATTGAATTACCACAACAGAGATGCTCTCACTGGTGAAATTACATCCAGTTTGTTCTTTTTTTTTTTTTTTTTGTAAAAGGCAAATATTTATTAATCTCAATGGAACTGGGTGTGCCAGTGGTTTAGTTGGTCGGGAAAAAATAAAAACATTGACATTGTACATGTGTGTGTATGCATGCGACATTGTATGTGTGTACGTGTATATGGGCGAGTGTGAAGTGACAATCAAGGACCCAGCTGTGTGCTCTCGGTGGCCTTTGTCACTTTTAACATATTCCACTCAATTCTACTCCTCACACATAAAGTATGCCATTTCATTCCACTTCCCTCGCACTTTAACCAAAGGTTACCAGCATACTTTTCTCAGCTTGTGAAGAAGGAAAGTGAATGGAGGAGGCAGGCGGAAAGCAACAGATGGCGACATAATAGGAGAGCATTGTCCTGGGCTACAGTACGTCTATACAATGTTGAGGGTTAGCGGCTTTAAAAGCGTCCAAATGCCCTTGGTACTGTATGCTCCACGGGAGGGGAAAAAGCAAAGGGGGGGAAAAAACGCAAGATAAGTAAAGTAGAAGTACACTGACAGAGCAGGAAAATGTGTGTGTCATACATGGGTCAAATAGCATTTGAGGAAGTTCTTAACGCTTATTTCAACCTGCTTGGAGTAGCAGATCAGCAGGGATTGCCACAGTGGATAATACAACAAGAGCCACGAACTTTAAGACTATCTGACAGTTTAATGTACTTTTCAGACAGTGACAACTTATCTGACACACTCTAAACTGTTGTGATGAGTTCAACCCCACTCTGTGTGTTTGTGTGTGTGTGTGTGTGTGCGTCTCACCATGTTAGAATGGATGGTCCCCAGGCTGTTGCTGTGGGGAACACGGTAGGCGGAGCCACTGCGGCTCAGCGAATGGGAGCGTAGCGAGGCCGAGCTGGGCCGAACCAGGGGCGTAGCCATCGGAATGGCGGTAGACGGCTTGGCCGACAACGTCCGCACCTCGCTGGGTGACGTCAGGGAGGAGATGGAGCGCGGGCAGGAGATGGAGCGTCTGATTGGCCCGGAGAGCGTCGGAGAGGCGCACGGGGCGGGGCTGGGTTTGAGAGGCTTGACTGGAGGTTTCCAGTGAACCCGACCTGCAGAGAGAGACGGGGGATGAAGGATTTGAAGGATTTGAAGTTATGACCTACATAAAGACCAGCCAATGAGAAGAATTGATGTTTTTTTTTTTTCTTCTTTCTTTTTTCTTCTTTTTCTTCGTTTGCCTTGTCCGTCATCCTGTCTCCTTCTCCCAATCACAGTCAAGCTCGCATTTCTGCTTTCCATCCATTGGCGGGTGGCTTTGGACACGAAGTGTGGAATTAAAACTCTCACAAACACACTCTGGCACCGTGGCCTAGTGGCCCTGTGTGTGTGTGTGTGTGTGTGAGTTATTAAGGTCTGCAGCATGTGTGTCAGTAGTCCGGCCTGGCTGCTCTCTTTGCGGGATGGATTAAAGAGCGCAGACCCTCCAGACGCTTGCTGTCTCTCTCACACACCTACACATTCATACACAAGCATATGCACGCGCACGAGCACACACAGAAACACATGGAAAGTGTGGTTGAAAACCCACATTGAAACTCTCCATCACCCTTGAACCTCCTCCAGCTTGTCCACCAGCCAGTGTATTAATGTGCGTGTCTATGTGTTTATATGTGATGTGTGGGTCTGAAATCAAGTGTGTACTTGTGCACACACTTGAAAATACAAGGGTTTATATGTGCCTGTGTGTATGTGTGTGCGTGCGTGTGCTCGTGTGTGTGTGTGAGTGTGTGTGTGGCTGCCCCAGTTGCCAAATGAGCGCATTATGGGGCTTAGTACTAGCAGCCCCCTGGTGGCTTGGTACGGAGTCGGCTTTGGCAGTGCTGCTGTCTCTCTTGTGTAAATGTGCTTACACACACACACTCACACACACACACACACACACACACACAAAGATACAGTGTCCAAAAGCTGGGCCTAATCATGGCTTTGTCCCTCATTTTGTGGCAAATAGAAAAAAAAAAAAGCACATGCAAAGGTCCCTCTCTTTTGAGCGGAAAAAGCCGCCACGCATCGCACGGCGCAACCGGTGAATGTGTTCTTTCCGGCTCCAAGGTCGCCACGGAGACCTCTGTGAAGGCCGCCCTCTCTCACTTCAGAGAGCCGAGAGCGCGCCGACCAATGTGACTTCTGCCAATGCGGAAGAATGCTTGAGACTTATCACTCCCGGTGTGAAACAGAGAATATTTCAGGAAGATTTACTCAAGGAGCTTTCAAGGTAAACCACGAAAGGGCTCTTTTCTCGCTCCGCTCTCGCTTTCAATCTTTTTCCCTTTTTCTGTCTATCTGTGCCTCTTCCCTCTCCTTGTCCATTCTCCAAAACGGCACTTTTCTCTCCTCGAGTGCTTTCCGGTGCTTGACCATGAGTCGTCATCGCACGATCGAGACTGTGTGTGTGTACACGCGCATTCCCAGCTGTGCGGCTCTGGGGCTGCTTTTCTTAGGAACGGAGCGACAAAACAGCTGCACCCCCTGAATCGTGGCTGATCAGCGATCATACTGTGTGAACTTCATCAAAAATCCATGGAGACTGCCTCATTTTGTCTTTAGTGAGCCTCCCAAATATTTGGAAGATGATTAACATCTGTAATGTAGCCCTCATGCCACTATAATTGACTCTACTTCTTACGGATGTGCAAGTGTGTACATGTGTGTGCCACTCAAAATGAAAATCCCAGATATGTATATCAAATGTGCGTGTGTGTGGAAACGTGAAGAAGTATCTTAAAAGAATGATCTCAAAAATGTGTGAGTACATGTGAAGTGAGGGGTAAGGAGGAGCAAGAAAACAAGAAAGAAGTAGAAAAAGAAAGTGAACACTGAGAAACAAAATACAGAAAAAACAGCGAGTGAAGTGATTCTCAACAGAGAGAGGGTCAGATCCCCACTGGCTTCATAATAAAGACATTCCTCCACACTTTTTTTTACATCCTGTTGCATTACCCGAGCGCTCGGCTGAGCTCTTTTCCTTGCTGTCCCCAAGGTCGTAAGAAACTTTCTTCTCCCTCTTCTCTCCTCCTCCTCCTCCTCCTCCTCCACCGACTCTCCTCCTCTCTTCCTCCTCATCCTCTGAAGAGGAACAGGAGTTATCGGCGCTGCTGCCACTGCTGAAGTCGGCCAGGTAGTCCGGTCGCTGCCGCCTCGGTGTCTGGCCACTCTCTGGCATGGAGGTTAGAGGCTGGCAAGGACACACACACACACACACACAGGTATAAGACACATATCATGTACATGAGACGCACACATTCAGTTCATATAAAACATAAAATTACAACATAGAAAATACATGTAACACAGACATGCAAAGGAGACTTTTAAATTTTTAGATACAAACACTAAGGAGAGAGACATGAAAACACATATTCTGCTTTCTTATGAGGAACCTCCATTAATTTAATTCATACTCTAACCCTAACCTTCGTCCTCACCACAACATTCTTAATCTTACCCCTGACCTCAACCTGAACCTAATCCTAAATCTAATTTTCACCCAAATCCAAGGCCTAACCCTTAACTTTTAACTGGCCCCTTGAAGGAACCTTCAAAATGACCTCACTAGGAAAAAATGCCATCCTCGCGAAGGTCTAAAACTCAGACTAGTTCTCACAAGTATAACAACATAAGTACACAAACCGCAGCACACACGCACACGTACACACAAACACACACACAGGCAGACAGTGAGATGACTGTCAACCCCCCTCAGCCTCGCCTCACCCTCAGCCCACTGCCATCTGTCACTGGGAGACCTAGAGGTGACACAACCGTCCATGTGCACGCCTGTTGTGTATGTTTGCATGAAAGAACGCGTGCATACATGCGCGTGCAAATGTGTTCTTTTCTAGGGCTGCTGCTTATTGTGAGTAAGAACATGACTGACTTATTAACGAGAACAAAACTTGACCTGCCGGCTCAATTAAAAGAAAAACAATCTCTCACAACTTGTTCATATTTGATAACCTCGGTAAATGATACCAATTAATAGATATGTACAAACAGTATTTGATATTTGTGTATATTCTGAACTACTGTGATATTTACAGCAGTTATGGACTTTTTTTCCACTTATGACTACACTACACATGGGCTTTCATTTCAACTTTTGGAGCACTGACTTGTACACAACTCCCTCCTTCAGTCATTGAGAGGCCATCACAAATCTGACACTGTTTTTCCACCAATGAGAACGAGGTGGGACTACGAGCAGACTGATGTCAGTCAGTATTCACTGTATTAAACAGAGAGAAACCATCTCTCAAGTACACCTGTAGCGCTTGAACTCAGACCCTCTAGTCCTATCATTTCTTTCATAAGGAATATCCATTCAAAGGCTTTTTTTTTTATTATTTTTTTTTAACATCTTAAAGAAGTGTTGGGAGCCAGCGGGTTGTGGCTTCACCCTGTGAAAGCTAATTCAAGCATCAGCAAACATTTCAAACTCAGCCAGCCTCTCAATCTTGCATGCATAAAATCATGACTCACTCGCTGCTTCTGCCCTTAAAAACACATTCAAATACGAAAACACAAATAAAGCCATGCAAAAAACTGAACTAGCTAAGTATCACAATATTATTTTTAGCAATACTGTATTGATTCTCTCGTCCCTTGTACTGACATGTATAGTTTATACACTTTTGATACTGCTTTTGATGTTGTGACATTATCGCTTTAGTGCCCTGTGTTAAGAAAATGCATTGCAGCCTTATCAATACCCAGTGGTACACCCAATGAAAAAAGAAAAAAAAAAAAAAAAAAAAAGTATGAATGTCTATTTCACATCCTGGAAGGGGACATATTGTTAGCATTAATAAAGCATTCACACATCTGTTATTCAGCGGTTTGCCCGGGCAGCGCTGTCAGGCCCACCAAAATTAATGGGCAGGAAGTGATCACAGGGCTTACACAGTGACCGCAGGGTACTTGTTGGGGAGAGAGATGGAGGAGGATAGAGGGACAGAGATTAAATATATGAGAGGAGAGAACTAAGAAGAAGAAAGGGGACATTAGATAGATGGGAAGAGATACAAAAAAGAAGGGCAGAGAGAGAGAGAGAGAGAGAGAGAGAGAAAGACGAGGTTCGGAATAGATGGAGAAAAAGAGGGCAGAGAGAAAAAGAGACAATGAGCATATGGGGAAAGAGAAAGAAAGACAGGGAGAGAGGGGGAGAGACACTGAACAGATGACGGGAGAGAGAGAGAGAAAGGGAAATAAAGAAAGAAAGAAAAATGAACTGAAAGAACCAAAGAGCAAAAATTGAGTCAAGTTGGAGTGATGGAGGAAAACGAGGCTATGGGGTGAGCTGAGGAGACTGTGGGAGATGAAGAGAGAGGTGGGGGAAAGAGGGGGGAGACCACAAGAAACAACTGCGATAACAGCGCATATCATAATTGGAGAGGGAGGAATTAAAATGACAGGCAAACAGGATAAAGAGAATGACTGAAGAAGAGGAAGCAAGGCCAGAAGGCACTTGCTAGCTCTCCCTCTGTGGCACACTTTTTCACCACTTTGCTTCCCTCCTTCCTTCCTCGCCTGCTTGTTCTCTCCCTCTGAACAGTTGCTTCCTTCAGAATCCTTCCTCTAATCGCTTCGCTTCACTCCTCTCTTCTCGCTCTCGTACACTCGTTGGTTCACTTTCACCAGATGGCTCATGAGTACTACACCCCAAGGAGTGAATCTATCCATCAGAGCTCTCGCTCTCTCTTTCCCCGGCGCGCGCTCTCTCTGTCTCTCACCGTACACTCGGCAACGTCGAAACTGACGGGGCCCAAATTAATTTGGACAACAGTGATTGTGTCTGAACGAGTTCTCATTCCAGCAAAGGCCTCTCTAATGCAGCACTGAACTGCCCTGTCGAGTCCCTAACACACTCTTTGAGTGTTCCAGCCAATTTAGCCCTCGAGTGAGGGATGGATGTAGATGTGCGGAAAGAGAAAGGGACAGAGAGGTGGAGGGAGGGTGGAGGGAAGAGAAGCAAGGTGATGGAGGGAGTAATGTGCTGTCGTGGGAAATTGAGGGGGCGTCTAGGTGTATATGACAGACCGAGAGGGAGAAAGAGAGAGAGAGATAGACAGAGTGAGAGATAGCGCGGAGAGAGGGAGAGAGACAGCATGACAGCTGTCCCCTAAGGGAGCTGGGCCTTTTCTTTGGGCCTCTTTCTTATTCTTTTCTTTCTCCCCTATACCGCCCCCCCCTCCACTTTATTTTTCTGAATCACGTCCTAGGTGCTTTCTCTGGGCGTTAGCTCCAGGCATCTGCCTACCTGCCTCCCCCTCCCTCTTTCACTCTTTCTCTCTTTCTGACACTCTTCCTCAGGTTTTTTCTTAGTTCCCTTGAGGCGCTTGCTCCCCTTTCTCCCTCTCTCACCCACCTTAGGGCCTCGTTGCCTGGAGGATTTGCCCATCAGCTTTTCGTCGTCCAGTTCACACTGTTCCAACAGATCCAGGATGTCCTCCTCCTGCACACCGACACAGACACCAACAGGAAAGTCATTGAGCAAATGAGAAACTGTCAAACGTGCCCATTTTGGATCAATAAAGAAACAATAAAGAAGCAAAGAGCAAGAGGATAATCAAATCCTCATGATAGATATATTGACCACAAGGATTCCTTCCATTTTTCACATCGCTCATGACTTTGAAGAAACAAAACAAGAAACTTCAATGATTCAAAAACAAAAGGTGAGGAGGAAGGGGGGTGGCAAAGTTTGACTTCACAGTGGCACTGGAATCGGTGCCATATCCAGGGGCTAGAAAAAAGGCCCTGGCTGAACATGTATTACTCTTTGGCAGTGCTGATAGAGGCTGAATTTGGAAAAGGCAGCATGATAGCCATAGCCAATAAGCTGGGGCCCTTGCCATTTGGCCAGAGCTGAAATGCAGGCAAAGGTGATTAATGTTGCTTTGCGGTTAGGGCATAACAAGCTCCCACTTGCCGTTCAAATACAGATGAAAAGTGATTGTTTTCTCTCAGATTAACCATCAAGCTGCTTTCTGGGGTCTGCTAAAAGGTCACTGTGCCCCTGGCTCTGTGTCCATTTTGGTGTGTGTGAGCAAGCGTGGGTGTGCACATGTACGTGTGTATACTACACTCCATACATTAGCATATTCTCATGTGTGAGTCTGCCCATCAAAGTGTGTGTGTGTGTGGGTTTGTGCATGTGTGGGTTCACACACAGTTTGGGGGCTTATGTTTTATTTTCTGAGCGAGTGGGTTTTGTGTGTATGTATGCACGCACATGTATGTGACTGCACGTTCATTATATGTGTGTGCGCTTGTGTGTTTACGGATATGTATGCCAGAGTTGTGCTGGCACGATCTAAGCTCCTGATCCTGGCCTGAGCAGCCAGCCGAGCTAGCCTCACAGCATGGATGGCGAGCATTAGCTCATATAGGCTCTGAGCAACATGTACATATGGCACTTCCTGCCTCGTATTTGCCCAATTCTTTCTCCTCGACTTTCTGCCATCTCGCCCTCTGTTGCTCTTTCCGTTTCTCCATGCCTAGATGTTGGCACTGTTACAGATACACATGGAGAAGCAGAAAAAAAATAAACAAGCCAGCAGAGTACACACTTGTAGATTCCCATCAAAACCACACATTTTAAGCTGGTAAAATAAATCACACCTAGATCGAGACTAGAGAGGAGAAAATTATTTAGATCACTTGTATTTTCCAACGCAATGCAGAAAAATATTGTCTTCTTAAATATGTATATGTACGTCTACATCATTACACATAGTTTGTTGTATTAAGTTTTTTTGGTCATGTGGAGTTACAGGGCTGCAAAGTAACTCTCTGCTACATTTGGCCCTATGACTGTAGCTGCTAATGGATTCTAAATGATGAAGGAAAAAAAGATCACTATAATTTACACTGATAAGCTGTTACATAAACATCACTTCCTTCCCTGTGTCTGAATCACTGCCTTACACAATAATTTTATGCGCAGCAATTCATTTAGATGGGATCAGACATTTTAATACACAGTATTTCCTGCTAAATAAATCATTCAGGTGTTCAGGGGAACACTAAATATTTATTAACTTGGTAATTATTTTTTTTAAAAAACTGAGAAAACATAAGTACCTCCCATTGTTTTCAAAAAGTGGTTTACAAACTACAAGCGAGCACAGCACAAGTCTGCCAACTTCACAGCTTTTCACGAGTTGAATGCTTCCCCACCCACAATGGTTTAAAAGCCATTACCTTGTTAAATTGTACTGAAGCAGATTGTATGAATGTTTTGACATGTTTTTATGGAAGGGGAGGAAATTGAACTTGACATACATATAAAAATTTCAGATGAACTGAAAGCAATTCTTTTTTTTTTTTTTTTGCCCCTGTAAGTAAAGGCGTTCACAACGCAGTGAGTGAGCGTATGTTAAATGATGCAGTTCTATAAGTCGGTGAAAGCCCTTATTTTGCGATTACTTACTGCAAATGGTTGCCTGCAGCCTGCACTAAAATGTCTGTACCAACGGGCTTACTCACTGTAAGTGACACAAACTACAACTTCACACAGTAACTGACACCATGGGGCTGTTTTGAGGTTCTCAGTTGGTTTGCTTCGACACAAACTGCAGTTGCAACAGATGCTTTTCAATGTCAGTGTGCCAACAATATCCACAGTTACTGCTGTTCAGTATCTAAAAACTAAAAGCTTTGTTTCATTTGTGCTTTCCTGCTCATCAGTGGTTCGACATTCCACGTATCTTTCCCACAACACCTTTCTCCACGTTTCCCTGATTTGTTTTTTTCTGACTACTTATCCAGGCTTCCTTCAGATGCTCATTTCTTTCAGTGGCTCTCCTCTACTAACCTCAAGTCATCGTGATTTATAAAGTGCTTCTTTCAAATCCAAGTCTGTCACAGTGCTTTGCAAACAAAAGTGACAAGACACAAAAATGCAGTTGAAAATAAAGAGAACTATCTTTCTTAGCATCTTGACATCTTTTCAATGACTATTTCCTTCTCACATCTTCCGCTCCTCTCTACTTAAACACTCAACATTCATCTCCAGCCTCTCCTCTCTCCCCTTTCTCCTGTAACCCTGCGTGGTATGGAAATCCACTTCTCTCTTTCTCAAAGTCTCTTCATACCTTTACCTTCAAAGCTTGCTGAAGCTACAGCCCTCCTAGTACCAGAGAGGCTTTGGCATTTATATGCATACAACGGCTTCCTCCCCTGTATAAACATGCACATATCTCAAAGTATGGCCACACAAAAGTCTGCAAGGGCTTGTGTGTGCGCAGAAAGCCTGTGCATTCATGTGTATATGTTCAAGTGTGTGTCCCTGCATCTTTGTTGTAACCTGTGGGTAATTCGCTGGTGGCAAAGCGCATTCAAACGTGTGGGGCAACTCATCAGCTCTGAAAAGGCTCTTCTGTTTAAACACAAAGAGCGCTCACAAGTCAAATCTACAGAGCCGCAACCAACTTTGAGAGAGAGGGAGACGGAGACAGAGGAAGAATTAGAAAGGGGGCGAGGGAAAGTGAAAAGAGAGTGTGGAAAGAAACAAAAATGAGATTATTGTGTGGGATTTGGCTTGTTTTTCAAACCTCATGTTCACAGCTAGATAAATACTTGTGGAGAGAGAGAGCGAGTGAATGGCAGAAAGAGACAGAGAGAGAGAGAGAGAGAGAGAGGGAGATAGAGAAGGGAGGAAGGACACTGTCAGACGTTCTAACAAATACGAAGGACTGCAGCACGCTTTCCGCATTATTTGTGCATCCTTTTTTTCTGTCTGTGGGCAGAATCTAAATAGGAGATAGGTGTGTGTGTGTGTATGCATGAATGTGTGTGTGTCCGCAGGTTTCTGTGGCATGTGCTCATCCACAAGTGTCTGCATATTCCGTGTGTGTGTGTGTGCTTTGTGCGTAGGTGTCTTCAGGTTTCTGCGGTGTGTGAGTCCGTGTTTGTGCTTGTGCGTGTGTGTGTGTGTGTGCGCGTGACAGTCTGCCACTGAGGTACGTGCCTTCATTCGTTTCAGAGGATTATTCATTTCCTTTTGAAGTGAGGCGGCTCGCCCGGCGAGGAAGGTCTGAAAGGCGGCCGAGAGCAGGCTTTCATACTTCTCCAACAGCAGCTTGTCATCTGGGGGGTAAATACGTCTGTAGGCCGCAGAGACACACAGAGAGAGGGAAGCGAGGAGAGAGAAGGAGTGATGGAGGAGTGGAGAAAGACAAAGAGGGAGAGAAAGGGAGAGAGAGAGAACGGGCACGAGGAAGGAGGAGGGTCATCAAAGCAAGAGAAAGCGGGGGAAGGAGACGAGGAGCAGAAGGAGTGATGATGGAGGAGAGACAAAGAAAGAAAGAGAACACGGGCATCGGGGGTTTGGTGGAAAAAAAAAGGGACATGAGATGAGAGGAGGAGTGGAGGCAGAAAAAGAGGACGGGGGAGTTGTAAAGGAGAAAAGGAGAGAGCGAGGGAGAGGGAACGTGAAGGAGAGAAATGTGAGAGTGAGACCAGGCAGAGAGAGAGAGAGAGAGAGAGGGGATGCAGAGACGTAGAGACGGTGAAAGGGACAGAGAAAGAAAAATCGAGGGCGGTGAGAGAGAGAGAGGGAAGCAGCAAGAGAGATCGATGGAGAGGAGGCAGAGGAGAGAGAGGAGTGGACGGAGGGAGGCGCAGAGAGAGGTCGAGGCACAGCAGGTGAGCGGGGTAGATGGACAGAAACAAAGGGCGAGCAGGAGGGAGAGCAGGCGGAGAGACATTGTAAGTGTTTCAGCGGAAGGTGTGAAGTGGTGGAAAGGCAAAGGAAGGTGTGCGTGGCAAGAGTGAAGGTGGAAAAAAAATGATGGAGGAGGGAGCAAAGAGAAACACAGAGAGAGGAGGAGGCATTAATAGAGACCTTGAGTTATTAAAGGAATACTTAATCCCTCACTCTTACCATACAAACTTCAGCAAGGCTTTTAACATGGAGGTATGATGCACTGATATGCTACCCCCCTCTACACACACACACACTCATACACTCCTCATGCACTTTACTTCCACGTTCGTCCCCGCTAATGCACCAGTTCACGCCTTCCACATAGTTCTGCGCCCTCAAGACTAAACTAACAGCGCTCTGTGTTTATCTTTGGCCAAAGGGGGATTAGGAAAGCGAATAAACCTCCGCTTGGTTATCCTCTTAATACATCTGCCAAGTCCCCCCGAGTCATCGCTCCAGCCATCAAATCAAAACAATGACAGCACTTTAATCAAAACAAGCGCCGGTCGTCGCGGAGAAAGTGGAGAAACACTTTGGCATGTGCACGCACATATTTGGAGCCCGAGTGAATACAACGCCGTTTGACTCGTCGGGGATTTACAGGTCCACTGACACAAGTTTAGGTCTCCTTTTAAGTGCACACACGCACACACACACACACACAAATGGAAAGCTCAATGTGGTGTCTACACTTGCTGGCAATTTCAAGGTGCTATTGAGCTCTATTATGCATGATGGGCGAACATGAGAAGATACGGATCACTGAATAAACTGGACTTTCCTTCTGGCAATGTACTTAGTGTATGTTGTGATATGTAGTATACAGAACATATAATATTTATGATGGCAAAGTAGAAAGTTCACACGTCTGAGTGTATGATTTCAGCACAGGTGACCTGCTGAGCAAAGTTAAAAATTCCATTTTTGTCTACTTTTTTTTATTAACAAGCCTTTTTATTTTTTTTATTTTTATTATTTTTTTTTCAATCTGGCTTTTATTTTGAAGTAATGTCTCAGCCTTAGTTTTTTCAGTTTGATCACTGGCTTTTGTGTGTGTGTGTGTGTGTGTGTGTGTGTGTAGATGAAGAAACAGAAGGTATGGTATTATTATGTCCAATATGGTATAGATAATATAATAAAGATAACTAAATAAAAAATAAATAGATATAGATCTAATAGATATAAAAAATAAATAAAAAAATATATAAATAAAAAAGGAGAAAAATTATATATATACATATATATACATGCATGCATATATATATATATATATATATATATATATACACACACACACATACACGTTCATCATGAATATATACTTTTAATATTTTTCTGTTTTGATTTTTGTCGTGTAGTGGGTGGTCTTCAATGTCATTTCTTTCCTTCCCTAATTTAAACAACTAAATGATGTTTTCAATAAAATACATATTTATTCAGTTGTTTTTTTCTTGTTGTTTTTTTCATTTTGCCTTTATTATGCTGTAAAATGTAACATTAGTTTTGAAAAAAGGCTGAATAAAGTTTAAATGAGTTTAACATAATTATTATAATTATTATTATGCTGGAAGATTGTACAAAAAATGTCAGTATGGTGAGGAACAAGGAGGGAAGGGAGGGGGCACAAGAAAAAGGAGTTTAGTTGTTAAAAAAGTAAGAACTTATTCTAGTCAAAACTAGCTATTTTAAACTGTCGAACCCTGAATGTTGAGAAAATCATTACTCCACAAGTCAGGATGTTGGAATAAAAATAAATAAATAAGTACATTTTAAAAATGTGGTCACACTCAAAATGAACCAATTGTAAAATCACTTTGTTTCCTCCCTGGAACTGTCCTGTGAAGATTTTGTAACTGTGTCGCACTTTATCACTGCCTTTAAGGTGTATGAACCAGAATGTTCTCTTCTTCTTTTTGAGAGATTTGGAAAAGGTCCCTTCATAACAGCAGGATAAACTAAATGTTTATGATAAGATGGGAAAAGGGCCAAAATGCCAGTCCTCTGAGAACTACACACACGTCTTATCACTTGACTCAAAAGCGAAATATCAACAGTTTAATAGGGAGTGCTGACTGCTCCCGTTTTGGCCCACCACCTCCTTTGAACATATGGCCATTCAAGTTGAGGGTGACCTCAATAACATTTTTTCCCCAGTAAGATGTTCATAATGAGTCAGATTTTATTTCCACATTTTCCCAATCAGGCCAGAGTGAAAGCTGACATCCGTACTCCATTTTTTATTAGTTTAAAGCCAACCTTCAGTCTAGTCCACGTTATCTTTCAAGTCACTTTATCCTTTGGTTTTGTTAAAAAGCAAAATGGTGACAACCCGACGTAAGTTTCACCTAATAGCTGGGAAAGTAAGTTCATTAGTGGAACTACTCTAATGAGGAGCTGTGTTAATCAGACGCCAGTGCTGTGCCGGGACAGCATTCGAATGTTAAGAGGTCTTTATTAGGAGTGCTCCAGACAGACCTCAGCCTGTCTGATTGACTGTCTGACTGCCTGTCGGAGAAGAGGAGGGAGGTGACAGCACTTCATGCGGGCTGTGATCAGAATTCTGACTAGCCATTCAGTCAAGTGATGAGTCAAGAAGTCACTTAAGTGACAGAGAGGCTGTGGGGAGACAGTGAGAAGAGGTGGGTGAGCGTATGAGCCAATTGTGTAAGGGTGTGTGTGTGTTTGTGTGTGAGTGTGTGTGCATCTCCCTGCTTGCACATGTGTGTTTGCGCAATAGTGACGGAAAAAGTTGAAAGAAAGAAGAGAGAGAAAAGCAATACTTGGAAATATGTGTGTGTGTCTGTTAAGAGTGGAGAAAGAGAGAAAGAGAGGCAGGGAGAGCGACTAAGAGAGTGAAGGAACATTAACTATTTACAAGGGACAAGCGGCAAATCAGAAGTCGGTGTTGCTGAGTCATGCTCTAAGGTGGTATCTGCTCTGTCTGTGAGGTGACTATTAAAAATTGACATGCTGCATGTTTTCTAAGGTCTCAGCTAGAGCTCGAAGAGGAAAGAAAGGAGCTATAAGGGAAGAAGGAGAGGGAGTGTAGTCTGCAGTAGACAGACAACATATGCACAACATATATATATATATATATATATATATATATATATATATATATACACACAATATATGCAAACTTAACACTGTTTGCACATAGAGGATTAACAACTTGAACCTTGCAACTACATACTACCTCCATCTCCTTTTTTATCTTTCTTGCATGTTCTTCTGCTCATAACCCTTCTGTCTCACGCTCTCAAAACATTAGGCGTTCTCTTTGCCATGTTCTCTCCACAGCGGTATTATTTATCCTCCCGAGAGCCTGGCGCTCTGCAGATGACCCCAGAAATGTAAGCGGAGCTGGCACTGGTGTCCCTGCCTGTGTGCCTCTTCCTTACCTGTAGTTCCCCAGATGTTGCTTTTCATGCTCCTCCCTTGAGATCTGCTTGCGGACCTGTGCCAGCCGCTCTTTCTGGAAAGAGGGGGGATAAGAAACAGGAAAACGGAGTAAATCTTTCAAGTGAAAGTCACCCTTTACTCCCACCCAACCCTTAAACCTAAATCTGTGTTACACTGAGCAAAATTAATCATTCCTCTTTTAGAAAGTGAAAGGAATGAAGCTTTAAAAAGAGAGCAAAGAGGGAAAGGAAGAGTTGAAAAAGTCCCACCCATTACTGATTCATAATTCTGTTTTGTTCACCCACTCTATTGTATTAATGCATTATAAAGGTATAATTGTGGAGGTCAGTTGGTCAAATTTGACATCAAGCAGCAGGGAGGAGGTTCTCTCTAATTACAGGCACTGCAGTATCGCTGAGCACTGAGCGCCACGCACCTTCAATAGACCTCAGCCTTGTCTCACACTGCAGGTATAACAGCACTTAAAGTTGTGGTTGTGCCCTTTTTAAAATAGCACCTCTGCGCCATCCTTCCTTACTCCCACTGATTACTGCTGTAGCTGATCAAAAGGCTAATCAAGGGGGTGGGAAGCGTTAGGTACAAGGAGCTGCCACTTTCCACCCAGACGGACGCAGAAAGCTCCCCGACCCCTTCACATCAAAGAGCAAATAATTAAATGGTATGCTTGTCTCAGAAAACTTTCTCTTTTTTGATGCCAAGTAAGAAATATATGAAGCACTTTATGACTTTCTTCTATTTTTTCCCCCCTCACTTTTATCGTTTCAACCCTGAGGAAAGCCTGCCTGTGCCGCAGCGCATTGGTGCATTGTTTGGTCGTTTATTGAGATGAAATTGGCCAATAAAATAAGAATTCTAAATTTGTTCTTGCCTTGGAGGTTTGTGGTTTTTGGTTTTTCAGAGAATGATTCATGCTTTTACTAAATAAGAGCGAGCCAGTCTCTGATGAGCACTTCAAACCAAGACAGTGTTCTACCACTGGGCTCGTTTTGAGGTGGCCTACAAAGCTTAGAAGGTGGCTTATGACTTATGAAAGGGGCTTATGACTGGAAGGTCACATTTTCAGTCCCTAGACTGCTTTGGAAATCTGGGTGGCAAAATTAATGAGTATTGCTCTCCACTGTTGACCAGAGTCAGAGTGCATAAACTTTGTACATGAGTTTTAGCCTCCCAGATGCTCCAGTGCAGCTGGTCGGTGGACTGTGGCTGCACGGTCCATTTGTCTGACAAATTTAAAACAGAATCTTTTTCAGCAAATCTTGCCTTGATCAAAACAAGTAGGCTACAATTGTTTATTTGTACGTTTGTTTACGGCATACCAGCTCTTCTCTCCTTCGCTCCAGTGTGTGGCGCTGTTTCTCCCAGTCAGAAGAGGAGGCAGAGAGTTTCTTCATGGAGCCGTGTCCGTACAGCCGTCTCTGTGCCTCTGCCTTCTGCTGAGCCAGGTTTCGCTTCTTATCACTTGCCCTGGACAAAAAAAAAAAAAATTGTTTTTTTTTTTTTTTGTTTTTTTTTTTTTTTTTTACAACGCCATAGTGCATAGTACAGCCAAAATGATACCGTATGTTTAGGGCCGATATCAAAATCTAAGAATAAATAACTTCTGATAACAATAAATTGGCTGATATTTTTTCTACATGAAAAAAAACATATTAGCAGGAGAGAATCATCAAATAGTTGTAATAGAGATATGTCTTGATATTTTACAGTTGAACAGTAAACTTCTTAACTTCCAAACACAATCTGTACTACCATCTGCTCAGCTGTGATTCAACTCATGTGCGATACAAAATATTGCAAACACTGCAGTCTGCTGGACAAACCATTTAATGGTGACACTGTTTTAAAATGATCTCAAGTGCTTTTTACTACAATATGTACTCTTGTTTTTTTTTTTTTGTTTCATTGTTTGTTTGTTTCTTTTTTGCATATTGGCGAACATTTACTTCCATACTGATATATCTGTCATGAGCCAATATTGGCCAGTAGTATCAGTCATGATTTGGTGCATAAACAGAAATGTAAGGGAATGGGGGGACCAGAAAGAGGGGGGAGGAGACCAAGCAGGAATACAGATGTTAAAATTGATGTTTTCTCTCACTTCCTTCCAAGGCTCTCATGTTTTCCCGCATTTCAATATTTAATAAATCATCTTCATCTTGTCCTCTGCCACACATCGTTGCTATTGTTAAGAGACAAATGCATTGCCATCGAAATCAATTTGTCTTAACCCGTTTAAATAGTCCTTCCCCTTTCCACTGGTTCCTAGCTCAAACTTCACTCGTCAGTTCAGTGTAATGATGACACATTGCTCTTTCTGAATCCACACAAGGATTGTGGGAGGTGAAACATCTTGGGTACAGCGATTCCCAGTTCAAATTATGTGTACAGTAATCCAACTTTTACATAATTTTGTTGATGAGATGTGACTTGATAAAGAATGAATGCAATTCGTAAAAATTGATTTTCTTGAGTGCTGTAAATTGTGACAAAGTTTGACAGCACACAGGTCTCACTCTTAACTGATGGAACCGGAAAGATGATCATAGTGCTGCAATATTGTGGTTAAAAAAAAAAAAAAAAGACAAAAACACCTACTAATATAGACAGAGTGATACAGTCAAGACACAAACAAAACAGCAACACTCAGGATGAACAGGAGCAGACGGGCTAATTCTGAACAAGTGGGCAGTCGCGTGCTGGAGAAGGGGCAATTCATTTTAGTCAATCGCTGGCCCTTTAAATTGGATATTGAGTGCTGTTGGGGGGCCGAGGTTTGTCAATGTCCATGCTCGGACGGGTCTGAATTGATCCCGCGTTGATACAGTTGGTGTTGGGAGCCAAGCGGAGAGCCGGCCCCACCTCTACACCCCACCAAGCCCTCCCTTTAGGGAAGCGAAGCCATTACTATATAAGGAGAAAGTGAGCGGAGTGAAACAAAGCCCTCATTCACTCCAGCGTGAACATAAGCAGTTTGTCTGGTGGAAAGAGCTCCCCACCGCCTTTCAAGGCCCCCTAAGATTTATTTGTCACGAAATAATCAAATCTCCCCTTTTAATCTGTGGGAACACAGCAAACATCAGCCATGAAACAAATCATTCTGATAAGGGATTTGTTTGTGTCGACTGAAGCCAGGCGGGAGGGTGGAGGGAGTTTTTATGTAGGGTGGCTGCGCTGCGTAGCACACATGGCCACTATAGATCTATGGTGGTGCATGCATTTGATCCTATATGTGTGTGTTTTGTGTTTTTTTTTTTTTTGCATGTGTGCGTGTGTGTGTGTGACTATATTTAGAGCCGTGAGAGGAGGATAAGCACAGAGAGAGAAACAGAGATCTAGAGGTCTGGTCGAAGATTATCAATCAGCGGAGTCACTGTAGCCAAGGGACAGAAAAACACAGACACACACACACACAAAGTACATATACACATGGAGGAAAACAAACACACCCACAGCACACAATGGACAAAAATGGACACAGCAAATAGTAAGCACATAAACACACAGATCACATACAGAACAGTAAACACTCCAATGCAGGCAGCATAAGCTACAGTACAATTGAACAACATCCAAACAGACATAAACACACGCGCACACACACACACACACAAAAACACACACTCACACACGCATTGTACTTGATTGAAGGACGCAGAAAGAGCACAATGGAGAGGCAATAGCTTTGTAGTTTGGCCATTCTTTTCCTCGCAGCAACGCCAACCCGCACGTCTACAAGGACGTCGGGTTTTTGTCCGAAGCGAAAACCTGATAAACAAATGCTCGACCATCTCCTGTGACATCAGTCTGAGGCTAAAACAAGGTATCGGCCGAACGGTGCCATTCATCAAAGTAATTCTGAAGTTTTCAGGGTTGCCGAACGCACACACACACACAAAAATAATAAAATTTAAAAAACATGGGGGAATCGATCTGGCTCTTTAAACATTCAGGACCTTGTAAAATAAAGTTTGATGTGAGCTTTGCCTGCCTCTGTACTTGAAAGTTAATGGGCCTCTAGAGGAATTTCATCTGTGCCTGTCTGTACACATGTGTGTGTGGGTGTGTGTGTGTGTGTATGACTGTGGAACAGTACCTAATGTTGAGCAGTTTGAGAGCGTTGAGCAGCACTCCCTTCTTCACGTCGTAATCAATCTTCTGATCAGTCCCAAAACTCGGAGCTCTGTTGATCTACCGGAGAAGAGAGGAGAGAAAAACAGTGAGAGAATACTCTATTTTTCTCTTTCTTTGACTCTTTTGTGTTTTCCCCTTTTTTCTCAAGTCAGTAGAGACAAATGCGATGCAATTACAAGAGTGGATTTAGGGCATCTTTAAAAAAAAAAAAAAAAAAAGAAGAAGAGATCTGTTCCTACAAAAAGGAGAGAACGAAGGAGAGGAGGAGCTGAGAAGACACAGGGACAGTGGGGAGTTTTTTTTTGTTTGTTTGTTTTTTTCTTTTTTGCTTTAAAGGACACCTCAGGACTCTTGGCCTTTGCCTGGGCATGAATCTTGCCTGGCATTGATGTGTGTATGCTTGTGCATGTACATGAGCCTACATCCGTGTGTGCAAGCGCGTGTGTGTATATGCTTGTGTGTTAGGTTAAGCTGTCACCACATAACTGACCCTGCCCTGTTGAGCCGCAACCACAGAGAGCGGCACATGACTTTGTAACCTACTTACGCCCCCCCTCGCACGTCCTGCGTGCGACAGCCAGTCTGTGCCAACACCCACTGACACGACCACGGCCACATATCTCTTTGTGAGCATCACCGAATTATAACAGCTTAATGCCACCATATGCAGCCAAGAGCACTCGGAGAAAGTCGGTGGAACCCGGGGTAGAATAAGCCACCTCTGATTTGAGGTGCAAAAGCTGGCGTCGCCCAGGGAGAAATCTAAGAGCAGCGCAGCTCTCTTAAAAGAGTGATTTCCAGCGTTGGTGCAAGGTATTCAGATATCAATTATAATACCTGACACGACAAAATCAATTCTTCCTTTTTTCTCTTTGTTATGCTCCCTGTGTCTCTCTCCCCAGGTGGTAAAGAGATTGTGTGAGACAACAAAAGGGCCAGTGAATGGAAGAGGAGGAAAGGATGAAGGGAGGCTGAGGGGAGGGTGAAGAGGGCTGGCAGCCCTGATTGGATTGCTTTCTGCCTAAGAGGTGAGTTCAAATGACAGTGCAACAGACACCCGCCTAGAGGTTGGCTCAGGTTGAAAACCCTGAGCGCTGAGATAACACAGGTCGCCTGGTGGGCCGAATGCTCAAATCACATATTTCCTTTTTGCGGGTAGGAACAATGGTATGGATGGTGCAGACTGGTGTCAGTCCATTTGTAATAGGTTTAATAAAGGTGTGCCGGGGCGTATGTGTATGAGCACACATGTCCATCATGAATAATTCAACAGCCCCGAGTTTAAACACAGAGAGAGATATCCGACTTAAAGGTGCAACCTGAATCGCTGGGCTCCAATCTTATTTCCCGTGGTAACCTTAATCTGCGATTCAAATGGTATTTTGGCACAACTTCATCCGATATCAAGGTGGCCAGAATACTGAGAAGCAAAAATCTAATAATCCAGTTGGGACCTGTGTGGGACACAATACTGACAGGATGAGATTTTTTTTTGTGTGTTTTCAATGTAGGTACTCCCTGGGAAAGATGAAAATACATGCGTGTCTGGTATAAGGCATACATAATTTCAGACTGGCACTGAGTCACTATTAACTCTTGTCTGAAGATATTTGTACACTCCCCACTTGATTTATTTAATTTTTTCTTGTTTCAGTAAGGCTTTATCTGTAAGTAATCGTTTGGCAGCTCAATGCCATTCTCTCTTGTCTACTTTACTGTTTTGATTTGAGTGTATGTGTGTGTGTGTGTGTGTGTGTGTTTTTGGAATTTGCTTCTCTATGAACTGGTTTATAATTCATGACAAAGACCATGTGCTAAAACGTGTCTGTTTTTATGATCAAAATTGCTGCTGAGTGTTTCTGGAATTTCCTCTTTCCCAGTAGCCTTAATCTGCAGTCAGAAGGAGTTTTTGTGTCAGCAACAGTATTCCTCCTGCTCCTATCTTCCTTCACCAAAAAAAAGCAGCTGGATACAGTAGAACACATTGAAGCTGCACAACAGCCAATCACAAGTCATGAACTAAATCACAAAGCGCTGCTGAGCCAATCACAGGTCTCACAGCGGATCATAAAATCCGTTCTATCTGCCAATCAGGAGTCCAGTTGCAGGTCGCAGGACACCAGAAGAGGCCAATGAGAAAACAGCTCAGCATGCAACATCAGGCAAATTGAAACAGTGATGATTTGAGGCTGAAAATGAGCAACAAAGCCCTAAAGCTCCTTCACAGGAAAGAGAGAGATGTGGAAAGCTTCTCAAGGGTTGCAGGGCTAACTCTCACACACTCCGTGTCTCCTTTCTCCTTCGCCTGGGCTAGCCTTTGCTAATCCTGACACAAAGGTGCTTACTGGTGTGTGGCAGACTTGAGAACGTTGCCGTGAGATAATATTTACATCACAAGCAGGGCCCTGAGGACTGACCGAACCTGACTGTGTACTGTATTGCCCAAAGTAAAGGGTTTATGACTGACTTGTTTGAATCGAGCAAAAAGGCTAGAAAATATGGGCAGGATAAAGTGGATCAGTGAAGCTGTCCACTGTCCTTGAGCAAGGCACTTAAACCCTACACTTGTTGTGGAGCTGTTCATTGGCCAAGAGGCGGTTGTGATACAAAGGAACTCCCAAGTGTAAGTGTGAAGCGGGGCATAGCTGAAAAAGAGCATAAGAGCTCAAGAGACCTCAGCCCGAGCTGTAGCTGGCTACGTTAACCTGAGCTCGCTCTCTAACCTGCTCTGAGCCCACTGGGCGCTGCTAACCTGGGTCTTGTCGACTAGTTCAGAGCATAGATCCCCGAGCACCGCAAGGGAACTCCAAAATCTACGGCACTGGGTGTGTATGCATGTGTGTGAGTGTGTATTTGCATCCACGCGTGTGTTTTTCTACACAGCAACCATTTACACTGCAAAAATGCAAAATCTTACCAAGATTATTTGTCTTATTTCAAGTCAAAAATGTCTTATTTCTAGTCAAAATATCTCATTACACTTAAAATAAGACATGATCACCTCAGAAGTAACTTGTTTTTAGACAATTGTCTCTTGTTTCAAGTGAAAATTTGCTTGAAACAAGTGAAAATTTGCTTGTTTCATTGGCAAAATTTGTTTCTTGTTTCTAGCTAATTTTCACTTATTTCAAGTGAATTTTCACTTTTTCCACTGGCAAATTTTGCCAATGAAACAAGCAAATTTTCACTTGAAACAAGTGAAAATTGTCTAAAAACAATTTACTTCTGAGGTGATCATGTCTTTTTTTAAGTGTAATGAGATATTTTGACTAGAAATAAGACATTTTTGACTTGAAATAAGACAAATAATCTTGGTAAGATTTTGAGTTTTTGCAGTGTATCAGAAGGAGGGGAGGGGTAGGTGATGAATGTCTTCCAGAGCAAAAAGGAGAAAAGAAACAAGAGAGCCTATCCAGCTCTTTCACTCAATGGAGTGACGCCTACAATACATTCCTCTGTGTGCCGGGAAGGACAGAAGTACACTTCCACCTACAGTACCACTTACCTAAGGAGAAAAAAAAAAGAAAGAAACACACACTACAAAAGAAAAGGAGGGAAAGGGTCTGTTTTCATTTATAGCACTCCCTGATATGACAGCCACAATGAAAAGAGTATGGCTTTAGAGTGCCGTAGCCTATAGGTAACAGCCAGACTGGCAGTGATCCTGGCGACGCTTTTTCTCGTTGCTTGTCTTCATTTCTCAGTTTGATTTGTGGTGTCAAACTGTCACGGGGTAGACTGGCATCGCAGCACTCGCTGTCTCTCTTTGCTCCCCCTCAATCTTTCAACTCTCTCCTTTTACTCTCCGCCTGTCGTACTCTTCTTCTGTTTTCGTTCTCTTCCCACTCCGTCTCTCACCGCCTCTCAGTTCTTTCTCTCTCTCTCTCTGGTCACTCATTCCCCCTACACTGGTATTTCTTGCTATCCCTCACTCTCTGGTCGTTACCTCTGTCATTCGTTTTTCTCCCCGTCTTTCCGTGTTCTCCTTTTCGTCTCTGGTGGAAGGAAGTTGGGCCAGTCTGGTCCTAATGAACCCCCGCAGGCTCCCAAACCCCCCGCTCTGATTTCCTTAAGTGACTCTGGCAGGGTCTTAAAGGAGCCCATGTCAGATGAAAAGATTAGAAATTCCTCTCTACTCCCGCTCCGGCCCGGCATCACACCGACGTCTCCCAAATTTCAAATCAATCAAACATCAGAATGTGCATGCAGGAAAAGGAGCATGTCAGTCTGTAATTTTGCACAGAGCAGGTTTTTCCTCATTGTATCATCCAATTACACATGCCAAGATCAGAGAATGAGCTGCAGAGCACCAGCACGCACAGGACATGCGCCTCTTTTTTCTTATTTTCTGCACCTGGATGTGTGCTTCTTTGATGCATAAATAACCTGCCAATGTTTATGAAGGCAATTGCGAAAGAAAGCTTCCTGGTGGGGGGCTTTATTACACTTTTATTTTTTTCCAAATCGTCCATTTGGTTTGAATTGTCTATGAAGTGCAGTGCAGGTCTGTCTCCTGATCTTTATTACTGGTACTAAAGAACAAACAGAGGGGCAGAGTGCAGCCAGCAGGTTTTTCATGGCTTATTTGATTTGATAATTCTGTTTCCCCCCTCTGGTTGGGGCACAGGAGCAGCCAGCTTGGGTGCCCCCCTCCCACTCCGCCTAAGCACAAAAGAGTATATTGCTCAAGGGTGCTCTGGCCTTACATACATACTACTCTGCCACTTGTGCACACCTAGAGAGTGGACTCAAACTCTTACATACCTATTTGTGAGTTTACAACTGTATCTCCCACTTCAATATCACACTTTAAAATTAAACCCAATTAAAATAGCATGATCACGTGACTCACTGTTGAATACACAGTGGGCATTCCAGCCTGTGAGAAGCCTCTGGCCTCTGCTGTGTCACACCAACCGTAATAACATAGCGACGGCAACGGAAGAACAACAATCAGCTGCTTTCTTTCTGCAACAAATTGCTTCCCCGCATCGGCATCCATTGTGCGTCCGGAATACTCGTCAAACAAGCGCGGGGGCTACTCATGATTAATCGGTTCAGAAAAACGACCCCTCCTTATTATTCCCGGCAGAGTGTAAACAAGTGCTGCTTTGACAAGGTTCCCGTCCTGCCCTGCACACTCGAGGGTATCGGCACAGTTCAACCGCTGTCAGAATGGAGTGTTTGTTGCCGCACAATGGTGGAATGACAAAGGGAGAGGGAATGAGAGCGGGAGAGCGACGCAGAGACAGACAGCAGGCCACCCTGTTAAGTCGCTCTCCCGTTTCAGCCGCCTTATCAATCACCGTTTTGTTCCTTTTGTGGTGTTTCTTAGTGGTCCGCTCCGGCACACGGGAAACTCTAACTGAGACTGTTGAGCTGCTGGTAAAGGCTCTGGGAGCGTGTGTGTGTGTGTGTGTGTGTGTGTGTGTGTACCAACACTTAGCTTAATCACCAGTAACCAGAGTTACTGGCATGGTCGTGTGAAGAGGTGTTTGTTTGTTTTTTGGAAGACACACATAGGGATTCACAAACTCACAAGAAAGGAAAGCAGGCAGTCGCACAAGGAAAGAATGGAGACAGACAGTCACACAGCCAACGCACACACACACACACACACACACACACACACACACTCTTGATTCTCACCTCAACATTCACAAACATGCAAGAATATATATCTCCCACATCAATAAAACATACTTCAGATCCACCAGAGTGACTCATAAACATGCAAGGATATATATCTTCCCTTTCAATCTCTCACACGCTTGCACACGCACACACTTCAGTTCCATCCCAGTCACTCAGACGCGCAGGAATATATATCTTCCCTTTCAATCACACACACACACACACACACACACACACACACACACACACACACAGTCACTACTGCCATACATGCCTGATGATAAATGACTAAACGTTGGGGTGTGTTTTCAACTGCCCCACATACGAGGCCTACGCGCTCCTAATTTGATACTTATTCCATGAAATAGTCATGTTGGGGGAAAATGGATGTGGATAGAGACAGACAGTCCCATACATCATTCTAATTATTCTTTAATAAACCTCTTATGAGCCAGGGAGCAGCTTGCAGGTAACTACTGCCACCTAGGGTTCAGAAAAGGTAAGACGCCCCCTTAGAGGTAAGGACGATATCCATGGACATTTAAAATAAGAATGAATTCCACTAAGTGCCAAAGATTAATCAAAGGCAAAGGGAGAACGAAAGGTGGATGGGGGGGAAAGAGAGACACGAGACGATAATTGAGTATATCCAACTGTATGTATTCTCCCTATCATTTTTCACCCGGGAAAATTCAATCGTGAGGGGTTGAATATTATTTGGAGAGCGCGGGGGGAGCACGTCAATTCCTTCTTAATCACCTTGAATACATAATTATGTTCCGCTGGGATGTTCCAGGGGTTTGAAAACACCTCTCGAATTTCCTGAGAAAATATCTGGGAGGCAGGGCGACCGTGCTTCAAAGCCTTCTCCCAAAATTTAAACGACTACTGTTAAGAGTTCTGTGAAAATATTAAAAAAAAAAAAACATACTTTTTATATTTTATTCTGCATCAATCAAACAGTTCTTTTGGAAAGCTTAAACAAGTGTGAGCCACAACTTATTCCACATTGGAAATGAACAAGGCTGCAGTGTGTATTTTCAAACGAAGGCAGCTGTAGTTTGTAATGGAAAGGTGTGTGTCTCTGTTGTGTGTGTAAGGGAGAGTGGGGAGAGATTACATGGTACTGTACCGGCAAAGGTTAATAGCTTCCATGTTGCAGCATATTTAAAAATATGTATGCACACATGCATATAGTGGCATTTGTTTACACGCGCCAGTGCCAAGTATAAACTCCCCACAAACAAAATCCCGCAACAAACACACACCCGCATGCACACACTCCTGCGGAAGAAAAGGAAGTCTGGATTATGTTGGCTTCCAGGGAGAGACGGGCAAACCAAACTCATCTTGAAACAATTGGGCAGGGAGCGGTGAAAGGAAAGAAAGTTGGAGGA
Source organism: Myripristis murdjan (assembly GCF_902150065.1). Classification (NCBI taxonomy): domain Eukaryota; kingdom Metazoa; phylum Chordata; class Actinopteri; order Holocentriformes; family Holocentridae; genus Myripristis; species Myripristis murdjan. The sequence continues at coordinate 6,712,227 of NC_043983.1, read as the reverse complement.
AGGCCGGTGCCGGGCGAGGAGTCACTGCCGCTGGGGCCGTGGTCCAGCTGCAGTCTGCTGTCGCGCTGCACGTTCACACGCACACACACACACACACAAACAAACCAGTGCCAGGCTTGACCCCAACACGCCAGCCTCATTAGCTGCCAATCACTCTGCACACCCCGTCCTGGAGAGAGGGGGGGGGGGGGGGGGGGGGGGGGGGGGGATGGACAGAGGGGTGGCAATTATGTTGCAGCCGCCAACAAACAAACCCTGGAAAGGAGAGCGGTGATATACTGAGGGTGTGTTTCCGCGCATGTGTCTTCTTTTGTGTATGCATGCCTGTTCTGCGGCCTTAGATTGAGGGTGTGATGGCATTTTGATGCTCAACAATGCAATATGTAACACCGAGAATGGCGGAAAATAAGCTTGCCCCTCCTCCACCTTCTGTTCTTCTTCGCCCTCCTTCTTGCTCCAGTGCTTATTTACTTGGCCTGTTTGTGTGTTTTCAAAGTGCAAGTCCTCGCAGCCCCTCTGGGTGAATGAAAGGACCGGCTATGGTTTGATGGAAGGCAGATCAGAGTGGCGAACCCCACACGCGTATGCACCCTACAGAGGACTTACCCAAGAGGGACAAAGGGACACACACCAAAACGCATGGTGTACACACTCGCAGAAACACACTTAAACACAAAACGCCCGCGGCCGTATGCGTTCACAGACTTGTTCTTGTGCGGAGTGAACACAGATATCACACACTTGCTCGGCGCGCACACACACACATGCACACACTCCCGCTCATGCTCACACACACACCGACCCTGCCCCTAACAAGCAGGCCAACCGGCCTTTGAGCTGCCCGGCGCCCAGCACGGGAGAGAGACAGCCTCGCAGCGACCTGCCAGGTTTCTAATTATTCTCGCTCGCTACAAACACTTGTTCCTTCTTATTTAGAGCCAACCAGCTGGAGCTTTTTTTTTCTGCATGCAGGCCGGACGGCAAATAAAAAAACATGAAGTGTGCCAGAGCCTATAATGAGGCCGGGTCTCGACAGGTAGTCCGCTGGACCTGACATCGGGAGCAGCAAACTCCCATCAGGACCTTGTGAGAGCAATAAATTGCGCTCTCGGTCGGGTTCTGGCCCAAACGGACCGGGCGGATCATTTAAAGGAGCTGATTTACACATGTATGTTGCTCCTGTCACTGCCCCCCGTCACGCACCCCGCTCCTGGGCACCCAAAGTATTTTCTCTTTTCCCTCACACCATTTGACATTATTTGTCATGCTGGCTTACAGCACACGGGCCCTGGATCAACTTGAGAGAGGAGGGAAGGGGAGCAGGGGTGATAATGCCGTCCCATTGCTATATTTCTCCAATGAGTAAAAGCATTCCTTAGGACTCACCGTGGATTTGGAAAAGCCTGCTGTTCTCTTTGACCCAACCCCCCACCCTCGATTTTAAGGCACGGCACCACGTGCTCGCCAGGTTTGGAATTTATGAATAAGGACTGTTTGTGTCAGGCTGTCCTAAAAATGAACCCAATCCGTGCGTCTGTGCCTCCATTTTGTTTTTCCTCAAGTGTTTTGTAATTGCACTTTCACAATATAAAGAAAACTCTCGCTGAAGGCCTCAAAGCAAAAGCCTTGGCACAGACGACACAAACCACAGCCTAAACAGACTGTGCATGTATATGTGTGTGTGTGTGGGTGTGTGTGTGTGCGCGGGGGGGGTGTGTTTGTGTGCATGGTGAAGATCATGGCTCAGTGAAACGCCTTTCTTCTACGAGACACAGATGCCGTCTGGGCTGGTTTAATGAAAGTGAACGGTCTCGGGTTTCGCCATTTGAGTGTGTGTGTGTGTGTGTGTGTGTGTGTGTGTGCATACTGGTGTAGCGCTGATGTTTTGAATGTCAATAGGAGGTAAAACCTGTGTTGAAAACCCTGCTGAATTAAGATAAGGATCACACAAAAGCCTGTCTTTCTGTTTCTCCCTCATCTTCTCTCTTTCCCGCACTCGCTCCCAGCACAATGCGGCTGTTTGATGCCTGGCCTTGGTTTGGGAAACATCACTCCTGCCGTCTCTGTTTTCACCCCAGCGACAAGCTATTTAGCAGGTGTGTGCCGGTTCGTGGGACAGTCTTCCTGAATGGCGGCATTTATTTTCAGCGTATTCCCACTGATTTCTCTTTGTGTGTGTTCATTTGGAAAGAGCTGGGGGTCTCGCTGTGGTCGCGAGAGCAAGGCGACCACGTCCTCTCATCAAGGGTGTTTGCAGCACTACGCAATGTTGAAAAAAAAAAATAAATAAATAAATAAAAAAACTGAAAAAATGGTGACTACCTTCTGGAGGTGTAATTGGAAGATGTGCGACGCCATTACATTTCTTTTCCCTGCTCTGCCTCCTACACACAGGTCCACACAAATACAAACACAAAGAGCAGGAGTAATGGCATGTGACACTTTCTTTCATACGACACCATCCACCATTCAGGTATCCGGCTGGCTTTGAGTTTACGCAGGTTGAACTTTCATTTCCTGGCCGCGAGTTTGCATGTCCGACAACCGGCTCCGACGTTTTCAGCAGTAAGCGAGGGAGACGATGCAGGAACGCAGGGTCTGGCTAAAGCCCCCCCGACGAGGCGTTGGCACGCGTAAATTCAGGTTGACACCGGTAACGAAACCCGAGCCGCTAAAGTATGCAAACTCAAAACAAATCTGTACGGCCTGGATTGAAGTTGCGCTTTCTGACACAATTTTTTCAGTTTGCGGACTCACAGTGGGGTGACAAAAAAAAAAAAAAAAAATGGTGAAACGGGGTGAAATCCGTTCAATTTAGCCTAAAACGCTGTAAAATGATCTGCTTAAAAATTTAATTTGGACCTCAGGGCTTGCCATAGGGTACCATTTGTGGCAAAAAGCCTTTGGGCCTGGTGGTGTGCCACGTTCCTGCTGAATGGCTGCATGCGCCGACAGGTTAGAAAAGTGGTAATAAAGTTATTTTCAGGCCTGACAGAGTACGCAGTTAGGGACTGAGGAGGGGTTTCTACGCTAGCAACTATCCCCTGGCTAATCACTTGAATTTTAGAAATAAATGATTGTTGCTGTAAATGTTGCGTGAAAGAGAAGCAGGGTAGTGTGTGTGTGTGTGTGTGTGCGTAGGATGTTAATTGATGAGAGTTATGGAGGGCTGCTAGTAGCACAGGGGGGATCATTACTGCTGGAGTGGAACAACTGCATTCACGGCTGTTTGCCTTGTCTCACACGCACACACACACGCACCAAAATACACACACACAGCCACGGTGCACCAGCAGTCAGAGGGAACAACCCGCTCTTTCCCTCTCCGGTACATCCTTTTGTCATACAACTACTACGCCACCCAAAACAAGGAGTCGGGTAGGCTAATTATAACGCTCGTATTCCACGAGCACTCCACTAAAAACACCAACCGACTATCAAATATCACTTTTATTTGCTTTTTTCCCCCCCAAATCAGTGTTTTAAAGACAGATTTATATTTGGGTTGATGTGATGGAGGAAAAACAAACAATTATCCCAAAGGCATTTCCCATCTTTGAGTCGGTTTGTGTGTGTGTTGGAGGGGGGGTGCGCAAAAAAAAAAAAAAAAAGGCGCACAGCCACTTTGGGTTAAAGGATTTAGGTCACGCTTTAACTGACTGGCTGACATCAGGACGGTGAGGCAGAAATCCTGGAGTGGACTAGGCGCTCGCTCCTCGCTGCTGAATGACTGACACTTGAGAGACAGCGGGGTGGGTGTCTTGCTAGTCAACCTGCTGGTCTGACCTATATTTCTTCCCCTGTGTGTGTCGTGTGTATGTATGGGTAGAGGGGGGTTTGTGTCTTCTGTGCGTTTGTGTGTCAACGCATGCTTGTACCTTTGTGCTCGCGAGCTTCTTCACCAATGCGTAGGTGTGTATGAATGCATGCATTTCTAACTATGGGTTTATAACTGGGCGTGCGTGTGTGTGTGTGTGTGTGCATGCGTCTAAATTTAGGAATGTGTGCATGCATATTTGTGGCTGTGTGTGCTCCTCAGCCTGTATGTGTGAGTGTGCATGCGCGCAAGCCTTGTCAGTATGTTCAGCTCAGTGTGTTGAGTCTTTCCTTATGTAAAGATGTGCATAAATGCAGGATTGTGACTGTGATTGTGTGTGTGTGTGTGTGTGTGTGTATATGACTGCACAGTGTGCGGTATAGCAAAATCAGCGTGTTTATGGTTTCTGTCAGTGTGAAGCAGCGTCTCCCTCCATTCCGCTGTTGCCACATTACATCACTTTATGAGCCGCTGTCACTTCACCAGCGGCATGGACAGGTGAGACTGCACAGAATGCAGCGCTCCTCTCTCTGACTGACACACACACACACACACACACCCACCAAGACAACCAAGGCAGCAGGGGGCAACCCTTCCTATGTGACAATGCGCCTGACAATATAAATATCTTACAGTAAGTATTTTGAGACTGGAATAACATTTTATGAATGTCCAGAGTGACAGTTCTATTTTTTATTAATACTTGTTTTTTTTTTTTTATTAATATTTGTTTTGAATGTTTGTGTGTGTGTGAGGGGTTAAAAAGTGATACAGAAGTTTAATATGAATAAAATGAAAACACAAATTGAGACTGAATAACTGAATTACTTTACAATTCAAATGCCTTGAGATCACCATATGAAAGCACAAGAAACAAAATCCCCAAATTAATAAGCATTCCACTAACCAGTATAGCAAATGCATTCATTTATTCCAGCAAGGCCAAACTGTAAATGCTGTTTTTGGCCGCAGCAGCAATGAGAAGTAATTGCTAGGATAAACACACACACACACACACACACACACACACACACAGTTGTACCTCCAGTAGCCAGGGTTTGAGCTTGCGGTCCAGGATGATGTCAAAGCCCAGCACCTCAAAGCAGACACTGTCGCTCCCTGGTGGCTGGCCGGGGCGACACATGCGGTAGGCGTGCAGTACGTGGGGCTCCGCCACTATTAATGTCTTCACTACCAGCTCCTGGCAGCACACAAACAAACAAACAAACACACACACGCACGCAAACACAGAGGGAGAAGGAGAAAAAGAATTACTGAGCCGAAATGGCAAAAAGACCACAATCCGGTTGAAATGATTTCTCAGGCTGCGGCAAGAAAACAGCATTCATCATCAAAGAAGAGAAACTTACATTTTACTTTTTTATTTAGTCATGCATCCATTCATTCATTCACTCACCCTAAGTGCCTCTGTACAGACAGTGGGTGATATTTCTATAGTTGATGATTAAAGCCTTCTTAGACTGAAAATAGCGCAATTAGAGTCCAGCTCTAATTGCAGGCTGCCAGTAGCAAAGGATGACCGTACCTTTACATTTAGAGCCAGCCTCTGACAATGGACTAATCAGGAAACATAGGCCTGCTTTACAGAGGTACGGCTACTCGATCCTGTGATGTTCTCCTGTGTTTAGGATAGATAGATTCAGTGCTTTTCAACCCCGGCTGTATCAAAATGACGATTCCCATTATTTACAGGCGTACGGTTCCACCTCACGATCTAGTGACGAGAAAAGTGCCACTCTGGAGCAGCTGGCCTTCAAAGAATCCAGCAAGGCACTCCATTTCAACCACAGAAACTATTATAAATGTGTGTATAAATTATACATGACTGACTTAAAGGATAGGCTGGGTATTTTTCAATTGTCATCATCACCGCCTCATGGCCTCTTGCTAGCCTTTGACACAGTCCAATCATTTTGGTCACTCAAAAACTATTCTAAATGTCCTTTTTTTTTTCAAAACGACACTCACAGTACAGTTCAGGGGTGTCTATCTGTTTTTTTACATTTACTTAAAACACCTTTTGAAAATTAGCTGTTACTGTTACTTTGTCTCAAACTACTTTTTATAATGACCTCGGTACATCCTAAACATTTGTAAAGTTCCTGTCACAGTGAACAGTTTGGAGTTAGCAGCACAACGGTATGGTTATGTTGACATAAATGCAAAATTATACCTGTCAGAAAGCAGGGTTTGCAAAAATGTTTTGGGATAGTGGACAATTTCAGCACATAGCTGACTGTACAGTGAGTTTCCTGTTTTGAAAAAGGGCATTTCTGATGTTTTTTGAGAGGCCAAAATGATTGGACTGCGTTGAAGGCTAGCAAGAGGCCACAAAATAGTGGTGAGTTTCTGGTTATTAAAGCAAGCGGTGAGGCTGTGTGATAAGGGTACCTCGCCTATCCTTTACGTCAGTCAGTTTGTTGAAACTCCTGGTGTTACTGACATACAAACCTTTTGAAATTTGCACGCGCACACACACACACACACACACTACACTATGCTGGTGGGGCCTGTGTGGTTGCTCTTTACTCACACTCTATGTGTAAGCAAGCGTGTGTGTGTGTGTGTGTGTGTGTGTCTGTAGGGTTTGCACGTGTATTCGCTGGCTGTTACCTGCCTGCTTCCTCCCACTGTGTATATGGGATAAACATACACTCTGATACACACACACACGCACACACACAGCAAAGCCTCCTTCCCCAGTCAAGCCCCACACAGTACTGCTAGCCTGCTGTTCTGCTCTGTCCAGTTTGACTGCTGGGTGCAGGGGAGGGGCGGGGTGGTCTGGCCCCGGCCTGATAAGACAGCAACCCCCCACCCCCAAATCTATCTGCTGTCTGTCGCATACACACCTCCATCCATCCATCCATCTGTCCATCCTTCCAACCCGCAGGCTGCCCTGTACAAACACCTGCTCCCTCTATGCCCTAAGCCCCCAGCTCTGACCACTGTGTGTGTGTGTGTGTGTGTGTGTGTGTGTGTGTGAGAGAGAGAGAGAGAGAGAGAGAGAAACTGTTTTTCCCTGCTCCTATCATCTCTCTCCTATCCTCCTATATCCTGAGCCACCAGCAATGGCCAGTGCCCAGCACTGTACATGTCTGTGTCTGTGTGTGTTGTAATTGTTTTAAGCTTAGAGGCTTTAAAAGCCTCTCTGACTTTTTTTAAATCTCATCTGCACAAATTTTATATATATTTTTTTTTTCTTTTGTGTGTTTTCTTATTATTTCATTGCTGTTTTGATCACATCGCTGCTGTTTCTACTGCAGTTCAGCAGAGGCAGCAGGACGGCTGCTGGTCACTGAGTTCATCTCACAACGCGAGGATCCCATCCTGAGTTATATGGCCATAACTTCATCTATCAATAATAAGGTATTTAAGTCCTAGATGGATAATGTATGGCAAAATCAAATTAAAGGCCAAACTAGACTATATTAAACTAAACCGTTTGTTTACATGTGTGTTTAAAGAGGAAAGCAAATTATTCAGAAAAGGCCCAGATCCCTTAACTAACCTTAGCATGAGATAACCCGTGCCCAAACTTATTTATCTCCACCCAGTTTATGAGCACTGGTCTAAGACTGTGGTTGTTCTAACTGCTCGTCCGGTCTGAAACTATGAATCAGGTGTTCTCCGTGCCTGCAGCTCAATGACATTGGCATTCAGAGGCAAATTTTAGGCAAAAATATAAATCAATATGTTTTGCCTTACTGTTAAAGTAATCTATAAATAGCATTAGTTACTCAAAAAAAATCATCTGCCATCCATTAAAAGAATTCATGTGTTCTTTTATGGCAATTTAATGCACAACTGTGTTTTTTAGTGCAGAACCTCAGAAAACCCTGCAATTTCAACTGAAAGCTAAAGCAAAAAGAGGCTCATTTAAAAAAAATAAATAAATAAATTTTTTAGTGGCACAAGAAATACAGCCTTTCTTTCTTTTTGGATGTCCACCCAAAAAAATCTCAGCCTCACAGCTGAAATAAGGCACATTCTCTGAACGGGATTATTCCAACGGAACAGAGTTAGTTATTTCATTAAACTGATTAATTAGATTTTTTCCCATATAACGTAATGATGCAAAAAATTGTCTTACAAAAGGTAGTGTCTTTAGACACTTAGAAAATTCCTAAAATTAAATTGCAGACCATAATTGCTGCTCTTTTTTTTTTTTTTAAGTTACCACTGTCAAAACAGCTTTAGAAGCTTTTTATGAACATTCAAGGGCATTTTTGCTCTGTTCATTTTTAATTCCATCATGTGGTGTGTGTGTGTGTGTGTGTGTGTGTGTGTGTGTGTGTGTGTTTTGAGTAAAATCCATGTAACTAGCTAATTTGCAGTCAGACATTGCTCTTGAAATTACACCCACATAAAAATGCTGCTGTTTGGCTGGTCAAACCTTGCACACCCCATACAGTCAGTCAATAATACCTGGATATGAAAGAGATGTCAATGACTCACATCAAAAAAACCTACACACACCAACACACACAGACACGCAATATTCTTAATCCCCAGAGACAATCTTTTGGCAAACAAACTCTTTGACCATGACCATCGGCGGAAAGAGTCAATATGGCCTGCTAGGTCTGTACGGGAACAAAATGAGAGAGGAGAGATGAAAGGAGAGAGAGAGGAGTGAGAGCAGAGAGCATGAACACAGAGTTGAACAAAGCGCAGTGTGTGAGCACCATCGGACAGCGCTCGGAACAGAGTGGAACAACTTCTGAGGAAAGAGTGTAAAAAAAGAGACTGTGAGAGAGCAAGAGAACAAGAGGACAGTCTGGCTGAGCCACGCACTGAGACTGTAACTGAGGGTCAAGAAAGATAAAGAGAGAGAGAAGAAAAAAGAAAAGGAAAGGAAAGAGAAGGAAAGGAATGGGGAAGGAAAGGAAAGAAGAAACAACAGGAAGAGAGGGTGTGAGTAACAGGGAAAAATGAGAAGGAAAGTCATAGCAGATGAAAACAGCTCGAATACCTTGACATAACAGAGATAGTGAAGAGATGGAGAGATCATATAGGATGGAGGAGAGAGAAAATATTATATTAAAGCCCTTTGAGACTGTAAACAGTGATTTAGGGCTATTAATAAACTTGAACTTGTATTAGGAGAGGAGAAGGAGGAAAAGAGAAAAACCTAGTCTAATAAAGCACCGAGCGCCAAGAGAGCAAGGGCTGTATTTTCGTGAACCAATTGTGTGGCACAAAGTGTAGTCAAAGTCAGAGCTCTGTGCTCCCCTGGGCTGGTAATCCAGAATACTGTGTTTGTGTCGCTCCATTCACTTCCATAGCACAACAAAACAGGTCCCAAAATAACACTTTTAGCACATAACGAAATACAAACAAAGTGGATTATGTCAATATAAAAAACGTCAAGTCCCAGTAGTACACATTTATTGAGTAAATTAAAAGTTTTCTTTTCTTGTAATTTCCTGTTTGAAATGGAAAGTAGATCCGGCGGGTAGTGTCTACAGGAAACTTCCATAGTAACCTTGTGCCAAAAATGAATGGCCTCATAATGCTTACACAAATAATGATAATCATACCAAAAAATGGTACCAGGGCTTGCTTGCTTTCTTTTATGTGCTACAAGTGTTATTTTGGGAGCTGTTTTGCTATGGACGTGACTAGAGAAACTGAAATACAATATTATGGATTAGTAGCCCGGAGGAGCAACCACATGAGTTTATTCTGCCCCCAGGTGGACCTGAACCCGGTGGTTACCTGGATGTGATATCCAGATATCCAAAGAAGAAGTTCAATTTTGCTTAAAATTAAAGGAGAACGACTGCCCAATGAAGCAAATATGTCAGTGACATTAGAAGAACAGACTAATACAAGATGTTAACAGCAGGGACAGTTACAGGCTACAGGGGGAGGGCTGACAACTTTATGTTCGAGGACAGTCATTCACATCACAGACCCTTGCATATACAGTTTGAAAACTGCTATATCGTATTTTTCCTGCTTGAGCAATTTATGTCAAGATCAAGTTCACATCAGCAAAAACATCTGGTAGGAGTGCGATTGGAACAGAATCTGTTCACGTAGACATGGCTTCGTAAAGCCACAAAACTTTAATTCTACACGCTTTTGATGTGGTCTGAGCAAGTGGGCAACACACCCACAAATCGCAGTAGTGCTTGACACCAGAATTGTGTGTTACAACTGTGTTGCTTCATCATAACCAGCACGCCCCCTACTGTACCTTGCCTCCAACTTAGGTGCAGTCAAGTTCCCGGCAAGTCAGCAAAATACTACGGACAATAAAAAAATAGCTGAGTGCAGCCGACAAAAATGCCAATTCTCTGGTGCAAAGCTCTACTATGTGGCATCACAAAAATATAGCCCCTAGACTCAAAAGCAAAAAGGAACTCTGTTCAGCAACAACAAAAAGGAATGATAAATCTGAAGGAGAAAAGAAACTGAAGATAGAAATGGTGGCTTGAGGGTCTGCACGACAGACCATAATAACCAATGGGATTTGATTTGAGGGTTGAACGCTGTTAGCATGAGAACAGACAGTAATACAGAGAACAAGCACTGAGGGACCATACAACCTAGATGACTATGGACAGAGGGACAAAGAGCCAAGGTAGATAGAAGGAGAGAGACTGAGCAAGAGAAAGCGAAAGAAATGAAAAGGAGGGATGGACCAGTGAGAAAGAATGAGACAGATGAATAGAGGGAGAACCAGAGAAAGAAACAGGAGAAAAAAGGAGTCATTGGGAGAAAAGCAACGGAAAGAAAGAATGAGCAAGGACGGGATGGAGGTGAAAAAATAAATTAACCAGGAACACGAGGTAAAAGACGTCTTGAAACAGACAATGATGAAAGAAAATGACCATGATAAAAGTGTTTGGATGAGCTGAGAATAGCGCCGGATAGGGAGAGGTCACCCTTCCAGGAATGATGCTTTTGACGGGCTGTTCCTGGAGCTAAACAAAGCTCTGAAGTTTGTGAATTGCTGTCATAACAAAAGCCATCAAACCTTGGTTGTGTATTGTATGATGTGTATTGTGGGCAATGCGTGGGGGCTGGAGAACCTATGTGTATGTATGCAAGCGTGCCTGCAGATGTGTTCGTGTGCAGCTCGCATTTGCAGTGTCTTTTTTATGCTTTGTTATGATACCGCACATGCATGGTTTTGTGGAAGTGCGCATCTGCTACTCTACGTCTATGCAGGACTACTTTTCTGTTTGTGCCAGTGTGGGTGGACAACCCACTTACAGAGACGTCGCCCCAGAACTTGGCCACATCATAGTCGTTGGTGCGGAGGAACTCGGTGAACCAGCCAATGGACCTCTTGCTACCTTTGTCGACCGTCTCGTCCCGCTCGAAGTTCTCATTGTGTTTGTTAACCGAGTAGTTGGTCAGATGCATGTAAAGCTGGCTCTGTGGAGACAGAAAGGGGAGAGGGGGGTGCAATTATGTTTTAGGCCTTCATGTCTGTCTGAATCTCTCTCTGCCTCTCAAACAATACCAATCTATATTGTAATAACACCAGTCCCTACAGCAGTGTAACAACTCCATCAGCTGTGACTTGGTACATGAAGTCCGAATACAGATCTGAACCAAGAATGACTGTGGTTGCACTTAATTAGGTAAATAACTTGCTCAAGCTTTTTAAAATCAGGATGCAAGTCTACTTACAAAAGTATACTGATGGTTAAATACACATTTGGCAATTTTCAACTGGCACATGCTCATTATGATTTTTACAAGGTCTGTGCACAGTTGTGGTTGCTGTTTTCTTTATTGCAATTACCTTGAGATTTCTAATTATAGTAATTACACTATTATCTCAAGAAAACAAATGAGCGGTTCTGCTAAGATCACCTTTTCAACTTTTATCCCATTGCTGTTGCTTTCATGAGAGGCAAGCCTGTAAACTTGTAGGTCAAAAATTAATCAAAACTGGGACTGACCGTGTTGGAGATACTGTATCACAATTGTTAAATGTATTAAATTTGACTTCAGTCAAGATATAACACAGGCAGAAATTGCGAAGAAAAAAAAAAGTGATTACCTAATTAAGTTGTGGTCTCAAGAAAACCACTATTTGTTGCCAAATGATAATGAGATATATTGAGATAACAAGGTAGTTAAGTTGTGATAAGAGGAGTAAAATAAAAGCTGGCAATCACTGCTGCTCTTGGCTTCGGTACATATTGACAATTCAAGTATTTCTTTGAACTACCTCAGGTGCTGTACTTAACTTACCCGGCACAAGTAGCAGGTAAAATGAAAACAAAAATGAAACAAGCCTCATACAGCTCTGCTGAATCAAGTGGAGAGTTTAGCGCCTGGATCAGCACCAGCTCAGTACTTGTTGTTGAGGAAGGTGTCACAAGGCAGTCTGAGCGACAGTTCTGCTGGTCTTTTTGTCTGAGTTTTGTCGGTGTGCTTGTGTTTCTCTGTATTTGTTTTCATGTCAATCAGTCTGTTCTGTCTGTATGTGTCTGTTCCTGGTCTCCACCCCCTGCGCTCTGTCAGCTCAGTCTGGTCCACACCTGCTCTGCCTCAGCAGTCAAGCTCACCTGGTTCGCATCAGTTTGTCACCTCACAGTAGATCTACTCTGCACTGATCATCAGTCCCTGCTGGATTAGCTCTGTGCACACGGTGTAGTACCAGAGAAGTCTAGCCTTTCTTGATTTAAGTCATTTTGTCTGCTGGTTTGCCCATTTTCGTAATCCTTGTTTCCATCACGTGCAGTTCTACCAGCCAGCCTGCCACGCCAACCAAGCCCGCCAGCAGCTCATCATCCTGGATCCCTGTTACACCATATACCCCTCCTGGACTGTTTTCACCATCACAGTCTGTTCATAGTAAATATTGTTTGTTCTGTCATGCTCAGAGTCTGCTCCTTGGGTTCTTCTGCTAAACCTGACAGAAGGTCTGCACAGCAACCCCTCAGTTACAAGCTAAACTATCAAAATCCTATCATTTCCATACCAAGCAGGCCAATGGTAGCTACACCATGCTTTAATATAGCATAATAAAGCAGAGCTGCCCGTGAAGGTGCTCTTTACTGTCATTACAAGTACGTCAGTGATGCCCATAACCACAGCAAACAACATCCTCATGGGTGCTAAGGCTTCTGTCCCATGAGATCCCATTCCAATGCATGTGTATTGAATAAAAAGTTTTCTCCAAAGTAGAATATGTGGATGAGTATACAGGAGCAAGCAAAAATCATCATTTAGTAGCCCCCTGGTAACCACAACAGATGGAGCAGTAAAAAATAAAGGACAGCTAGCTGTGTTTTATGGGAATTATCAATGCTGCATATTAAAAATTTCAACATTTTGCTGAGGCTCTTATTCAGAACGACTTATGATTGCAACAATGGAACATTTTATTTCTAGATCACCCAAATTTCAAGCAATCAGCAGTAAGAAGTGCGAGAGTCAGAGGCATAGTGCCAGCAGCACAGCTAAAATACGTCACTGGCTGGTTGCCTGAAACTACCCACTGTATAATCCTTCCTTTTAACACTATCTTTCACGGTGGAAGACAATAGATCCTTGTCCTTAACCCACGAGGTAATAACACTGTGACCGCAGGCCACTCTAGCCCCTGATGGCTGTCTGGAAGTCACTCTCTGCGGGATTGAACATCCATCTCCATGGCATGACTCACTCCATCATGTGTCACAGACTGAGTAAGACAATATGCACTTGTGTCACAGGAGGCAGCCGCTGACTCTGTGTGCGTGTATGTGTGCGAGCGTGCACATACAGTAAATGAGCATCACTCCTGTTATGAGATATGTGATCCCATATGACATTCAATTGTGTGTGTGTGTGTGTGTGTGTGTGTGTGTGCATGTGTGTACATACATCATTTCATCAGTAACAGACTGTGGTTCAGCAGGTGCAGAACCTCAAGGCAAATATCAGTGGCTTGATATTACAGGAGACATCTGGCGTGTGGACGTTTACGCTCAGCTGTGTGCATGTGCATAATGCATATCCGCACCATGTGGGTCCATGTGTGTGGGTGTGCATGTGTGTGTATGTGCAAGATTGGCCTTGCAGGTGTCTGCATTTCGACAATGTGTTTTTGTTATGATAGTGAGGGTGAGGCATGGTGTTCTCCAAAATGTGTGTGTGTGTGTGTGTGTGTGTGTGTGTGTGTGTGTGTGTGTGTCAGGGGGGCCTGAATTCCCCATGAGACATTTTTCTGTTTACGCAGTAACTCGTGGAGATCATCCGCCTCATGGGGACAAAATCCTCTCCTCATTTAAAAAAAAAACAAAAACAAAAGTGTTTTGGGTTACTGGTTCGTAGGGTTAAGCCTATACATGACTTGGTTTTAGTGAAGATTAGGATAAGGCTGTCATGAATTAATGTAAGTCAATACATACAATACAGTGTCCCCACACTGTTTCTATGTGGATGTATGTCATTTGATCATGTATACGTGCACATACCAGTGGTGTTACTTCATGCGAGTGCAGAGTAAAGTGAATGTGTTTCCTTCTGTATGTGACTCACCAGGTTGGCCTCACTGGGCGCGTGGTACTTCTCGGTGCCCATGCGCACCAGGCCATCGTTGTAAAGGAAGATGCGAAGCGGATCGCAGGAAGTGACCAGGATGTAGATGCGCAGGTCAAACTTGTAGCCCTCCATCAGGAAGGGCTTGTCCAGATACTCCTGAACAATAAAGTGCTCCTGGGCTGGCAGCTTCTCACAGTTACGGATCAGCGAGATCCTGGATAGACAGAATCTTTATTAATCCTTGGGGGGGAAATTGGGGTGTCGTCAGCAGCATAATAAAATATGGCATAGTAAAGACAAAAAAAGATAATTAAAAAAATGATAGATGGGAGCATAGCAAGGAGCATGAATATGACTGATGGCATTGTCATTGTCTTATATAGGTGTAATAGAAAAAAAAAGACCCAAACAGTATACAGGTTTTATATGTTTCAACATCATATTTCATTTCACAGACATTTAAGAAAGTTGGGGACATTTTTCTGGGATGCCAAGTCTGCTTAGTGTGGTGATATTTTAGATCCCATTCAAAGTCTTCACAACCAAAGATTTACTTTGCACCGCTCTTTTAGGAGCCAATGGAGAATTGGTATGGTGTCTCACTGGAACTATAGATGAAAACGAAAAGGAAAAAAAATCATTGTCCTATCAGTTACAGGTTTTGGCCTATCAATTACATGATGTTTTTGTTTGTTTGTCTGTTTGATTTTAAATTTCAAAATCCCACTATGTTGCAAAGTATATCAAGATGCGTTAAATTAATTATAATTTCTAATTCTAAAGTGAAAATACCCCCGAATGCATGTTTTGTTTCATTTTGTGTTGATTTTGCTCATCCTTTCTGATATGGTATGTGTGAATATACTTTATGTATATTGGAATATATGGAATATGGAATACCTATTCAGTGATTGTAATTGGCATTTACACTGTCTATGATTTTGAGAAAATAATGTGTGGATACCTGACAGAAAATGACACTGAATCCACATTTCTGCCAGGATTTGGGCTTTTAAAGGCTGTGGTCTTAAACTTTTGATCAGCTGATGAACAGCCTATTTCAGTTTAATGGTTGTTTGCAATAAATTGCTTACTCAAATTTTTTTTTGTCTCACTCCCATTTCTTCTTTTTGCATTTTGAAGCTCTACTTATAACCTTTTTAAGATCCAACAGTGCAAAATGTAAATTCTTGCAATTTCTCAACTGGTCTTAAGATTTTGATCAGGAGTGTATATGTATTATCACAGCTGTATTCTTACTGGAAATGTAGTGCATCTTGCACTAGACATTTGGCTCTTACCCAATAAATAACAGAAATATTAATGCCTTAGATCAGCGACACAACAAGTAACTGACAGTAAGGCATGCAAGGGTCAGAGAAGACTTCAGTGACCTTCCAGTGCATGCAGATATTTTTAGTGCATTCACTGAAAACATATGTAAATGAGTGAGCTAAGCCTGCCTCAGGTAGTTTCTGAGGGGAACAAGCTGTTTGGCTCAGTGGCACCTCAAACATTCCAGAATTTTGTTTCCATGTTGATTACCAGGCTTCATCTAAATAAAACAGTAGAATAAACAAACGTACAAAAAGAAAAAAAAAAATCCAGACAGGTACACAAATGCTGGCTTGTCCTTGCATTACACCGCCAGCATCTGGAGAACATTGTGATATTCTGACGCCAAAACTCCACTCCGTCTGTGCGGCAGAGTACATCAAACACTGTTGCAGGGTTTCTTGGCTCTGGGCAGGTTAATAGGAGCAGACGTTGTGCTCCGCTTCAACCTCCACTCTAATTCATTTGCTTTGGTCTCATGTCACTGGCACTCAGACCTTATAGTACGCAGGCCTTTGCAAGCTGGACTCAGGAACCCATGTGTGTGTGTACATGCAAAGGTGAGGGGCAGTGTTTTCAAAATTTTGTGTGTATGTGTATGTCTGTAGGGAGGGTGAGGGCTGCCACGAACAATCTGCCCCAATGTACAACTCCTGCGTCCAACCTGTATCACCGTCAGTCAGAGTTTGGGCTAAATTGGTTACATGCACAGCTTGGATGGGCCCATTATGCACATGCAAGGAGCTTAACTCTCGCAGTGACAATATTTAACCAAGATATATAGACCCAGTGGTACAAAATGTACAGTATGTGGTATTGAGGTGTGGTTGGCATCATGCCACCAGAAATAAAAAGCTCAAAACATTGTTCTGCTTTGTGGCTATGGTAATCACAGCAAGCTCATATCTTGGGGGCTGTCGAGTTATAATTTAACTGAAGTATTCACCTGCTCAGTTAACACTAATGAGCCAAAATTGTTGGAACATTGTCAATGAGCCGTTAAGTAGGCTTCATTTATCAAGTGTCAGAGGGGAAGAGCGCTAATCTAGAGTAGAATCAGGTATTGCCTTTTAGAGTGTGATGAAACAGGGCCTTAGATCATCACTCCCTCCTTCAGAGGCTTGTTTAAAAAAAAAAGGGACAGTGCATTGTTATGGGTTACTATAGCTTTATCAATCACTCCTACAAGAATGCTGTGTCATAGCCTGACACTAAGTTCGGATTGCTTATCAAAGCGATTGAACAGAAAAGAGCAGGGAGGAGCTGATGGGAGCCTGGCTGACGATGTGAGGAGCCGTCCTATCAGGCAGACAGTGAGCTGAATGATGAGGACAGGGTTAACGGTGTTAGTTAGCCAAAGAGGAGCAGCCGAGGAGAAGACGACATGATTGATGAGCCAGGGTGTCAGGTAATCACGGCCCACTCTCCCCTGCCTATTTAATTTGGCACCGGAGGGGATCTCGCCTTTTTAAGCCCTGTGCACAATTTTTTTTTTGTTTCTCTTCTAACAAGCTGCTCTTCAGACACAAACAATAACTTCATTTAGCTGGCCGACAGAAAAATAAATTACAGGGGGGAGGGGGGTAGATATAACTTAATTTCCTGCCGCGTCACGCCATGCAAAAAAATAGAGAAAAATCTAATCTTGGGGGCCGCCCGCTGCCGAACGGTAGAGCTAAACTCATCATCTTTCACTTTCTTAATGTATTGCAATAATTCAGCCTTTGCTGGCTTTTATTCTTTAATAAATAAGGGCTTAGCGTAGCATGGAGTTATAAGTAATGCTCACATTATACCAGAAAGGACAAATTCAAAGAGAGTGAGAGGGAGAGGCGAAGCACACTTGACTATTTGTACTTCAATACCCCCACCTATTGGTGCTGATGATGAATACAACCCAAAGTATTTCCTCATACAGGCACTTCAAGTATGAACTCTTCAAAGGAGTTTAAAAAAGCCTGACAAGAATACTTTTTTAATGTATTTCAGACACTGACCAGTTTCTACACATTCTGAAACACCCCAGAGATGTGAAAAGCACAAAAAAGCTCTTTTTAGAAAACATGTTCTAGTTTTACCTCATAATACAGACACATATGCACAATCAAAAACTTCAATTAGGGCTCTTTAAAGAGTCTGTCATCTTCAGAACCACTTGGTTTGCAGTCTGATGGTCTGCGGCCTGGACTGCTAAAAAATAGCTGTAAAGAATTCTTAGCTGCATTAAGTGCCAGCTGGATCAGATTTGTCATGTAAGACAACATAAGTCAATATCACTAAGCTTAGGTGCAGCCAATTTAGTACTCTTCTGTTGCTGACCCCTCTTGACAATTGAAATTTATTTACCTTTTGATTTTAGTTGGCAGTTCAGTGAAAACATGGCAAGAAAACAGGGTGACATAACATCACGAGGTAAAGACATCACCCCATGTGATTACAAGTCTGATATCAGGCACCAGGGCTTGCCCTTGTTTTAATTGAGACAAACTATTGAGAGACTGGGTTCCCTGCAGCTGCTGGCTTGCTCCATTTCCTATTCTGACTGGGTGTCCGCTGATGGAGCCTCATAACAGGAACCAATAATCACATGCAGAGACCTTCAGGGAAGCGACTAAATGCCAGAGACCCTGTGTGTGTGTGCGTGAGTGTGTGTGTGTGTCCTCCACTGGCAGCAATAGCCTCTGATTTATGGCATGAGTGACCATCAAGGAGAATGGGGCCAACAATGAGATTCAGTGCACCCTCTCCGCGCAAACACGCAAACTGGCACCATCTGTGATGCTATTTACATAGATGGCTGTGTCAGGGTTACATGGCCTTTGTTTTGTTGCGCTTGTCGTCTACTTGGTCTATTGCTAACTTCCTCCCTCACTCAGTCACTACCTCCTTATCCTCTGTGTCACTCATTCTCTCCCCCCCCCCCGCCTCCATCAGTCCCTCAGTCGATGTGTGAGATTGCTCCAGGGCGCTCGCTTGCCTCCGCCAGCCCCTGACCTACCCATGACCCATGGCTCCGTTAGCGGGTTTGACGATAAACGTCTTCTGCTTGCGTTTCCTGCGCAGCTCCTTGACGTAGTTCTGGAACTGAGTGTACTCAGCAGGGAAGATCCACGTTTTGGGTATGAAGCTGTACTCCTGAGGCTGGCATTTGATCATCCTGGAGAAAGGAAAACGATGAGGAGGAGCATGTTTACTGTGAAGAGTGACACCTTGTACCTCTCGACGGTAACATTTTGTACTTTGAGCTGCATTTTCTGGCAGTGCAGTAGCAGTTTGATTTTACTGTGATTTTACTGGAGTGCGGCGTGTACTGATGGAAGGCTACAAAATCCAACTCTATTTCTTGTGTATTTTTTCAAGTGCCAACTAGCTAAATACCAAACTTTGACATGCTCTCATTTTTGCACACCACCAGCTAAATCAAAGGCCTCTGATCTGGTGTACTAAAAGTAGATGAAACTTACTTGGACATGTTCCTTGCCAGGCAGTCTTTCCGACAGATTTCACCCATGCCAGGGAAATGGTTAATTCTCTGCAGAGGGACAGGCAGACATAATAATGTTGTTAGGGCCATTACGCTACTCAATTCTACCCCCACCCCTTCGTAAAAATGAGCACATTAAAGGCAGCAGCCTGAAGTGAGCTTACAATGTTCTGACATTTATGCCCAATTACGGACTCAAAACAAAAAGGTGACGCTGAGACCTTTCATAACCCTTATTTAGTATACCACGTCATTTTTTTGTATTTTAAAGGTTGGGGAGGGAGGAGGGGAGGGGGGCAAAAAACGATCAATCTCAACTCAGAGGAGCCGAGGTAATTGGTTCTGCATCGCAGGCTCCTGCAGTGACAGTTGAATGAATTGCTTTGAATGCGCTGAAGGGGGGTGCGGGGGGGTGTAAAGGAAAAACTCAGGGTTTTCTGTATTCTTTGACCAAATGAGCCTGAACAGGGGCGTTAATTAGGCTCGTATGAACTGAAACTTGACAGCAAACTTTCAGAGTAAATCACTAAAAGGAACGAAGGAGAAAAAAAATGAAAAAGAGAGAGAGAGAGAAGGAAAGGGGAAAAAACAAGAATGCAGAGTGTAAAAGGAATCCGTGATTATTATCCAAAGAGACAGATGTAATTAGGGATTCAGAGGAGATCGCACAATTATGCCAATGCAGAGAGTCGACATAGCATGTGAGAGGAAATCAAAACCAATTGTTGAGGGACTTCTCTTCTTCAGAGGAATAATCTCATGAAGCACAACATCAGCACAGGGGAGCAATCGACAGCAAATCACCAGTTCTCTGTGAAACATTAGCCATGATGCTCCGCTTTAGAGTATTTGTAATGTTCAATCTATTTAGCTGAACCCCTGCTGCCCCTATTCTAACAAGCCATACTCTCTCTGACTCGCCTGTGATTTCATCGATCATTAGTGTCCAGTTTAATCAAATAGGCACTTCAGAAGATGGATGACTAACACATGGACCTGAAGGGGAGCAGCCAAGTTCACTCAGCAGGACAAGGAGGTCAAAAAGAGGTGAGGCCACTCTCAGACCAGTGCACGGGTCTCAGAGAAAACCTTGTTGTTTTGCTCCGTCACGTCAACATCACTAGTGACATCTGAAAACCCCACTCCCGTCTTCCTGCTCACAACTTGTCAGTCTACCTGTCAGTCTTCCCATCTGTCTTTACAGAAATTCTGTCATTCTCTCTTCCCCTCACTCTCTCCTGTCTTTCTTGCTTGCTCTGTCTCCCTCTCACCACCCAGGGTCTGAGTAAAAGCAGATGGGCAGAGTCAGGGCGAGTGTCTTACGTTTCACTGTGACAGGCTACGGCAGCCAGCCTGCCTTTGTGTGGGCAGGCAGAGCAGTTGTTGTTTGGCCCATCAGGTGGCACAGACTTCAAGATTCCCCCCCTTCACTTCACCTGTCCTTTCTTCACCCTCTGTCACTTTCCCTAACTGCATCCATCGTATCTTCTTCCTCTGTTTCTATTGCATCGCCTTTCCTCCTCTGTCCTCTCCTCCCTCCTTTCACCTCTCCCTGAGACAGGTGGAGAAAGCAGGGCAGTGTGTGAGGACATGATAGGCCTGAGATGGGGTGGAGAAGCTGGAGTCACCGACACTCAAGTCAAGACAGAGACTAATCATGTTCAGCTTTATCACATTTTCCACCACATGGTCCAATGGCTCAGCTGCAGCTAAGTGAGCCATGTTCTTCTTGCGTGACTGACGCCCAGCTGCTGCCTCACCTGATGCCATTCAGCACTAGCATTTCTGGGGGTATATTGCTTGCACATATGATGATTATAGTATGGCAATACATACTTGACCTTACTTGATGGATACCACCTTATTCCATGTTCTGCTCTGATAAGGACACTGTCACCGTGTACAGACAGTAATGGACATGCATTTTTGCATAATGGTTACAATACACGATAACATGCCTTAAAATTTTCTGTGTATATGTATGGACTTCTGTATTGTAAATGAAAACATGAAGCAGAAACGCACATCATGCATATGGCAGTGAATTCATATTTTTTTATATTCCTCCCACTGTTTTATAAATGACATATACACTGATGTTTTTCATAAAGTTTTTTTTTTTTTTGTTATTTTGGTTCATTGTATCATATATTACACGCATATTACATATCCTCCTGGACCCAGTTTCCCCATGCGAATGTTTAAAATTTAAACCCACATTGAACTTTAAAGTCCTTTTCTTTTCTTCTTACTTGCACTGAAAGTGTACAAGGTCTGTTATGTTTTCAGTGGCGTTCATACCCCTTCTCTCATAATTTCTTAACTTATATAAATTATAATAATTTCTTATCACTCTCATAATTTCTTACAGTCACATACTAGCATAAATGAAATGTATGCATGTGTTTTTTTTTGTTTGGCAACAGCACTATTCTCGGGTGAGCTAACACTGGATTCTGTCAATAAATCAAAATGTGTTTGAAAGCTGTATTTGCTTATTTATGGAGGGATATCTACAGTGTACTGTATAATATATGCTTTGTACTGTCACTATGTGCTGTATGTGAGGCTTTGTTGTCCTTATGCCATGTGTGTCCATACATACTATGTTGCCAATTTGTCACTGTGTCAATGGTAAGGGTTAAAATTCTGTGCAGTGATTGTGAATCTGCTAACAGGTATACACAGAGACAAAATGATTATTCTAGGTATTAATTTCAATGTATGACAAAGAGAATAACACTGCAGTTACAATTCACATGCAACCACAATTTACTTCACACATTTCGAATCTTGGGAGGGGGGCTTGCATCACAGTTTTACAAGGTTTAATAGATTTATCTCGTAGCAAAGGCCTACTATACTTAGCTCCAAATGCTTTGTGCTTTATTAAGTTCAAGGAATCCGCAGGTAATCTTGTCGTGTTTATCCAACCCTAAGTGAAGGAGTATTTGAAGGAAGGGATTTAGCTTCCTTCAGAGGAAAGTCATTTAGAGAAGATTCTGTAAGCACGGGGGGTTAAAGCATCTGTCGTGTTTCTTTCATCCTTCAAATCCCTTTCTTCTGGGGTACTGTGCCGTTTCATCTCAGAGGCATCTCTTTCACCTTTTCTCTAACGGAAATCTTGGGGAAAATCCCTACCTCACCTCACCTAGCCTACTCGTGATATATGCTGTGGCACGCGTTTTTTTTTTTTTTTTAGCATTTTGTTTATCCGTGAAAAGTCAAGTGAGTGCATATGTTTCTGCAACATCTTTCAGTGCTACTTATGCACATTCACACCTGGGAGGTGCCAAGTACGACTGGTCTGCTGCTGTTGGCCACTTAGCAGCTGTACAGGGGCACAGGAGTTAAGCTACAGATTTTTCCCATCAGAGCAGGGCTTGAAACCAGCCACCTTGCAGTCACCAGCTCTCTTCTCTAACCTCTAGGCTACTGCGACCCCAACAAGGTGTGCTGACTTGAAAGCGTCACCGTGCTGTGTACCTGATAGTTCCTGAGCTCAGCGATTTTCTCGTGCTGCACGGCCGAGTCGTTCCAGATGAGGTTGGCAGTCTCGTCTTCATCCCGGGTCTTGATGAAGTCCATCTCATTGATGGCAATGCGAACTAGGGGGAAAACATCAACCACTCACATTTAATTGTATTTCATTAATGCAATGAACTTGTCAGAAATTTGGAGTGATTCCATACACTGAATTTAGAAAAAAATATGCCAAAAGGACTTTGTAGCTATGTTTATGATGAGGAATAAACTTGATTGATTTTTATGAAGGCAAAATGAAAACAACTTCTGATGTAGACCCACATATCACATATTTCTACTTTCCACATCAATGTTTCACTCAAACATTTTGCCAGACTGAAATTCTGTGTTTGCATACTACATTAAGGGGCAAAATGAATTCTGGAGCATATAGATCAAAAAGCTCACAGCAATATTTACCATTTGTGCAGCAGCTACAGAGCAGCCGGTTGTAATACCTTTCTTCAAAAAGATAAATTAATGGTCTGTAATGCATTCAAATCCCTCTGGAAACCCCAAAGTATGAGAGTTAGGTGGCAAGCGCATTTGGACATTAATCCAATGACTATTCATTATTCAGTGACTAATGAAAAATTCATATGCCCTAACGAAATGAGGTATTAATTAATTTCTTGAAAGCCTTCACAAACCTGGAGACGGCTGGTCTAATGTTGCATGATGGCACTTGAATGGGAAAAAGATGTTTCCGCTGTGACTTCATCCATCTGTTGGCATCAGCGGAGACTAATAGCGTTTTGCTAACTGAAACGGGGGGGGGCTTACGTGGCAGTTGGCCCGTGCCTACAGTTACCTGCACAGTCTTAGTCAGGGTTTTTGGGTACGCAGCTACAATCCATCCGTTCTTACTAAATAGACATCCTTGGGGCCAGAGTTTTCATCCCCTTCTCAGTGGGTGTAAAGTAAATATTCAACAGCATATTTCTTGACCTTTAACCTTACCCTGTAATACTATCAATCCTGAAAAAGCAAAAAAGACAGGTGCAAAAGAGGCAACAGCTAAAATGTGCCATTCATCTGGCCCTTAGTGTTCATTTTCCCCCAAAATAGCCCTGAACCGCCCCCAAAATGGCCGCTGAGAGGGTCTCGTCACAGCTAGCGAACTGACTCACAGCTAGACTCCCATCTACCTACAGCCCTAAACATCTACTTGCTGCTGCTGACTCCTTATTTTCATAGGTTGTAGTTCACCCCTGAGAACGACACCGCCACACAATATACTGAATACGCGAGGAGTGCTTACTTCGCTCTTTTGGCCCTTCCCAAAAACCCTCACTGCCAAGTTAAATTACCTCAATAGAGATTTATTTATCTTTGTGCAAAAAGGCTGAACTGTCTCTGCGTGAACCCCAGTTTCGCCGGACCGCAGCTCTATTAGGTCTCATTTAGGACATTAAAGAACAGCTGCCTCCTTCAAACCATCCACCACAGCAAATTAGATTTTATTGTTGAGCCAATATTGTAATTGGATTTGCAGTGGTTTGAGGGACTGACTGAGCCCTGTTGAGAACTGTTTCCCAAATAGTGGATTAATATGCAATTCACTGTGTCACAGAACATTAATCTTACCCGAGCAACACTACCCTCCCAAACGTTGGTTTCACCCTCGTATGAAACTTTAATAAAGAGAATCAAAATATAAACTCAGAGGCTTGAAATACAATACACGTCTTTGGAATAAGCATAACGGGGCAAAATCTGGGCCAGAATAATCTGATCTGACATAGCGCCGGCTTACACTGTACATAGGAATTGATCACTTACTGCATGCAAATGAATTTTATTGATGTAGTGTCTTGATAAAGGAATTTCCCTCTGCAGCAGCTAATAAAGAAACAGCACTACTACAACTGATAGTACAACCTCTTCCGCTGCGATTAAAATGTTTCAGGCTACATTTTTCCTCAGTAACAGTTTCATTCTTGACTCGTGTGCACTGGGCCACGGGCCAAGTTTCTATTCAAAAAAAGAAAGTTGTTACTAGGATAAAGCCTCTTTTCATCTTACACTAGCTCTTTGCACTAGCTTTTCAGCTGAATCGAGCTGTGCAATCAAAAGATTTTGCATCTTTGTAGAGAGATTTTTATGTGATGTATTTGCTCGTTGTTGTATCTCATTGACTGTTTTACTGTCTGAAAAGTACTTCATCGCTCTGATTTCAAACTTGACTATTACATTTCGATTTATGATGTTTGCCATACCAATCTCGTATTTGGTGCCAGCCACATTGGCGGTGATAGTGCCTTTCTTCTTTTTGGTGTGCACCTTCCTCTTTCCACTGCTCTGGTAGGAGCCCGCAGATGACACGTTCACGGGGGACGCTCCTTGATCCTCTGGAGCAAGAGACAGACATGCAGCAAGATGAGATATAGTCACAGCTCAAGTGCCAGACTGGGAGGGAGGAAGCAGTGGTCACTGGAGCCTTCTAATGCATTTCTCTAATATCAGCATCGGATTTAGTATGTTTTTTTTGTGTGTGTCACTGGAGTGTAAATGAATGAGAGGACTTGTTTTGCATATAACTGCTTCATTCTCCTTTCATCATTATCTGTGTTTGTGTGTGTGTGAGATTCCTGATGAACAGGCAGTAAATGTGTTGCTTGTGCATTTATATTTCATATATTCAATCACTGCATCACTGCACGATCAGAAATTCAGCCAATTGTGCTGAATCAATCTGCTAAAAGAAATAAATTGAATGAATGTCTCTTACTTCAGCCTGAATCATTATGAACAATTTTCAATGGATTCTCGAAAAAGGACACTGTAGTGACCTAGAAGAATATTACGCATTACTGCAGCTGTTTATTAATGGAAACAGAATTTGGAACAGAATTAAGTACTGAATCAAATTGTTGACTCGCAAAGTTTACAAACTCAAATCAAATCATTCCAAAGAAGAAAAATCATTCTTGAATCAAGCTGCCAACTAGTGATTCATGAATCAAACTCTAGCAGATATGCAAGCCCACCAACCACTGGCGTTATTAGTATGACCCATGACGGTCCTGGGACACTTTGACATTTCCTACTCACCTCCATCGTTGGGAGGGGAGGGCATCTCAGGGGCTAGCGGACAGGAGGGACGAGCCGAGCTCTCTGCCAGGCTTGGTGGGCGGACCGTCTGGGGCACTCACAGCGCCCCCTGGATGTTCTCTCACAATAGATAGCCTTCCCTGTCTGGACTATATGGACGATCCAGTTCTGGGTAGCCTGATGCTGGGGGGGCTGGAGGAGGGTGAGGGGAGGGTGTGGGGGGTTGAAGGGGGAAACAACGGGGAGGGGGGAGGGCCTCTGGAGGATCTGCACGGCCCCAGCTTATTTATAGCTCCCAGAGGAGAGGAGGAGTCAGGAAGGGATGGACAAAGGGATAGATAGGGGGATGCCTGTGAAAGAGAAGAAGAAAAGATTTTTTTAAAGCTGTGGACTGGTAGGAGGCAGATTGCTTAAGGGGTGAGTGAAGTACACACTCTAGTGTGGATCAGTGCACGCTTTCTCACTGCAGTGGAGTGGAGTGGACACACTTTTGATGTAAAGCAGCAGCAGCATCAACACATGAACCCATTGCAGCATGTGTATCAGTCAATCTGACACCAAGTGAAACACTTCAATGGAAACACTGCACAGCCCAGGCATTGTTGTAATAAAATAATCGAATGCTGCATGAGGCCTGCTAGGCAAATTGGTATTCCATGGAGGCATTGTGAAATAGTAATGTGGTTGTCAAGAAAAGGTTTGCAGCTTCTTGTGTCTCATGCTTGTGTCAGCTGTGTTTCTTTTTAATGGCAGGAGCTCAATCCATTCAGACAGATGGCATTTTTACAGTGGTTATGACAAGTATGCTTCAGGCTAGCCCTATGAACAGGCTGGGAAATTAGCGCCAGTCACCAGGGATATGCTGCTATTGTTTGTCTACTCTTCCAGCCACTTTGGCAGGTAACCAACCATCACTAAGACATCCTATTAAACCCTAAAAATATTGTTGGCTGGAGTGGCGCTGTGACTTGGTGGTTTGCACTATTGCCTCACAGCAAGAAGGGCCTAGATTTGATTCCCAGCTATTTCTGTGTGGGGTTTGCTTTTTATCTACATTTTTTGTGGCTTTCCCCCAGGTGCTTTGATTCCAAAGACATGTGAGTTGAACTGGAGACACCAAATTGAGCATAGTTGAATGTGACTGATTATGTGACTGCCTGTGTTCACCCGGTGATGCACTGGCATCCCATCCAAGGTATTTCGTTGCCTTTCATCCTATGCATGCTGGGATAGGCTTCAGCTGCCCATGACCCTGAATAGAGATAGTGGATAAAGACATTAAATGAGCTATTAACTGGTCAAATAATGAAAGTGGATGATTAATTGTGGGAATTACCAGCAACTGTGGCCTGTAAACACAAAAAGCAGCTCTGCCAGCTCTGCCTGTGGACCTAAAACAGTAGAAATGAACAGTAAAAATGAAGAGAATGGGAAAAACTCTTGTCAAGATCTTTTGATTTTGCAAAGAAAACATAAACCAGTCAGCTTACATCTACAGTAGCTGTTTTATGTGGCTTTGCTTATATTTCATAAAGAGATCAATAGTAGCCTCTAGTGGTGAGAATGTACTGAGAAGCTTATTTCCCATCCACCATTGTAAAGCACCCACACAAAGATGCACATGCATGTGTGTGGATATATACACATAGGGTATAATACACACAGACTGGGTTGAAATTTACCCAGAGTGATTCGATCACCATCAGCACAACAAATTAGAATGGAGAAACAATCCAATGGCACTATTCGTTCACTCAGTGTGCCTCTCTCCCTGTCAGCTCCGTGCTCTGCCTGTGCTAAGCAGAAGACATTGATCCTGGGGAGGACAGAGACTGCGGTGAGTTGAGGAGAGAGAGGAGGACAGCAGCAACAGGGAGGGGGTGATAAAGTGAGCCAAGCTTTGCTGCTGACACCAGCCCCCCCCCCCCCAGGTGTTGTACTAGCTCTCCATACAGGGGTCAGGGCCCCTATCGCTATAGGAGCACCAGACCTTTCTGTCATGTAAACCCTGAGGAGCAAGGCATCTGAACACAAATGATGCACCTAAACACAAACACACATGACCGGGCACTCCAGCAAGCAATCTGTCAAACACACACACAAACAGACATACACATGATGATGATCCTACATTTGCCTCATACTACAGTGACAATCATTAATATTGATTGATATTCAGAGAAACAACATTGTTTTCTATTTTTTCTGCTTTATCGACAGTGATAGTAAAAAGAGACAAAAAGGGCAGGAGTGAGAGAGGGGATGACATGCAGCAAATAGCCCGGCTCAAAATCCAACACGCTGCACCAGGTGAGCCACTGGGGCACCCAAAATATTATTTTACTGAACTTTGTGTGGCATATCAATATCTGGCATCTCATATCAACATCTTGACCATTTCCATTACAACAATTACTCTACATTAAGTTTAATTTAAGCTCAGTGAGAGTAATGTGCTAAATAAAGGTTAAATAAGAAAGAAACAAAGAAACATGCAAAGAAACAAACAAAGAAAGAATGTTTTAATACTGCTGATATGCCAATATCACTAGCCTAATTATTAATTGTGAAAACTCCATTGTCTCAGATTTTTGGCCTTAGGTCATATTACCATGATTAGCTGAAATAGAAGCACATTTGCAACCTGAGGGTATTTTTTCCCATTACTTCTACAGATAATTTTTTTTTTAAATTGTCATCGCAGATGATTTAAATTATATCTCGTACTGTGTGCTTGTTTGCTCCACTACTATGTGAGGTCACAGCCAAGCAAACAGAGCATGTCTCATGTTTTTTTTTTTTTTTTTTTTTTTTTTTTTTGTGGTATTGGTGGTTGTTGGCCACAAGATGGCCCACTTTCACTTGGATTCTGAATGAAAGAGGTAGGATTTCACTGTAATGAAACACCAGACATTAATCAGCTGTACCTCCACCACAGAGATATCACCGACAAACTGGGCATCGTCGAGGCGCATTAGGCAGTGAAACATACCATCAGTTTGTGACGTCACAGCATTGAATTTAGCTCAGCGGCCTCTGTCACATATGATCCCCTCTCTATCCTGTCTCTCCAGTCCCTTTAAGTTGGCCAGCCAAACAAAGCAGAAATACTATAAAATAATTTTCAACTATAGAAAGCATAGAGTTTTCTCACAACATGTTGACGGTAAAGAACATGGCGATACTGACGACTGGTATACATCCATTGTTTTTTTTCACTATTTTAATTATTTTACCTCATTGTAGTTTTTCATACCTTTTCTGATCTAATGTAAGAGTTTTTAAACTATTAAACAAACAAATAAATGAATATTTTCATTCATATGTTTACTTATATGTGGGAATTAAGCCTGAGACCTCCCACACAATTGGGGTCCATTATTTGTAAAGGTTGAACATACTCATAATCATGTTTCACTGCTAGTGTTAGAGAAAATATATATATCTATATCTATAGATGCTCAAGGGCACATGACAAGTTATTGACACTGACATTTTTTGTTGTGGTATATCCACCACTGTTGTTGGCTTTTGTTTCAAGAAATTGTTTGAGATGAGGAAATCACCAGTGCATGCTTCTACTTAAATGCCCTACTTTCATGATATAATATCACTGTAGTGTGAACTTTTTAGATTTTCCATAAATTTCACCCAAAAGCCAAATATCCCTAACTTTTTGTGAGTAGTGTATATATATAGAGATATAGATATATATATATAGATAGATAGATAGATAGATATAGATAGATAGATATAGATATAGATATAGATATAGATATATATAGATATAGATATAGATATACATATCTCACAATGAGCATTAATAACAAACTCTTTAAGTCTTTCCACTGAAGACGGTGTAATCCAATAATCATATAATGCAATGGCACAGTTTCTCCAGAAGAGAGAGCCAGAGAGCTAGCAGTGCTGAGCAGAGGAGCCAGGGTTGGGATGGATGCTGAGCTCATGCTTTTCCTCTCTGCCATAAAGAAAGGCCTCATTGTGAGGAGTCAGCTCTTCAAAAAGCTCATCTGCATCCTCCTCTATTTTACAGCCCCAACATGACAAATGGACGCTTGTCTTTCAGGGTAACAGGCCACGCTTGCACCCCCCCACCCCCATCCTGCACGTGCAGAGGGTATATGGGTGTATCATGGGTGTATGTCACATAGGTTGTAAAACAATCAGTCATGAAACTTGGAGATCAGAAATGTTGACAGAGATGGCTATTTTGTTCTACAGGTTCAGGCTACATCACAGATTTTAGTGATAAACTCTTGATTATAGTTCAAAACACTACCAATAAATGTATCCTTACACAGACATTACCCTGCTTTTACAAAACAAAGCCACTTCAAAAATGTCTTTTATTTCAAAGGCTAGAAAAGACAACTAAAATTACTCTACAAGAGACTTGAAACTTGAACTAAAGCAGCAGTTTCTATTCATGCATGACAACCGGTGACACACCTACAAGATGAGTCCCTTCAACAACCAGCGGTACATCCCCGAGGGGCTTGTTTTATGCTCCTCTCTCTGCCTTACATGAAAGTGCGCCTTCAAAGCAGACGTCAAATACAGGATCAATAGAGAGGCTCAGGGAAACACCACTTAGCCTTCTGTTATGGTGAATGAGCGGCGTTCGCAGGCATGAGTACACTCTGGTCTTGCCATTACAGCAGTGCTGCAGCCTGGGGCTATCCATAACCATATGAGACAGCAGAGACAGTGGCTAACCACAGAACCATGCTGTACTACTACATTTGTTTGCCTTGAGAAGCAAACATAAACAAACACATCTTCATGGAAAAAATGGACCCAGACTTCTTTTGTACAATGAATGGTCTAATGACCTTGTCACTGGACTCTTCCTGCATTTAAAGGCAAGATGTCGGCATGATTCTATGTAATCATGATGGTATTGTTCCACACAATTGCCAGAAACACACATTTGCAGCGTCTCTTATGTAAACACTGGCTCTGCTTCTATCTATATCTATCTGGCCACTGCTACCACATTGTCCTTTCTGGAAAAATGATAGCTGAGTTTGCTGAATACTCTCATGAGAGAGTAAGTTGGTTTAGAGTTGCCAGTGCATCTAAAATTAGCCCAAACTGGTGACCCGACTCTGGCTTCATGATATCTTCCAGATACGAGGAGGAGCAAGTGTGGGAACTGCCGGCCCACGGGTACAAAAATGCACCAAGAAACAGCTGAATGCCAAACTTAACTTTAACAGTGAGAATCTGCAGTAATACAGGCTAAACGTGGTCAAACGCAAGATTCAGCAAATGCCTACAAAATGCTTTTACACATTTCATTAGTGACATTCTCATTTGCATTTTCTATAAGACAAAATGGGGCAAAAACATAAGTGAACAAAAACCATGCATGCTCTAGTGTGTGCATATGTGTGTCAGTTAAAAATCACGGCACTGTTATAGCTTTGTGCACATGGGAGGATTATCAACACAGATGAATATGGACTCAAGCTATTAATCAAATGCTTAGCCCTAACTGCTTATCTAATCCTGTGTGATTATTGCCAGATTAGATTGGGCTTCAAAGGGGCCGTAGAGTCAGATAACCTTGCAAGGGTCTGTATCAACTAGAGGAGTCACCAACATCACCCAAGGAAAGAGCAAGAGCTAGAGAAAGAGCAAGGTCCTAACAAGTAAAACTAACATTACTTGTTAAAGCAATCCACTGAAAAACGCATGCATCCTAACATGACCAGCAGGATCACTCGGGTAACTGAGCATGCTGTCATAGGTGCACTATTGTCCCATTTTGCCGAGTAAAAACCGACCACCACAACATATTACATATTACATGTACTTTTAACATGGAAATTTGACAACTGACAAATATCTAAAATAATGAATTAGGCTTATTTACATGTTAGCCCTGTCTTTGTATAGCATCATCAGTCACCTCCCCATCTATTTTCTGTCACATCACTATCCCAAATAAGGGCCAAAAAACCCAACTGCGATTTCAGACTTTTCCTCTGCAAAACTGCTATGCTGACTGTATCAGCACACATCCTACAGTGATGCAAAAACTTCAGCCTAAATAGAATAAAAGATTAGTCATATCATAACACCCCTAATAGCCTTATCTCTGGGATATATCCAGGAAGTAGGATACCATCCAGAAACCTTATGTTATGCTGTTATGATTATGTAATCCATCTGCCCTGCTGGGAATGGTCATCTCCAGATGGGCTATGTCATAGACTATGCAGTCTGCCAATAGTGTGTCACAGTAGCCTACAATCGGGCCAGAGTAGAATAAATCAATTAAAAAAAAAAAAAAGTCTTTTTATACCAGTTCCTTCAAGTAGATAATCAGGTTCACTTCATCATCTGCTATGATCTGAAGCAGTCTCTGAGATGCAGCAGCGTGCCTCAAGAACCAAAACTAAGCAGAAAATCTTGCGAGGCAAAACGGACTTCTCAAGAAAGCTTGCAGAGCAGAGCTAGCCTCAGCTAAGAGGCTATGCTACAGAGAGCAGCAAGGGGACCTGTCACAGCCAAGCATCTAATATGGTATCTTCCAGATCACTGGAAGGAGAGTAGGCCGTCCCCTTTTAGAAATCTCTTCTGTATATTGGGATTAACAACACTTGGTTCCATAGATTATTGGATGCTCTCACAAAATTGGTTACGTTTGTAAATTTGATGACACAAAGCCGGCTTGATTGCTATCATTTTGTTGCTAGCACACAGTAGCTAGCGTTAGGTCGCTAGCCACTTGTATAGGTCAGGTGGAGGGATGACAGACAGGGAAGGAATCTGGCACTGCCCGCTGTTACTTACAGTATGCTAGCAACAATCACAGCCACTGCATCGTTAACTTGTCGGACAAATGCCGAGGGTGTTTTTATTATTACTATTATTACTTCTTGTACAAAATTAACGACTGCCAGCGATAAATTCGTGAATTAGACTCTATCTAATATTTCAAATAAAAACGGAATGACACTGTATGCTGCTCCCTAGTTAGCTTAGCCGAGCTAACTAGCTTAGGATGGAGAGGCGAAAGCCAAGTAGCTCAGTTACCTTATTTATTCCGGCACTGGCAGTGCAGTGCTTATCTCAGCCGGACGACACAAAACCTTTAGCCCGGTCGATATGAGAGACGTCAGGGAAATTCTCCTTAAAAGCTGTCCGGCCCCAGGAGTGGTTTCAGCACTACACCACTGTATATATCGTGTATAGAGGCGTTACTACTGGCGACAGTTTGCATTTGGTCCTGTGCAGACACTAAAAATCAGTATGTTGTAGTCCTGCTGTGCTTTGAGCGCTGGAGAGGGTACACGGGTGAAACCATTCAGTCCGTAAGGAGGGGGGGGCGGAGGGGGTGCGGAGTGAAGTGCTGAAGTTTGCATTCTCAGTCCCACACTACGCTTACTGAAAGGCACGACTTACGTTGTCATCTTATCACATTATTTCTTACTTTTTATTCTCTGTGAGGCAGAAATTGTCGTGAGTACATCCTAGGGTTGAACTGTATTTTACAGAGCAGTCTGCTAGGGTTCAGAGCGGCTCTTTTCTGGAAGCTCATCCAAACAGAAGCTACTTAGCAACTGTGTCGCTGACCGTGGTGCTAATCAGAGCGGCGGCCCTGCCCTGTGGGTGCGTCCCCGGCACCCGGCTCCTCAGCACACAGCACCTACCACCTGGCCCGGCCGCATCACATCCGCTGCTGAAGGCTGCTTCTCAAGCCTTTCTGAAACCCAACCTTTGTATAAATAAATAAATAAATAAATAAAATCTGGACTTGCTGAAACAAATCCTGGTTTGCGTGAAATGTAATACAAATTCCAAAATTAATAAAATGAATTTCATTTTGTGATAAAGGGTTAAGGTTACCATTTTTAATAAGACCATTAATGCTATTAATAATATAACCATGTTTGGCAGTAGCAGATATTGCATCTTTCTTTCTTCCTTCCATCCATTCTTTCTTTCTTTCTTTCTTTCTTTCTTTCTTTCTTTCTTTCTTTCTTTCTTTCTTTCTTTCGTTATCCATTTGGTGTACACAATAAGGGATATTATCAGTGGCCTACAATCATTTCACCAAGTGGAAACTGTCATATATTCAAAAGTTTGTGTAGAATTTAGGGTTTATTTAAGTTGAATAAATAAATCCTTTTTTTTTTTTTTTACTGGACATTAGTACCTTTGGATGACACTGTCATGTACCAGAGTGGTTTCATTTGGTGAAATCAAAGCAGAGTTTTTTTTTTTTGTTTTGTTTTTGTTTTTGTTTTGGGGGTTTTTCAATCCAAGGAGGTTTTGCTTGACTGTTTAATCTAGAAAGCGGTCCATATTCGAACAAAGCGCAGTGACCAACAATTAGGATCAGGAAGTGAGGTAAAAAGTGAAATATCTATATCTATATAGATATAGATACACACACACACACACACACACACACACACACACACATATATATATATATATATATATATATACACACACACACACACACACACACACACACACACACACACACACACAGACAAAAACAATAATTTATATAGGGTCATATTTTCTTTGTTTCGACTGAAATGGATTTGACATGGTGATAAGTTGTATTGCGTGGTGCATTCACAACATCTGATTTCAGAACAGGATAGTACGAGGAGCACTTGAAGGCACCATTTCAGCCATCCAGTCTTTCCGACGGGTATTCCCATATGACGTGAACGCAGCACAAAACGACAGGCAGGCTGAGGTGAAAAGTCTGGATAATGTTTTCATTCCAGCGGAGGCATATTTGAACCGCAAAGGGCATTGGAAATAAATAGCAGAAAAGGGGGGTTAGCCTAGCACGTCGAGGTTGCGTTCACAAAGAGAAGACATTGATGTTGTTTGTAGCCAACCAGCTATCACAAACTGAAATTTGTTAGCTAGCTAACGTTAGCTAACGGAGGACCCTGTTAGCTAATCGCCACCATCATTGCTCCTAGCCAGCTGTGTATCACCCTGTCTTCCTACGATGGGAAACGCAGCAACTGCCAAGAAAGGCAATGAGCAAGAAAGCGGTGAGCACCTGCACATCATCTGGCTAGATAATTGTCTATCTAGCGATTTTACCATAGTAGCTAGTTTGCTAGGCATAACGTCAGTGGAGAGCAGCCTTTAGCTGTTGTTGGCCAGCGTTAGCAGACAGCACTAGAACAGGGGCTGCAGAGAACCATCTTTGGTAGGGCAGCTCGCACTGGGTCAACTCGATAACAATGATTTTTGGCTACTTAGCTAACCGGGAAAGAGCACCACAGTTGAGCAGCTAAAGAATGCTTTTATGTGACACTAGCATGGGCAAAGTGACAGGGGTGATCCGCGTCATCAGCACTGGGTTCAAATACAGATCCTTGATTCAGTGAAATGAAATGAAATGCAATGCAATCTGATCAAGTTACCATACTGCTACATATGTTGAAGATTACTGTTTAGTTTACGTTAGAAATGCACAGATGTTCGTGGTTTCTTTCTTGTCAGAGAGGTAGCTGGCTCAAGCAAGATAACATCAGCAAACATTGGTGTCCATTGTAGCTGCAATGGAAGGCCTGGCCATTGCTAACAACAGGTTCTTGATAACGACAGACTGCCAAGTTGGCTAAAAGGTTGCTTTTGATGTGGCTTATTATTGTAATGCTGCTGTTCATTGGTCTCCCAGTGTTGCCTCTTGTTAGAGACTGTGACATTTCAAGTTGGGTGTCAACAAGTTTACTTCAGATCAAAATGTCCAGTATAGATCACTGCTCTTTTGCATTGATGCTAACATATAGTATGGATGATATAAAATGCATTAAGGGATAGTAATTCCACTACTGGTAAACTGTGCAGCCATTGAAAATCAAACTTGCAATCCAGATTGCTCCCATACAGTCACTTGAAAGCAGTGGCCCAAGGGCACTCTGTGGTGTTTTGTCTGCATTTGTCAATAATGTCCAGGTTAATCCACTAAACTGCATCATGCCTAGTATTCTGTCTGGAGAGCTCTGGTCTTGACCTGCTTTCTGACTGGCTCTTATCCATGTAGACACTCAGACCTAGTGACACAAGCCACCTGTAGCTTTTACAGGGAGGGGCTGAGGGTTGTGTACAATAACACCAACTGTGATGTAAACAGCAAGCTACTTAAAAACATGTTAAATGTTAAGGTGGCATTGGATGACAGAGGACTGATTCCAGTTAATACTTCCCAGTAAGGTTTGCCAGGGTGACCTAAACAAAGTGTTATGCAAAAATAAATCTACATTCATAGATTGCCAGTGTTACAATCCACCAATAAGGAATGCAAGGATCAGTTCATTATGGTTACTTTAAGCATATGGGAAAGCTCTCAGAAGAACTGCATTGTTAAGTTTAGCCACCAGAGTGCGTGATCACCTGAGGATAATTTGTCTCTAGGCTGGTAAGAGGGTGTTACAAGCATACCGTTTCCTTATCTGCACCCTATTTGAATGCACCCTCCGTGTGCAGTGTTTTGACATGAGAGTAAGAGGTTGACACTGCTTGGCTTGTTTTATTCACATGTGCCAAACAAAACACAGTTGTGCATTGTAAAACCTGTAAATGCATTCAACTGACACAGCAGCGTCTAAGCAGATGTGCCATTGGCCGCTCAAACTGAAGCGGCAGAGTACTTCAACAGGAAACTTAACAGTGTGTGGTTAGCCAAGCATTGCTGTGCACTTTGCTGCATACAGGAAGCTTATATCAGTCTTTGGCCTACAGTCGGAAAACTGATACTTTGACCGTGAGCTCTGTCAAGTTAAAACGGCAGGAGTTTCTTCTTGAAATGGCCCAAGGAAAGGATCATTCCTTTCTAAAATTGGACGACTTGGCCAGTCGACTATTCCACAGATATCGCAAAGGCAACCAAGAGCAGAAAGGACAGGAGAGTGAGGGACCTCATATCTCTGAATTCACCATCATTTGGGATAAGCTGAGTAAGTGGGGTGTTGCTTTCACACTCAGCAGTCAAGATGTCAGCCAGCCTCTGTTGCTGGGAGCTGGAGGAGTTTTACTACATTTCAGCGAGGATGTATAGTTTTTGATTGTGGGCAAATCGTATCAAATAGTTGTGGGAAAAAGCTGTCTAAATAGCCTTTTTTTTTTTTTTTTTTTTCCAAAAGCAAACTTAGAAACGCCTAAACGGGACTGTCTTCTTCTGCAGTTTGACTACCCTTTGCAGATATGTTATGACTGACAAACTTCATTTGGCCTTCATTACTTCATCTGGTCTTAAAATTGCTAGCAGCAGCCTGGTTTCATAGCCAGTCCTATTCTGAGTTGTCAAAATGTTTCTACTTATCTTTCTCATCAGGTTGAGAATTACTGTAATGAAATTCATGTGTAATTACTGGGCAGGTTTTTCAGAGTTAAAAAAATGTATTTCATTCTGGGGCATAGGATACTTTCTGACTAAAGCTGGCAAAATGGTGTTACTAAACATGTTCTGGATCAGCCAGAGAGACATCAGTATTTAAGTGGCTTGGACATACAAATGATGTTTGTTAATATTTACTGCACTATGGTAGAAAAGCGCTCTGTAATGCCAACCATTTTTGCTGCTTCCGTTGCTCACCTCATGTTAATATCTATGTCCCGTCATTCTCTGTGTACTATTTTCCAATTACAAAATGTGTTTTTCTGTGTTCTTTTTAAAATGTCTTCTCTATCTGTTGTTTTTTGCGTCTTCATCTTAGTCTTAACAATATTTTTCAGTATAGAATAGGAAGAGCGTCTTCTAATACTGGTAAGAATTAGGCCTACACTTTAGACTACTTTAAGAATTGAACAACTCTAAACAGAAATGTCCACTTGTTGCTGTGTAGCCTTATTATTAATAACCAAAGTATTACTTTTATTAAAGTTTTCTTATTGATGATGCTGTTCTCATGGAAACATTCCCTTTATTATTGTCTTTGGCTACATCCTCATCGTGGACATTGGAAGAAATAAAATCTTTCTGATTAAATTTGTCACATTGTTCAAATCCAGAATTATCTGTGTTCTCCAGAATAAGACTGTTACTTCAGCGAGGTATAAGGGCTGCCTATGTAGAGTCTTCTTCAATGTCATTTTGTTGTGTGTTACATTTAATCCACTTGATCTCTAATGTACTTGTTTTTAGCACTTCATAAACGTTTCTTCCCTCTCTTTCTCCTTTCCATCATTTCCATCCATGTGGGTGAATGTTCCTGCAAACCCTTGGTGAACTGTAGAGACTTTTGGTATGCTACATTTTTCCATTAGCCGTCCAGAGTCACAGACAGAGGATGTTATGCTGTTAGGCTAACTTCAAACAACCCTACAGCATAGGCTTAACAAGCCTGTATTTTGTCTTAGATTTGTTTTCAGACATCACAATTAAGGCTAATTAGGCAATGCTTCATTGCATTTTATGCATCTACACCAGCAACAGCGTTACCAAGCACAGCACCACAGTTTGGTCTAGACACCTGCCATGCCTCTGTGACTACGGACAGCTCATGTCTGCTGTGACTTTCACAATGCACTGTCTTTCTAATGCCTGCACTGTAGACCCAGTTATGTTCTGCCTTTTGGTCTCTCTTTCTGCCTATTTTTATTGCTGCCCCCTCCCACCCCCTACCTCTGAAAGAGATGCAGAACGGCTTCTCTTTGAATTGGCCAATTTTGCAAAGTCCACGAAAGCCCTTTGCATCTCTTTATTAACTTCAGTTTCCTGCTTAGGTGTTTGGTTTTGGATTTTGTTGAGGAGTTTCTTTCCCCGTTGCTGTCAAGTACAGTACTGCCTCCCCTGTACTTGGCATAAATCTAACCTTTTGTTTTTTGTTTTTGTTTGTTTTTTTGGTTAGTGTACCAATCCCTTCCTGAACATGTTAAATGCTCCTTGTATGCGTGCCAAAATACTAATTGTTGCCTCTCGTTGTTTTGCCTTTTTGTAGTGAAAGAGTTCTTAGCCAAAGCCAAAGAAGATTTTTTAAGAAAATGGGAGTGTCCACCACAGGTAAAGAGATGAAATAAATCAAGCTGTTCTCTGTGAGCATTTTGCAAGAGTAAATTCACGAGTTTCATTTCCTTAACACGCAGGGCTCTGCTGTTCATGTCGCAAAATGATCAGATGGTGTATATGATACAGTTTAAGCCACTTCCTTTCGTACGAACTTGCTCAGAGTGTGTTTGTTTGATGCTAAAATTCGATTACACAATTATACTTTATCAGTAGTAAGCATGTCCTGCAAAGAGAGCACCATGATCAACCGCATGTTTTTCATTGTGAGATTGTGATATGTGTTTACCAAGACAAGCAGTTACACTTTACTCCAGTGGCAATAATGGGCTGCACATGCGCTAAAGTTAACAGAATGGAGACATCAGCCCTCCACAGTTTGCTGTCTCACTCCCGCTGATAATGTGTTTCCTCAGAGCACAACTGGCCTGGACGACTTTGATAGGTTCAAGACCCTGGGCACTGGCTCATTTGGCCGAGTTATGCTCGTCAAACATAAAGGAACTAACCAGTTCTACGCCATGAAGATCTTGGACAAACAAAAAGTGGGTGGTGGTTTTACAACAGAGAACTTGTCTCATCTCACAGGAGTTGTTGCAGTTTTGCAGTGTCTGATCTTTCAAAGGCCAAACCCCTGCGTTTTTCACAAATGCTGCGGCTCGAGGGCTTGTAGCACAGAAAAGGAAATGGAAAGTTTCCTGTCGTGTACTGTCAGACATGTTATAATTGAAAACCTCAACGGCCCGTCACATGAGGGTTTCAGTCTGTAAATACTGATGTGAAAGTCGTAGGAGGAGGCTTGCATGGCTTTAACACATCACTCATGTCAAAGCATTCTCCCCTTGATATTTAACCCATTTAGTTAAACAGCAGACATATTTCATTTTTAATTACGGCTGTACTGATGAAAGACTATTTCTTTACTGTATATGACTTTTCACCTGGCCCCCTTTTTTGTTACTTAACATTTTGTGTGCTGACCTTCATCAGTTTATTGCACAAGTGTCAAGCACACTATGATGTCAGAAGTCACACAACACTTGAAGAAGCCCTCTGGGTTCTGATTACTTTACCCAGTTGTTTTTTAATTAATTTAAAAAAAAAAAAAAAACACAAACATTAGTTATTAAGGCTATCATGCACAATACAGCCTTATCAGTCTTACTTGTGCTGTGTTTTTCCAGGTGGTGAAGCTGAAGCAGATAGAACACACACTAAATGAAAAGAGAATACTACAGGCCGTCTCCTTCCCCTTCCTCGTCAGATTGGAGTACTCTTTCAAGGTACATGCTCACACTCACATCTTAGACTCAGTTTAGTAAAACAGACCGCATACCAGTAGCCAGTGGTTTGTTTTACTAAAGGGACGTAAAGCAAGAAGCAAACTTCTGCTGTTCCCCTGACACAGTGCTTCATCAGTTAGTGCATTGTGAGTGGGTGTCCCAGTGCATTAAAGCAGCTTGCTTTTTTCAACAGGACAACTCAAATCTCTACATGGTGATGGAATATGTTCCCGGTGGGGAGATGTTCTCGCACCTCAGACGCATTGGGAGGTTCAGGTACAGTCTACATCAAATGTTTTGTTTTGATATGTTTTACAATATACCCTTGTCCTCAACCACTCTGGCACTTGAATGTCCTGAAAAAGTCATACAATGTCTAATATTAAATTCTCTAAACTCAAAACCTTAGAATCTGAAGAAACCGGAACAGCACGACAAGTGAATTTGATCATTTCCAGCTTTGGGAATTTTGAAAATTACACAAAATCCAAGGAAGAGAGTAAAAAATATTGTTTCTCACCATCAATTTACATTAGTACTGTTCCTAGTTTTAAAATCATTATAAATTCATATATTGTGATGTTTGCTGTTAGTTAAGAAACCTCTTCATCTGCATGCCCAAATTAATACGTTATTTGGTTAGGTCCTGTCAAGAAATTAAGGCTTACTTTTGAACTTTTGAAATGGAAAAATGTTCTGGAGCACTGTAAAAACTTTTAAAAAGGTCAACATTTTTTGTATGGTACAGGCTGTAGTCAGTGGCATATTCTGCTGCTCTAAAATAGGCATGCTGTCAGTTTATCAACAACCCCACATGCACAACCACATACACCCCACCCACTCTTGTGTCCCACTCACCACCCCCTTGTAAGATCAACCAGACCAGTAGTGTTAGTTTGACACAAGGTTTTGTCTTGTTTTTACAGCGAGTTCAGTGTGTACTTTAACTTGTGTCTTTGTTAACTATTTTGACTACATCATACCCCATGAGTGTTTTCCTCAACACTGGTGACAAATTCCGTTTTGCATCAAAGGGCCCCACAAAAAAAACTGGCTATTGAGTTTGGGCCACTGTGCCACACCACAGCAGATCGTCCGTGTTATTTAAAGTGTAAAAATCAATGCTTTGCTGTGTAATGTGTCTACCTCGACACATTTTCTGTGTGCACTGGATGGAGTGTCTTTTCTAAACCGACCCTGGTGAAAATACCCACAATGTATCAGTGAGGTTTGTCGTATTCGTTGTGGTGTCCTGTGTGGCATAAGCCTTTCTCTTTTTGGGTGGAATCTGATGCCGCAGATCTTGCAGCAGTAGAGGTAGTCTGCTGAGGACACCATTCTCCCCTTTTTTTTTTAGAGTGGTTAGGCCTGGATACCATCTGAAAGACGTGGAAGGTTTGACCAGGCTCACCTTTTGCTTTGAACACCTAAACTTTTAACCAGCAAGTAACTGTGCTGCCTCTACATGTCTTGCATCACGGTCCTCTTTTTACCATGGTTTTTAGACTTTGTACGCCCTGACGCATCTCTCAAAGAGATGAGATACATGTATCACAGCTTTTACTGGCACCGTTCATAATGCAGTGGGCCATGACTGTTCAACCAACAAACAATATCGTATGTGTCCGGTTCCTTTGGCCTTTCTTCCTTAAAATTACTTTTTAGTATGCCAACCATTAGCCTGAGCAATGTCTCAAAATGAATGTGATAACAATTTACTGATGTTGATTACGGCATAATAGAACCCCTTTTTAAATATGCCGTTCAAATACTCAAGTGATGATGAAATCAAAACTTGATTTTATAGTTTTATAGTGCAACCATGACTGTGCCTTGTTCTTAATGTGGTGATGTGTCATCATATATTGGGCCAATGTCTGACTATCTGCTCTTCCCTCTCTCAGTGAACACCATGCACGATTTTATGCAGCTCAGATAGTACTCACTTTTGAGTACCTCCACTCACTAGACCTCATCTACAGAGACCTGAAGCCTGAAAACCTGCTCATAGATCAACACGGGTACATCCAGGTAAGCAGGCCTGGAAGCTTTCAGGCATACAGACCTTTTGATCCATAAAGTAATTGAAAACAATACACAGATTTCTCCCTGGACAACTTCTCAGGCTCAGAGACGTTCTTGTTTTAATCCATATCAATGCCAAATTAAGAATTGTAAAATAAGTTGTCTTTGTAAAGTAGCCATTGCATGTCTTTGGGAAAATGAAGAACCCTTATCCAGCAATTGTCTGTTGAAGACTGGCCAGACACTAAGGGTGAATGTCTATGAGTTTCCGGACATGCTCAGTCAGCTTCCTCTGTATGAGCTTATGAACACGTTAACTAGGCGCTGACTCATTGTTCTGATTGTGTTGCTGTCACCCCTCCTTCAGGTCACAGACTTTGGCTTTGCCAAAAGAGTAAAAGGCAGGACTTGGACATTGTGTGGAACTCCTGAGTACTTGGCTCCAGAGATCATCCTCAGTAAGGTGAGGTCTCCATGTCCAACAGAGCCCATATGCAGACTTGTTACTTGTTATGTGGCGGCCTTTCCAACTGTCAGCCTGTATACCTGTATGCATCCAGTGTTGTTTTGCTCGGTCAATACAAGGTAAGTTGGTATGAGAGCAGAGCCAATGAACTGGAGCCTGTGGACATCAATGGATTATTTTTTTTTTTGTTCCTTACTCCTTTCAGGGCTACAACAAAGCTGTGGACTGGTGGGCGCTTGGAGTCCTTATCTATGAGATGGCTGCTGGTTACCCTCCATTTTTTGCTGATCAGCCCATCCAGATCTACGAAAAGATTGTGTCTGGCAAGGTGCAGAGAGACAGTCATTGGCGACCTCAGACTTGCAGCATACATTTTGAATATTGGAAGATTGATGTTTATACTGAGTTGAATTGAAATAAAGCTTTTGAAAACCGTAAGGACCAACTTGACATTCCCTCTGCAGGGATATGCACGCATTAAGTCCCTCTCTATTTCGATCTTGTAGGTACGATTCCCCTCTCACTTTAGCTCCGACCTGAAGGATCTGCTGAGGAACCTGCTCCAGGTAGATCTGACAAAGAGGTTTGGCAACCTGAAGAATGGTGTGAATGACATCAAAAATCACAAGTGGTTCTCCACAACAGACTGGATTGCAATCTATGAGAGGAAGGTAGGTCTGATTTACTTATTGTCAGTGTAAGGCCATTTTTGTTTCTGTTCATCCAGTCAGTCTTCATCCACCCAATAAGCCGTTATAGTGTTATGACATATTTCTTGATCTGAAAAAAACAACATTAAAATAAATTACAGCCCTTTTTAAAGAATAGGCAGAATAAGGTAACCTAAGTCCTTGCTGTAAGGGCAAGGTGTAAGGTGTCCCCAAATGTCTATATTGCATGTTGGAAAGGAACTCTTCAAATGTCATTAAATCATTTTCCTTTTCCTCATTCTTTGCCATGTTCCAAGGTTGAAGCCCCCTTCATGCCAAAGTGCAGAGGACCAGGAGACACAAGCAACTTTGACGATTACGAAGAGGAGGACATTCGCGTCTCACAAACAGAAAAGTGTGCAAAAGAGTTTGCTGATTTCTAGTGAGTGGTCAAGGGTCCCGTCAGGGCTCACATGCTTTGGGAAATTTTTTGCACTCTTTTGAGGGTGAAGGTGGAGCTGAGACCGTCACGTGTTCAAAACAATTGCCTAGTTCCTTCATTCCACAAGGCTGAATGAGGTCCTTCTTGCCATGATCCTCACGTGCAGTTAGCACTAACTTATACACAGGCACATTATGCAGACACCCCTCGTGCTGCAAAACGAAAATACTAGACCACGTTCTCTTCTATTTTTCCTGTTATGCTTTTCTTTTTCTTTTTTCTTTTGTTTGTTTTCTATGTTTGCCACTTTATAGAATTTCCTTCCTCCTCTTATTTCGATTGAAGTGATTATTTGCAAAGCAAGATGAAAAATAATTATATGCCCATTTTACAGTGGCACAAAGAGTGATTGATTGTATTAGCCGGTATTGCACATTTTGTGATTTAAGTTTTGGGGAAATAGAAGGGATTTTTGATTCCAGTTCCTGC
Organism: Myripristis murdjan; assembly: GCF_902150065.1. Taxonomy (NCBI): domain Eukaryota; kingdom Metazoa; phylum Chordata; class Actinopteri; order Holocentriformes; family Holocentridae; genus Myripristis; species Myripristis murdjan. Next base: position 6,668,118 of record NC_043983.1, on the reverse strand, counting down.
CAGTGAGTTTTGCCAGTTACCGTCTGTTACATACTTGAGTGTGTTTTAGGATCCAATTCAACGTTTTATTCATCCAACATTTCACATTTTAACATTAACAATTAGTCAACATTTTGCTGTCCTTAAGAAGTAGAACTTTGTCCTCGTGCATATAGAAATATACATATATCAGACATAAGATTTGAAAACACTCTGTTTTTTTTTTGTTTGTTTGTTTGTTTGTTTTTTGTGTTTTTTTTTTAAAGCATGACCAAAACTTAAATGAAGAAATGGCAGTCAGTGAAGAAAAGGGTTCAAAAACACTGGATGACCTCTTGAATTTTCAGTGTTTGAGCAGTCGGGCATTCAGTTCTTCAACAGTGGGGTTACAGTAGCAGAGAGTGTTGAGCCTAATAATGAAGCAAAATATGTCAGTGCTGTATTAGTTAATCAATTGTAGCATTGTTTTCCATATATGGTCACGGTACATTTCCTTTTACCTCAGCATATGTGTGATATTCTAATGAATAGAATGAGATGATATATTTTTCAGGTACAATTCTGTTTCACCAGAAAGGAAACTGATGGGCTTTAATCATGTCGCTCTATAGCTCAGTAGGTCATGTGTCTTTGACATGTCCAAAAAATGATGAAGTGTATTGACATGGCTTTTTTGTTATTATATTGTTAAAAGATGAAAGGTCAGTTCTATTTTTCCAGAGGGTACATAGTTGTGGCTGTGAAGCAGTGTTGGTCACATGGACTGATTGCGTCCATTTGGGGTTGTTTCTCCGTTTTTTTTGTTTTGTTTTGTTTTTTTTTATGCTAAAAGGTGTCTAGCAAAGCACTCTGAAGACATTTTGTAACTGCCATATTTGTTTTATTTCCATTTTTACTCCTGCATGTTTGTCTGTTTGTTACATTTCAAGAGTGTCATAACAAGCTAATCGTGCCCTGAAAAAGTATTCAGCTCCCATCCTTTTTTTTTTATTTAATTTTTTATTTTTCTTTATACATGATATAGTCTCACAGCTTTGGACTTTGGTGAAGTAGATTGGCAGTGTTTATCTGTGAGTGACATACTCCTCTCCATACTTCCCATTAGAGAGAAACTAAATAAATAAAAGACAAGATACCAACATCATCACCTTCAAGTATTCATTCCTCCAGGTCACTACTTAGTTCAACCACCGATAACACCCACAGCAATTATATCCCATAGTCTTTTTACATACTTCTGTACCCACTTTGCACACTGTGATGGAGCAATATTTGCTCACTCTTCCTTGCAAAATTGCTCAGGCTGAGTCAGGTCAGTTGGGGGATGATAAAGGACGGATATTCTGTGGTGTTGCCACAGGTTTTCAAAGGGGAATAAGGTCAGGATGCTGACTGGGCTCTTGAAGAAAATTCATTTTCTTCATTGTAAACCACTCTGTCGAGTTATTGTCCTGTTGAATTACAAATTTGTTCCCCGGTTTTATTCTGTTTGCCGTGTTTTGGAGGAATAGAGGTTTTTATAGGATTTTTCTGCACTGGGCACCTTTCATTGTCCCGTGAAGTCGGTCACATTGCCGTGACCGACTTGCCACTGAAATGCAGTTGCTGCCTCTGCAAATCCTTCACCAGTGTGGCAGGTCGACACGGTGATTAAAGAGGTCGCCGTATAACCAGTATGTCACAGGATCGATCCCCCCCAACTGCCAAGGTGTCCATTCTTGTCGAAGCCCTTATTGCTCCTGCTTTTGTGATTCTTTGATTCCTGAGGGAGAAATTTGTCTTCTGTGTTCCTCCCACTGGGAGGTCAGAGGCTGGTTCAAGGACATTTCTGCAGGTCGGACACTCAGGGTTGTGGGGACTTTTTTTATTTCTTGTTTTTTTTTTTTAACCCATGGAGTTCATGTTAGACCTCGGAAAACAGTGATACATAGGTGTTTTTTTTGTGTGGTCATTGTGTGACATGGTGCTCAAGGCTGTGTAGATCACTCAAAATATAAATGCAATTTAATCTAGTTAAAATACAAATTCAGAATCTAAGACAACCAAATGTGAAAAAAAAATGTTTGGGGACTGAATGCTTTTTATGGTACTGTATGTGGATATTGGCAATGCCTGAATTTGACCTTGTAATGTCACATGTTTAGTTTTGTTTTCTTAAAAGATTGAGCACATGATGTGACGTTTCATTTGGCTTTTGTTTCATTTTAAAAGGCACAATTGTTTCTTATGCTATTTTTTTATTTATATCTAGAGATGTCTGATAATTTTACCTTTTAAATGTCTAAACTTGCATAGTTCTCGGTATGTATGAAGATTCCAAATGTTTTATCACAAAAGTGTTATAAACAGTGAAATATTGGTATATTTATTTGTACTTTTTTTTTCATTTACCCTTCTAGAAATAAACATTCATATTTACCACAGTCAATAGACATTGATGCCTCTCATGCCTATTGAAGATCGTAGCCTTGTTTTAATTTAGGAAATGAAGCTCATGCTTTAATGGAGATCCTTTCCCCCCCCAGAGTTTGGTAACAAGAGTGGACACAATGTAAAGGCTGAACCTTTAGGAGAATCCAAGATCATTTTTATTTGGACATAGTCTGAAAGCTACATCGCCTAGAAATTCAGCATGTTTCAATCCAAACTGCCTGTGTGTAAATCCTCCCAGAATACGTGCAGTAAATCCACAGCAATTCTTATGTGTCATTATCCCCCATGTGTGTAATGTTTGTCAAAGTTACATGATGTAAACGATGGCAATTTTTTCCTGAGCCACCTCGCACTCCTTACTACAGAAGATCAGTTTAAGTTCTTTATAGTCACAAATGCCAGTATGGGATAAATAACAAGAAATCTGTCTGTATTTAGTTTGTTGATATTTTGCACAATATCATTTAGAAGGCTGACACGTTTTCCCACCCATATTTACTTGTATTTGCAAGAGAAATATAACATACTTTGCTGTAGCAGATTTTATGTAACAAAGGATATGTCACTGTAATAAATTGAATTCTTTGTATACAAAAATCGGGATTGCTCGTATTTAATCTTGCTGTAAATACACATGCTGCAGTGACTTGTGTGATAAAATACATCTACACTCAGCGTCCACTTTATCAGCTCCACCTGCACAATCTAATGCAGTTCAGTGCAAACAGCTCTGCCATAAATTCTACCTTTTAACAAAGTTTATAATGTTCAGTTTTTGTTGACGTTGTAGAGAATGTGTTAATTCAATTCTATGTTTATTACTGAGGTTGTAGTTTGCAGAGGTCTTGTACTGGACTATATTATATCTATTATATATTATATTCTAATTTTTTGTCCTCCCTGTTTATATACACATGAGGGGGACAGAATAATGAAAACACCTCAATAAAATGCCGCCCAGTACAACAGCACCACTAACTATGAGCTCAATGCCAAACATAAAATTGAATGAACACCTTTATTACTGTGACAGAAGAAAACCTGAGCATTATAGGCATCAGAAAAGTCAACTTTATTGCACAACAGTTGGACTGAATGTGTATTCGATTGTGCAGGTGGACCTTATAGTGGTTGCTGAGAGTGTGTATTTGTATGTATATAAATATGCAATGGATTCTTTTCATCCAGAGTGCAGTACTTTGACCGCCTTCGTTTTTTGGCATGGGATGCCCCATTGGGAACATAACGTGAAACCTCTTGGCAGGCAGTACCAATACAACTCCAACAACTGAGCCACAGAACAACCTTAAAATACAAATGATTGCTCTTTTAAATCTTGTCATTTTCCAATCAGAGATTCCTCTCATATGTTTCCACTATTGCACATTTCTGTGAGGCTCTCCCGCTTGGTGCAGGTGAGGTGCACACACTGGCACCTGTAAACAGTGAGGAAAAACTTCACTTCCCATGGATCATTAGCGTCATGTGGGCGCAGGAAGCTCAAAGCGATGAAGACAGGCTAGTGGACTGTACTTGAGCAAATCGCTAATTTATCGGGTGTACACAAACACTTCGCCTGTTGTAAAATATCCCAGTCATTAGCAAACTCCGGTTCATCCGAGGGGTGTTTGTACTTTGGACGAACTCGCATCGTCAAGCAGGAAATCGTCTAAAATGAGGTGAGGTTCGCATTAGCCTACCCAGCTAACTTAGGCTTGTTAGCTTAATACCTAGAAGCAGCTAGCTAACATACTAGCTGCCGTCATTTAGCCTAATGTCATTTAAACACCAAACCGCGTTTGGCTCGGCTAGGTTTTGTTTATTGAATGTGTATATGGGATTTTTTTGGCCAAATTTTATTGACGTCTGCTATGTTTTAGGTTGGCTAACACCAGAGTGTTATTTCGGCTCGTCATTTTCAGAGGTTTCAACTGTCAATTCTTTGAACCCGAGCTTTGATTTGTTATGTTTTTGGCTCGCCATGTGTGTGTGTGTGTGTGTGTGTGTGTGTGTGTGTGTGTGTGTGTGTGTGTGTGTGTGTGTGTGTGTGTGTGTGTGTGTGTGTGTTGTTTTGCTTAACGTTACATAACTGTTATGTATGAACTGTTACTCCAGAAGACTCCTCCAGTGAATGCCCGACTTGGAGAGAAACGATGGTGCTGTCCAAACTGTCAACCCACTGAGCTCTCCGGGAGAAGACATCTAATGAAAAATTACTGCAACGTTACAAATTGTAAGGGGCTTTTCTTTTGGTGCAGATGGTTGCTGGGTCAGAGCTTGGACTAAAACTCACACAACTTCAGGGTCGTTGCTGGCTCTCCATCCTCTGGGCCCTGGGGTCTCTCTCAGGAAATGACTTAGGCGTTGCTCTGGTTGTTAATGCTTTTCAAACTGCCTACAGTAATGTTGCAGCAGCCAGTGATGAATCTTGCAGCTAAATCTGTCTCTGTGTGTGTGTGTGTGTGTGTATATATATTCTCTCAAGTGTGATTCACAAGTAGTGTGGAAAGAGAGCAAGACCCGGCTCTGTGAACAAGATGTGGGTCAGGGAATCCAAACAAGTGAAAATCCCTTTCGCTTGAATAATCAGACTAACAACATTTATACTATAGTGCGTGCTGCTTTACTGACTTTCTCCCAGGCGGCTAGAAAATAATCACAACTTTTGGCGGGCAGTTGCACATAAGCCACGTTTGAGGAGTTTCTTATTTCTGTAGTGTAATCTCTTGTAGGATTAATGCACATATTTAGACATGCACATAATGCTCCTACTTTTTCTACGATTAATGCACAAGTACGATCAATGCATCTATGTACACATAATGCCCGTACTTTTCTAAGGCACATATTTTTCTGTTTCTTATAGTTGAATTCTTCTCATGAGAATTTGAGCAACTGCAGTTGACCCAGTTTCCCCTCAGGGATCAAACAAGTATTTGTGACTCTGAGTCTGAATACTAATAACTGAAGGTCGGCTGATAGTGTATTTTTAAAGGCCGATATAATAATGATAGTTTGGGGCAGGAAAAAGCCGATAGCCGATCAGTCCACCCGATTGATTTCTAATTCAATATCAAGCTGAGGAGCCTGATACTGTAATGCAAGAAACAATTTGTCTGCACTGTTGAGCCTTACAGTAGGAATAATTGCACTATATTATTTTTGAGTTTTGAAGAATTAAGTTAATTATTGTAGAAGATTCTTTCATTATCGCTGACAGCACTTAAACTATTAGTTTATTCATATGTGAAACATTTAAGTTTCTTATTTGTGTCTCCTTTTCCTAAGGACAAAGAAATTTTTGTGTAACTGTTATGGTTAATTTTATTTCCTACCTGTCAGCCATCGGCCGCTATCAGAGCCAAGTTCTGCCCATACTAATTGTTGGTAAAATGTCCTATCGCTGATTTGCATTGCCCTGCTAAATTGCTTTGCATAAAACACAAAGCGGCTGTGGTGTGATGATTACCACGATTATGTTAACATGTTGTCTATTTAAATTCAATAACGCGATATCTAATGATGTTTTCCTCTCACTTTTCCCAGCTGGCATGGATGACAAGGCGAATGGTTCCGTTGACACCAAAAGGTATCGGAGCCTGTTATTGTAAGATGTGCGTTATTGAATGAGTTGGAAGAACATGTGTTAAATGGCTGTTACAGTACAACGTGCATGCATAGTAAATGTCCCATTCTGCGCGCTCCCGCAGCCCTGTGGAGAACGGCCAGCTGCCAGACCCGGCCAACTGGGGGGTAGCAGATGTCGTCAATTACTTCAAAGCAACAGGGTTTGAGGAGCAAGCCACTGCTTTTCAGGATCAGGTTAGATTTCTGCTTCATGTAACGTCAATAAAGCCATCCAAAAAAAAACAGAATGTCAAGCATTTCCCAATCCCTCTTGACAGGAAATCGACGGCAAGTCCCTGCTCCTGATGACACGTAATGATGTCCTGACGGGACTGTCAATAAAGCTGGGCCCGGCACTGAAGATCTACGAGTACCACGTGAAGCCGCTGCAAACTCAACACCTCAAGAGCAACGCCTCGTAGCACCACAGGCCGGCCCGACCACCCCCCCTACCCCCACCCCTCGATGACAATCAACGTGTCAGGAGACCCCAGGTTAGCTGCCGCTTCACAAAGACTCCTCTGGCCACAGTGGCACCTTAACGGGAAGACAGGAACGATTTGAATGCTGTATGTTTGTATAAGTGTGGACCCTAAAAGTGGGTTGTTCACGGGGTCCACTCAGCTGTTTACCCTTTCAGCCATTCTTATTTCTGCTGCTTGAAATATGTATTTTATGTTTTGTTTTTTATTTAAAAAGAAGGAATTCTGGGGAGGGTATTCTGCTGGTAGGATTTGTGAGCGTGTCTGTTTGTGTGTGTTTGTGCGTGCGAAGTGAATTGACCTATGTTGGTTTTAAAAAAAAAAAAAGTATTTGTATTTAAGATCATATTATATAGTTGAAAAATGTGTATGTTCCGTCGTATGTGAACACTTTGATACGTAAAGAAACTTATCTGATGCATCCCATTTTGCCCTAAGATCAGTTTTTATGCTCTAAACTGCACAGCTGAGTCTATAAGTTGTTCATAGCATGCTACAATGAAGCATCTCTGTTTTTCCCCAGACACGAGAAGCAGACTGAATGCTCCATTTTCCTGCACTCCTACTGTATCTAGGCTATAAGTTCTTGATATGGAATAAATTCATGTGTATAGACCGAATCTCATTCATATGTTCTTAACCTGTGGTGCTTTCAGCATTGTCTCAAAGACAAGTGTATTGAAGTGTGTGTATGACCAATGTATGTCCAACGTAACACTGGAGTTTGAATTTCTGAAGATTTGCAATAAACGGTGCTCTTTTCTCACCAAAGAACACTATTGTTTCACAAAATTATTTATAGGGGATTGCTTTTCATTAGTCATGTTTTATTGCACATTCACATTACGTGGTTTTGGATCATGGCTTTACAAATGGTAGTCGTTTAAGAGAGACTCATCGATGAAACAGTTGAGTTTGTGCCGCTGTCCTCACAGCTTGGCTAGCTGTCTCCTGCGCACTGTCCCTGTGATGTTGCCGGAGGGGTTATCCAGTGGCAGAAGAACCTATCAGGGGGAAAACGTGTTGATAATAATTATGCCATAACTAAACAAATCGAGATGAGTTGTCATAATACAATGTTTTTGGCACACGTACCTCGTCCTTGTTTGTTAGGCCCATTTTTGTCATGTCGATGGTGAAGTAATGCTCATTGGGCATGACGATCTCTATCTCATCCACCTGAAAGACAGTAGACGTATTATGCTTCATGTCACCTCACAGACAGCCTCACTCATTTCATTGATACCACACAGTGACTGTACTCATGTTTAAATGAGTGGCAGGTGTGAATGAAGCGTGCAAGTGTGAATGAAGGGGCTTATAATTCACTGTCTACATGTATTCACTGACTTCTGCTTTGTTTTGTTTTTCTCAACAGTTAAATTTGAAGTTTAACATCATCTCAACTCATTTCACAACATATGACTGTGGGGAAATGGAGTGTTTGTTGCTTTCGCGATGTGATCGGTAATCGTACCTCAGGAACTCGATCCAGGACCAGAACCTGTGTGTCGTAAAGGGTCTTTTGCACGGAGGGCGAGTACTCTCCGCGATCGTAGGGGCCAGCAAACTTCTCAATGATCGTCTCTTTAACACATTTCCTGCAAGGAGAGTTGTGTTCTTATCATTAGATGTAGGACGGACGGTTGTTTTTTTGTTGTTTTCAGGATTTTTTGAACATACAACACTGTTTTTTGAGCATTCTCACTTCTATTTTGTGTTCTTTCTTTAAAGCACAAAGAAAGACATCAGTTGCTTGCATTGCATCGCAGCACAGTGCACCCTGACACATGAGGAACTGCAGGATCTCACATTATAGGATGTGGTCAGCTTATACTGATAAGTTATTTCTTCTTTTATATCAGTTTCTCCTCTGTGACAGAATAGGAGCTCATCAAACTATTGATTCCACCATAGACATTTACTTCTACATTATTAACTTATTAATGTTTCATAAACACTTATTCAAATTACCATGCAGCGTCAAAGTTGACATTGTGAATCCTGTTGTAGCGCCACCTGGCGTAGACGGAGGTGCAGAAACACCTGTCCTTGGCTTCCTGCAGGGTAGTGAAGCGGTCTCGGAGGAAGCCCACAAACCCAGACTGGGTGGTCTTCAGCACCTTCATGTTCTTCACCCCGCTGTGGAGCACTGGGGCACCTGAGGGAGTCACACAGCTGGTGAGAATGCAAATGACCTTTATAAACACATCAGCACATCACAGGGCACCCTGGACGCCTGCAGGATGTACTCTCTGTGTAAAACGATGCATGTGAGCTCTAGTGTCTCTGTAGGAGCGGAGTTTATAATGAATTTCACTCGACAGTCATGTCAAACTGACTTCAAAAATGTGTAAAGTGTGTGTGTATATGTGTCCGTGTGCATGCGTGATCCTGTGTGTTTTCTGCTCACCATTCAGATTCTGTTCCACATCACAGAAGCGCCAAGCTTCTGGGCTGAAGATAAATGCATGAACATGCTCCGTTCCATTCTTAAAAATAAAACACACACAAAAAAAACACAACCCACAAGATATTATATTCCGCATCCTCTTTCACAAGTCTGTCATCACGCTCATCAGGGGAAAACCAGGTTTAAAAAAAAAACACAGGACCAGCAATATTTTATTTGCGAACTCATTGAAGTGCCTTTAAAGGCAACATATTGCTTTGATTTTAAAAGACGAGCAAAATCTGAGAAATCACCCACTATTCTTGTTTTCTTCAGCTATTCAAAAGAAAATAAGGATATGTAGTGCATAGTAAAGCAGGAGGAGTCACTGAATTAATTCTTTATTTTACCTTCTCCAGCCTCCTCCATGGAGCCTCCTCCATGTAAACCTTGGCTCTCAGCACATGGTTGAAAGAGGTGAGAAAGTGATGACAGATATCCAGGGAAAACTGCTCAATTGTCTTTATCTAAAGAGACACATAACACACACAAAAAAAAACAAAAAACAGTGTTATTAGTTGTTGAATGACATACTTTTAGTTTCACTTTCACCATAAAGTGCAGAGAGCGATCCGTGGTTATCAGTTCTGTAGCATCCTTAAACACAATATACTGTTCTCTTTCTTGGTTTACAGCATGTCCAAACATATAAAGACAGTAAGGCAAAGGTTTAAAACTGGTATCTGAGGTGTGGGGAGTTGGGCACAGGAATGGCCCCTAAAAAGAATCTTGAAAAAATGCCCTTTGCGAGTATTTTCTACTTTTCCTTCACACTGCTCTGGTTTTGAAACAGAGTTAAAAATCTACAAAGTTGCGCACAAGTAAAGCAAATACAACTTTACCCATGCTGTTGTGCTGTGTTAGCTGAGACAAAAATCCGAACAAGCAGGAATACAATGTGGGCTGGTTTTCCCTGTGCAGACTAAAACTAAACATCCACCCTGAACAGATTTTAAACAGGGAACTACAGCCAATTAGCACCATCGAGGTAGCATCTAATCCATTATTTCAATTAGGGCTCATTGTTGATCGGTAAATGAATCAGCTGTGGATGAGACATTTCATTTCATAATGAAAACCTGCAAGGAAAAACGTGATGGAGAACTCCTCAAGGCTGTAGAATTCATTCAGTTTACTTGCAAAATAAAAGTGTTTACAAAAGTTACTGTCAAATGAAGTTCTTTCCTTTTTGCTCAGCAGCTATGGGAAAAGTGCATGGTGCTCTACTTCAGTTTCACACACACACACACACACATGCTCAGCACCGCCCACAGCCGCAGTGATTGGCTGCTGGACAATCAAACAAATTCAATTGATTTTTTTTGGTGCCACTGCAGCTTAGAAATGAGCTGTGGAGTCTCAGTGGTTTAAAGCACTAGAATCCAGCCAGGACGTTTTGTTTGTGTCATCCCTCTCTCTTTCTTCATAATCTCTCCTGTCTTAACAAAAAATAGCTGTGAGAGGTTTCTGTACATTGGACTCCGTAATTCCCTGCTACACCCCTGTGGGTTGTTTCTGACTCAGCTCTTGCCAGCAGAGGTGGAGACGTACCCCCTTGAGTTTGGCCAGGCCGTGCACAGTGTTCTTGATGGTGTCGGTGGGGATGATGTCTGAGTTGTCTCCGGCTAGGTAGTCCTTCCGGGTTTTGAGCGTGAGCTGCACGTCAGCCTTCAGCTCGATGATGTAGTGCTGGCTGCCCTCCCTCCTGATGTACAGCACCTTCACCGTGTTTTTGCCGTAGCCTGTCCGCACAAACTCCACGTTCTGCACACAAACGCGTCAGGTCAGCAAGGACTCAAGGATCAGCAGAGCATATCAACAAAGTAATGACTGACAAATATATAAACTCTGATTTCATTTGCAGTGTGTGATGCTAGATATATAATGTCATTATGATAGTTATTTTAATTTGATAATTACTCCCCTTCCCCTTCTTGCTAAGAAATACGATTGGGGCTATTTGTGTTCAATCTGATTTCAATATTTATGCAGACTACTTGATTTTGTATTTTTACCTGAGCGTTCTGGATCTACACCCTTCAAACACTGGCACCAAAAGGCCTTAATGATGAATTACTTTTGAGCTGAGGTCTCGTGCATTCTTATTATAAGTTCCTCTTTTTTGCTTCTCTTTTTCTCTGTATTTAAACTATGTATTGCATCTGTTGCCATTTTTCTGACTGTAATCATTAGCCATTACCTTTTATTAGGACCTAATGTATTCAGTCACAACTTTTTATATATAAAAAATGTTTTGAGTGTTTTTGCTTGACTGTATCGTACAGTCTCTCCCTATGTGTATTGATACTGCCCTGATTGTATATTGATATTGAGTATGTGAATGTTTATATCAGATGTGTGTAAAAAGTGATTGCTTGGAGTCACACAGCCACTCCTATTTAAGATGGCCTCTTTTGTTGGCACAAACATTTGCTTGAAAAAGGTCTATGACCAAAACGTCGCAATAAACTCTTTGTTCTGGATGTTGGCCAGTGTGCGGGAATTTATCCTTCTATCTGAAGAAGGTGCATATTTTTAAGCATTTAAGTTTGGACATTTCTCAGTAAGAGTGCACTGCATCTAGTTTGAATTAAGGTGGCACGTCTTCCACTGGTTGCATTAGTACAGTCCTTTTCTGCAACATTCATCCATCCTTGTCACCTTTTGTTGACTTCAGTCTTAATGACGCTATTATTATATATATTATAATGGAAGACATCACAAGAAATCTGAAAAAATAAACATGGACAGATTTATGAGGATTATGCAACAGCTTTTTGGCTGTCTTCCAAAGGGATCATTGACAGCTATCTCAGAAGAGTAGTCTTAAGACACTGAAATCAAAACTTGCACTGAAACTGGAGAATATGACATTAGTAATGTTTCACTATCATGAGACGTGACCGTGAGCTTGTCCTCAGATAGACACTCCATGGTCATTGACCCCACCAATGAGACAAACGCATGTGCTGAATCATACACATAATTAGTCAAAAATAAATCGCCTGTTGTTTTTAGGACATTTCCTGCTATATTTATAACATGATGAAGTTGTTTACCTGAGCTGAAGCGCTTGCCATGATATCTGTCTTTCCTGGTCTCTCTCCCAGATGTTGCCCTCTGTCCTGTCTCTGACAACAGGTATCTTTCCAAATGGAGCAGGATTTTGTAGACAGGGCGGTGCTTGTGTATTTTGTCTTGCGCACACAGCGTTAGGCCAAGTTCAGTCATGAATTGTTAAGCCTAGACTTACAGGCTTAACAGGACAGACTTGTTAAATGTGAACATGTAAACAGTAATCACTGACTGTAGCATTTTAGTGGTGAATATCATCTGAGAGGTGCCTTAAGTCAATTTTGAGATGTAGCTTAACACTCTGTGTCAAGTGTTTCTGGTCATAGATCTGTAGAAATATTGTTTTTTGAAGCATATCATGGCCACTGTCATTCCTAATTATGTGTCAGTTGCACTATGTTGCACTATGCTGTCACTATGTTGACATTTGAGGACTGAAGAATTGCATTTTTCAGTGATTGGATGATGAGCGTTTTGTTCGGGAAATAGCTCAGAAACCCCCCTTTAGTGTCAATATACCTGGAAAACCAGACTTCCTCTGTATGGTCTCACTCTCTAGTTTGTGGTTGTAACATTTCATGAGGCTGTGATTATCCTAGAGGTCACTATAGGTCATTCTATACATTGACATCAAGTTTCAAATGGTCTCAATACAATGAAATGGCTCCTATGGAGGCTAACATCATCATACATGAATCAGTACACCATTTTACAACAGACCAAAAGAACACATGTGGACTGCAGGGTTTGTAGCCCAAACTGCATGGCATTAGCATGAGGTGGGCATGTCTGCAAAGGGGAGAGCCGTGGCTGCCCAGAGAACCCATTTTCATTCAGAGATCTGGAGGTCAGAGGTCAAGGGACCCCGCTGGAAAAAGCCATGCCAGTTTTTCCCTCACCCTTGCCAGCAACCTAGCATGACATACAGGTATCAGTGGATTCCTTAAGTATCTAGTTTCATATGATATCAGTATCACTCTAGCTGTAAAACCAGGCCTGCTGCTGCCTCTAAAAGACAATACGTAGACAATAGACCTGATGAGCAAAGAATTCATTCATTCTTGTTGAGACTTGGATTTTTCGTGGACTGGAGGCCAGCCAATTAGAGGGAGTTTTTTTTTTCTCTTGATGGGAAATTTTGTGGGATATTGTCTGGTTAACTAGAAACGCTGCAGGCTGAAACATGCAGCAAGAGAGGGAAGGGAATTTGTTGACACATTGAGCCATCCAGTGCCATTCCTGGGAATTGGTCAGAGTATCTACGTATTGATGAGAACAAAGCTGAGCTGTTCTCCTTCCTGGCAACTTGTGTTACATCCCCTTCCACTGAGAAACAGGTAATCAGCACTCATGATGCTGCTTGCCTTTACTGGTTGTGACACTGTGTCATCATTTGGAGGCAGGGGCAAGAAGACGACATGGGATACATGGAAGAACTTCAGTGATGTGACTCGTGCCTTCTGTGCCTTGGCCACCACACCAGACACCGTAGATGACTGGATGGATCCTCTTGAGTGATTTGTGGTTTTGCTGAATGACCGCACTAGCAGCTAGGAATCACAGAAGCAGCTGTTCACCCAGAAAGGTAGAACGATTGGTAGACTCCCCCCCAACACAAGCAGTACTACATACAAAGAGGGCAGCCTACCAAGCTGGTCACTGCTGGGGACAGGCCATGGTTGCAGTCCCTGAACTTCCCTCCCCAGGTGACTGGGGGTGGAAGAGGAAGGACACAGAATGAATGAATGAATGAATGAATGAATGAATGAATGAATGAATAATTTAACCCACTTTTTTACACCTGTAAAATGTGTCATGTGACAACAAAGTTGCTGCTGATTCTGACAGGTGGATGGGAAGTTGACTGGACCACACGACCAGAAGCAAGCCTGGCATGTTGCGACCTCCTCCACTGTGGCTGCAAAAAGGTGCTGTGGAAGATGCAAATGTGCCAAAGCAGCACTTCAGTGCACTGCCCTTTGCTACTGTGGTGGACTGTGTCATCATACACAACTTTGTGTTGTCACACTTTCTTTCCTCTTTGGCTTTATTATAAATGCCTTTAGGCTAAATGGTATCCTGTCTCTGTGCTGCTGTATAGTTCCACTTTGGCCATTGCCATAACACACATGCATTTCATGGCATATCTGTCAACATCTTAGAAAACATGTACAGTATTATACTCTACCGAAATACATATTTTGATGGTCTATTATTTAATTAACTGAATGGCGGAAATATGTAGTTAGGTAGTTGATAGCATGTTTTAAATAGTACCACTGTATTCCTCATCCTTGAAAATGTAGGATTCGCCACCAGGATCAAGATCCTAGGTGGTCTAGAACCTGAGTTACAGGTAAAATCACAGCAGGTGGCAGCCATTTTGAAAAATGGTTGCCACGGTTACCACGGGACAAATCTGTGATGGCCCTATAGCCAAAAATGATCCTTAGGGCACGCTCTAACAGTGTGCCAGATTTCATGCTTGTATCGTGAAGTGCACGATTTTTTGCATAGCCGCTGGACTAACAAGAGAATGTCATTAAGAATACATTTTTTTGATGTGATCTCATCATCTCAATTGGTATTTTGCTGTTTTATGTTATAATTAATCTTGTGTTTTTCATGTTTAATTGCTGTTGAGCACTCTCTCATGTTACTGTGTTACTATCTACAGTGTGTTTTACTATCATACCTTTTTGTGAATTTGTTTTTCATGTATCGTGTCAAGTATTTTTTGAAGTATTGTGTGCATGGCATGTAGTTTCACTTATTTACCTGCTAATATAAAAAATTGAAACAAACATCTTATTTGATCGATTTACATCAATGTTAAAAAATAGAAACCAAAGTAAAAAGAAATTGAAAAAGACTTTCATTTCAGTGTGGTTCAAACTTGTCACACTTCCTTTAAAGCTGTAAGGTTTGCCTTTTTTGTCTTGGGTGTGTAACCACAGGGTTTCCAGTTCAGTGCTTCAGCCAGTACTAGAAGACTGTGGTGTGAATGTATGCCACAATAAAAAAAAAAAAAACCTGAAGATGTACAGTGCTGAAAAAGGAAAACCCATCCCTGTATAAACAAAGAAAAAAACAAATAGTTTCAAGGTATTGGTGCACTGATCAAGAGGAGGCTGTGAACCCTCCTACCACTGATGATATTATCAACACCAATGATCCCCTAAATGAAAACCTGTGGTGCCTAAAAGATGTTCCCCTATCATGTGACCACATCTTATGACTTCCTGTGTGTCTCTCCAGCCAGCTGTGCTGGGTTCACTTTTAAAGCTGCTCAGCTACGAAACAAAAGATTTCAAAATCCCTTTTCTGTTCACTGCTTTGCTCACTCTGGCTGACACAGTGCTACACGATGTCCGCACGCTTCACTTTGGGCTTCCACATTATTGTGTTTTTATGCTGCACAGCGAATGGTGCACAGATTTCCTGTAGAAATGAGGCTGGTGAGCCTGTTGATTGGTGAGTTTATTTCATGAATTAAAATATGCTAACATACATACATACAACTTTAAATATCAAATCTGTGCAGAAAATTACTTATTAGTTCCTTATTTATTACTTAAATTACTTTCCTTAAATGAGTGCATTTAAAATACCCTTCAATACTAGACACACTCTCTCTTGAATACAGTAGAAAAATTAACATTTCTCTCTTACTGCGGCAGGTTTATTATCTACAAGCTGCCCAAGTATAAGATTGGAGGCACTGGCAGTGGAGTGGACTACATGTACCTGGACTCCTCGGCAGGGAGCTGGCAGAGGAGTAAATTCCTGGTTAACACCAGCCAAGGGGCCATAGGAAACACACTGAACCAGCTTTACATGGGACACGCTTACAAGGTGACACTGTGCGCCCTCTTTCCATGTGAAATTTATAAGCTCACTGTGATATATTCTTTAGATGGATACTGCCATAGTAATACAAGAGAGACTCTTGTATTTCTAATCATGCTGTTTCTGGTTCAGGTTTCCATGTAGACACAAACATGTTTTGAGGAACTGTCATGGCAAAGCTGAAACTGGAAATGAATTTGCTTCCCCAGCCCCATTAAGTCAATAACAAAGTCCCTCCACATAATGTTGCATTTGTGATACAAGCATTGCATGGTTTTTCAGTGAGTGCAAGGTCAGTGAAGTGATCAGGAACATGCAAAAGATGGAAAGAGGAGGGAAAACAGCAAAATCTCTTAAGGAATTAAATAGAACTGTATAACCAGAATTAGAATTAATGGTGCATGCTACACTCTTCTGTATCTAGTATCACAATGGATCTAAGTTTTTAACATCATTGTGTCACGCTTGACAACTGTTTGTATATTACAAGTGCAAATGCTTTGAAAAATGAAAAGTTGGCAAACTAAACTAAGCTTACTTCCTTTAGTCTAACAGCTCAGTCTATGCCCTCTACAACGATGCACCACCGGACGTGAAATACCAAAAAGGATATGGACATACTAAAGGTACTGAATATGCTCTTATTATTATTTTCTTTCTTTTTTTTTTTTTTTCTTTTTTTTTAGATTGATCAGTGCTTATAGTGGCTGTCCATTGTGCCCTTAGCATTCTATAGTTGAAGATTATACCTCACAAGAACAAATATCCCAATATCTAAAGAGACAGTGGTTTTATAACTATGTAATATGCGATATGTGCTTATGTGTGCACTGACATTGAACAGCAATATTTTCCCTTTGCCAGATATTTTGGTGCAGTTCACAATCTTCTCAAAACCTGGAAATGATTACATTAAATTTCCATAATTTTCCAGGCCAGTCAGACCTATACAGGAATGCTAATTTAACTTGTCCCGCTCTGTTGTACTCAGAGAGAGGGCGACTGAGGATATACCAGGAGACTGAGGATATACCTGAGGACTGAGGATATACCACACACACCTTGTGTGTGTGTGTTTCTTTTTGCAATCTTATGCACTCAGTGACCTGTGTATATTATGGGTATCTGACACTGGGCCACATGCTGCAACATTCTCTGACAATTCTTTTATATTTTCTCTTATTTTCCTGATAATAAGAGAGGTTAACTTCAGATTCACTAAACGTTCTTAACAATCCAAAGCTGCCACCAGGCGTGCTGAATGATGGATCCCACCTGTTCATAAACTGGAGGTGTGGGTCTGAGCATTTATTATTAGTATAAGGAAACAGCCCCTAAATACTAACATTAGTTCAGCTGTTGTGCCCTTTGCAAACTATGCTGACACAAGCCCAAGACGTGGAGGTGCCACCAAACAGCAGCTGAGCTGATTGTGATTTTGCAGTTTGTGCTGAGCCAGCTCAAATTTCCCCTCTTGGAAAAATAAAGTTCCAGACTGAACATTTTACATTCTGGAGCATCAGAACTGGCATTGTACAAGAGTCAAAAAGCTATGGTTAAAAAAAAAAAACTGTGAAAGTCGTCACAACGCAGGTCGTACATTTGCTGAAATAAAATGAAAACGGTTCAGTGTTAAAATGGAGACCAAAAACACACACTACCCAAGCGGAGCGCTGCATGGTGACAACGCGGGGCGGGGCAGTTTCTGAAGCCACGACACCGTCAGAGATACAGTTCTTCTGTAGAAATACTCTAAAATTCATGTATGCATATATAGTCTGTAGGCTTTTTTTGCTGTTA
This sequence comes from Myripristis murdjan, assembly GCF_902150065.1. Taxonomy (NCBI): domain Eukaryota; kingdom Metazoa; phylum Chordata; class Actinopteri; order Holocentriformes; family Holocentridae; genus Myripristis; species Myripristis murdjan. The sequence continues at coordinate 6,650,421 of NC_043983.1, read as the reverse complement.
TTTCAACAAGCTCTCAAATGTCTACATCCAAATATTCTCATTTTAATAATTTAATCCTTATAATTACTCTAAAACATAAAATCGAAATATCTACATACGATTATGCCTTGACATTTCATGCATTTGTCTCCATATGTTGGACAAGCAATTTGTGGACTGTGACAAAGAGTACGCTGTTTCTTATCTTGGCGAGTGTGCTTTTGACCACCAGTCAACTTTTCTCTTACATAAGAGGAAAGCAAAAATAAGAAGGTACTGGCGAATCCCAGAAACCAATGGGTACTCACAAAACGACAAGAAGTCGCGGATACAAACAAAACTAAGGGGACAGTTATTCGTATCTCGCTTCCTGCATCTGGACCATCATACGTATACTGTATTTGCGTTCCAGCTTTGTGGAATACAGATTGCCATATGATACAATGATTTTGCAGAACAGAGCAGATCAATACGGTTTTGGTGTCAGGGGGAGGAAACGGGGCAAAGAGCATCCCTGTGATAACCGCTGTTGACTCTGGATCACTGACCAACCTGAAATGACTTTGATGGAAAGCACGCAGGCACTGTGTGTGTGTGCATGTGTGTATGTGCTCACGTATATTGGTGTGTGTGTGTGTGTGTGTGTGTGTCCTGCAGGGATGCTGTTCTTTGACCACTCTCAGGGTTTCTGGTTGTCCCACAGCATTCCCCATTTCCCCTCATTCCCGGAGAGGGGCTACCTTTACCCCTCCTCTGGTAAAGTCTACGGCCAGACAGCTCTCTGCATGACCTATGAGTACGGCCAGTTCCCCCTCATCGGTGAGTGAATGCTCATGAAGCAACAGCCCTTGACTTACTGCACCTCAGTGCCCACTCCTGTCCAACTTCCTCTTACAAAATCCTGTGTTTGCTGAAAAACATCTTTACACACTGATGGACCAAGGCCATCAGTAACTCCTATGCCTGTTTTTATGTAATATGCGCAATGCAGTGATGCCACATAAACACCACTGTGCAATGGATCAGGCGATTAATTTTTCCAGTGATGTCATGAAATTCTCACGTGAGAATTCAAGTGGTTCAGACCAATCGGTGTCCCATTGGCAATACATGGGTGGATTATGTGTGATGATAGCAAGCTTACTTTACTTTTAAATTGGCAATATATAATTTTCCAACCCTTTTAGGTAACATTTAAACACAGAAATTTTCCAGACTCATTTTGATTGTGGCTACTAGTAATATTGCCATGTAGCCTCTGAATAAATAGTCCAGTGTATCATTTAGTATTCTCTCATGTATTTCATTTTGTCTGCTTTCTGACGGATGCTCCTTTCCCTCCAGTGCAGCAGATGGTGTACCTTTACCCACGTCTCTATAACTGCTCTGTGCCTGCTCCATTTTTGGCTGATCTGGCGCTGCTGGCCCAGTTATGCAAGGGCTCCAAACCGCCACTGGCCTCCACGAGGAGAAGGCAAGAGCTTGTCTCAGCCCGAGGGGAGAAGTTTGTCAGCTTCGCCAAATCAGAGCGCTTTGTGGATGGTAAGGTATTCCTCATGCGCTTGCGGGTCATTTGCATTTTCGATGTTAATGCCATTAAGTTCCTGTTTCAGTGCCAGACAAAATATTTTGACATTTGCCCTAAAATGAGTAGCACAAAAAATTGCAGAAAATTTTACAGCACAATTAAACAGTTAGGTTAGTCAACAAGTCCACAAAATTTTAGAACTTTGTGAAAGTGTCTGCTGTCTTATTACACAATTTACACAAAACAATGAAATGTGCAAGCACAGGCCACTAACCAACACTTCTCCAAAACTAGTAAATTAGATGATATCAGCAAAATATACTCTCAAACATAAAATTTTGTTTATTGTTTTTTTTTCTTTTATTTAAGTGTCATGCTTCAATTTCAGAAGCCCAGCCCGTATGGACTTATAAGACACTGCTGTACACATTACAAACCATGCTCAAACATACAACAACAACAAAAAAAAAAAAAACGCATCAGAATAAATCAGGAATACAAAGTCAAATCCAAATCCAGGCACATCCAAAATATGCCCCTCAGGTTATGCATTAATTAAACAAAAATATGCTGCCCTCTATTCCAGGCCTTAGAAATAAAATTTGCAGTGTTAAATACTTCAGCATTAAAGAGCCATTTCAGTTTCTGGCCATCATCGACCCAGAATAGCTCAGGTTTTTGGTTTTGCATGGCCTCAAATAAAGGAACCCTCAAGTCATCATACAGGGTGCAATAAAACATAAAATGAAATTCATTTTCAACATCTTTTAAATCACAGACGTTACAAATCGTTACATTACAAATTCTTTATTTATTTATTTGATTCATTTATCTATATATATGTATCCATTCATTCATTTATTTATTTGAATTTATTTTATTTTACCAATAAGTATTTTTTTGGTGATTTAGGTGACATGTGCCAAGGGATCAGGATCACTGCTGTGTTGCACATGTCACTTGTCAGTCAAACAGTGTCTCCAGTGCAGTGATGTCTTCTCCCCTTGATTTTCTCTTGAGGTAGTCTGAGTTGCTTGAACTGGCAATCTTTTTTTTTTTTGTCCTCTTTCTTTGTCGCTGCTCGTGTGAACTAGCCGCCTCTTTCTTTTATTCATCATCACTTCAGCATCACTTCCTGTGCAGCAGAGGGTTTTTCCCAGTAAAGACCCGACAGACACAGGTGTTCAGAGCTGGAAATGTAGAAGCTCTCATGAACCGTTTGAATGTTGAACCACTTTTTACGATCAGTCAGTCACAGTTAGGGAGCAGAACATGTGCTCGAATAACCCAAAGAGCCTCACCCGGCACAGGTCTTTATGTTTAAACCGTGTTTTATGATAATGAAAGTGCTATATAAACTATAACTCACTGTTGTCCATGCAGATATCTATGCAGGCTGGGTGGCACAGGTCCTGGACACCGACCTGCTGGTGGAGACCTGGCAGAGAGACCACGAGCTGCCCTCCAACTGCTCCCTCCCCAAACACACCATGAACGTCAGGAGGGTGCGGCTGCCCGGCCCGGTCCTGTTCCAGTCCCACGACGACCACTCAAAGTGGTGTGTGTCCTGGGCTTATGAGGACCAGCTCACCTGCCTGGGGGATATGAACAGGGAGAGGACCCAGGCGTGGCGTTCTGGAGGACTGGTGTGCTCCCGCGACCCGGTCATTTACAAGGCCTTCCGACAGGCCGTGGACTGGTACATCGGCTGCAAGTGACAGAGCAAGGCACAATACATGAGAGAGGAGCACTCTAACTATGGAACTGTGGGCTCATTTTGAAAAACAGCATGTCAGGTGCAAGCACTTGACACACACCCATGACAGTTTTCCTGTAGTCACACCTGGGCTGAGGAACTCTATATAGCCAGCAAATTCAGGAACAACAACCACAATGGCCTTAATTAAGCAAGCAGGCCATCTGCTTTTTTTTTTTTTTTTTTTTTTGCAAACTGCAAAAAAAAAAAAAAAAAGAAAAAAAAAGAAAATGAAAAATCCCCCAATTATGTATTCAAACTGAAAACAGCCCCATGTTCCTTCAACATAAAAAGAGGAACAACATCCATACCTGTGGTTAGAATATTAACAAAAATATATAATCTGATGGTGAAGTTATGAAATGGTGTTCATGGACAAGTGTGTGAGATTGTGAGAGTTCCATGGTAAAAATGTGTGTGCATGTGTGGGTGTGTATACATGCTTGTGTGTGTGAGAGAGAGGGAGGGGCATCTTTACCCTGAACAATCTTATTTTGTGATTTTATTGTGTCGTGTGAAGAATGAAGAATTAGGAAATATGAGGTGACCACATCTCAATTAATAAAGATGCAAAATTCAAGCTCATTGCAGTTGTTATTACTAAATCCGATTTACCAAACACTTCGCCCTATCATCAGCCATCGTGCCCCCCACTGTAAGAGCCAGAGATACTTGTGTAGCGGGTTCCTTACTGGTCCACTGCAGAACTGTTTGGGGTAAAGAGCATGGCCTAGTGGTTACAGAGAATGTCTAATGACTTATATGGGCTGGAATCAGTACACAGGCACTGTTCTGTTTGGGGTCTCTTGTGGGGAAATAAATATGTATATATACGTGTGTGTTTGTGTGTGTGTATGTGTGTGTTTTTCAAGGAAGATTTCCCTCAGATGTTCCTAATTGTAGAACCCCTGATGGTTCCTTGTGGAGCCTTTTCTTCGTACAGTGCCTGTTTACATATGATGTCTGACTTGTGAACGTTGCCGTGCAGTGAGACATCGCTCTCCTTTCCCATCAGAATGAGCTGAACACAACGCTGCATCAAGAACAGCACCAGACATTTATAAACCCTGGGTTGTGTCATACACTGTGAACTTCCTGGATTCCTCCCCAGGGCTGTGGCCTTTGGGGGTCTCGCCTGCTTCCTGCTCCTCCTCAGCAACTCCTCCAACATTTCATGTGTGCACAGCACTGGCAGACATCAGCTCAAGTAAAGGGCTGAGAGAGCTCGTATATGCTCACTGAGGGCTATTTTGCCTGACCTATCTCTGGTAGGTTATCTGCTGCCTTCATGGGGGAACAGGTCTCTGTTGCAGGCCTATTGCAGTAAAATATGTTTAAAAAAAAAAAAAAAAAAAAAAAACAAGGAGAAAAACAGAGGAGAAAAAATCTACAGAAACTGATTTACAGAAACAAATAGAAATTTAATATAAAGGCAGAAAGACAATAATAAAACATATGTTGATATCCCTAAAAGCCCCAAGGATGATAGAAGGGAAAGAGTAAGTTTTTAGCCTGGACACTGTCAGTAACAGCAACAGAAAACACACAGTCGCCTTTACGCAAGTACATGACCCAGATGTGGAATTATATGAATGGCCAGCTAACCACTTTATTTTGATATGCTCAAACAAAATTTACAAGCTTATTGCAGGAAAGAGCAGCTACAATTATCATTCTTCTAAGAATAATTATGTCGGCTATGTAGGCTGAGACAAATGCGGTCGCTTGAATACTTTTTAATACCTAAAAACATGCAGTATTGTTAACCCATTCAGAGCCTAGTTATGTTCCAAACACACAAGAATTATAATGGTAATGGTAGATTTTAAATGCACTCATAGTAAAAATGACAATAACTAGTTTTAAAATACTTTTTTTCTGTAAAAGCATGAGTTTACTTATTTTTCATCAATGCATATCAGTGAATAAAGTGGTTCTTTAAAACACATTGCATATATATACTGAGCAAAAAAAAAAAAAGTTCTGCATCGCTTTTTCAGTCTATAATTTCTCCCCTTTATTTATACCCAATAGTGTTGTATCTTATACCATTGTAAAGCCTGATTCGTCCTCTTTCTAATGAGATACAACTTGTAAGGATCCTGCATTTCTGGAATGAGTGACACTGGTAATTGTGTGGGAAGCAACCTTTTTTTTTTTTTTTTTTTTTTTTTTGAGAAAATCCCCTGCAATATTTTCTCAGTTGATCATTTCTCCCATGTAACAATACCGATTGATGTTGTCTTTTATACTGTTTGAAAGCCTGATTAGTCCCCTTTTCAATGAGAAATAAGTTGTAAGGATTGTCAGTTGATTGATATGACCAACATGGCTAAACATGGCTTATTTTAACAAATATATTGATAAAAAAAAATGCAGTGAAAGAGAAATTATCTATGTAATCCAAGACCTCACAGCATCCATGGATTCCACTCATAATTAATAGCTCTGTATAAAGACGTTTAGGAATGAGGAACGATTAAGTAGATGTAATTTTATGAGCGTGCAGGTTTGGCTGGATGTGAGATACAAAATAGAGGCTGAACCAATGGACTGTGATTTATTAAAGCAGTGGAGGAAGAAGCTGGAGATCTCACAGTAAAAACTGAAAACAGGACGGAAACATGTGGCTGGGATAGTGGGATATATTTATAGAGTGTTTAAAATTTTGGTTAACTATTAAGAAGTGAGATGTCTGTAAATGGATTGTTTTGCTCCTGTTGTTTTAACTGTTAAACTATTTTAATACAATATGTGTAATGACAGCTACTGAATAAAATGTTTGTTATCACTGGTAAGTAATCATGTGGTAACATGATTGGTAAGTAATTATGTTATCAATTCAATAAAGAAGCAGTGTCACATCACAAATGAGAACAAAGATAATTGCGGCTTTACATTTTGGCAAATAATGGCAATGAGACGTACAATTGCTCCTTATTGTAATTCAGTTTTTTTAAAAATAAGATTACCTCTTTTTTTTCATCATATGCCTGATTAAATTTGAATAAAACCTGTCTTTTCTTAATTTGATTTTATAACTTTAAGGCTTACAGTTTGGCCTGATGGTGGCGCCAGAGAAGTCATAGGGTCACCAAAATCATTAAGGAACTTTTTCCAGGAGTCATAAAGGTGGAAAGCAACTTTTAAAAGACATGAAAACGGCATTTGAGTTATCACATTCACAGCCAGAATCTGCAGCGGCAATCCATAATGTCCTCAACATCTTTATTTTGAGGATATAATAATAATAACAGTTCTTATTATGTTTGTTTTACAGGACAATGTGGTGATTCCTTACAGGTGGTGGGATCTGCTGGGGTGTGTGAGAGCTGATGTGAAATGCAGAAATGATCTAGGAAACAAGGTGGACTGGCTGGTGGAGATTTTGAGCTCTGAAAACTGTCACTATAGGGGATATTGTTCTTCATAGCAAACCACATCCTTTCCACCGCCCCTCGCTCTGTGAACTGGTGAAGCCAACCTTTTTAAATGACAGTCATGTCAAGTACCAAGGTAGCAGCCCATTCTAAACAAGATAATGTACAATGTCAGCACACTGGTTTTTAGGATAACAGAAATGATTTTTGCTTTGTATCACTAGTGAGTTTCCTATGCTTCAAAACAATGATGCTGGATCTCTTCCTTCTCTATCTGTAGCACCTCGGCTGCTAACTTCACTGATCCAGCTTCTCTGAGCGCTCGCATGAAAATAGTAGGTCTAGTAGTGAAAGGTAGTCGAATGCTGACATTCATTTTAGCTCCGTGTTGGCCTGATGAGGATTTCTTTGTCTTAATAACTAACAGAATCTCAGTTTCAGCTGTCAAACCTATGTGACTGTTACAAATTTTGAAAAAGATGAAAGTTTTTTTTTCCTAAATTCTCCAAAACAGTCATTTGGATATAACTCCACTTCTGCCCCCCGGCACCCTGGGACTTTTGATGCACCTACAAACCAGTTATATGTTTAGTCAGGGCCATCCTCATTTTGTGTGAGCACTACTTGTTTCAAAGCAGAGCTTAGCAAATCCTGAACCACCAGGTTTAGGATTTAGCCCCAGGAGATCAGCCATTAGTGCAGGCCATTAGAGGACCGAGCCCGTACGACATAGAGCCCAGATCAGATGAGCTGAAACAGCAACGTATGAACTGCAAGTCCAGCACAGGAAACAAGGGCGATTCCACATATACTTTGTGATATTTTAATGTTATAAAATGCCAAAAAAAAAAAAAAAAAAAAAAAAAAATTGCACATAGTAACATAGCAACGTAAGATGCACAAACTACAAACTGCTGGTGTTGGCTTCTCTCTACATTGCTAGGTATATTTTCTGCAAGTTGCCCCTTACAGAGGGCAGTGGTTTGAAATATCACTGTCAAGTCAGTGGATTGTAAAACTTCCTAAGCATTACATAATAGTTGATGTTTTGCTGTTTTTCTTCTAAAAGGGGTTGTGATGTTGGGCAAAAACACTGGAGTTTGGTTGAAACACAGTACACCAAAGTTTCCTGGGACAGACATGAGACATTTCGGGCCTAATACTGGAAACCCGAATGCCCAAACATTCATCTGTATGACCTACTCCTATGAGCAATTCAAAAACATCAGTACGTTAATGCCAGTTATATCGTCTGATTGTTCTGCCTATGCTGTCGCACTTTGCCAATGCTATTTGCTGATAGTGATAATGTTGCAACTAAAACTTTTCCCCCTTAATTCTCAGCTTTGCAGCACAAGTATATCCATAATTTTTCTTTTGAAAAACATATCCCAAGCATAGCGAGGGCTATGGTGGAGAGTTTAGGAAAATGGACCAACAACACCACCTGGGGAATTTCGCCCTGGGAATTAAAGGTGTAACTTCTTTTAAATATTTGATGTTATGACTGATGAGGCACACAGACCCATTACTGAAAGGAGGACAGAGACTTGATTCCAAAATAAAAGCTTGCAAGAAAATAATTTCAAGGAGATGCAGGGACAGGAGCTGTTGATGAAAAGAAAGGAAAGGATTAATAATCAAAATAACTACCGAAAACCAGTAGAAGGAATAATATTATTACTTTATTATAGTTACACTAAAAAGGGCCTCAACTTTAAAACTATGCTTGTGTATGCTTGTCTTGTCCATTTTTCAGCTGAGTGGAATTGAGATCAGGTGAAATGCAGGTGAAACAAAAAGCCAGACAAATTGGGTGTGGCCCTGCCCATCCCCTCTTTGAAGAATTTAAAAAACTACCCTCAATTCTATAGAGCCGCTGCAGCGTTTGAAGAAAAAAAAAAAAAAAAACATCTTTCATACCCAGTGCCATAACTCTGCTCATCTAGTTAACACTGTTCGCACTGGAGCCATGTCTGTCGTCTGCACTCTGCATGTTGTGTTTTGATTATTATATGGATTGTGATTTGCTGCGACGTGTTTTATCCAACTTGTGAAGCTGAGGGCACATTTCCACATCTATAGGCAATAAAGATTATTATCTATTATCTATCATATCCAGCCTCCAGATCTATTTCAATGTTTCACTGTCTAATCAGATCTACTCTTCTATATCCAGTGCAGATTTTCATTGTCAGTAACACAGCATTGGGTTTCCTGTGCACATGTAGATGTTTATTCTGGTCTCCTTCTCAGACACAGTGGATCAGTCTGAGTGGTGTGTGACTGATGTATTGAAGTCCACTGATGGCTGGACCTGCACTGCTGATATGAACAGCGAGGAGAATTTGAAGCCTCTCCTGACGAGACGCCGCATGCTCAAATGAAGGAACTCTAAAACTCCAGACAGTGATTATCTCTTACAACTGTTGGCATTATGACATTTTAAACCAGAAATCATGTTTTGGTGTTTTTGAACTGTGTGCTTTTGTGGCCCTCTAAATAATGTACCTTTAATCACTGAGAGACTGCAACATACTGTATATATGCAGCAGCCAAAATGATTGTTTTTAACATGAAGATTTTTAATACTAAGTGAATGTTGTCCTTCAGATGTAATCCTCTTTGTTAAAAAATATTCCTCTATGAATGGCAGTAGGCACTGTGGTAAAGTAACATCTTTCATGTTGCTCCAAGCTTTTGTCTAAATTGCAAAATATGATGTATATATATAGGAAAGAGCCACAGCAACAGCATTATCAGAATATGAACATGAGTTTTAAAAAAGAACAACAAGAAGAGGAAGAATAAAAAGAAGGAAGGAAAACAAAATAAGTAAAAGCAGCGTTGGCCTATTCAAGCCCATAGCTGTGATAAGGCAAGTTTTGGAGACATAACTACACTATAACTTATAGGACATGACTTTTATTTTGTTTATCACTTAAATTAACAATATCTTGGATCATTTCAATAGAAACCTGGTATAATAGAATACAACATAGGCAACAGTAGCACTGAATATGTTAGGAATTCAAAGAGTTATGTGATGTGTGTATTACTGTTTTGATCACTGACTAGAGGTCATAGTGAACCCATTTTAATTTATCACTACATTACTACTAGCAGAAATGATCAAGTGTATGTTGTCCATATTGTCAAGGTTGTTTAGCCCTGTACCAGTCAGGCCCTTTCTTAAACCCAAGTTAGCAGGGACAGGGGACCTTCAGGACGATGATAGGAGGATACCATAGCCATTCCCATGTTCAATTATGTGTCATAAGTTGTTGCAGCAGTTTTTATGATGATACCATTTGTTACAAATATTAAGTGCAAAATTTAACCATTCTTGACCACTTCAGAATTGATAAAAAAAAAAAAAAAAAAAGGACACCAAGACCTTGAGGAACACCATGGGAAAATCCATGTTTTGATTTGCTATCGAAAACCTTTGACATTCGGAGATTTCTACAAGAATTGCATTTTTTTCAGTGATTGGATGGCGATGATTCTGTGTTGGAAATTGCACAGAAACTCCCTCTATTGTCAATAAACCTAGGAAAACCAGACATCCTCCCTCTATAGTTTGTGGCTGTAAAGTCTGATGAGGCTGTGATTCTCCTAGAGGTCACTATAGGTCATTTTATACAGTGATATCAAGCTTCTCCCTGCAATGAAATGGATACTATAGGAACTAAAGGGTTAAATGGCCTAGTGCTCAGTCACGATAAAAAAAAAATTAAATAATAATAATAATAATAATAATAATAATAATAATAATAATAATAATAATATTTGAATGAATATTTTAAATTTTATTACCGGTAATTAAGCATTTCTACCATTTAGTTATTATATTATACCTATTTTATTAGATTGTCTTATAATGAAGTATTGGTTGTATTTATTTCCGCTCCTCCTCACCACTAGGTGGCAAACGTCTTAGCCCAAAACACAAACGTCATTTCCTGTACACCGGACGTGAGCACGGGAACAGACGGAACACGTGAAAAAGAAGTAAAAACACGGCCGGGGAGATGGACAGCACGGAGGCGCCCAAAAAGCAGGACAAAGGCAAGAAAAAGAAGACGAAGAAGCCGAAGAAAGACAGCACAGCTCAAGGCGAGAATGGCGACGCCAGCGCCGCTGAGAAAGCAGAGGGCGGACAGGCTGACAGCAGCTCGCAGGGAGCCGCCTTCCCCCCCACTTTCAGCCTGTCGGAGGTCAAGAATAAACAGCGCAGACACCTCATGTTCATGAAACTCAAGCAGGAGAAAAGAAAGGTAAGTATACACAGGGAGGGAGAGTGTGGGTGGGGGGAGTAGTATGGCTGTTTTGACCTCTGACCTCCAGATGTCTGGATGGAAATGGCCTAAACAGTCTTGGAGCTGCATCAGTTGGCTTTGACTGGAAAGCTGAGACTCTTGTGGATTCAATGAGCCACATTTGGTTCATGTCTGATGATGTTTGCCCCCATAGCAGACATTTCACTGTAGTGAGGCCATTTTTTGAAGCTTGATCACTGTATAAAATGACCTATAGTGACCTCTAGGGTGATCACAGCCTCATGAAACTTTACAGCCACAAACTAGAGAGCAAGGCCATTCAGAGGAAGTCTGGTTTTCCATGGCATATTTTTGGGTTGGGGAAAAAATTCATACAGCATAGTATCACAATATTTTTGTGTCAATATTGTATCGATACATGGACACTATGTATCGATATTGTATCACCAAGGATCTGACAGAGCTGGTCAGTCTGTCTCATTTTACTGCAATAAACATGATTTAATGGAGATGAAAAGAATTAAACATTTTTTATCTTGTTAGATAAAACAGATGTCGACAGAGTTTTCTTTTGCAGCATAATTTGCAGTCGACAAAAGAAATATATCGCAGTATATGTTATCGCAGTACTTGGTATATTGCAAAATGTTGAAAATCACAATACTCACGTATTGTGAGTTAAGTTGTGAGATAATATTGTATTGTGGGGCCTCTAATGATTCCCGCCCCTAGTATATTGACAACTAATCTAATCCAATCATCTAATTGACATGAAATCTCCAAATGTCGAAAGTTTTTGATACCAAATCAAAGCATGGATTTTTCAGTGGTGTTCCACAAGGCCTTTGTGTCCTAATGTGGAATTTTTGGCCATTTATCAACCCCAAAATAGCTGCAGCAACTTCATTACATGCTCCTATCTTAATGTTCTACACCTTATACACCTTATACACTCTAAATAAATGAAAAGATAAATAGGCGCCTAAGCAAAACAAAGTGTTTACTACAGATGTATGACTAGGAAAAGGCTGGAATGATACGGGGATAAGCACATAAATGATAGCTAAAAGGGTCAACCACACTGCCCTCTTCATATATGAGCATGTAATTAAGAGCTAAATGTTGTTCCTTTCATGTTTCAGCAAAAGATGCAGCTGAAGAAAAAGAGGAGAAAAGAAAGGGAGGCTTTAGGTGACAAGGTGAGTGCTGCTGTCCCTAAGCATTTGGCATACAGTGGGTCAGAGTCTGTAAGTCTGAGTTGGCACAAGGAAAAATATTAATGTCTATCTCAGTGTTTATTAAAAACTACCGTTGAGCACTTTTTCCTAACCGTAGGCACCACCTAAAGAAGTCCCCAAAACGATAGAGAACCAGAGGGTGTACGACGAGACAACAGTCGACCCGGAGGATGAAGAGGTACCAGCTCGCTCATTCTGCCCTCCTCCTCCTCCTCTTCTCACATGATGTTTGTGGTGGATTTGCATTAAGTTGCGTCCGGTGCTGTAATTTTCAGGTTGCCTTTGATGAGGGAACTGATGAATTCTCTGCCTACTTCAACCGGCTGACTAACCCCAAAGTGCTCATCACAACATCGGACAGACCCAGGGGGGTGAGTGGCCGCTGCTGTCACATCCGTCTTGTCACAGTCTGTCAGTTTATTGTTGTCATGGATACAAACAAATGCACATATGACAGGGAAGGATACACTTCATGTCGTTATGATCCACTGGTGACAGAGGGACTGGCATGTAAACACTGAGTGGCTGATGCTTTTATATTGGTGTGCTCTGAATTATTTTCCCTCTGTGACTGCCTCTAAGAATGAAATTTATATTGCTGTGCGTGGATATTTAAAGCTACATAAACAAGCATTTGGCACCAGATCTGCTATCTAGTACTTGTAACTAATTTGCAGCATTTGTTGTAAAGCTGAACTTGGGAACATTGTGCAAGCGTTCTCTGGTGCTTTATACTAAAAGACACTGCAGTGACAGACAGAAGATTCAGATGCTGAATAGAGCGCTCTCCATGCTTGTTAGGAGACAGTGTGTACGTTTTTTTTTTATTATTTTTTTATGCAGTCCATTGAGACGTTTGCATGCTGACACCAGAATTTTATTTTATTTGGACAAAAGATGTGAGCATCTCATTAGTGGGGATGGGGCTGTGTATCCTTTGCTGCTCTGTTTTGTGATTTTTACCCTGATAAGACAGGCAGATTAATAGTATTATTAACCTGCTGGATCATCATCAGAACAGTTCAGACATTTAGTCAGTTCAGTATCGTCAGGCTGTCTGTTAGTCAGTCGCAGGCTGCACTAAATTGTCTTTGTATTTCTGAGTCAGTGAACTTGTCAGTTTATGGTCCCTTATGGCAATCACCAAACGTCTGGCAGCTAAACATGCTAAAACAAATTGTAATAGGAGTTTCTAAACCAGAGCATGGACTAGAGATAGACTTAGCAATCAGGCTGATATCTGACATGCTGAGATAATCAGCATCAGCTGATGTGTACCGTCACAAAGCCGATAGATAAAAACTGTCTGCAGACACATCTGAAGGCAGCCTGTCGTTGTGGCTGCTGTGGAACCATGTTAGCTCTCCCTCCTATCTGCCGATAAATGCTGTTGTTATGTGCATTCAATTTTTATTTATTTTTCATCCCTGAGGAAGCTTTTTTATTAAAAAGAAGTGCACTGCAGGCAGAGCGCAGATCTACTCCTGCAAACAGAGACAAAGTAGACAATAACATTAATGTTAAATAAGTATTCATTTATGTCCAGCAATTTTGTGGCTCATTTGTTATAATTAAAATGTTGAATTTAATCAGATACAAAAAAAACAACCAAAAAAACTCATCATATCTCATTATATATCAGCCATTGGCTGTGCTGCTCTCTAAATATTAGCACTGTCAGTCAACCACTGCCATTTTTAGTCAGCATTATGTACCAGATGGTGGACTGATGCTGCATAAGACAATGCATTAAAAATATAGAGATTTATATAAGATTTGACTGTTAGTGTATCAGTTCAAGATACTTTTCTGGGATTTCCTACACCTTCACACTGAATCATTCATCCTGATGTGGTGAATTCCAGCCATCTCAGGTCTCACATAAAATCCTTTTTTTTTATACCTAGGATTTGAATTTATCTGTTTGACACATTGTTGTTGTGTTTGTTTCAGAGGACGGTGCGGTTCTGTGAGCAGCTGGCCACAGTAATCCCAGACGCCCATGTGTACTACAGAAGAGGCTTGGCCTTGAAGAGAATTATCCCGCAGTGTGTTGCCAGGGGCTTCACATATCTCATGGTGATCAACGAGGATCGCAAAGTGCCCAGTATCCTTTGAAGCAGACGTTTTAGAAGACGAGGATGATGCCGATACAGAGCTTTGTCATAAGTGGTGTTTTTATTCAGCAGTCAGTCCACTGTTGTAACATGAAAGTAGCGCAGATCTGTTTTCAAGGTTTCTCTTTTGACTGTGTTAGCGGAGGTTTTCCTGCAGTGTGACCTCTCTAATGTTGGCTTTCCCCAACACCACATTAAGATGGCATGGTTCTCTGCCACCTCCCCGATGGGCCCACGGCACACTTCAAAGTCAGCAGTGTTCGACTACGCAAGGAAATGAAGGTAAGTCAGCATAAATAAAATCTTTTCTTTTCCCAGTTAAATGTTTTAGTTCTGAGGAAAGAGAGCCTGTGTTTTTTTGTTGTTGTTTTTGTTTTTTTTAAGTTGCCTGCCACTGTCCTTGAAGGAATTAGTATTTGATTGAATTGCTACAGTCAGCTCCAAGGCTCAGTAGTGAAACCATAACAGCACAGCCCTGTTAATGGCTGATCCCAGTATAAATACCAATGAAATGTACTCTTTTCTCTTTGTAGAGGCGAGGCAAGGATCCAACCATGCACAGCCCAGAGGTGATCCTCAACAACTTCTCCACGCGTCTGGGCCACACGATTGGCCGTCTGTTTGCTGCGCTTTTCCCACACGACCCTCAGTTTGTGGGCCGGCAGGTCGCCACCTTCCACAACCAGAGAGACTTCGTCTTTTTCAGATTCCACAGGTGAATATATGAACTGAACTGCATGAGGAGAGTGGAGCAAAGCTTGATATTACAAAAAGTATCATTCTGAGAACTGGTATTGAAATTGACATGTATTGACAAGCTGTGCCCGGCCTTATGGTCAGATTTTCATATCAAACGTTGTTAATATATTCCTCGAGTGACTGACCATCCCCAGGTGGAAAGAAATCACAACCAGTTGGCTCGGTGATTTATTTCTGAAAATAGTGCAAAGACCTGATGTTTCTTGAGCCCAGGGGAAATTGTCCAACATACCCAGTTAAAAAATTTCCTTTGAATCTGTCTTCCATGTGCGCACCCTTTTCACATATGCCACATCATTCCCAGCCCATATCTTCTTCACAGTTGTGCCTGAAGATTCTGATAGAGTGATATGAGAACTGATATGAGTTATGCGTGGAAGAACCAATAAATAGCTTGTTGCATATCTAAAGGTACATCTTCAAGAATGAGAAGAAAGTTGGCATTCAAGAGCTCGGACCCCGCTTCACCCTCAAACTGCGCTCGCTACAGAAAGGCACCTTCGACTCAAAGTTTGGAGAGTATGAGTGGGTTCTCAAGGTGAGTCTCCATCTTTTTGAAATGACAAGAAATACAAGCAGCACAGGCATGGCAGTGTAGTCTTCTAACTGAGACATCAGGCCTCATCACTGTACACACACACACACACGTGATATTTGTTTGAATGTGTGTAGCCAACATCTTTGCAGCCAAGTGTTAGTCTCTCATTCATAAATATTTGCTCTGGAAAGTGCTGTAGTGACAATCCCATTTTGTTCCAAGCATTTTTTTTTTTTAAGATAAATGTGACTCGAAATAGGAGATTGGCTCAACCACAATTATTCACAAATGTCACAGACTTTTCTGGTAAAGCTAAACTTTTTTCTCTGTGTTTTCAGCGCCATGAAATGGATGCCTGCAGAAGAAAGTTCCAGCTTTGAATATGTAGTAATGGATGTCCTTCATGGTCAGACATGGGTTCTCTCATCCGTTACCCACGATGTCACAGCTGCTTGTGTGTGTGTGCACAAATGGACTGTATGACGGACGTCTCAGTTTGACAGCAGCCAGGTGGAAATGGTCACACTTTGACACCAATTTGAGATTTGACTCTGAATCGTGGATGCCATCATATTGCTGTAGGCTCACATTTGCCTCTGAATTTGTGTCTGCATTGCTTTTGGGACTGGGCTGCGTCCAGATGAGTTAATTACTGGAATTTCAGTGCAGTTCTAGGGATGCGATTCCAAAGATCACATTTCATGAAACAAAATCACCTTGCGTCCACACTTTTGTACACTTTGTGTCCTGTAGGTAGATTTCTTAAATCTGCTCAACTTTTTCACAGCCTCTCTTTGTTACCAGTGTGTGCATCGTGGCTAGGCTGCATCCACAATGTAATTCAGAATCACATTGTGAGCCTGTCTGCACTCTCATCTGAATTTTAAAAGGTGTGCACCAAGGACTATTACTCGTGGCCAGATGATTTGTGTCTTTGAAACCTGTACACATAATCGTACACAATAACAGTGTGGACCTGCTCTAATTACTGTTATATTAGGTTCATATTTGTATCCACACCTCTGCTTAAAGCTCCCCTCCACTGATTGATGTCTCCTGTCATTTTCAAACTGTTTGAGAGAGCTAAGTGATGTATGATTCTGACAGCCTCAGTCAAAATGAGTGGAAATACAGGCGCCACATCACATATGCAGGGTAATTTTTTTTTTTCCCTTCAACCTGCCAACACCAGAGTCTGTGTTGCCTGTAGCTGTGTGCCAGCTGTGGTTTCTGATGAGATTTCAAAGAGGCTACTTTGGAAAATGGGTGTGAAAGCATATTATGAGACAAGTGTAACCATGGCCAGTTTTGACGTGTCAGCAGAGGGACTCTTGTACCGTCGACATCTGACAACATATTTAACAGGTTTGTAAATGCAAGTAATTTCATACTAATAAAACATGTACATACAAGATTGAAATAGCTTCATTTATTCTTAAAGTCAGACATGAAAATTTAACAATTTATAAAGGCACAAGAGTGTGTGAGTGTGTGTGAGAGCATGTTAGTTCCTTTTAAGCAAGTATATTAAGACATTTGTGTCTCAAGCACCTGAACATGTTTCCTTATGAGATGTTAACAAGGTAAAGGTAAAAAATAAAATAAAATAAAAAATAAAGTTAGTTGGCAGTCCCCAAATTCCCTGACACTCAGATGATTTCCACTCCATGGTGCTGCTCCTGCACGCCTGTACCACAAGGCACCACAAAGTCAGAAACCTGCAGACACAGACATTACTGCATTAGTAAAAGGTTACCTAAGTGCTACGTTTCATCAAGTTATGACTTTTAAATGACCCTTTTAATGCCACCCAAGCCTGAACTATAAAATCTGCTTTGCAAATGAGATGTGTGAAAGTTCAATCTGTGATCAGAATAATTGTACGATTTAGCCCACTTCCAAACAGGAGAATCAAACTGACTTTAAGAGAGCACGTCTTCTATCCAGCTGGATTCAAAACCTCTTGTGTCCTTGTGTTTACGTAATTACAGATTAAAATCACTATCACCAGCATATAGCATAATCTTTTCCACAGTTATCGGTCTCACTTTCTAATCTGCTTTGTGAAATATCTCCTGACTTTTACAGGCACTGGCTGTAACATAAAACCTTATAAGACCTCTATTAGAGAGGGGCACTAAGTAACATTTTGCTGCCCCACAGCTCATAATGACCATAATGGATCTGCAGAGTGAAAGGACACCCAGCCAGTTTCACATTCTAAAAATGAAAATTAAAGCTATAATCTATCAATACCAATGATTAAAAGTTTTTCTGGGTGCTGCAATCAAAACTCACAGCTGTTTACCATTTTTGTGGGAATAAAACTCAGTTGCTGGCATTTGCTCTATTAGCCGGCTTACTCCTTTATTGTGTAAATCTTATTTTTTTCCCCAACAACTGCTGGATATTGTCACTAAAGAGGCTTTGCGGGAGATCAGTTCTATCAGTGTTATTGCAAAACCTACACATCTCCAAAGATGGTAACAAATAGATGAGGGAAAGGTAATAGCTTATGTAATAAATAAGTAAATGGTTACCCCTAAAATGAAAATCTTGTCATTATCTATTCAGTCATGGTCACTTGAAATACAAGGGAAGTTTGTATATCAAGGTAACGCATAAACAATTAAATAGGCTACTTCTGATTAATTGTACTTTCAACCATTGATGACGGAATTACAAGCTGATCAGGAGCACATGAATGCAGCAAATATTTTCTGTCTGATGAGGTGTAGAGCACAAACCTAGTTTGAAAACATCTGGAAAATAATACAACTAATACTGTATTTTGGAGCTACAGTGCTCTGATTTATCATCACAACACTTTGAATATGCCATTTGGGATACTTTTATGTTTGTTTTTGTTTGTTTTTTTGGTGGTGGTGGTGGTCTGCAATCACGACAGTTTTGAAGGCTGCTGCGGAGCTGCCCTAGCTCGCCGAATTACACCCCCCTTTCGAATAAAGTGGACGTAAATAGGTGGACAGTCTCTTCAGGGAGTACATATGTGCAAATTGAAGATTAAAATCATACATGATTCATTACAAACCGAAGAACAGACGGGTGTAAAGACATGCTTGGGTGTTTGCGTCTACCACAACATACATGGAGGGTCCATTTGCCCCAAAAACTACATTAGACAACAGGGAAGGCAAGGCCTACGTGTCTCCAGAGCAAGGTTATTATAGTTTACTAAAAAAAAAAAAAAAAAAAAAACTAAAACTTGGTCTGAAAAAAAAAAAAAAAAAACTAAAACAAACAGAAAATGACTTAAGTTTTAGTCTTTTTCAGTTCAATCACAGCACAACAGACATGAGGAGGAGTTGGTGCTGATGTTTATTGAGACTGACAGGGAGTCAGCAGTCTTCACAAAGTGTTGGGTTTGGATTTGAAAGACAAAAACTAATGAAAAATGCAAAACTGTGACTACACTAACTCTGCTCCATAGTGAAGCATCATATCATGATGTGGTCAGACAACACTATGGGGGAACGAGTGCATCGGCTGAAACTGTACGGGGTAACTATAGCATGACCTCGGCTGCAGATGAGGAGTCAGCACGGTGTACTCACACAGGCAGAGAGGTGCTGGAGAGAGGCTGCTGGCGGCTATAGGAAGGAGCAGACTTTCTGTGGTCTGAACGGGTTGGTGCTGGACGACATGCCGGTGAGCAAGGGGTCCTGATGGGCGTTTTGAAGGCAAAACTGCTGCAGGTCAGCCGCGGCCTGGGACACCTGTGGAAACAAAGGGGTGGCCCTTAATACACTCATATCACTAAACACACACACACACACACACACACACACACACACACACACACACACACACACACACACACACCGTGGTTCGTCAAGTGTAACAGCATCTACCGGGCGACACAGACTGCTTAACACTGACAGTATGAACAAAGAGAGACACCGACTCGAAATGAAGTCGCCGTCGCTTAACCGACACTTTTAACACAACACGCCCTTAGTGAACTTCACGCTAGCTCAAACCTGCCTTTACTCTGTTTATGCTCGCTTCCAGCCGGAGCTGTTGGACGACTTTCTTCATCGCTATGATATTGGACGAGCCGGACATTGTTCCAAAAAAAAATTCAAGGACCGTAGTCTTGCGGTAAAGTATGAAAAAAACTTTGAAGTCCGAATTCGTCGATAGTTCTTCCTCAATGTTGCGTTTCCGGTGTCCTTAAAGGCGTGTCGACGAGTGCTGCCTTCAAATGATCTTCCGACGAGCGGACTTCTCAAGAGTCGAGGTTGTAAAGTCGACTTGACGCGTTCAGTTTGTTTTTGCTGCAATAAATAATCACTAAATGCACCATGTGGCGAAGGTACTTTTAGGTGCCGTTGATATACTTGAGAATTTAAGGAAATTATGTAGCGTAGATTTATAATGAAGACGAAGCGTTCACAACACTTTTAATTTGTGCTTTTTAGTTTTTTTTTATTTGAAATTGTTATATACATCACCTTTTCCATCAGTTGTTGTGTCTTCTCTAATGTAAATCTCACATGTCGGTAACGTGGCAAGGTATCACAGAAAATTCAGTCTTTTGTTTTTAAAAAGGTAACGTCCATCTTTACTACAATTTCGAGAGTACCCGAAAGGCGGCATGACTTTTGGTATATCTCAATTGCGACAGCTGCTGGTTTAAATGCTTCAATGCACGCGACTGAATTGGAAGTATTATCGTACAAGCCAATATTTTAAAAAGCAAGGCTAAAAAACCTCACAGTATGCTTACGTTTGACTCATATTTAATTTTTTTTTTTATTATTATTAATAGTGTTTTTATTTAATTTATAATGGGAAATAAACTAAAATTTCCCTTTGCTATGTAATACTAAGACTACAACCAAACATGAGAAGAATGAATAACATTTTATTTAGGCTACGTGGGAGCTCTGGGTACAGAGCACTCTCCCTCAGGATGCATGCATCATGAACAGACCTAGGCTACTTCACAACACAGTTTGTGATGAAGAGGTCAGCGTCGCCCACAAGTTGGATGTTTTCCTACATGGTGCACAGTAGATTGGTCCACTCCTATATTTTCACCAACACTTCGGTAGAAAATCCCTGATGCATAGAAGCACAGAGCTATAAGGATCAATAGATTGTCCTTCATCACTTTTGTTCACTGACCTTCAGTCTTTTTGGAGTGTGGTAATATCTATTTATCATCTTATACTGTGTAAACTTTCCTCTCACTTCCTTTACATCATTTCCACAATCTGCCCAAATATTCAAATATTCCTTGTTCAAAGTCTGTGTTCATGTCCCTTCAGAGGGATTTTTAACCAAAGTCACACCAGACCACTACTGTGTGTTTGCTACCTTTTAGGATTAAACACCAAGAAAGGGTAAAAACATTTCCCTTCATCCTCTTTACTTCTCCCTGCAGGCTTTTGTCAGAGGTGGCCTTCCTCTTTGTCTTGGCTGACCTCAACAAAATATCCTTTGACACAAAGAAATCCACCTGAGACACTCACATAGAACACATCAGGGCAACATCAATCACACACACACAAGTGATGTTTCCAGTTAACCCTCTGAGATCCCTTGGTACATTTTTGGTATTTTGTGTTTTACACTATATTGCCAAAAGTATTCGCTCGTCTGCCTTCACACACATATGAACGTGAGTGACATCCCAATCTTAAACCTTAGGATTTAATATGATGTCGGCCTATCGTCTGCAGCTCGAACAGCTTCAACACTTCTAGGAAGGCTTTCCACAAGGTTTAGGAGTGTGTTTATGGCAGTGGTTCTCACACTTTTTTGTCATTCCCCACTTTGGACAGGGCATTGTCAAGCCCCACCTGCCCGTATCGCCCCAACAGAATGGTGAACCAGGCCTTTTTTTTTACTCAAAATTTATTGAAATAACGAACGTAAAGCAGGCCTAAATCACACCAGTTCAAAATTAGAGAAAATAAAAGTGCATGTCAATCTTTGCCTCAAAAGACAGTTCCAAAATGCCAGTTGTGTCATCACTTTTCAGTTGACTGTAACATGGGAATATAAGAGTCCAAGTGAACATAAGAATTCAAGTGAATCCTACTAGTGAACATAAGGGTCTCACACATCACTGCATTAGTGGCTGCAGTGGGCCTGTCTTGCACGGCACAGTTTTTCAAAACGGGGTTGCAGGTTTGAAACTGCCACTCTCAAATCATGTTCAATATGGAGCTGGGATCTGTACTTTGTTTTCAGTGCTGCAACAGCTGAGAAGCTAACTTCGCAGAGATAAGATGTTGCAACGGGGAGAAGAATACCCACAGCTCTCTGGCCGATGGCAGCATACTCCCTTTCCACCCTAAGTCAGAATTCATCCAGTGTCTGAGTTGTAAACCTCAGCCTCAAAGTCGTGTCACAGGTCATCTCAATGAATTGGTTCTCTTCAACAGACCTAAAGTCAGCAAATCAATATTTGGTGTGTCCACCCTTTGCCTTTAGGTACTGTTGCACACCGTTTTTGAAGGAAATTGGTCTCGGAGGGCTACATCCAATTCCTTTGACCTCATTGCTTGGTTTCTGCTCTGATGTACACTGTCAGCTGTCAGACCTTATATAGACAGGTGTGTGCCATTCCAAATCATGTTCAATCAACTGAATTTACCACAGGAGGACTCAAATCAAGTTGTAGAAGCATCTCAAGGATGATCAGTGGAAACTGGATGCACCTGAGCTCAATTTTGAGCATCATAGCAAAGGGTGTGAATACTTATGTACCTATTATGTTTAAATGTTTACATTTTTAATAAATTTACAAAAATGTCTGAAAACATGTTTTCACTTTGTCATTATGGGCTATTTCGTGTAGATTTTTTAAAAGAAATACTCAAATCAGTTTTAGAATAAGTCTGTAACCTAACAACATGTGGAAACCGTGAAGGGGTGTGAATACTTTCTGATAGAACTGTATATGACTGGCTTTGAGGGTCTACTGTGACTTTTCTTAAAGTGCTTGGGCCTAGATGTTAGTGTGCTGTTGCAGCACAGGTCTGTGTGAGTGTTTTGACATTCATTCTGTGCAGAGGCAATGAAAGTGTGCAGTGTGCAGAGGGCCACACACGTGCACCATTTGGGATGACTTGCAAAAATGAGTTCTGTAAAACTTCTGCACCTTCTTCAATACGTGAAGTTACTCCAGCTGTGTCACACGGGGAGAAGACGGTGCAGTGGGCTCTCAGTTTTGCATAGCAGTACGTGAAATCTGCTGAATGATGAGGACATTGTGTTGAAAGTGTTGTGTAGCCTCTGTAGTTGTTTGCGCCCTCTCAGTTTAGCATGGAGGTTGAGAAGGTTGATGCATTGGCCGGGAATCGAACCCGGGCCTCCCGCGTGGCAGGCAAGAATTCTACCACTGAACCACCAATGCTTGATGAAAAAGTTTATGTAGGCCTCAGGGCCAAACTTTCAGGCACAAACGCATGTCTGCTGTGACACAGTAGATCAGGGGTGTCAAACTGGTGCCATGGAGGGCCGAGAGGCTGCAGGTTTTCATTCCAACCGAAAACTCCACCAGGTGATTTCACTGATTACCTCACCTTCAAGCAGAGAGGAGGAACCAATCAGTGAAATCACCTGGTGGAGTTTTCAGTTGGAATGAAAACCTGCAGCCTCTCGGCCCTCCATGGCACCAGTTTGACACCCCTGCAGTAGATAGATAGATAGATTATACTTTATTGATCCCAACCAGGGAAATTCTGGTGTTCCAGCAGCAACAATAGAAACATATAATAAAGTAAAAAAAAAAAAAAAAATAGAATACAAGCTAAATATATACAATAAAGACTATAAAGGCTAAAAACTAAAAATATAGCCTACAATAAGGGCTAACCAAAGAAAAAGAGATATGAGATGTGAAATATACAGATGGTAATGAATATGAAATATACAGATGGAATAGAAGTATATACATGACTGTATCGATAAGGAGAGTTAGCATGAAACCACGAAACCAAGAACCAAGTGGCAGAACCCAACGCCCGGTACTGGGATTCAGGAACTAACCGACTTGATTCGGCCTCTTAAGGAATCATCACTTCCCCTCCAGTCTGAAAAACAGTGTGAATGTATATTAACCTAGGATGTAATATATAGATAATAAATAATAAATAAACAGTTAAGGTGCTGGGTAGTGGAGTGTTAAAAACAGAACTATACAGCAGACAGATGCAAGTCTCTGTCTGACAGATGTGATTTGTTGTACAGTGTGATGGCTTGTGGCAGGAATGATTTCCTGTATCTGTCCCTTCGACAGCGGAGCTGTAACACTCTGTTGGAGAAGGAGCTCCGCTGTCTGTCCAGTGTGTGGTGGAGAGGGTGATCAGGGTTATCCATGATTGATAACAGTTTATTCAGTGTCCTCCTCTCCACCACAGCCTCCACAGTGTCCACTTTGCAGCCAATCACGGAGCAAGCCCTCCTGATCAGTTTGTTGAGTCTGTTGGTGTCACTGGCTCCGATGCTGCTCCCCCAACAGATCACAGCGAAGACGAGTACGCTGGCCACAACAGACTGATAGAACATCTCCAACATCTTGCTGCACACGTTGAAGGATCTCAGCTTCCTCAGGAAGTAGAGTCTGCTCATCCCCTTCTTGTAGACAGCGTCGGTGTTGGATTTCCAGTCCAGTCTGTTGTTTATTTTGATGCCCAGGTACTTGCAGTATATACAAAAACAGTAGATATAAGGCCTGTTTCCACCACCGGAACTTCAGGGTAATTTTACGGGGCCGGGGCTGTTGACACGTGTCTCCACCACCGGAGCTGCCTCGAAGGATAGAGTTCCTGAACTTTTACAGGGGCTAAAAAAAGGCCCTGCCACGGGGAAGAGACTCTGAGCGGCCCCGAAAAACTCCTGGGTGGGCCTTGGGGTTTATTTGGTGCTGATTGGATTTAGTCATGTAGCCCTCAGAGCCAAACTTTCAGGCACAAACACATGTCTCTGCTGTGACACAGTAGATACTGTGTGTGAATGGAGCTGCAAGCAGCGGTTAAGCACTCCAAGTACCGAGGAATTTGACCGCAGTGAAGCGCTCCCAGCTGGGCTGAGTAGCGCCACATGTTGCACGGGTCCTTCCAGTGGCAAGACAAGCTAGCGCACCAAGTTTGGTGGCAGTGGTACAGGTTGTTACATCGTCCAGCCATGCAGTTATCATGTTTGTGGGCACATGGCGTCCTGTTCATTTTACACTTTGCAGGTCCTCTAATAACGCCTCAGTGGCTTAGTGATGCCTCAAGGTGAGTGTCGTCAAAATCAGACGACTCAGTTTAAGTGTCGTGGAAATCGGAACAGCGGCCTGTGACCTTTGTTTGACGAGCACTTTTACCAGTTGCATATAGTCAGAAATTGCTGCGTGCATCCAGAAACTGGAATAGGCTTCTATCAGCCTGCAAGGTTTTGGGGAAAAAGTCACGTAGTGGAAGCGGCACAACCCTGAAAAAAGCAAAGTATGAAGAGTACAAAGAAAGAAGAGGAAGATGACGAAAAAGAAAATGTTGAAAACAACAGGGTTTCAAGCACGTTGTGCTTTTAACAACTGCAGATAGCCAAAGATTTGCTGTGTGTGCATTTGGAAACTGGAATAGGCTCCAAACGTCCTGCAAAATTTGAAAAAAAAAAAAAAAAAGGTCATGCAGGGCAAGCGAGTGAACCCTTGAAAAAGTAGTGCGTAAAGAAAACAAAGAAAGAAGAAGAAGACGACGAAGAAGACGGTGTAGAAAAACCACAGGGTCCCAAGAGCTTTGTGCTTTGATCGAGTGTATTTCCCAATGGGACGTATTGTGCATGGTTGAAAGAAGTCAGGATGGCCGAGCGGTCTAAGGCGCTGCGTTCAGGTCACAGTCTCCCCTGGAGGCGTGGGTTCGAATCCCACTTCTGACAGTCTGCGTTTTGTACAGGAGCTGGAACCAGTCAAGTGTTATCAGTGGCCCTGAAATTAGCTTGTGCTGGTGTGAATTATAAGATGCAATCTGTGGGCTATAAGGATATTGGAAAATGTGTCAAGAAGTGGTCATCATCAGCGCTCGGAGGGAGAAACCAAAAACTGTACAACTAGTGTATGACAAATCGTACTGTGAAACACCAGTGAATCCACACTTTACAGGTTGTTTTGTAATGAAAAATATATGATCTGAAGCAGTGGCGGTTCTGCCCATGTTGCCGCCCTGGGCGAAATTACTGCCTTGCGCCCTACCGTTCTAGCCCCGCGCACAAACTTCCAAGCGATAACGGCCGCTACCGGTGCCCCTCTGGCGGCTAGACGCGCCCCTCCCAGAGCAGGGGCGCCAACACCTGCACAAATACTTTTTTTGGAAAAATACTTTTTATACGGACAAAATCTTGTTTGCATAAAAAAAGCCACCGGTCAGCATCAGGCGGGCCGGCCGCGGCACCGGCTTGATGCTTACAGGTGCTGCGCCCACCCGGTCAGGTCTGCCGGATCTGACAGGTGAGCGGCGCACACATACTGCCATCCTCTCATTATAAATCAACT
Source organism: Myripristis murdjan (assembly GCF_902150065.1). NCBI lineage: Eukaryota > Metazoa > Chordata > Actinopteri > Holocentriformes > Holocentridae > Myripristis > Myripristis murdjan. Next base: position 6,624,330 of record NC_043983.1, on the reverse strand, counting down.
TTTGTTCATACGCGGCTGCAGCAGCACAACGGACAATGACACAGACAACATGGTTGATTATTGACTGCGCAATGCGGCCATTCGCCGGTAATTGCGGCATCAGGCGAGCCTACCTACTGGTTTACATATGCAAGCACAATACATGTGTGTTTGCTTAGACCCCAATATTAGACGAGGGCGTTTTTTTCAGGGCATTTTCAATGGAAAAAATATTGTCTTATATTCAGATGAATACGGTAATAGAAAACTGCTTTGCAGTGAGGATAATTTTTTTTTTTTTTTTGCTCTCATGCCGCCCCCCACGTGACATGAATATATGCCGCCCCGGGCGGCTGCCCGCTTCGCCCGTGCCTAAAACCACTACTGATCTGAAGTTAATCAAATACAGGGGGGAAATTAAAAAAAAACAAAAAACTCCCACTAAAGATCTCTACAATGCCCATATTGATGAAAAATTTTTAAACCATTTTTTCAGCCAGATTTATAGGGTTATCTCATTTCTCATTGTTTTTCTAAGTTCTCACCACACCTACCTCTGTGTTTTGACATTAATCTATCTATCTATCTATCTATCTATCTATCTGTCTGTCTGTCTCTCTGTCTGTGTGTAGCTAACGTTAGACATAGTGTAGCTTTGTGGTGTCTGTAGTTACTAGCTAGCTAGCAGACATAAAACTAGAAACTAGAAAACTAGGAAGTATATCTGGCATTACCCGGGATGGTCTTGGCTATCTTTGTCAGATCGGGCTCTTTCCTGAGAGTGTACTCAAATAAAGACAGAAAGAAGCCCAGTCCATCCTCGTTCATGTCACTGAACGTGTCCTCATCGCCTCTAAAGGGCAGCTGCTTCACAGCAAGCTACTCCAACACATCAACCATAGAGGACAAATAGGTTTTTAATATATACTGCCCCAATTTAAGTGAGAACATTTTAGTCAAAATGATAGTCTAATGTCTCATTTGAAGTGTCAATAATTCATTTATATGTATATATATATATATATATATAGATCTTAACAATCCAAACCTGTTCTATTAAAATATGTAATCTCTTAGCTCTCAATAGCTATTTTCATTTTGTCTCCACTCCTTTCCTCTGGCCTGTAAATGCCACACTATATAAACACTATTCATGAACAAAATCAAAATTAGAATGGAAATTACTCTTCAATACTTCATCTTTCAATATGTGTTGTCATTTTGTCTGTATCGCTACCCTGCATTGTACTGTTGGCATTTAGAATTGGCCAAAATTTCTGGTCCAGCCAGCTGGTTCAAAGTGCAGATGTTTTTATCCTGATTTCTGAAGACCTAATGACTGAAAGAAAAACAGTTTCCTGGTTCAACACTAATATTTTAAGGATAATAAATGAGTCAGTTTCAGTCTTTACAGTGAAACAAATAACTTTGATTGATTTTTAAAACATAAAGACAGGTTAAAAAGAAACAGTTAAATCCACCGTGAGAATCCATGAGCTCACTGTTTGATGTTGTCTTGTTATTAGCCTTCCAGTCACTATAACCCTACCTGAAGGCACTCTGAAATCTCCTGCTCTGCTCCTGGACCCAGGTAGACCTCATGTCCCTGTTGTGCATCAGTGCTCAGCTGCCCCTTCACTCTCTGCCTCAACGACTTCCTGTTGACTCCATAAGTTCTTGCCAGAACGGAGAGATTCATCTCATCTCATCTGAAAAGTAAAGGGTTGAAAATTATGCTAATGGTAGGACAGAATGTAGGCCTATCCAGAATGAATTGACCTATGCAATATCACTGATATTTAAATTTGGGTATTTAATTTTCTGAATTATGAAGCTGATTGATTAGGTGAGGTCAAAGTTAGGCAGGAAAATGGTTCAGAAGTCAAAAGGGAGAAAATCTCCACTGAAACACAGTCAAGTGGGCTTAATGGGAGCAGGTGGGCTTAAAGGGAACATCAGTGAATTTCGGGTTAAAACTCAGAATATTTTATTCTACACACACGACATTAAAAAACAACTACATGACATGAATCTATATATGCTGCACTAACATAACATGAAACGTATCAATTGATCATGCACTTAAGTCATTAGCTATAGGCTACTCATTGACATCCACCCTAAACGGTGTGATTTTTTTTGCTAGTGTCCCTTTTAAGCCCACTTGGTAAAAATGTTTATTAAAAAATAAATAAAGATAAATATACACATGCATTATCTATTTAACAGTATATTAATATATTCTGCATACAAAAATGTAAACTATACATGCTTATCATGCTTTATGTCATTGCAGTGAACAATGCTATGCAGCGACTGTACTGATGCAGCATGTGGGCTGTTTGCTAGCATGCTAAAATGCATGTTTTGACCTCAAAAGAAAAAATATTTCTAATTCTAGTCAAATTCTAACATGTTTTATTTAAAGCACTAATCTCTTACATTTAGTAAGAGTCTTTAGTCTTTAGTTAGTCTTTTACTTGTGTTTTTATTGCTTGTTTCATCTTTTGTAAAGTGTCCTTGAGTGTTTGTGAAAGGCGCTTATAAATAAAATGTATTATTATTATTATTATTACATTTTGATAACAAATGAGTACTTACCAAAAGCAGGAGTAGAAATATGGAAAAAATACTGTTTTCTTAGGGCATCAAAATCACTGAAGTTTTTTTGCAACTTCTTCTGGGAGCAGCAGGCACATGTCACACATGTGCTTTGATAACTCAAGATCAACAAATCTGATCGGCTTACAATAAAAAGTAGAATTTATGTAACAAGCAGCTTCATTGGAAGAACCATGAACCAGCAAAAATGGTGATGTAGTTTTTTTTTATTTGACTCAGAAATCACAAGTGGACTTATATGGTACATGGGCTTAATAGGTACGTTTAGCCTGATGATTACGCTGTAGCTGATCTGCACTGACTAAAGTGCTGATTTCTTTTGTGCTTTCGATGCGTCTCTCCTTGCTCTTCCACATTGCTGCACAGGCCAAGCGTTCCTTCGACGCTGCGTGTTTGTCAAGCCCTTTGCCCGTTTCAGCTGCGTGCTGCGTGATGGTGAAGGTTGTGTCAGAGGCTGGTGTCGGTCCGAGTCCACGAAACGTCCTGCACGGGTAGCAGAAAGCAGCATCTGCCTCTACAGAGTACTCTAGCCAGCCCAAAAATGAAATATTCTCTTGGTAGAGTGAGATTTTTTTTTTTTTTTTTTTTTATCATTACAACTGTCTAAGGTCAGACAATATTCATGGGAGATATCAGTTTTTATGCATTTTTACTTTTTTTGTAGTCTTAGATTGAAACTAAATATAGCTTTCACCCTGTTAAGGACTCATTGTGTCCTTTTTTTTATGTTATTTAACTTCTCTCCAAACATGGCTGTTAAATTCAAACAATGAAATGAGTTAATTAACCCTTTACAGGCCGGTTTCTGGGACGTACCACTCATTTTATATATTAAAAAAAATAAATAAAAATAAAAAGTGCAGGCACAAACGCATGTCTGCTGTGACACTGTAGATAGATAGATGGATAGATAGATAGATAGATAGATAGATAGATAGATAGATAGATAGATAGATTATACTTTATTGATCCCAACCAGGGAAATTCTGGTGTTCCAGCAGCAACAGTAGAAATATATAATAAAGTAAAAAAAAAAAAAAAAATAGAATAAAAGCTAAATATATACAATAAAGACTATAAAGGCTAAAAACTAAAAATATACAATAAGGGCTAACCTAAGAAAAAGAGATATGAGATGTGAAATACAGCCCAAAAGTGAAATAATTTCAGTTTACAAGAGGCTGGAGGGATATTTTTTAAATACTTATATCTGCCTGAAGTCAGTCAATGTTTATGCAGAATATTAGTTCATATGCAGTTTTACTTTTTGTAAAGTGTGAGATTAAAGAAAAGACTCATTAAGTCCCCTATTCAATTCAATAATTTTATTGAGAACAATGGAAATCACTGAAACAGTTATAAACTGTTGAAAAAAATCACTCACTGCAGGGCTTGCAGTAAAACACTCTATGCTCCCTGCAAGCGAAGCATTTGCATCTGAAGCAGAACTGTGTCCAGCTGTCCCCTCTTTGCACCGGTGCACAGAGCACACAATCGCCGACCGGGCTGCCTCCTCTTCCTCTCCCTGGGTTGGCCAGTAGCTGGTGGCAGGTGGCCGGCCATGTTGGAGGCTACCTGGCTGCCTAGTTCCCAGCCTCCTGGACGCTGTTGGCTGGCTGGTTCCTTGGCTGGCCCTGTGAAGGGCAACCACCACCTCAGCCGAGCCCGGGTCCCGTGGGAGCCTTTGCCTTCGGGACAGGTGGGGTGAAACCAGAGCCATCCCGAGCTCTTGCAAGAAGATCCTGCGCTTGTAGGCCACACCATTTTTATAAGTAGGCTTCACCTCCTCCCACAGGACATATGCATTCAGTGCTGATATGTCCAAGATGTTATAAAATATGGTCTTGGGCCAACGGCTGGACCTGCAGCGGCAGCTACATGATCCAATCAGCTGAGGGGACAGAGGAAGAAGAAAACAAAAGGAATACAATAAATACCTACTCTTTCCTTTTTCAATACATCAAAATCCTATCACAATATGAATGCAAGAAACAGCCTCCTGAGTAATTAAAGTCTGCACATACCTGATCCATGGTGTCAACTCCAGGATCATCTGGGGTTTGTGGGGAGGTTCTTCTGCTACTGCTGCCTGCCGGTGTCGAGTGCTGAGCAATATCACCAGCTTGTTCCTCTTTGCCACGTGAAGCCAAAGAAGGAGGAGTGGATGTTCCTCAGGCGGAGCTGCTTCAGGGTTTATTTCTCCTCACAGTTTATTTCTCCTCATGGTGCCAAGGAGAGTGATACCCCGCTGGAGGAGGGCTTATCACAGGTCACACTGTGACTTTTGGACAACTTCTCTACAAGGTCCAGCACCACCCGCTGGCCTTGGGCCCTCTCTGGCTTGTCTCCTGTCTTCCCCAAATATGGCTGGATCTGCCACGCATAGGAAGTGACTGAGTCACACAACAGCCACATCTTTAGTCCATACCTAGATACATAGAAAGATAGACAGACAAATGGAGAAATGCTTGTGTTACATCATCAGGCCTACGGACAGGTTGTGTCAACATACAGAATGGAGGAAAATGTTCAATAGGAAAAATATATTTAGCCTATGCGGTATGTATTTTAATGCTATCTGTTGTAGGGGAGCGCCGGGGCGGACGACGCAGTTTTCAGTCTGATCCCATTTCCTCCGAAAATAATTGAGACAGAGTTCCCAACTTACACATGTCCTTTACAAATAACAACTGGATTTTCCGTTGAACGATACTTGAGTCTAACACAAACAGGCTGAGAAGAGACCGAGTGCCAATCCATCATTCGTCCTTCCCGTCGGGACAAATGACACACACAAGAGGGACGTTTGATGCATCGCACAAAGTGTGCCATATTTCAGGTTTTTGGGCTTGTTATTCTCTTTAGACTTTAAACACTTGTATTTCTAGACCTTATTCCATATTTGTACCAAAGCATTACACGCTATACGTTCAGAATCCGTTAAAAAGAACCACAGCAATGTTGCCTGTTTGGCAATATGGCCTTAATCAACAGAAAAATGCATTTAGAATACACTAGTCATAATTTCCTTGACTCATTTTCATAATATAACAGCCCATGAGCTGTTTTTCTCACAGGAACTCAACCAGAGATAGGTTTCATAACCTAATTAAATCCATCAGAGTTTGACGCTACGCGAGCTCTTTGGCCAGTACAGGCAAAGACAGCTAGGCAACCGTCATGTAGGCTAGCCTGAAAAAGTCAAAACAACGTTTGGTTCCTCTCATGCAACAGGTCTAAGCATGTCGCATTTGGAGAGCACATGTTGAAATGAAAGTAATTAGCCTATGAAACCCCATGCCTCTAGGCTAGGCTTCTCAATGAGCATGGTGAGTAGACTGATGCAGTTCATTTTGTAACATGCAACACCTGTGTGAGAAACAGACAAACCTTTGTGTAACAGTTAAATCTTCAGTGTTTATTCACAATGTAATTAATTCATAAATGCAATTTTTAGGCTAGGCCACTCCTTGAGAATTTTTGCAAGATGAAACATGTAGAGAAGACAAGAGAAGAGAAGATCAATTATTCGCAATTAAAACAAATGTACTCTTTGGACTCGGGGTCAGGTGTACATAATTTAATTTGTAAACACTCACAGAGACACACAGGTACTGTAAGCATATGATGGCCTATGCATGTGTAATCACCTCATTCTTCTGTGACTTGGCTGTCTTTTTCACAGGCACTTTCTTGGGCGCCTTCTCTGCAGGTGGCTTTACAGCCGATGGCCCCGGGATGGCATGGTCTCCCTGCAGACACACACATACACACACAGTAAGGCACCATGTTTGTTTGTCACACATGTAAGCAAAGTCTCACAGTTATGTGTAGTCCTACACACATGTAAACACACAAAGGAACATTATGTACTCTACACACACACACACACACACACACATACCTTATAGGCGCCTTTAAAAAGCTGGACTTTACACTGGCCTTTACGTTTTGCCATTGCCATCTCTTGTTCAGCCTCCAGGGCTTTCTTGGCTGGGGTGTCAGTCCATATTGTGGTTGTTCTCCGGCGTCTCCCGTTGGGCTGTGTTTTTCTTGCCTCTGCTTTAGGGAAAGGCCTCACTACTTCAGGGCTGAAGGGAGACCTTGCGTTGGGGAGGGCTGCTGGAGGAGACTTGGTGTTGGGGATACCTCGGAGATCCCGTTCCCGACCATTCCTGACCTCCTCAAACGCTGAGGGACTCGGGACAGTTGGATCTTGCCGAGGAGGTGAGACCCACACTGCTGCTAGATAGATGGATAGGTAGAGATACAGATGATACTTTAAACTATCCCAAGGGGAAATGCATGCACCACACAGCTCACACAAGGACAGTTATTAGACTTAACTTACATGTTGCTGGCTCTGTGGCAGGAGGAATGAGGATCCTTGATTGGTCACGGGCAGGCGGTGAGGAAGGAGGTGTGGATGGCAGGGAAGGAAGTGAAGGAGATGAAGGCCACTCTGCTGTAAATAGAGGAGGGTGGACCCAGGCAGCATGTGCGTCCACACTGGGAGGAGGAGGGATCCACTCGGCTCGTGCTGGTCCACGGGCAGCAGGGGGGACCCGTGCAGCAGGTGCTGGCCCACAGGCAGGAGGTGAGGCTGGTGCTGCTAGATACACAGATACATTTTACTATTGTTATTTGCTTGAGGACATTTCATGTACCACATTGCTCCCACAAGTTGTTAAACTTGATAAACTGATAACATACATGATGCCTGCTCTCCAACAGGTGAGGACACTGCTGGCTCGGTGACAGGTGCTGGGCGGTCGGTCACAAACGACAGGGAGAAGTCACTGTCACTGAAGATCTCGAGGTTATATGGCCATATCCCCGAAACCTTAAACCCAGCCATGATGTTCCCGCTGCAACTGCACCTGCATCACAGGAAAGGAACACTGACCATTGAACACAGAACACAATTTTCTGCCTCAAGCGTTAGCATCTTGTCTAGGCCAACACCTTGTGTAGCTTAAGTAGGCTACTATACATTTTAAAAATCACTGCAAATGGTGCATGCTGTAGGAAATGCACTTTATTCATAAAGCCCTTTATCTTACCAGGGACGTCGTAGATGGCAACAGTCTTCCCTGGGTGTGCCTTCAGCGACTGGTCTATGGTCGTGTTGATGTAGAGCTTCAGGGGACCATAGATGCTGCGGTCCAGTGGCTGAAGCTTGTGAGAGCAATGGGGGGGGGGACGCCCTGGAGTGATGGACGAAGTGGCGGAGGAAGACCACAAAGTCCTTTTCTTGCATCCACCCAGAACCATGGTGATGAGTGTCCCCCTCTCTGCTGAGGTCATCGCCCCGACCTGCTTCTTCCCCTTGGCAGCAATGATCTTGTCAGGTTTCTGTAAATATGTTCATATAGTTTTAACAGTTTATTTGCATGTATTATATTTATTATATTGTATATAGTTGTAATTTATTAGATTATCTTTAGGCTTCTGTAAATATGTTAGTTAACAGTCTGTGTTTATTTATTTGTGTGTATACATGTTATTTATTATATTTACCATATTTATTTATTTATTATATTTATTATATTGTAAATAGTTCTGAAATTGGTTGCTGCCGCATGCCCACTTCTATATTCGTAATAAGAAGGCTAATCACCTGGACTGTAGTGACGCCCGTCTCATCCATGTTCCACACCTGGTGAGCTTCGAGCAGGGACCTGGAGTAGATGGAGCCCAGGTTCCTGAAAAAGTCTGAGACATTTTTCCGGTTGAAGGAGGTTGACCGTGATAGGCTTGTTGCCTGTGGCCGGCGGATGGCAAGCGCCGCGTGCCGCTCCATGAAGGAGGTAAACCAGTCCTTCCCAGCCATTTCAGTTTTGGCCCATACTTCCGGGAACGGGCACTGGAAGCGGATGGCCAGCTGATAGGCAAACCTCCGGACCTGAAAAAAATGTATATAGTGTGAATATTGAGTTGTTTATAGTTTTGACAGTTGTTTGTGTCTTGGTGCTATTTATTGAAGCAATGAGGCTCAGCCCATAATAGCTATCTGCTGCCCTCAACAGATACTCCTCCAGGCTTTTCTCCTCCTCATCCTTAAAAACCCTGATGTGGGGCTTGTAGCCTGGCAGCCTGACCTCCTCTCCTGACTCTTGCCTGCGTTTTATTCTGGCTATATAGCGGCCTAGAGTGCAGAAAGAGCCATGCTGGCTCGCGCTGGCTCGTATGGAGAGATGGCCCTCCAACACCAATGTGGCTGCCTCCCTGAAGGTCTCTGGGTTAACCTGACCTCTGCTGGTTTTCCTCTCCCTAACTCTTGGCATGCCGTTGGTCAAAGAAAATGGTCATCAGTCATGTAGGCTACAGGTGAAATCATCACGAGGGACCATCAAATGGTTTATCAACATGTACATTGTATAACTGTAAATAGTAGGCTTTCATTGTATTGTATATAGTTTGATTATAGTTCTGGTTTATTAACATGTGCATTGTATATAGGCTAACTGTATCAGTGTTTGTATACAGTTTGATTGTCAGTCATTAAAGACATGTAATGTTGTACAGTGTGCTATCATTAAAAAAGACATAGGTGTGGTGTACTATTGTTATGTCATTGCAAATACTTGGAACCAGAGTATTTTGACAAGAGAATGTTACAAAATAATTTGTCTTGACTGTGGTTAAGATTAAAATTTGGCAAATAACTAATAGCATTAGAAAGATATCTTTGTGAGATAGCTTTGGAAGCCTTCATAGCCTATTATGTCACTCATTGTGCCCCAAAATCGTCTCGTGCACCCCTCTGGTTCTAGCCATTCGCAATGCATCAACTGTCCCACTACGCTTTGCGTCAACTGCTCCGCCAGTGTCTTCTGTCATTACAGCCTGGAGAGCAGGCACGGCGTGCTTTCACAAAACTTGAAACCTTGGCACAGTCTCCTCTGCACAGTTGATGTAGAGATGTGTCTGCCACTAGAACTCTGTGTGGCATTTATCTGGGCTCTAATCTGAGGTGCTGTTAACTTGCGATTTCTGAGGCCGGTGACTCGGAGGAACTTATCCTCAGCAGCAGAGGTGACTCTTGGTCTTCCTTTCCTGGGGCGGTCCTCATGGGAGCCAGTTTGAAATGCTTTCTTTTGGAATTTGACATTTCTCTTTTCCATGAGCAGGTCCACATAGCAGTGATCATTTCAGCTGCTGAAAACACTGGAACATTCTTCAGCCTTTCACACTGAATCTCACTTCTTTCAGTCGTCTGTGAGCTTCCACTCAAACTGAGGAAAGCCTAGCACAATATCTGGGTTTAGCTCTGTAAGATGTCTCGATGTGTAAGACTGAAACTACACTTTTTAAAGTTCACCTGCCCTTTTTCTGTTGAGTAGTCAGCTACTACCTGCCTCAGAGTCACCTGGTGAGAGTTGGAAAGCATTTCCTGTTGGGTTCATCATGTGCTCAGCATGTACATTTGTAGTCGTTATATCTTGTGTAAAGGGTGAGGCCGTGTTTGGTTCCAGTGCCACAGCTGAACTGGACTCCTCTGTTCACCCAGTTCTTCACAGACGCGTCATCACAGTGATCTGCAGTGACAGCACTGTTTTCTGTAAAGCTTGCACTTTGGCCAAACAGTGCCTCAAGTTCACAGCCGATGATGTAATTGTGTATGAGCTGCTTTCCTCATCATAACCAGCAGCTGCTCATATATACAGTCTTAACATACAGCCATTTCTCCTCTACTAAGGCTTCATTAGATTGTACAGCAGCTCTCAAAGATGGACGTCATCTCAACATCTTGAACTGGTGTTAAGAGCATGTGGGTCCATTTGCTTCCAACTTGAGCTTCTCCTTCAACACATTTATTAGGACAGTGTCTCATACGTCTACATGAATGTTTTCTTGTATGCAGTTCTTTGATAAAACTTGTGGTGATCAGATGGTTTTGTTATGCTGGTTTGTCTCCAAGCAGCCAGCTCTAATGCACCACAGTTTACTTCACATAATTGTCAGTATATCACGTCTTTCTGAACTTGAAATACAAGGTTTGCAACATGTCTGACAATTCAATTTGGACATTTTATGGAACAGGGATTGGTAATTCTTGGAAAACCACCTGGATCCCAAACATTTTACTGAAAACTCTCACTGAGAATAGCTAGGAATCACATAATGCATGTGCACGTGCACACACACATGCACTCACACACATCTGTACGTCAGACACAGACTGAAATGTCACCAAACTGTGCTGCCATAGTTTGAGTAACTATCAAATGTAAAAGGGGGAGACATTCTTGTGTTATTCCACGACAGATTTCAAATGTCTCAGACATGCCATGAGACAGTTTCACTGATCTGCTGCTCACCTTGTGTGAGGATTGAATGGCATTCAAAAAATATTCCCCAAAACCAAGAATAAAATCATAAAAATTCAACTATATCAAACAACTAAACATTTGTTTCAACTGAACAATGTTTTTAATATATTTATTTGATCATCATTTTGAATAATCACATTCATACATGCTGCTGGAAAAACAATAGACATCCAATTCCTCCTTTTGTTGTTGCTTTGACTTATTACTTTATTAAAGGATTTAAATTTATGAGAGAGAGAGAGAGAGAGAGAGAGAGAGAAAAACAAGGAGGTTGTCAAAGTCATTGTCAAGTTATTTACTATTTTAATGTTGAAACTGTAAGTGGCTTAAAACACAGCGTTATTTTCTCATGTTTTTTCTGCTCTTGGTTTTGCAGTCCGTGTTCTCTGTCTTGTGTATATTGTCTTGATAATAACAATTTAAAAACAACAACAACTTTTCTTTCAAATAAACAAATAAAGCCAGTAAGCTGTCAGCACTCCAGACAACTCCAATCCTGAATTTAGCTGGTTAAGGCAGCATTTTACTTTGAAAGATGTAACGGTTCACCATCACAACATCTACATGACCTGAGCGTGTCTCATGACAGCACTGTGTCTTGTAAGTTGAAGATGGACTAAACACAACTAGTGACTGAGCCAAGAGACAAGTAAACGGGAGTTTCTGCAAAAAATAGGTTTTTATTTGTCCAAAAATGTGTCACATTATGTGGGTATAGCAAAACTAATTAAGGTCCAAGAATCATTTAAAAAAAATTAACAATCATCCCAAAAATCAGTTAAAAAAAAAAAAATACAACAGGCAGCTTAACATAAACAGAAGTGTACCAAAGTAAACCAAACCAAAGAAGAAAAACAACAACAATAACAAAACAACAACTTACATTTAAAACTCTAAAAAGTCAGTATATACAAAATAAATCTACTTTTTTTGACCATACACTGAACTGTTAACACAAACCTGCACTGTAGAGCTACAAATCTTGCTTGCTAGAGGTATTGCTTTCCTTGAAAATAATTATATAACCACGTAATTTCTCATTTAAATAAAACAGATTTTTTCCCTTTGCTTTGTGTAGTCTGAATCAAACATCCTGGATTACCATTCAGATTTTTAACAATGGCTCTCCGACTGGATCTTAACAGTAGAGGATTAGGGCCACACAAAAATAAAGGATTGAGTTCTGAGATTAGTCACAGAAATGTGGAAAAAAAAAGTCAGAATTCTTACTTTTTTCTCAAAGTCTGAAAAGTAAGAATTCAGAATGAAATCAATTTGTGCGATTAAAGTCAAAATAGTAAAGAGACAATTTTTTATTTTTGTGTGGCTCTAATCCTCGTCCGTACCCTCCAGTTGTGCCAGACGGTGGGAAGGTTTACCTCAGTGTGTCGTCCTGCTGATCAAAGACGGAGATCAGACACAGCATCATCCTCTCCTCGTCTGCTGCCCGTCCTAACAGAAGCACTTCATGTCAAACAGCCGCTCTCTGCTGAAAGGTGGAGAAAACTACATGAGCGAACCCTGAACTTGGAGACACAGAGAGAATGTGCAGCATCACGGGGGCTGTGGGCAGACTGACCCGGGCAGAGCGAGGAAACTCCTGCCCACAGTCGCCTGGCAGACGACACACTGGCAGCAGGTGAACTGCAGCTCTGATGTCTGAGGAAGAAACCAGTCAACACCACCAAGCAAGAAACTTTGACCTCATGAATTTAAGGGAACAGATCACTGACCACTTCTGTAATAATCAATGATAAGCAATATACTTGAGGTTTTAATGTGTTTAATTACTCTGATAAAACAGCATGAATATGTGTAGTGAAAGAGGTTTTCATGTGAAGTTACCTGGAGTCGGTGTGGACACACTGGAGTCTGAACTCCAACTTGGCAGTGGAACAAATGAAGCCCAGAAGAGCATCAGGAACTCATCAGCATCCTGTGAGAAATCAATACGACATTAAATGTCAAAATATGTCATTTTAGCGCCTGCTGACAGTGATGGTGGCTCTCTTTGATGTAAACAGCCCAGCAGCTATTGACCCAACAGAGGAGCCTCGACCCCACCACACATGGTGTCCATGTCAACACCAGATTTCATCTGCTCAGCTCTCCAGTGTAGCTCTAGAAAAGGCAGTGGAGGTCATTAGTCTGTTATTACTTGTTATTCTTATCGGCGGTCCAAGGGCCTTCGTCTCGGGAACTGCTGGAACCAAAACAAGTCGTCACTGTGTGGATCTGTGGAGGAAACAGAGAATAGTTGGTGGATGAGGAGCAGATGGGTGTGTGTGTGTGTGTGTGCGTGTGTGTGTGTGTGTGTGTGTGTGTGTGTGTGTGTGTGTGTGTGTGTGTGTGTGTGTGTGTATTGGAGGGGTGATGGTATAGGAGAGGAGAGGAAGGATGAGGCGGAGGAGATGGTAGGAAAGAGGGGGGTGGATGATGGTTGTTGTTGTTGAGGGAGAGGAAGAGGAGGAAGAAATGGTTGTTTCTTCTCTCTTGTACCCCCATGTGGGAGCAAAAGAGAGAGGAAAGGTAAAGAGAGGAGAAAGGTAAAGAGAGAAGGAGGAGGAGGAAGAGGAGGAGGTGGTTGTTTCTTCTCTCTTGTCCCCCCGGTGTGGGAGCAAAAGAGAGAGGAAAGGTAAAGAGAGGAGGAGGAAGAGAGGTGTGAAGAGGAGGTCCTGGCGGTGTGGGTGGTGGAAGCTGAAGGAGGAGCAGGGCGAGCCGGTGTGGAGCTCTCAGCAGGAGTCTGGAAGAGAAGACAGGAGCTGACATGAGGATTCAAACAATCAAACACAAAGCAGCAGCACTGTGGGTGTGTTCCAGTGAACACCTGCTTCAAACGCAAGAAAATATGTCTAGGGATCAGGGATCAGGGACCGTAATCCGAGGGTATCATTTACAAATAAATGCCCAGGTTATTAAGAGAGTCAAGCCTCAAATTCCTGGGGCTTCATATGGATGAATATCTTAACTCTGAGGGCCATGCTGATTTAAGATTAGGCTTTTCCTACCACTGGAAGCGCTTTTGGCGTTTCCGGTTCCCACTGGAGCTGCTGGAGCTGCGGGAGCGCTTCCTGCCCACTTCCTCTGGTCTACAAGAAGGAGAGGGAGAAAGAGAAAGACAGATGGGAGAAAGATGGGCGACACAGAGGCCAACTCCAACTGGGATCTGTCACAAAATGTTGATACCCTCCAAAATTATATGCAGATTTATGCAAGTATGCCTTTGATTTGTTTAAAACGAGCTACTCAGAGGATGCAGGACCCAAAACAGTGAATCAACTCAGTACAAGTGATGGGTGCTGACAGGTAGACAGCTAGCTCACTGGTCACCCATGGCAACCAGTAACAAATGAGCTGCATCAGCCTTAATGAGCCTTCATCCTGTTGTACCTGTCGATGGTGCTGGTCTCTGCAACGACGTCCTCACCGTCTGCATCTGTGGAAGAAAACAAGTTAGAGAGGGATGAAGATGAGGAGCTGGTATGAAATGGTGTGAGAAGGATGGGAGGAGAAGGAGAGGGAGGAGAGGGAGAAGGAGGGAGAGGAGAGAGAAGAGGGGGGAGAGGAGAGAGAAAAGGAGAGAGAGAAGGGAGAGGAGAGAGAGGAGGAGAGGGAGAAGGAGGGAGAGGAGAGAGAAGAGGGGGGAGAGGAGAGAGAAAAGGAGAGAGAGAAGGGAGAGGAGAGAGAGGAGGAGAGGGAGAAGGAGGGAGAGGAGAGAGAAGAGGAGGGAGAGGAGAGAGAAAAGGAGAGAGAGAAGGGAGAGGAGAGAGAGGAGGAGAGGGAGAAGGAGGGAGAGGAGAGAGAAGAGGAGGGAGAGGAGAGAGAAAAGGAGAGAGAGAAGGGAGAGGAGGAGAGGGAGAAGGAGGGAGAGGAGAGAGAAGAGGAGGGAGAGGAGAGAGAAAAGGAGAGAGAGAAGGGAGAGGAGAGAGAGGAGGAGAGGGAGAAGGAGAAGGAGGGAGAGGAGAGAGAAGAGGAGGGAGAGGAGAGAGAAAAGGAGAGAGAGAAGGGAGAGGAGAGAGAGGAGGAGAGGGAGAAGGAGAAGGAGGGAGAGGAGAGAGAAGAGGAGGGAGAGGAGAGAGAAAAGGAGAGAGAGAAGGGAGAGGAGAGAGAGGAGGAGAGGGAGAAGGAGAAGGAGGGAGAGGAGAGAGAAGAGGAGGGAGAGGAGAGAGAAAAGGAGAGAGAGGAGGGAGAGGAGAGAGAGGAGGAGAGGGAGAAGGAGGGAGAGGAGAGAGAAGAGGAGGGAGAGGAGAGAGAAAAGGGGAGAGAGAAGGGAGAGGAGAGAGAGGAGGAGAGGGAGAAGGGGGGAGAGGAGAGAGAAGAGGAGGGAGAGGAGAGAGAAAAGGAGAGAGAGAAGGGAGAGGAGAGAGAGGAGGAGAGGGAGAAGGAGGGAGAGGAGGGAGAGGAGAGGAGGAAGGAAAGAGGTGTGGAGAGGAGGTCCTGGCGGTGTGGGTGGTGGAAGCTGAAGGAGGAGCAGGGCGAGGCGGTGCGGAGCTCTCAGCAGGCGTCTGGAAGAGAAGACAGGAGCTGATATGAGGATTCAAACAATCAAACACAAAGCAGCAGCACTGTGGGTGTGTTCCTGTGAACACCTGCTTCAAACGCAGGAAAATATGTCCTCATTCACTTTTAAAGACAAGACAAACTTCACTGTGTTTTGTTCCAAGTGGAATCAAAATAATGTTGAACATGCTCATGTTGGAATAAATGGACGGTCTTAAATTCCTGGGGTTCGTATGCGGGGGCGTAGAATTGGGTAGGGACGCCGGGGACACGTCCCTACCAATATCCAGCCACTACTGTACAGTCCCTACCAATATAATATAAACACTGTCCGTCAGTGTCTAGTCAGTGCTTATGGTGCACAAAGGGTTAACAGTCGTGTGTGATTGGCCGTCCCTGCTGTCACTCCTGTGGTTGTAAAAAGTGTCTGAGGACGTGCACAGCGGAGTTTGTTTCACTGGTTGGCCAGCAGCTGCAGACCGTGTGCATCTGCACCTGTAAGCTGTTCCATGTTGTTCTGCCTGAGTCACGTCAGCTGGACGGATTTTAATATGAGTGGTTGCATTTACATTCATATTTGTGTGTGTGTGTGTGTGTGTGTTTGGTATTGAGGCACAGCCAGGATGGGTCCCAAAAAAAGAAAAGTGGACATATGAAGTTTCTTTAGAAGTCAAAGTGCAAGTTACTCCAAGAAAATAGGCCCGCTTTATTTATTATATTGCTGATGTGTAGTTGATAATAATAGTGGTAACAATAATAGTCAACAAAGCTATTGATGTTGTTCTTCACTGTTTATTTTGTCAGGTGGCAGTTATAGCAATAGTTCAGCATGTTTCTTTGAAATGAGAGCTTTTATCAGGCACATTGGCCTGTTGTCTCTAGGGAAGCAGGAATTATCCATTTTTACTAACCAGGATTTAAAATGTCAAGGTTATGTAACTGTAGAGCCTCAACAACACAGATTTTTTTTTTTTTTTTCCAGATAAGAGCACCAAGAACACCTATCTGTTTGTATTTAGGTATTTAGTGTCAAACATTTATTATATTATATTATATTATATTTATGTACAATGTTGTTGATGTACATTATAATGCACAGTTGCACTAAAGACAAGAAATCTGTTAAAATTGCCTGCTTGTCTTTCTTTAGTTGCTTTTAACTTACAACATTACAGAATTATTAAATACAGATATTCAGATATGCAGTATAAACATTAATGTCAATCCCTGAATAGTTTCTATCTTTTCTGAATGTGATCGTTTGCTTGTTTTTTTGATCAGCTCTACATGACATGAAATTGCGGTCATAAATGCAAAGCATCAACTTTCAGGGGCGCCGCCTTGGAGTGATTTTATGTCCCCACCAATGTCAAAATCAAACCTACACCCTTGTTTGTATGGATGAATTGACCAAATAGCTCCAAATGTGCTGCTTTATATTTTAAGTTGAGGGTTTTCCCGCTGCTTGAAACACTTTTAACTTTATGTCAGTCTTTATCTGAGCTGAATATAAATGGTTGCAATATCATGGTTCAAGGCAAATGCTCCCACTGACTCTCTGTTTAGAAAGTAGTCCTCTGAAGCTTGGTGAATGTTATATTTTTCACAATGATAGTATTATGTATACTATCTATGTATTATGTATATTAAATTATGTTTGCATATTACCATATAAATGTTGAATGACAGCCTTTTTTATACATAAACACATTTATTATTTACATGCAACACACACATATGATCACATATGAATCCCATTCTCTCTGTTTAGGGATGATAAACAGAGAGCACAATGCCCAGTACATATACAGGACAGCAACACAAGCTGTTACACCTTAGGTGCAGCGTCCAGTTTTACATGTATAATTTTTTTTTTTATTATTTAACTCTTACTGCAGTGCAACACCTTTAAGTCCCCTTTTCAGGCTGCAGCATATGTATTAGAAAATCACAAAGGTTTTTTCCTCTGTGACTTGAAATGATATTTGGCTCCTATAATAATTTTAGCTCTAAGGGCCCCTCTATTAAACTCTATGGTCTATAATCAGGCCCCTCCAGTTTCCAGTTTCTCAGCATCCTGTGTTGACAGCCTCTAGCCTCTAGAGTCTAGAGGAACAACATCTCTGATCCAATCAGGACGCTGTGATGTCACACGGCGTCACGCGGCGGCTCGCGGCCACCTTGTGGATTCTTTCAAACAATAACAAGTCATCCAGCTGCGGCCAGGGGTGCAGCTCGCGCAGCGCGCTCCTGCAAAATTGCCCCTAAAATTGCAGCTGGCGCGCCTATTGGACCTCAGTGCCCCATGCAAGTCCAGTGGGAACTCGTTTTACTGCCACTGACCACTTTTTTTCTCCGCTTACTGGCTTTTGGGTGTTTTTTGACAACATTTCAGTTTGAGCTCAAAGTTCGTGCGGTGCAGCTCCGGCCGCGCAGCAGCCGCCGCAGCTCTAAGCGCACTATTTAGCGGAGGACGGAGCCTCCTCACCTGCGGGGAGCGGCGGCCGTGCATGATGCCATGTCCTGACCAGGTCCGGCTTCAGATGCTTGTTGTTTTGTGGTTTGAAAACTTTAAAAGTCTCTGCTGCGCTTGGCGCGTCTGCTCGGGTCAAGTGCGTTAACACAAGTGAGCGTTTCCCCTGGAGATCATAACCTAACATTCTAGGTTCTCTGCATAGCAACGGGACTGATGTCAGCTCTGTTGCGACTGTCACTACTGGGCTCCCCCGTGCACTCATCTAGGCTGTAATAATAATAATAATAATAATAATAATAATAATAATAAAATTATATCTATATAGCTATCTATATGGGTAATTCTTCAATTGTGGGAACTTCTGACTCTTAAATTGTAAGAAAATACAACCTGTAGAAACATATTTTTATCCATCTGAATATTGCATTTTATTTTCTCAGGAATTCGTTATTGTGGATGGTTGTGGCCATTCATTTCAGGTATATTAATATAGTTACAGGTTTTTCCAAGATGTCACGACAAAACGTCATTACCTTCACATCATCCAATAATGAATTATTTTTTAAAACAACATGAAAATATGGTGTTTTAAAAACATTTTATGTAATTTCAAACATGAATTTTGATTAAGCTGTGCTGACAATGATTTTTATTTCATTTTAAACATATTTATAGGAGTTGTTTGTTTTGATATTTCAATACTATCTTTGATGCTACTCTGACAATTAATTTTATGCTTTCAGTACATTCATAATTTATTTTTTTTTTTTTGGATAAATTGTTAAGAAAAAATGTTAAATTCTCACAAATATAAAATAAATGGATTGAATTATTAAATAATATTGTTTTCTTGTTGTTTTTTGCTTTTCTTTATATACACACACACACACACACACACACACACACACACACACACACACACACACACACACACACATATACATATGGACATAAGAAGTTTCTTTAGAAATGGTGATAACAATAATAGTCAACAAAGCTATTGATGTTGTTCTTCACTGTTTATTTTGTCAGGTGGCAGTTATAACAATAGTTCAGCATGTTTCTTTGAAATGAGAGCTTTTATCAGGCACATTGGCCTGTTGTCTCTAGGGAAGCAGGAATTATCCATTTTTACTAACCAGGATTTAAAATGTCAAGGTTATGTATATCTCTATATGACATGAAATTGCAGTCATAAATGCAAAGCATCAATTTTCAGGGGCACCACCTTGGAGTGATTTTATGTCCCCACCAATGTCAAAATCAAACCTACACCCTTGTTTGTATGGATGAACTGACCAAATAGCTCCAAATGTGCTGCTTTATATTTTAAGTTGAGGGTTTTCCCACTGCTTGAAGCACTTTTAACTTTATATCAGTCTTTATCTGAGCTGAATATAAATGGTTGCAATATCATGGTTCAAAGCAAATGCTCCCACTGACTCTCTGTTTAGATAGTCCTCTGAAGCTTGGTGAATGTTATATTTTTCACAATGATAGTATTATGTATGCTATCTATGTATTATGTATATTATATTATGTTTGCATATTACCATATAAATGTTGAATGACAGCCTTTTTTATACATAAACACATTTATTATTTACATGAAACACACACATATGATCACATATAAATCCCATTCTCTCTGTTTAGGGATGATAAACAGACAGCACAATGCCCAGTACATATACAGGACAGCAACACAAGCTGTTACACCTTTCAGCGTCCAGTTTTACATGTATAATTTTTTTTTTATTATTTAACTCTTACTGCAGTGCAACACCTTTAAGTCCCCCTTTTCAGGCTGCAGCATATGTATTAGAAAATCACAAAGATTTTTTCCTCTGTGACTTGAAATGATATTTGGCTCCTATAATACTTTGAGCTCCAGGGGCCCCTCTATTAAACTCTATGGTCCATAAACAGTTTCCCCTCCAGTTTCTCAACATCCTGTGTTGACAGCCTCTACAGGAACAACATCTCTGATCCAATCAGGACGCCGTGATGTCACACGGCGTCACGCGGCGGCTCGCGGCCGCCTTGTGGATTCTTTCAAACAATAACAAGTCATCCAGCTGCGGCCAGGGGTGCAGGCCGCGCAGCGCGCTCCTGCAAAATTGCCCCTAAAATTGCAGCTGGCGCGCCTATTGGACCTCAGTGCCCCATGTAAGTCCAGTGGGAACTCGTTTTACTGCCACTGACCACTTCTGTTTCTCAACTTACTGGCTTTTGGGTGTTTTTTGACAACATTTCAGTTTGAGCTCAAAGTTCGTGCGATGCAGCTCCGGCCGCGCAGCAGCCGCCGCAGCTCTAAGCGCACTATTTAGCGGAGGACGGAGCCTCCTCACCTGCGGGGAGCGGCGGCCGTGCATGATGCCACGTCCTGACCAGGTCCGGCTTCAGATGCTTGTTGTTTTGTGGTTTGAAAACTTTAAAAGTCTCTGCTGCGCTTGGTGCGTCTGCTCGGGTCAAGTGCGTTAACACAAGTGAGCGTTTCCCCTGGAGATCATAACCTAACATTCTAGGTTCTCATAGCAACGGGACTGATGTCAGCTCTGTTGCGACTGTCACTGCTGGGCTCCCCCGTGCACTCATCTAGGCTATATTACTACTACTACTACTAATAATAATAATAATAATAATAATACACACACACACACACACACACACACACACACACACACACACACACACACACTAGAACTATGTTTGTAGTACTGCTAGCCTGCTGGTGCTTGCTGAACACCTGGCTAGTTTTATTCATGAGTCGACATTACACTTTGAGATGGTACAAAATACAAGGCATAACACTGCACACTGCACACATAGAATTTAAGACGCATCATGTAATCATTGACCTCTACTGACCTCTATTGGTAACAAGTAGGAGCTGCCAAAAAACAACAAAAGATAGAAGTTGTCTGCTATGCATGTTTACACCATTTTCTTCAAACAATGAAAACATTTTTTCTACAAAAAATGTAACCAACAAATTGAACCATACAGCAACTGATAGTTTACTTCACACTCGCAGTTGAATGTGGTTGAGCCTCTAATTCTACAGAAATCATAATAGTTCGTTTTTTTTTTTTTTTTTTTTTTTTTTTTTAATTTAGTAGGGAAAGGGGAATGGGATAGTGTTGGGGGTTGGGGGGTGGTTGGGTTGGAAATTGGTGTGTGTGTGTGTGGGGGGGGGGGGGGGGATGGGATAGTGTTGGGGGTGGGGGGATTGGAAATTGGTGTGTGTGTGTGTGTGTGTGTGTGGGGAATGGGATAGTGTTGGGGGTGGGGGGTTGGAAATTGGTGTGTGTGTGTGTGTGTGTGTGTGTGTGTGTGTGTGTATGTGTGCATGCACAGACGCTAGGCTTCTAGTCATCTGTGCGGGAGGAGAAGCAGGCTCTGAAGGGCCTGGTAATCATCCTCCAGAATCTTTTGGCTGCACCCCGTCGTTTCTTCTTCTCCAGCTCAGCGATCCTCTCCAACATGCTGGCTTCCTTCTTGGCCCACTCTTCCTGTTTCTCTTGCTGGGCGCGCTCAAAGTCCTCGCTGGCCTTGAGGAGGGAGGTTTTCTCCTCCTGGAGCTGCATCACTTGGTTCTGCAGCTGTGTCTTCTCCTCGGTTAGGACCGCCATCTCTTTGGTGTTAGCCAGGAGTTTGTCCTGAATGGTGTGGACATTTTTTTTCTCCTGGTCGATGGCGTCCTCCAGCTCTTTGGCTTTGAGTACCGCGCTCCTTTCACTCAGGTCCTTCTCCGTGACCTGGTTCTGGAGGTTGACGATGGTTTCCTCAAAGGTGGCTGCTTGTTGGATGTTTGCGGCTTTCTGTGTGAGGGCCATTTCCTCGAGTTGGGTGATTGAATGGCGAAGCGCCTCCAACTCCTCCTCACAAGCCTTCATTTTAATGGCCTGCTGGTTGGCGACTTGGAGAGCTCCTTGAAGCTCCAGCTGGAGCTCTTCAACGCTCTTCCCAGCGGCCTGGTTGTTGTTGCAGCCACCGTCCTCCTGGGCTTCCTGTCTTCCGGCGCTTGGCTCTGCGGCCGGGATCTCTGCTGGGGCTCCTGGTTGTTGGAGAGGAGGGGGGGAAGATGGGATGTCCTGTTCAGCGACCGTGCAGAGATCGTCCTGCTGAGCGATGTTCTGCTCCGCAGCAATCCCGCAGGCGCCGCCCTCTTCCTCCAGAGCCACGTTCACCTTCGTAGCTGCTCTGTCGAATGCGACATCTTTCAGTGCTTTCGCAAACACAGACACAGCCTTTCTGTGAAGGTGCACGTGGTCAAAGAGGTCCTCTGTCGTCAGAGAGGGGTGGCAGACCGCGTGGACATTTTGCAGTTTGTTGCAATCTGCCACGATGCTCTGATTCACCCTCTCAATGATCTGCGGGTCCACGTCTGTTCTTGGCAACAGAGTGGACACCACGATCTTAGACGCAGGGAAATTGCGATGAGCCCTCCTTATGACACCTCTGAAAGAGTTTGCCATGTTATCCCGCTGTTTCACCAGGTCATCTGCACCTGTATGAATCAGGATATGGCTTGGTGAGCCAAGGCTAGTCTCTGACAGTATGTCCAAGGCGGCTTTGATGGTAGGACACCATCTTCTCTCCACCCTGTGTGATGGGAAAAGCCTGTCCTCCTGGAGGAATTTCCCGTTGGAGTCAATCAGCAAGACAATGTCCGCCGTTGAGTCCTCGGGCTGGGTGGTGTCTTCAGGCCGGGTGGTGTCGTCGAGCTGGGTCGGG
Organism: Myripristis murdjan; assembly: GCF_902150065.1. Classification (NCBI taxonomy): domain Eukaryota; kingdom Metazoa; phylum Chordata; class Actinopteri; order Holocentriformes; family Holocentridae; genus Myripristis; species Myripristis murdjan. The sequence continues at coordinate 6,601,677 of NC_043983.1, read as the reverse complement.
TGTTCGGGCTGAGTGGTCAGAGGCAGCTGCGTCTGCTTTTCGGCAGGCGTCTCTGTGGCTCTGAGTCCCTCAGGCCCGGCAGCCTGCTGTGTCCCGTGGTTTGGCACCATCATCGGGACTTCAGCCGGGGATTTGGGCTGTCGGAGGCGGGGCTGGGGCCCGCGCGCTTCGTCCTCACGCGCGGTGCCCGCAGGGCGCCTCTGGCCCTTGGGTGCGGAACCCCCTGCTTTGGGCTGGGGGTTCAGGTGGTGTGGAGGTCGAGTTTTGCGTTTCTCGGGCTCCATGGTGGATGGGGTGTGTTTCGGGGTGAGAGCCTGTGACAACCAGAAACAGTTTTCACAGACTGACAATCAACCCTTCGAGGCACTCGACTAAATGCTGTCTGATTGTGACGTCATGAAGACATGCACGCCGTGTCATGGCCTATTGTATTACGTCACGGAATCCCACATGAGTTGTCACCTGTCAGCGCGAGACAACTTGAGAATTTTTTCCCAGCAGAATAAACAATAATGTGCCGACATCTTTATATCTGCCATTACGTCAACAGTTCACTTTCACACATGATGAGAGGAGTGTTACATGCTGATGGGCGCCTGCTTTTCTCAACACAGGCTTCACTGACTTTGACTTCAACAAGGTAACTCATTATTTTGCATTTAATCCAGTTTTCCCATGTGAAGTTCCCTGTGTGCGTCAGTCTAAGACCGGAGAGAACACACCTTCCGAGGCAGCTGAGATGTTGCGCATAATATCACCAAAATAAACTGCTTGCACATGAAATTTCGATAGATTTAGTTGTCTGTGAACATGTATGTGTGTGTGTGTGTGTGTGTGTGTGTGTGTCAGACTTAACAGAGTTAAATTACATTAGAAAAACACGAGTATTTTACAGTAAACTCATCTCAAGCCGTTTTTGAGATGACGGGTCATCCTGTCACATTCATTCATTCGTTCATTGTGTGAATGAATGAATAAATGAATGAATGTGACTCTGCCACAGATTCCGCTGCAGGACTGCACGCCTCTAAACAAACTGCACGTGTTTCTGCCGGCGCGTGCCACGCAAACAAGACCAAACATCATATTATCAGGATGAGCAGCAATAAACGTAATGTCCACTGTAACACATCATTTAATCATCCTTTATTTTTTTTATTTTATTTTATTTCATTATATACTATTTTAAATTCGCGGTCGTGTGTGCATGTGCAAGATTTCAGCAACCAAAGATTGTCTATGTGTAATCTGAGACAGAGCGATCCCTTCACTCGGTATCGATATTCTGACCCAACAATTTGTGCTAATGAATAAATGCACAATTCAACACAGTGTTGCCTACTATTTTGTTTAATGTTGTTCAGTATGTTTGAGACAGGCATTTGATAACGGAGAGAGATTTTTTTTTAATCAAGCTGCAGATAATAACACCTCTCATACGGATAATTATTGTTAGGAAGGAACAAGTCATCAAATCAAATTGAAATCAAATAAGACACCCGGCACATTAAAATGCTATGCAATGCATTGTACCTGGGAGAAGGAAAGAAAAGCAACAAATATAGAAGAAAAAGTATTTACAGTTTTTCTCAATCATTCCAGTTCATGCAAAAACATCCTGACAGGCCAGGAGTGTAACCAAGAGGCAAATATTAGCTCTAATGAATTTCAGGGAAAATATTAGCACTAATCAAATAATGTCAGATATTTAACAATAAAACATATTAATCACACCCAAACAAGATCAGAATGAGACAAATATTACTAAAGACAAACAACAAAGAAGTAGGGGAAATGTGGTAAATGGCATTTAGAAATAAATTGTAATAGTAAAAACAGTGAAAAAAATAAGAATTCATAGAATTAAAAAACTAAATACGTTTAAGAATAAAATAGATTGTAGAAATGATGTATGGACAAAGACTGGGGTCACACACACACACACACACACACACACACACACACACACACACACGCACACACACACGCACGCACAAAAAAGTTAATTAATCTCAGAATTCAATTTTAGGATTTTGGGGGATTAAGAGCTCGGTGCTCCACCCTCCTCTCGGGTGAAGTCTCTGTCATGTGCCCTATCTTTGGTGGAGTCATCTGGTTGTGGGCGTTTCTCTGTTTACATGTCTTCCCTCCCTCTCCCTGTTCACCTGACAGCTGACCGGCAGACAGTCTGAGCATCACTCGGTGCGCCCAGGCAGGCAGGCAGACACACAGGCAGGCAGACACACAGGCAGGCAGGCAGACAGGCAGACGGGGACGCATGAAACCCAGCAGTCCGCCTGGTACGGTGCTCTGTCCGGGGACGAAGGCTCTGTGCTCTGCGGCGGCGCGGCTCGCTCTGGAGGCTTTTCCCCTCCGCGTCTGACAAGCGACCATGAGCGGAAGGGTTGGCGACCTCAGCCCCAAGCAGGCTGAGGTGCTGCAGCAGGTGAGTTCATCCCCTCTAATCAACAAACAAACAAACATATACAATTAAAGAAGCAAGATGATAGTAGTTTTCTGCTTGCGTCGAGGGTGACCACGCATGCCATATCTTTTTGGAGGCAGATTTCCCCTGTCGAGCAAAGCCATGTGATGTATTTATTTAGTTCTACTACGAAGCAGGTTTAGTGGGTTAACGAGGTATGTTGAGTCTAAAGCCAGGCTTTCCTGTATCACGAAGGTGGCTCTCTTTTAATTTTAATTATGTCTCCATGTAATTGGAATGACTGCACTTCCATGCAGTGTGTAGCGTTCTCAAGTGTACAAGATCTCTGCCAAGACTGCAGTTGACCTTGCACCATCAGGTGACTCAGTATCCTAGTTGTCCTATTGAAGTCTCTTTGAGTACACACTGAATCCTCTAGTCACTGAAAATGACTCAGGTAAGAGTGTGTTTGTTACCTTCTGCAAGACGCCGTTCGTGGCCAAAGTATACCCGTGTGGCGGAGCTGTTGATGCAAGGCAGGGGGAGCTGGGGAAGGCCAGCTTCACTTCCCTCCATTACACTCTGAAACACACAGACACACGACTGAGAAATTACAACCAAACACACTTACATTATTATACTATACAATATTATAGTAAAAAATGTGCATAAAAAGTTGGGTTTGAGTTTCATCAAGTGACATTCAGGCCTTGTGAATGCCTGAATAATAGCAGTGTCACCACACAATCACAAGTGAAAATGAAAACAACCGCAGACCTATCAGAATTTAAAGCCCCCCTCCAGTGATGATTTATACTTACTTGGACATTTATCATTTTTTATTATTTAAAATACATATACAAGTTATAAACAAATTTGTGAATAATGTCTAGCATATTTGTTTTTCTTTTTTGTCTTTTTGTCGGTCAGATGACTTAAAAAGAAAATGATGAAAAAAGATTTTTTCATTTTTTGAAAATGTTTTATTTTCTGTCTTTTCAAATAAAAATGTAAAGTAACCCCATGCTGTTCTACCTGTTATTCTTCTTATAGCTTATATTGTAATATTTAATCCCATTTCGAGCAGTTTTTATCTGGATTTGGTCATCCTGAAAAGTCTATCTGGATCAGAGTAATCCAAGGAAACGTTGCTTAGAAAAACTGATATAAAAATAAGACGGGTTATGTGATCCTGGATGGCAAAAAATGGGATTCCCAAATCTACATCACTTTTATCCAGATGAAATGTTTTGAACAACTGGTCCCTGGTGGTCACACAGCATGGAACAGCGCTACACACACTGTCAGTGGTTGTGACCATCAACAGAGCAACCGAGGCTGGCACTCGTCTAAAAGAAGCTCCTCCTGCCGACTGTGTTTGATGACATGGGACTGTTTCTTAGCAGTGCACTCCTTCTCCGGGCAATCCCAGCAGCTCTCGGCTCACTGCTCATTAATGGGATGGCTCTTCTCTCAGACTGAGTGGAATCATAATGGATCTGTCCTGTGACTCCATGAGATATCCTGAGGAAAGACGACCAACAAGCAGCAAGGTACTGACACCATTTATCATCTATCATAAAAGAAAAAAATATCAATGGCTTTATTTGATACACATGTTGTTTAGTTTGTGGAGCTCCATGTGCTGTATGTGCCAGATGACCAGTGGAATATAAAGCTCAATAAAGTTCCTGCTGAAGCCACAGACAGCTTCATATCGGCTGGCTTTATCAGGTAAGATTACATAAGAGTTTACTGCTGATTTAACTAGGATATCAAAACCAGAGGAGTGGGAGAGAATAAAAATAACAGAGTGTGTTACATTTACACGCTTCCAGAAATACGAATGCATTTCATGTAGTTTCACATATACAGTCCTGTCTACACTGTTCCACTGTAAACTGACGTAAGGACAAAACCTCTTTTACACATACACACCTCAGCAGTGTGGCAGTGGTGAACGCATAATAGTGTTTGGATTTGGATTTTAACAAAATTATTAGATAAACCAATATGTCATGGTGATATCGAACATCCAATTTTTAGTCATTTTAAATTTGGCCAATTTTATGCTAAATGCAAAACTATTTATACAGAGAATTATATTTGTAGCAGGGTGGAAAGCATCTGAAACAACATTTAGACACAAATTCCTGTTCAATTCCTGTTCAAATTCCTGTTCCTGGAAGCTTCATACATGCACACACTACATATTCATATTTACATTTGTCTATAGACACTCATATCTATATGTTGGTCTCACCTTATGAAAAATCTCTAAAATCTGATTTTTAATGATTGATTTGTAGAGTCTATCCTGATATTACACTAAAAACTCTGAGAGGCGAGCTTGGCATTCTTCTTGGGACAGAGAGGAGCTTGGACAAGTTCTCCTTCCTGAAATGCGTGGGTCGCAGCTTGGCACTGGTGAGTACAGCTGGCTGTTTGGTGCTGCAGTTTTCTAGCTGGTTGTGTTTCACCAGGCAAACAGTGAGAAACAATGCTGACAGTTTGATTGTCAGGGCTGTAAAGCATGTGCACTTCTGTGTGAGAGAGAGAGACAGACAGCAGTCCTAACTGTCATGTATTCTGGGTCAGATTTTTTTTTCTTCATATTTCAGGTCAAAAGCAAACAGGAGAACGATCTGAAAGTGAAAACATTTGCTCCGCCTTATGTATGTAAAATCCACTGTTCTTTTTTGTATTCCTAAGTCATATTAGATTGACCAGTTTTTTGTAAAATCATTCAGTCCACCATGTAAAGCAGAATCAGACTGATAGAAGTTTCTTGCAACTTTTTTTCAAGTATTGAAAAATATCGACAGCCCTAATGCCAGTTGTTTGTCTGCATATCAGCCAGTGGATTATATATGATGTTGTTATATTGTTTAGCTTCAATAAAGCTGTCATCCCACCCACCTGATCCACTTGTCATGAGCCACTTCAGCCCCAGTCACGTGTCCCTGCCATCTCCTGGCAGGCCGCCCAGCCGGAGCTCTACGTGCTGCCCATGGCGGAGAGCGACAGCAGTGTTTGTTCCCAGTCTCTCAGCCCAGAGACCTGCAGCAGCTCCCCAGACCACCAGACCTATTACCCTCCTAAGACATGCAGCCTGCCAACAGGGACAAAGGAGCCTGTTAAATTCCCCCTCATCCCCCAGTGTTCCCAGCAGCCGCCACTTACCCCCAGCCTGGACGAGGAAGAGGAGGAGGAGGAGGAGGGGGAGGAAGATGAGGAGGACAGCTACAGCTCCACAGAGGCAGAGGGAGAGAATGAAGAGGAGGCCCTGTCCCCCCACAAGCCTGACTGGATAGAGGAGCAGCCTTGCCCATGGAGGCCCCGGAATCAGAGGGTACCACAGCCTCTTTCACAGACTAAAGGTAAAAAATTACAGATACAATATGAAACATTTTGTCCCAAAGCACGAGCCCATACTTTTCACTTCAGCTGTCCACTTTGAAAGGGCATCTAGACAGAGGATGATGCCACCACAGCCACTGAATAAGCAGGTGGCAATGTGATGAAAAAACCACCTGCTAAAACTCAAAAAGTGTATTTATCCTCATTAACCCTATAAAGCCATTTGTATCATATATGATACACATTTTCAATTCCATTTTTCATTTTCAGTTTAATCAGTACTTGACCAAAATACTGTTGTATACCTTTGAACACTTCCCCTGTTCACCCTGGACCATACCATTGGCACTTCAAGTACATATCATATATTATACACCAGAAAGGTCGTGTAATAACATATTTTTGATTTTTTAATATATTTTGTTATAGGACTAAATAAAGGGTTCAGTTTCAAAAAATTGGAATTTTCTGCCAATTCTTTCAGAGTTCAGGCTTTATAGGGTTAAGCAGTTGATCTACAAGCAGCAGATCTAAAAACATGCTGACTGTGACTGCTTTGGGTGCAAACTTACACTTTAGGCTGAAATTTCTTTGCGATTATTAACAACTGAAAGTTCAAACTGGTGTACATCCATTTTGGAGAATAAGTTCTTGCTGAACACATTGTCTAAAATGTTACCAATTGTTAGCAAAGCGATAGTAACGCAATGGTTTATTATTTCAATCATGTTGTGGAATTTAACCCCGTAGCTGCTGCACATGTAGAACTGTGTGAAGTTGGTTCAGCTCAGGTGAAGAAGTTTCCAGTGAAAGGCGAAACTGGTGGTAAGAAGAAACAGTGCCTCAGGCAAAGAAGAGCAGCCAGAGATTCAGGAGTAGCAGAGTCAGTGGAGGACAGTGACTCCCTCACTCAGGACAGGTACTGCACAGCTACAGCACACCTGCATGTCCTCAGTCAATTTAGCACTACTCTCACTACTGCAACTACTAATAGTGTCTACCTGCAGGCTCAGGAAAGCCAAAGATACACAGGCACTGACGTCCATCGGGAATAAACCCCAAACTAAGGTAATGTATGTCATTACACATTACTATTCCTGGTGTGACCAAACCATTGAAATGTATCTCAAATAAATCTGCTGTAGCCTCTCTTGAGAGTAAAATTCCAAGACAGGTTGTTCTGGATACCCCAATTAAGTTTTATATAGGGTATTTTTAACAAGCAGGAAGGAAACAGCCTCTTGTTAAGTGTTGGGTTTTGTGACTACTCCAAATTCCTGTGCCAGCAGGTGGGCTGGTTCAGGGTGTGAGGTCTTTGCAACGAACAAAGAGTTCGAATCCAATCCGATCTGTGAAAATCTATGAAGGCGAAGACTTGAATGCTGTCTTGTGTGTTGCTTTTTCAAGGTAACGGAGCCTCCGGTCGTCTCATCTCTGCCTGTTCAGTACACGTCTTCACCCCCTGCCTCTGACTTGGCCCTGGCCACCCATAAAACTGCTGCCTCTCCAGCCTTTCAGACAAATAGTAGGTTAGCACCACGGCAACATCTTCAGGATTAACACAGATTGCCCTCCTTGAATGTAACTGACATGTTTTTTTTTTCTCTCTAAGGAGATGAATTAATAGAGGAAATCAAGCTGGTGAGGGAGGAGAGAAAGCAGCTTGAATGGACACGGCAGGAGTTGCTGAGAAAGGGGAAAGACTTGTTGGCCCAAAACAGGCACCGCAGGAACCAAGGTGGGTGCAAAATCAGAAAGGGTTGTCAAGGAAGCTTGAAAGGTTTTTCAGTGTTTCAGTGAACCTGACAAGTTTCCTTCATTAAGGGTTCCTGATAGAACTCCCACAAACATCTAATATGCATGCTATCTTAAGAAAAATCTGAAATTTTGATCACATTTATCTTTTCACTTCAACTGAAGAACGGCTATGTAGATGGTCTCCTACCATCCTTGTGTTTATAAAACCCGTTCAACCCTCGAAATGCATGGTGGTCAAGCTGTAAACAAGGCTGAGTCTATTTCTAGCCCTCGAGAAGTTGATGTTTTGGAGGTTTTCCACCAGACAGCAACAGCATGGGTTTCTTCAGGGAACCCTTCACAGCTTTAAATGTTCTCATGCCTTCAGCTCTGAAAAAGTTTTAAAATTGTCTCGCAAAATTTGATTCTGCTATCGCTCTTTTCTTCCCCTTGAAGCACGTGACAGTTGGAAAAAGAAATACTTTGAGACCAAGAAGGCCACAGCACCACTGGAGGACACCCTGAGGAACCTGCGGCAGGAGCTGGAGACATTTTACAATAAACTCTTACACCAGCTGCAGGCCAGGGATAGCAGAGGCAAGCCAAGACGGCAAGGGAGATCTTCCACTAAGGTGCTATAAGCTTTCTTGTTTCTATGTGTAGTCAGTCGGCTTTTATTCCTTTAAGGTATCTACATCTACGAGCAACCAAATCTGATATTACACAATTATTAACTTATGATTAAATTAGAAAAGATCATGACATTGACTGCAATGAGAGCCCTTGAAGGACTACTGTCATTTATTTCAGAATGAGCTCATCATTCAGATCATGACAGAGAGTCATGAGATTGACAATCTGAAGAGGAAAGTGGAAGATGCCAAGATGAAACTTGTCACAGAGATAAAGGTATTCTTTTTTTAATAATGTGCAATGGAATATTTCACAAATAAATGTCTCAAAATAGTGGGAAACTAATTGTTCAAGAGACAACTTTGTAAAGACGGAGTAAGCCATTTGTGTCCTTTTATATTGCTTGAAAGCAGCACAATACATTGTTTTAAAATCAATCATGATCAAGCAGTGGTACTAACCTAGGTCTGGCTTTAGCAGCATCAACAGCTTTGCAAGAAGAAAAATGTCATCACCTCCAAAGAGAGACAAAGAGAGATATGTATCGACCTCTTTAAGTCTTTTATTTGAAGATTAATGTGTCACATTTAGGCTCTTTTTCCATTTTGATTGTATTTTTGAATGATACATTTGAGCAAAAGCATTCAAAGAGCCTTGGCAACAAGTTGATGCTTTGAAAAGATGTGTACTTCCAAGCTAGACACAAGGATGAGCTGAGAACAACTGACAGGTTTCTTGGTTACTAAGAAAAGGAAACACATCATTTTCATATTCATATAATATAAACATATAACCTGTTCTTTTCTCATGGATGGTCTGTAGCTGAGGAAACAGGCTGCCACCGAGCTGAGGGCCTTGAAGGCTGAGCTGGCCCAGAAGAGAAGCCAATTATCTCACCCTGGACCCAAGGCCCCGCTGGGCTTCAGAAACACCACACAGGACAGATCACAAGGTCAACGTACCGGCATCTAATTCAGTTCAAGCTTTCCTTTCTTGAGACAAACACATTTGATGTCATGCCAAATGTCTCAGGTATTCAAAAGTGACTGAAATATCCATAAACCCGAGGCCATTGTTTAGCCTAAGTGGATATGGGTGTATTTCATGCAGCAGCCAGTTCTGTTTTAATGTTTTGTACCTGACTTTGTAATTTTTTCCACATTTTGTAGTTCTTCATTTCAAGTGCTGTTTGATCTTATCTGATCTGTAAGCACTGTTGACACTTCTGGCTGATGTTTTGTGTGTGTTAATGATAAATACCATGCATGTTATGTTTATTAAAGAACACCATCACCTGTGAATTGGGAAAAGTCACAACAAACAATTATTTTGATGGTTCTGGCAGATTTATCAGAATTTTTATTTATGAAGAATATCAAAGTGCATGGATCAGAATGAGCGAGACACTGAACACTTGCTGGTCAATCAAAAATACTGGGTCTGTGTACATAACACTTACCAGAATGATTGATGTTGTCTAAGAAGCACAGCCCAGTGGAATGTCTGAAACTTAGCAGCTGCAATCAAAGAGAGCAATAAAAGCCACAATAAACGCTGAAGTGCAAGTATGCATCCCTGAACTCGGAGGGAAGTCCCATCACAGGCCCTCCTGCTGTTACAAAAGGTTATATTGACTTAGTTACACATGGAGGTGGGTTCAGGGATGGCGTAAATGTCTCCGGCAGTGCAAGGGTATCCTGGCTAACATCCTACGAGGGCATTCCACATCATTGCGGTCTGCTGCTGCGCAACTGGGTCATCGCTGTAGTCCAAGATGTTGCCATTCCACATGCCGATGCCCCTCAAACCTTTAGACTTCACCAAGCCCGCCTTGGCACAAATACTGTCTGGGTCATCGTACCACACCTGATGAATCTGTCCCGTCTGGTCCTGGTGGAGAGAAGATACAACAAAATGTGAACTGACAGCAACACCCTCTGCCGGCCTATGGAGCCTTGAAAATCAGCCAGAGGATTTTTCTTTGTCTTTCTGGATCGGGGAATTCATTTTGTATGGGAATTTACACTATGCTCACACTACGCTTTAGAATAAACCTTACAGACCTTGTAGTTGAAGTAGGGAGCTTGCTGCTGTTCGTCCCAGATCCTGCCAGACATTGAGTCGTTGACCTTCTTCATGATCCAGCTGTACGGTTTCTGTTTACCTGCTGCATCGCTGCATGGGGCTCCACGGAAAGGCACTTTGGGTATAGAACATACACCCTCCTGGGATGAGAGAAAACATAATGGCAATCTGAGCAGCAGTAAATTAACTATAATAGGAACAGGTATGAGTAATAACTGTGGTGTGTAGTTTAATTCCTGGGGTGTCCAAAAATATGCAAGTATCTTTATAATTATTATGAATTATGGCTAGAAATAGGAAATGGAGAAAAAAGCATCAAAGAAAAAAGGTATCTATGTATCACAACATGATACAATAAGATTGACTGGGAAGAAGGTAACTGATTTTAGTGATTTAGGTTGAGTCTTCAGTAAGTGTACTGTGACTACATCACTGAAATCTATCATTTTTTTCTCATGATTTTTCTTTCATCTATATGTAGCTGGTAAATAAACACTTACCTGAGATAGGTTGAGGCATGGATAATCATAACCATACCACGGTACTCCCATTACCAGCTTCCTTGGTTCGATCTTCAGTTCCAGATATTGCAAATAACCTACAGCAAATACAACGGACTCATGTGGCGTTATCAAATTAATAACAATCATTTGGCAAAGTGGTCATTTGTAATTGTGCATTAAAAAGTGGATTTGCTTTGACTTCAGCAAACAGATTGATTAACACACAATTTGACTACAAACCATTCAGTGTTTGAGCGACAGGGGCATTCGCCATTGCAATACAATCCCCCATAATCTGACTCTGCTCGTCATAGGACATCACAAACAGCAGGTCGCAGGACTCAGCAATGGCGACATAATTATAACAACGCTTGTCTATGCAGTTTGGTGACCAGGCAACATCAAATGAGACCTGTAGGGATCAGGATATGGTAAATATCAGTGAAACGGCTCATATAAAATGCTGAGACCAAAAAGCACAGACAAGTTTAAGGGGCCTCACAGCAAATCACTCAGTCACTGTTTACACTGTATACTTCTATTTAGAGTTGCATGGAGCTAAAGCCTATCCCAGCATATACAGAGTGAGGGGCAGGGCGACACCACACCCCAATCCATCACGGGACAAAATCGGTCTTGCACATCTTTGGCATGTGGGAAGAACCCAGGGAAATCCATATGAACACTAACCCTGAGGAGAATTCATAACTGGCTCAGTTTTATACAGAACCCTATGATCTCTTCCCTCTAAGTACTACAACTGGATCACATATTCCTACAGCCGTTACAGAGATAACAGCATTATTAAACCACTGTCTTCACCTGGGACCCTGGGATCTCCCTGTGGAAGGCTTCAGTGGTCTCTCTGACCAGGGCTGTCAGTGCATGGTACTGTGGGGAGTCCGCCTCCACCGCCTGTTCGATGTCAATGTTGATTCCATCCATAAACTGACTCTTGGCCAGGCTAACTTTCTCTGTTATCCATGTTGTCCTATTGTCTTGGTCCACAATATCAGAGAGGGGGACGTCACCTTGTTGCAGCAACAATGTGAGAGAGAGATGAACATGAAGATTACAATATGTACATGAGCCGATGAAGGATGAAGAGCTGGTGCGACAAATGAAGGCGGGAGGTGTGAAACAATCCCTACACCACATTTAATTCATTCAACAATGATTTTACTCAGAGAAATCCATTCGTATACAGGTGACTGAGAGGGATTTACCCTACCTTTGAGGACGACCCGAGCCCCTTTGGAATGGGCATAACACATGAGTTCGGCATCATATTTTCCAAATGTTGCCACAGTGGTCACCATGCTCCAGTTGTAGGACTTCCATGTCTTTCCGCCCACGTCAAACACAAACACCTGAAAACAGCTCCTACAATCAGTGGTGGCCATACAGACCCACGGCTGTGCAATTAATTACTCCTCACAGTCGCTAGAGGGCGTTAAAAGCCAATGTATTGATTTGCCATAAGCACCGTCAGTATCATAGTATATTGATATGATCACTGTTATTTTCATATAAAAGCAGGTTTTCTGAATGTATGCGGATGAAAGCCTTATCAGATGTGGAGAAGTCTTTGGTCATGTCGTCTAATCACAACTTTTTACATATTTAAAGACAAAACAGTAGCGGTTTTTTTCCTTAATAAACACTTCAAACTATCAGGCTGTCATGTGTCGCTCATGTGATCTGGAGCCTCTCTCTTCCCTTTTCCCGTTTGTACGAAGTCACGTCTTGAAACTGACCGGCTGGACACAACTGAGTGAATTTACGGTGTCGCGGCTGATTCTGCCACTGCCTTTCACATTAAAGCCTGTGGGGTTTAGTCCGCTTAGCACCTGCTTCACCCAAGCTAACCCCAAAATAAAATGCGTTTCGACGGCTCTGCCAGCTACCTCAAAGTCTCTCTCGTCGCGGATTTGTTGGCAGAGCTCCTGGCTTTCACAAGGACAGACTTGTGTCGTGCAGCCCAGCACTGTCGCTGAGAGAACCAGGACAAACAAGAGCATTTCCGCAAGTAGAAGAAGTTCAAACAGGCTGAAGAACCGCGGCTGGGAGAAAACAAGTTGTTGCTATGTCGATAAATCACGGTACTGTACGCGCTCGGGCAGGTACGGGGCGTTAAATGGGACAAACTTCATCTGCGCACAGGAAGCACAGCATAAATAAATGAATACGTTTGAGATGACAGTCACTAGGAAACGAAAAGGGAAAGGCAAGCAAAAAAAAAAAAAAAACTTGAAGAGCTGTAATACCCTATCATACTGCCATTAATACAATATTATAAGGGCATAGCTGTTATTAAGGTAGAGAGTGGCTGTTCCTGCCTCTCAGCACAGGCTAGTCATCACCCAGTTGAGGTCTACAAGTAAAACAGGGCTTGTGCATGCACCTGACTCAAATAAATATCTTTGGCATATTAATATTCTGAACACTTGGAGCCACAATGTAAGACCACACAAATATGTATCTCATTCATTCTGGCACATATGCTGCATTTCAGAAGCAGCGTGATTTGCACACACACGTTGACCTAGGTCGTTCTTGAGGACACATAGACATTACATAGATATTACACAACACTGCATGACATTACATAATACAACCTGACCCTAACCTAAACCGAACTCCGACTTTAAAAATAACCATTGCTCCTTACACATTTTTAGAAATAAAATCAGAGTCGCAGTTAAGCCATGCAAAAGACAAAAGGTGAGAGTGTGTGTGTCCATAAGACTATATCTGCCATCCATTACTGGGCATCAACACTGCTGCATGAACTCACATTAACTCTGATCCCAAGTTTAACACACAGTGCTCCAGGAACAGGACTTACAAAGCAGCAAATATAAAAGTCGATCCCACATGGCACGGTTTGTATGAGGGAGAAGAGCTCCTTATTCGTTTTCCTGATAATAAATAAAGCTGAGTTAGACATGCACGCTCACACATGCACAGTTACATTCCCATGTGTTCTGCATCACTGCACCACACTCTCACAGTCTGCTACTGATGGCCACTGAGCAACCCACTTCAGCACAGTGGGGTTTGAATGCTTTATTCAAGGATCCTTTGATGGGAAGGAGAGGCGAATGTGTCTCTCTCCTCAGTTGGGAGTTCAGACAAACACCTGTCTGGTCACAAGCTTGAAACAAGGATATATGTAATACTTCGCCATTGCAATAAAAAATCTCTGCATTTCCAAACAATGCTCCTGCCTATTGATTAGCATTTTACTTAATATGTCTCAGAAGAGTCTATGACTTCATTGCCCTTGCTGTCATCCACTGGCCCCGAGCATCACAGAGCACTATGCACCAGCTTTAAAAATACTTTAACCCTCCTATTATGTTTGGGGTCAATTTGACCCCACTCAGTGTTTAACGTCTCTAAATAAATGATTAACATATTTTTTTTTTTTTTTTGCTTCATATTTAATGACTTTTCCGGTAACACTTTACAATAACAGTACAACAATTAACATTAGTTAACGTTAGTTAATGCCATAGTGGTTAATTAACTGTTACTTAATGATTATTATGACATTTACTAATGTTAATAATATCTATAAAACCCTTAAATAACATAAATTAATACCTTAGCATGAACAGCATTAGTAAATGATTCTTAGACACATTAGTTAACGATTAGTTAACTGTTACTTAATGTTCATTACCTGTTACTTAATGTTTATTATGGCATTAACTAAAGTTAATTGTTAAAGTTATTATTGTAAAGTGTTACGACTTTTCCTAATGTAATGGGTACTACTACTAAACATGAAATTCACATGATGATATGTTTTCAATGTCCTGTGCACACTTTGTACGCATCAGTTATACATAACAAAAATCTGTACTTAGAAATAATATAAAGCCATTAAAACACCAAAAATTTATATTTCTTTCCAATTTTAGGTTAATCAGTGAGATTTTATGGTGATTTGCATATTTTTCCATAGTCGTGTAATAGGAATACTGGATGTGTAAGTGGGGGTGGGAGGGAGTTATGTTTTATTTAAAGGGCTATTTAGGTTGTCAACAAAGAAACATAAAGTACCCAACACATAAACTTTGGTAACAATTTTAATTATAATAATTTTGCGGAGGTTTAAACTGCTGGGGTCAAATTGACCCAAAACATAAAAGATATTAGTAAATTTGAACATAACAGGAGTGTTAAAAAATGCTAGTCGATGGTACTTTTTTGAGAAAAGTGAAAAAATAAAAAATCTAAAGGCACTGCTTGGACAAGACAGAGGAATAGACTCTCTTCTGTAGCAGATATTATCACTGATAACTCTGAGTCCTGAGGAAGGCAGAGATGCTAACTCTGGAATAATAATAAATAATGATAATTTAAAAAAAAAAAAAGACAGCACCAATTGTTTGTCCTTTGTCCATCTAACTAGTACATTTTTTCAGCAGCTGAATTGAACTGTTCCTCATTTTGCCCTATTGTCCTATTTTATTATGAACTGTAATTTTGAAAGTAACTAAGTTTGTGATGACAGAAAATGGTGCTGGAAATAAAGTGCACAAAACATATTAAGATATCTGTGAAAATGTGACGATGAAATGCAAACAGAGAAAATGATGCCAGCTTCGTACGTGGCATCAACCTCAGAGAGTCAACAGTTCATGAGGAAGGTTGGCAGGATTCTGGCAAAATTACAGGTCAGAGCACAATGACATGTAACTCACAGGGTGGCTGGTCACTCACATGTCTGCACATGAAGAATACACCCTTATTATCTATCTACATTTGTTCTGGTAGTTTAAACCACTGGATATGTTAAAACTAAATATATAAGTACACAAAATGTTATTATGTATTGTTGTAGGAATTATCTGTTGAATTATTATGTGATGAGAATACACAAAATATTTGTGAGGATGACTAACATTTTCGATATCATTGTGTGATGACTGATTTGAAATTTTTTTTTACATATAAATATACTTAATGTGATTTTTTTTTAAGTATCACAACATTTTACTATATTAGTAAGTGGCCACTGTGATTAATCCTGAAGTACTATGCTGTCCTGTGCTGAGAGAGAAAAAGAAAAACAAATGTTTGAGCCTGGGGCATGAGCTCTTTGTGACACAAAAACACAAGAGTCAGGTCAACCTAACATTACATCTTTCATTAGCTTAACTCTGATAATCTCTGTTGTAAGGGAAAAGTACTATCAACAATGGAAATCTGACACTTAGTTAATGATCTATTTTGATTGATGCACAGTCAGCAAAATTTTCCTTTAAAAGCAGACGCTGGGATGCAGATCCTCACAGTCCACCAGCCATGAGGTTGCTTGCTTTTGCTTTGACTGTGGCCCTTGTGGGTGAGTATGTCTTTGAGACTTTAAAGCAAAATGAGCATTGACGATGAGTGATTAGGACTCTATGACTTTTTAGTACAGTGGAGCAATTAATCACAGAGATTGTGTTTTATAGGAACAAAACTTCAAGATTAATAGTTAAAGCAAGTAAGATTTGGAAAAAGTATTGTATCACTTGCTGACAGGGTGCTGCATCACTGTAGATATATAAGCATACATAGATCAGAAATTAGGTGCTGCTTTATTCAATTTTATTAATTTTATTTTGAGTCATGCACAATTATATAATTTTATACAACAGCACAAAAGGTTTGTCTGCAATTGGATTTAAGTTTTTCCTCACATCTCTGTTGACATAATCTTTCCACATATATCATGTGGCCTTTCTGAGCGTCAACCTGACATCCTGTTTCTATTTTTCAGCGGGTTACCAAGTCAACTATGGTAAGATTTTAAATATTATATTACCATGTTTAGGAATTAAACAACTTTATAAGTACACAGTTGGAAAACACTTGTGTATGAATGCTGAACGTTCATTAGCATTGTGCATTTAACATCTGCTTTGGTGTGTAACAATTTTGAAAAATATATTTGGAGATTTTATGCAAAAACATTCGAATGACAATGCATTCTCTCAGCTATTGGAGTTTTTGAAAAATCAAAAAAGGTGATAATTCAATTCAATTCGCTATTCTAATCTAATCACCTGTAATGCTAATCTGATTATATTATTTCAGCCCCTGAGTTTGCCACCGGTAAGACCTACGTGTACAAATATGAAGCATTTCTCATGGGCGGCCTGCCTGAGGAGGGGTTGGCGAGGGCTGGAGTAAAAGTCAGCAGCAAAGTTTTCATCAGTGCCGTGGCTCCTGACACCTTCCTGCTGAAGGTACAGGCCACACATAAGTTTTTGTGATTAAGAAAATGTATGAACCAGAATGCTGTTTTTCCCTGTGGCTTAAAAAACGTACAGAACAAAATGAAACAGAACAGCTCTGTTTACAATCAAGTGAAGCTCAGTAGCTCTCAACATAATCCCATTTTTAACTGAATACCATGTCACTTTTCTCTGCAGCTTGTGGACCCTGAGCTCTTTGAGTACAGTGGCATCTGGCCCAAAGACCCCTTCATTCCAGCCACCAAGCTCACTTCAGCCCTGGCTGCTCAGCTCTTGACACCCATCAAGTTTGAGTATGCTAACGGTGTTGTCGGGAAGGTGTTTGCCCCAGCTGGCGTCTCTGCAACCGTGCTGAATGTCTACAGGGGAATCCTCAACGTCCTGCAGCTGAACATCAAGAAGACATTGAACGTCTATGAGTTGCAAGAGGTATGACTAATATTTTTCATGGAGTTTCATCCACGAGAACACCATGGCATTTGAGCTCACGAATTCCATGTTCATTTCTGTTTCCAGCCTGGCACTCAGGGTGTCTGCAAGACCCACTATGTCATCCGTGAGGACGCAAACGGTGAGCACATCCATCTGACCAAGACCAAGGACCTGAACCACTGCCAGGACAGAATCTTCAAGGACATCGGTTTGGCTTACACAGAGAGATGTGCCGAGTGTGAGGCTGTAAGTGCATTTTCACTCTCTCAAATTCTACAGACACTGATGTAAAGTATACTCCTAAATTCTGCTGGGTGGACAACATTATTGTGTCTTGTCTAAGCAGAAAGGAAAGGCCTTGAAGGGAGCCGCTGCCTATAACTACGTCCTGAAGCCCGCTGCCACTGGTGCTGTGATCCTGGAGGCAACTGTCACCGAGCTCATTCAGTTCTCACCTTTCAACATACTGAACGGTGCTGCCCAGATGGAGGCTAAGTATGTGGTTATGTAAAAAAAGAGTGCAAATATGACATCATACAAAATGTCAGTACAGATTTAAGTCTTTTTTTCACATATTCACAGGCAAGTCCTGACATTCCTTGAGGTAGAGAAGACCCTAGTGGAGCCAATCAGAGCTGAATACGTTCACCGTGGATCCCTGCAGTATGAGTTTGCCACTGAGCTTCTCCAGACACCCATCCAGCTTATGAGGATCAGCAACGCAGAGGCTCAGGTACTGTGGATGACAAAAACTATTTCCTCCTCAAATTCTCGTTGAAATCATCCTATGGCATCACACTATACAATTGTATTATATTTTTTCAGATTGTTGAGATTCTGAACCACGTCGTGACCTTCAATGTGGCCACAGTCCATGAAGACGCACCTCTGAAATTCATTGAACTCATCCAGTTGCTGCGTGTGGCCAGATTTGAGAGTATTGAGGCCCTGTGGGCTCAGTTCCACAATAGACCTGCCTACAGGTGATGTCAGTTTGCATCCAAAAAAGTGCAAAAAATATACTATTAATGAGAGTCAGTGAAATTAATATTTTCTCTTTTTCAGACACTGGATGCTGAGTGCTGTCCCTGCCATTGGAAGTCATGTGGCCCTGAAGTTCATCAAGGAGAAGTTTGTTGCTGGTGAACTCAAACTTGCTGAAGCTGCTGAGGCTCTGCTTGCATCTGTGCAAATGGTGACAGCTGACCTGGAGGCCATCAAGCTTGTTGAGGCAAGTCAACCCTTCAAGCAATCATTTATGTATTTACTTTGATTTGAGATTTGGGACACAAAATAATCCTTTCACCTACCCCCAGGGACTGGCTTTCAACCACAAGATTCAGGCAAATCCAGTTCTGCGTGAGATTGTCATGCTCGGCTATGGTACCATGGTTGCCAAATACTGTGCTGAGAACCCAACTTGTCCAGCTGAGTTAGTGAGGGTAAGGTTTTTGAAGATTTTTTCCCAATAAAATCAGGTTAAACATCAGTGATATGAATAAAAAATAATTTTAAAAAATGGTAACCATCTTTTCTCCTCCAGCCCATCCATGAACTTGCTATTGAGGCTGTTGCCAAGGGTGAATTTGAGGAGCTCGTCATTCTTCTCAAAGTTCTTGGTAATGCTGGCCATCCTGGTAGTCTTAAGACAATCATGAAGCTTCTGCCTGGATTTGGCAGTGCTGCTGCCAGTCTGCCAATGAGGATTCAGATTGATGCTATTCTGGCCCTAAGGAACATTGCAAAGAAGGAGCCCAGGATGGTAAGCTTAAAATTGGTAATTCTGCTCAATTATGGCCAGTTTATATACTTTTGACACATTTTGGTCAGTTGCAGTTTCATTTTAACAATCATCTTTGTAATTAGATCCAGGACTTGGCCGTTCAGCTGTTTATGGACAAGGCTCTCCATCCAGAGCTCCGCATGGTTGCTGCTGTCGTGCTGTTTGAGACTAAGCTCCCCATGGGTCTGGTGACTGCACTTGCTGATGCAGTTTTGAAGGAAAAAAATCTGCAGGTCGCCAGCTTTGTCTACTCTTACATGAAGGCTATGACCAAGAACACCGCCCCCGACTTTGCTGGAGTGTAAGAATCCAAACTCTAATCACTTTCGTCTGTTTTTTTTGGTTGTTCAGTGTCAATAATTTCATACCTGGTATTGTTGTTCTTTCAGTGCTGTGGCCTGTCATGTTGCTGTGAGGATCCTCAGCCCCAAATTGGACAGACTGAGCTACCACTTCAGCAGGACTCTTTATTTTGATGCCTACCACAGTAAGAAAGTTGAAATTGAATAAGTTGCTATTAGAGATGTCATGCTAAAACTTGAGCTTTGAGAGTTTCTGTTTCTGTTCCTTCTGCAGACCCCTGGATGATGGGTGCTGCTGCCAGTGCTTTCTACATTAACGATGCTGCAACTATTTTGCCAAGAGCTATTGTGGCCAAAGCCCGTACCTACTTTGCTGGAGCTTATGCTGATGTTCTTGAGGTAAGTAAATGATGTGTTTTGTTGTCATTTAACGGACCAAATGAAAGGTTCATCAGTCTGAACTGTGATGGTTATTTTCAAAGCTAATATGGACACTGATATAAAGCTGAAGAATTGCCCATTCATCATGTGTCATTTCTCTTTTTCAGTTCGGAGTAAGAACTGAGGGAATCCAGGAGGCTCTTTTGAAAATCCCTAAGGCCCCTGAGCATGCTGACAGGATCACCAAGCTGAGAAATGTCATGAAGGCTGTAAGTTTAAGGGATCCCTCCTGTATAAAATTTCTTCTCTCAAAGAAAAAGTATGTGATGAAAGGCATGTCATCTTTGCAAAAGCTGTTTTGTTTAATTTAGCATATCTTCCATTCCACAGCTTTCTGAGTGGAGGGCCCACTCATCAAGCCAGCCACTCGCCTCCATGTATGTGAAGTTCTTTGGACAGGAGATTGCATTTGCCAACATTGACAAAGCCATTGTTGACCAGGTTGTTGAGGTACTGTATCTTCTGCAGTTAGATAACCTAGTTACTAAAATAAAGTCATAAATATGTGAAGTAAAAACATGTTTGTTTTCTGACAGCTTGCCACTGGACCTGCAGTTCATGCTTATGGAAGGAAGGCTTTGGATGCTGCGCTGTCTGGTATCTCATTCCATTATGTCAAACCTCTGCTGGCTGCTGAGGTGCGCCGTATCCTCCCCACTGCTCTCGGTCTGCCCATGGAGCTCAGTTTCTACACTGCTGCTGTGGCTTCTGCTGCTGTCGAATGTAAGTTATATCAGTGCAACTCAACTAATGTGGGCTTCAGATGGTCATTTTTAGTACCTCTTCATACTGACATATTGTTTGTAATTTATAGTCCAAGCCACTGTGTCTCCACCTCTGCCTGAGAACTTCCATGCAGCTCAACTTCTTAAATCTGACATCGCGATGAGGGCCGCAGTTACTCCAAGGTGAACAAGTTACTTTGAGAAACTTGGAACTGATAAAACATTTCATCATTAGTTGATCATCATCTCTGCTACAGTAATGTCAAGTACTTTCAACTCCATGGAAAATCTGTGCCATTCGTGGAATTCCCCATAAAGTTACCATTTTCTTTTCCTTTCAGTGCTTCCATGTACACCTATGCAGTTATGGGAGTGAATACTGCTTTCATCCAGGCTGCCCTGTTCTCAAGAGCAAGAGTCCACACAATTGTGCCTGCCAAGTTTGAAGCAAAAATTGACATGATTAAGGGCAACTTCAAACTAGAACTTTTGCCTGTTCAGGGCGTGGATAAGATTGCATCTGCAGTGTATGTATCTTTATTTTTTTTACTAATCAAAATCAATAAGGCAGTCTTTATTTTCTCTTACAAAGAATATGTTGTGTTACTCCAACAGTGCTGAGAGCTTTGCTGCTGCAAGAAATGTGGAAGACCTTGCAGCTGCAAAAATAACACCAATGATTCCAGCTGAAATGGCGGCACAGCTGTCAAGGCAGACCTTCACCTCTAAGATTACTTCTAAGATTGCATCTTCTCTGGCTAGTGCCATGGTCAGTTTGATTCCTGATCACAATTTCAAACACAAATTCTACATGTGCCATAAACAATATACTGATTTCTCTCCTGTTTTAAAAGTCGAGGTCATCCGAAATCATTCCTGTTGACCTGCCCAGCAAAATTACCTACAAAATGAGAAGCCCCAGGGCCTTTGAGAGGAAGATGTGTGCTGCTTCTGAAACCTTTGGAGTCAAGGCATGTGCTGAGATTGAGTCTCGGAATGCGGCCTTCATCAGAGAGTCTCCACTCTATGCCATGATTGGAAAACATGCAGTCTTTGTTGAGGTTGCTCCAGGTAAGTAACATAGACTGTATCAAATTACTGATGTAGCAGAGATAATTTTGTCATGGAGAAATAATGTGTTGCTCTTTTTGGATGTAGCTGCTGGACCAGTCATAGAGAAGATTGAGATTGAGGTTCAGGTTGGAGATAAGGCGGCAGAGAAGATAATCAAAGTGATCAACATGAGTGGAGAGGAGGAAACTCTCGAGGAGAAGAATGTACTGTTGAAGCTCAAGAAAATCCTGGTTCCTGGCCTGAAGAACGGCACCAGATCATCCTCCAGCTCCAGCAGCTCTCGCTCCAGCTCTAGACTCAGCTCAGCCGCCACCTCTTCTGTGTCATCAAAGTCCTCTTCCAGCTCTTCCTCTCGTCGCACTAGTAAGATGGTCATTGATGTCCCACTCAGCAAGAGATCTAAGAGAGTCAGCAGCAGCTCCAGAAGTTCCTCCAGCAGCCAGTCAAGCATTCGCTCCAGGAGCCACTCCAGCAGTGCCTCAAGCAGCCATTCATCTGTCCGGTCCGGCATCCGCTCCTCCAGCTCTAGCTCCTCCAGCTCCCGCATGTCAAGGGTGAGGCACAACTTCAAAGTCATCCATTCCCATATACAAAACCATACAATCATGTAAAAGACTAAGGAACTGAGATAGTTATCAGGCTTTATTTTCTATTGCAGCAGGAGAACTATGACATGAAGTTTACCAAGAGACACATCCACCAGGTGATTATCTGATTTTTGCAAGACAGTTGTATCATATACAAGTAGTATTTCTGTTGTTAATAATGATTAAATCAGAACTGATAAATTGCTAATACCCACACTAATAAACTAACATATAACTAATTAATATGTGTACCTTAAAAAAAAGTGTTACTGAATGCTTTTGTTTGCAGCACGCAGTCTCCACAGCCAGATCCACAAGCAGGAGCAGCGCCTCCAGCTTTGAGGCCATCTACAATAAGGTCAGATGGCAGACCAAGACAACAGTATTTCTTGCAGATTCAAATGGAAATTAAAAAAAATATGTATCATTAACATCACCCCTGCATCTTCAGGCCAAATACCTTGCTAATGCTGTGACTCCTGCGGTGACAATCCTCATCCGTGCTGTGAGAGCTGACCACAAGCTTCAGGGATACCAGATTGCAGCTTACGTTAACAAAGTTGATTCCAGAGTGCAGATCATCTTTGCCAACCTTGCTGAGAATGACCACTGGAGAATCTGTGCTGATGGTGTGATGCTAAGCTACCACAAGCTTATGGTAAAACTTGTAATTAGTTTTTTTTTTATGTTGCTCAAAATAATAGTGGTAAATTTTTATTTTATTTTTATTTTTTAATTAATTTATTTTTTGCTTGAAGTCATGACTTGGAACAATATTGTTTTTAGGCCAAAGTTGCATGGGGTATTGAGTGCAAACAATATGAGACTGAGATCACTGCTGAAACCGGTGTTGTTGGTCAAGAGCCCGCACTCCGCCTGAAACTGACCTGGGACAAGCTTCCATCCAGCATGAGGCGCTATGCAGAGAAGTAAAGTCACAAAATAATATTATTTTCAAACATTTGGTGCCATTTTCTGTAAAACTTCAAAGCTTGATATAAATATTTGTCTGTCTAGGATCTCTGAGTACATTCCAAGCATTGTTCTGAACACTGGAATGACTCTGGCCAAAGCAAAGAACATTCGCAAGCAGATCAAACTGACTGTGGCTGTCGCCTCTGAGAGAGCCCTGAATGTTGTGCTGAAGACACCCAAGGTATGGTTTGACTTCTGAGTCCTTTTCATAGAGACCTTGTAAGAAAATGTCTTATATTTTGTTGCTAAGAGTGTAAATATGTATACATTTATATGTTTTGATTCATACCTTATTTAATTTTAATATTTATAGAGGACCATGTACAAACTGGATGTGGCACTCCCTGTTTATTTGCCCATTGGAAATACTGCTGCTGAGCTGGAAGCCTATCGGGACAATCTATTTGGAAAGATCTCCTACGCCATTACCAAGGCTCACGCAGGTGAAAAAAAATCAAGCTTTCAAATTTGACAGCTTAATAGGTAGACTGATCCATGACAAAACTATTAATGTATCTTTTCTTCCACCTCTAGCTGAGTGTACCATGGTCAAAGACACTCTGACCACATTCAACAACAGGAAGTATAAGAACGAGATGCCCCACTCTTGCTACCAGGTCTTGGCACAGGATTGTACCCCAGAGCTCAAATTTATGGTTCTCCTGAAGAGGGATCAAACACATGAACAAAATCTAATCAATGTGAAAATCGCAGACATGTAAGTACAACTAACAGTGAAATCTAAATCATTCAACTCATAAAAAAAATAGCAAAATATTAAAATTGGAAATTATAGATTCAACTCTTTAAAATTTCAAAGCTGTTTTTTCCCGCCACTAATGTTTTTTCTCCTGCCCCAACAGTGATGTTGATCTCTACCCCAAGAACAGTCAAGTTATGGTTATGGTTAATGGAGTGGAAATCCCCATCATGAACCTGCCATATGAGCATCCCACAGGTCCTCTATTTTTTAGTAATTCAAAGTAAACTGTGAGGCCGAAACATTAAATTTATTAGCTGGTGCGCATCCTACTTGACATGCAGTATTTTGTGTTTGCTCTCATTACAGGCCAAATTCAGATCCATCAGAGAGGTGAGGGCATCGCTCTCCATGCTCCAAGCCATGGTCTTCAAGAGGTCTTCTACGATATCAACACATGGAAGGTAATGAAAAAATCATATCTTGTGAATCTGATATGGTTCTCACACTTGGGTTATCCCCAGATTATTACCCTGGCTTATTTGATCCAACATTTGTCACTTGTGTGTGAAATGTAGGATCAAAATAGGACTGGGCAATATATCAATATTTTCATTATAGTGAAGAGATGCAATTTTTGGAACTTGATAGACTACTTATTCAGTTGTTTGCTTCTACCTGCTTGGTTATCATGTCCAAATTACTTTTCCCCCCATCAAAATCTCTTGTGTGAATATTTTATTGAAAGCACCAATAGTCACCCTGACAACTTTGTCACAATATCAATAACAAGGTATTCACTCAATGATAGTGTGATGTTTCATTTTGTCCATATCATCCAGCCATAGATCAAAGGGTTATGGTTTGCTTAGCATAACCTGAGCTAATATATATATATGAAAAGGGTTCATTTTTTCACAAAACAGATTTTAAACTTATATTCACGGAAGTGCTTATAGCGATACATTAAAAAAATAATTCTGTAAACCTTGAACAATTACTTTTTTCCTTCAGGTTAAAGTTGTAGACTGGATGAAAGGCCAGACCTGTGGACTGTGTGGAAGGGCTGATGGGGAGGTCAGACAGGAGTACCGCACCCCCAACGGACGTGTGACCAAGAGTGCAGTCAGCTATGCTCACTCCTGGGTGCTCCCTGCCAAGAGCTGCCGTGACTCCTCTGGTAAAACTTATCCGATCCTCCTTGCCTTTCAGAATGAAATGTCTTCCACGCAAGAATTCAGCGAATGTTGATGCTCTGTTCTCGGTTAATGGCTGCAGCTTAAAGGTGCCTTACTTTTGCAGAATGTCAGATGAAGCTTGAGTCTGTGAAGCTGGAGAAGCAGATGGTCATCCATGGTGAACAGTCCAAATGCTACTCTGTTGAGCCTGTGCTGCGCTGTCTGCCCGGCTGCCTCCCTCTGAGGACCACCCCTGTCACCGTGGGCTTCCACTGCCTCCCAGCTGGTAAGCCCATAACAAGCCACAGCTACAGCACCAATCACATATCTATGTAAAACAACTCTACGATGCCTAACTGCTTTACTCTCTTCACTGATGCAGAGTCCAACCTGAGCTCTGGAGCAATGAGCAGCATCTATGACAAGAGCGTGGACCTGAGGGAAACAACGGAGGCCCACCTGGCCTGTCGCTGCACTGCTCAGTGCGCCTGATCTCCTAGCCTGCAGTCACATTCATGGCATTTTCTATTTCAGACCAATGCTAATTATTTTGTTTGAAATGTAAATTTAAATAAATTATGAGAAGCATTACAAAAAGTTGTCTGGACTCTATTTGCAAATGCAGTGTGTGTGTTCAACCATGATGATGCAGTGGGTTGGGTTGATGAACGGTGAGGGAGTTGAGTGTCCTCCTACATGCAAATGTAGCAGATACAGATATCAAATATAAATAAATCAAGCATCATTCTTTGACAAACAACCAAAAACAAAAGCTCCATGGTGCAACGTCACAGTTTTCATTTTATACTAAAAACCAAATCTCATATTATCAGTGCCTGCAGCACATCAGTGTCTTCCTTCCCTGGTCTCTTTTTAGATGACAACACTCACACTCCTTCCTCTTGATCTTGTGCAGTTCAGTAACAAACCCCAAACTCAAATCTGTTCATAATGAATGGATATTTTTAGGCAAATAGATAGGAGCTTTTTTTTTTTTTGGATATGCTTGAGCTATGAAAAGAAACTGAGCTCAAACAATGTCTACAAAGTCAGGCTCCTATCCTCAGGTCTGCTAACAACAGATCATTCTGGCTTCTCTGCTGTCTAGTTTTGGGACAGGGTTGCTCATGCTCAGCAGAGTTGTCTGTGCAGTTTGGGGTCACAGAAATAATGCAACATGAAAAGAAACCAACTTAAAAAAAATAAATCAAACGAAAGAATATTGTGGATTTCGTCACATCTGAAAATTAGTTGGATACAACCTTTTTTTTAGGATTCCTGAAGTTCTTGATGTAAACCTCTGCAGCCATGTCGAGGCTCCTCAGCTCTTAGCAGCAACAGCATACTAAGCCTGACATTAATGATGTCCCCTCCGAATCTGACTGAGCATTGATGCCGTTACATCCAATGAGATTTATGTTTAGATTATCTAAGACTGTTAGTTAGACCGTTGTTTTGCTGTTTCGTAAGTAAACTTTGTAGCATGGGCATCTGACTAAGTGAGGTCAACTGTACACTGCCTCCCTGCACGTTGTCAGTCAACTACACTGGGCATACAAAACCCAGCTGTTCCTTAAAACCTGGTTTCTCTTCTCAGCATACAAACTGAGCTATCACTCTGAGGTCTGTTTTTTTGTCCTCTTAGCGTGATATTTAGCCAGAATTTTTGCACATCCCTTCCTCCAACAGACATCCAAGATGGTGTCTGCTGTGGTTGCTAAGAGATTTATGATGCATCTGCAAAGGCTCTATATGCACAAATAATAAAAATGCCAATGAATGAATCAAAGGGTCAAAATATATTCAAAACTCATGCTTAGCTGTTAAATATTGTCATTTTGTTGCAGAGTCTTGAAATATTATTCATATTATAACATCTGTAAATCTTAGAGTTAACAAGGCGTTTAACTCCTCATACTGGTTTGATATTACTGAGAGCCAGCACAGTCTTTTGTCAGGACAGTTGAAGCCATGTAGTGATATTTGTTCTCTGACATGGGGATAATGCTGAGCAGATGGATATAATAATCTTCTTAACATTACTTTTGATAAAAGTGTGAGGGGAATGCTCCCAGAGACACTGATTGACCCTGTATTAGTACCCCAGAGGTGGTGAGTAGGGTAGTCATATTTTAATGTCTTTTCAGAGTGTGGCAAGGTGAGCTTCACTAAGTTCAGTTTTTCTTTTGTAGGTTCACGTGCTGCTTTTACTATTTTGTTAAACTGGATTTACTTGTTCATTTACTGATTTACTCATTTGCTTGACTAACTTGTTTATTTTTATTTTCGCGTTAGTCCCTTTTCATTGTAGTGAGCGGACAGCCATCCTGTTGGGACACTAGGTACTCGTGCTGACATCCCCACACTCATTTTCTGAGTAAAAGCACCGGGACACACACACATAGATCGCCCCATTTGTTTGCTGTGAGGTGAGCATGTGGCAGCAGCCCAGTACACTCCTGTGTTGTCCGCCTCTCCACTGGTGGCCTCAACTCAGCCTTTGCTTTGTTTTGTGTACTTATGTATTTTAAAGTAGGATAGTTTTTAGTAGTATTAAAGCCTAACTGCACAACTGTAGTGTAATTTTTATTCCCCAATTTTTATTTTGTAGTTTTCATTTGACTAATCTTTCTTTCCCCTCAGCAGTTCCAGTCCCTGCTTGTTTGAATTCATTTCAATAAAATCTTTGTCTAATCTGAAAACATGTCTCTGTCCTAACACTAACGAGCCTGTGTGCTTTGTTAGTAACATTCAAGCTTATAGAGGTGTTAATTCCTAGGGTGCAATTCCCCAGGTGGCGTTGTCAGTCCCTAATTCACCAAAATTCTTCTTCATGGAGCATCTTATAGGTTAATGCATCAGTAATTTAACAATTTGTCAGTTTGAAGAATGGTTCCTTTTACTTTTCATACATGGTATAATTTTACTGCTAATCAAAGGCTTTTAACTCAAGTTTTGAAAACTCTTGATGGGGTGTTTCCTTTTACTTCAGTAAAAAAAAAATTGAGTTCTTCTTCACCATTACAGAATAATCATGATTTTATTGTTTATTCACTATAGTAAATTGGTAGGATATGCAAGGATAGCACACAAAAGCATGTGCAAAATTTGATTTTCATAGCGACACTGTTCATTGTGTGGTGCGGCTCTACCAGTCCTTCAAAAATCACTAAAATAACTTGACATCCATGCAGTAAAGAAATGCTTACAGCTTTGTAAGAAAGTGAAGTTTAAATCTGTAGAATTATGTTATTTTTGAAGTTTTGGGCACTTTTGACGACATGTGCCACAAAGTGTTGACAAGCTTGCAAGACTGGATTACGTAAAATTAGTAAGTATTTCCATAACTAAACAAAGAAATGGCTACTAGGAAGCCGGCAGAAGAAATAAAAGAAGTTAAAAAAGTCTCCGATGTTCATGTCAGAGGAACTAAGTACGGCAAAACAACAGACAGGCCTACTGGATTTAATTGATGTGTGAGACATCCTGACGCCTGATGCCCGTGAAATAATGGTAAATTACTGGCAGCTACAGTTGCTAGCATATTACTGTTCATCATCTACAACAACAGTATACTACCGTAAAAAAAATAATACGGTACTGTACTGTAATATACCGTAAAAATACAGTACCATGTTGAACTGAATATTAACTTTACAGTATGATACCGTACATATTGTTATTGACATTCCTGAAGGACTGACTACCAGTGAGAGCTGCAGAGAGAAAGAGAGAATGGAGAGAGAGTGTGGAGAGAGGGACAGTGTGGAAGGAGAAGGAGAAGGAGAGTCCAATGTTGTGGAGGCAGGGCAGGAGGGTGTCTTCAATGTTGAGAACACACAGTTTCACATAGAGCTGATGAGGCATGTTATAGATAATTTTATATTGAACAACCTAATCTGTATGGATGTGTTCACTGTGTACTTGTCTTGACAGAGATAGCCTCACACACTTGACAGCTGAGTCTATCACAGCTACAACAGTCAATAAGCATTGTAGAACAGGCTGCTTGTAATCCTATACTTTGTTATGGCAGGCACTGTCAGAAGAGATGCATGCATAATGTTCAGAGAAGTTTCCATCAGAAATCTGTAGATTTGTTAGGGATCTTATGCAATCAATTAGATCATACACTGTAATAACTCTATTTTCCTTTCACAGGGAGCACCTGGAGGCAGAGGGAGGCAGCCTACCACAAAACCTGCAGGAGCCGTACCAAAGGATCAAGAAAGGTAAAGGCTCAAAGATGCTGTGGGCAGACCTTGCCGCGAAACTAACAGAAAAATTTGGCCATGCTTTTCCCCCTCCAATGTAGCCCGTAAGTGGCAAACACTTGTGGATGGAATAACAGCACAGGGAGGGGGGTCATTAGGTTTAAATTTTTTGACAAGATGGATTCCCTTTCAGGGGATCAGCAGGATATTGATTTCCCGGTTGTGGGGGACAACACTGTCGGCCTAACCATCCGTAGGCCAGAAGTCTTACAGAGTGGGGGGGACCGGGGCAAGTACAGAGTGACAGAGATGGTAGTGCAGGAAGTCAGTGCACATGGTCTCAGAGGCAGAGCCGTGCACAGGGTTGTAGAGGGGCAGGGGCTCTGAGTCTGAAAAGGGCGGTGCAATCCCATGCGAGTGTGCAAAGCGCGCAAGCTAAAAAACTTTTTTGGCGTTTATTTATTAATTAAAACACATGATATGGTTTTTAACATCACAATCAGATCAGATTATGTTGACTGGTTTTCATTTACAATCTGATCTGGTGGTTAGTGAGCCTATAGTCAAGGACAAAGTCCACCAAGTCTAATTATCTCAACTTTATGTATGATATCACCTGATATGAGATTATTCACATTTAACACTGAGGTTTGGAAGACATGCAATTCAGCTGCAATTATAAAAAGCAACAAAACACACTTATTTTTAGGCAATTTATTATCAAAGAAAATAACAGTGTCCCACACAACATGTCTTACAGCTAGCTTTTTCTCTTCTTACAGCTAGCTTTTTTACTTCTTGGGGTCTCTTGTTTCCTCACAACAGCAACCTTCTAGGGGCCATGTTCTTGTAATGTTGATCACCTCATTATGGTCCATGGGGATGTCTTTTTCGATAGCAAGAAGGAGGAGATCAGAGAGCCTCTCTTCTGTGCATGGGCTTCTGAGTGTTGTTTTGATCAGTTTGAGCTTGGAGAAGGACCTCTCCACTGTTGCTGTAGAGACTAGAATGGTGGCATATGTTCTTATCATTTCGACCAGTGTTGTTGAAAGATGTCCTGTCCACTGTTGTCTCTGAGAGTTGTTAGCATCCCCTTCAGCGTGAGTGTGTTTGGGAAAGAAGCATGGAAAACTCTGTTTTCAGCTTTTCTTCTTCTCCTCCATAGAATTCACACAAAGTGCGAATGGCTTCAGCAGAGTCAGGACCAATGGCATCTTCACCCACCCAGTTGCTGGCTTTTGTCAAACTGTGGAGTGCAGTGAGAATGTTGCTTGACTGTGTCTTCCCATCTCCTGTAAACATCCTATGTAGTTCCTGAGAGAGAACATCGAGGAATGGGTAGTACACCTTCACTCTGTCATAGTCCTCCACCAACTTGAAGGAGTGGCTCTCTGTGGCTGCTGTGTAACTTTTACTGAACTTGGCAGGTGTCTTCATCTGTCTTTTCTGTCCAGGGGGGACTGTGGGGAGGCTGACTCCAGCAGTCTTTGCCTTCTCTGTGGGCGGTTACGTCAAAAACAGGAGTGGTGATCTCAAGGCACAGAAAGAACTCGAAATCAATGGCTCTCAGGTACATTTTCGCATCTCCAGCTGCAGTGTCTGGAGGCTCTTGGAGGGTTAGATCAGTGAGGACCTTCACTACCACATCCATCACTTTGTGCAGGGCCTTCAGGGCTGTCTCCCTGCATGCCCAGCGTGTGTCAGAGAGCTTCTGGAGTTTGATGATACGTTCTCCAGGGTGCAGATCTTCTTGGCCTTGTATAAAGGCTGTGTGTCTTTTTGTAGAGGCAGTGAAGAAGACGAACTTCTCTACAAGGTTAAAGAATGTTATGAAGTGCAGGCTTGATTTTGCACATTCTACAAGGACGAGATTCAGTAAGTGTGCATAGCAATGGATGTATAGAGCCAACTCATTGTGTTGCAGGATTCTCATTTGCAGACCTTTGTACTGACCGCTCATATTGGTTGCGCCGTCGTATCCTTGGCCACGCATGTTTTGGATTTCAAGGCCATTTTTCCGTAACAACTCCAGAACTGTTTTCTCCATCTCCTCACCTGTTGTTCTGGACATGTTACAGACCTGGAGGAAGCGCTCCTTGATATCCATTTCAAAGACATAATGAACAACAAAAAATACCTGCTCACAGTGAGACACATCAGTTGTTTCATCTACAAGTATTGAGTAGATTTTTGCCTCTTCGATTTCTTTCCCTGTCTCCCTTCTAGTGTGTGTGGCCATGGCTTTTATGAGATTGTTTTGTGTTCTGTTTGATAGTAATGATACATAACTCCTCTTCTTGCCAACTTTCTTCTCTTTGACGGTATCTAAATGTAGCTTGAGTACACTATCACATTTTCACAAGTTCAAGGAAGTTGCCCTGGTTTGAGCTTTTAGCAGATTCATCATCACCCCTGAGAGCCTTTCCTTGTCATGCCAGATATAAAATGATGTCAATCAATCTGTTCAGAATTTCTCTGTTCCTTTGTACCTCTCATTCTCTCATTGCTTTGCCTCGAACATCTGAAACATCATAAGCTGCTTGTAATGCGTTTTTTTTTTTTTTTTTTTGTATGTGTTCCATCTCGCCATGCTTGTTAAGTGGGCCTCTGACTTGGCATGCTCTTCCATTTTTTCAAGACCTTTTCTCCAGTTGTTTAACCCTGCCACTCTCCAAGCTGACTTGCTGTACTTTTCTTCATTAAGAAAAAGCCGACAGCTGAAGCAGTACATAGTGTCCTTGTCTGGGGAATACTCCAACCAGGGCCTAGTAGTATACCAGGTTCACTGGAATGATCGTTCATCTGTGTTTTTGGGATATCTAAGTACAGGTTGACATGGTCCTCTATCAGCACACATTTTAACATAGCTTGCAATACATTTGAGCTCAAAAGCCTGTTGGTGAGCAGGATCCGTTGGGTACTTTAAGAGTGCAATTTCCGATAGGGCCTCTTCTTCTGCATTACTTGTAGCTCACTCAACCTCACCCTCATCTATGGCTTCTTCTACACTCTCCTCCTCTCCCTAAGGTTCTATAACCTCCTCTATTTCAGATCCTAGAGCCTCCTCCTCTGTCTCTTGTTCTAGAGGAGGAACGTAGGTGTAGTTACCCCCTTTCCGCCGGCAGTGGCGCTCGCGCGTTTCTCCCTTTGACGCCGGGAGCGACATAGACGTCACAAACATGTGACCGTATTACTGCACCGTGATTCGCTGTGCGGGGCCGTCGAAATGCATTGTGGGGCTTTAAACAAACATGCGACCGTATTACTGCACCGTGATTTGCTATGCGAGCCGTCAAAATGCATTGTGGGTGTGGTAGTCCGCTGTGTGTCAACATAATTTGAAACGATCGAAGTTGTATGCGAGGAGAGAGGTGTAAGTGTCGAGACGAGAGAAACAGAAGAGAAAAGAGAAGAGAAAAGAGAAAAGATAACGATGAATACAGTTTTGGAGAGGAAAACGACAACGATCCTGATTATGAGCCACCACCTGAGCCGCTACAAAGGGCACAGTGGATGTTGTTTTTATTTGAAAATGACGAGAATGATGATTTTCCGGCGGGGGAGTTCCGCGGATTTCAAGAGACCTGGAAAACCTCTGGGTATCACGGCAGAAAAAAAGCCGAATTCACAAAAAAGCCAGGACTGAAGATCAACCTCCCTGGGGATGCAACACCGTTACAGGTTTTTTCAAAAATCTTTACCAAAGAGCTTTTCATGTACCTTGTAACGGAGATATGAACCGATATAAGAAGAGATATAAGAACCGATATGCGCATCAATGCCGCGGTGACGAGCCACCGGAGGGTCGGAAAAAATCAAACAGATGGACACCGGTGACACTCGCCGAAATGAAGACCTTCCTCGGCATGTGTATTGGTATGGGCATCATAAAGCTGCCGGTGAGAAGAGATTACTGGTGACAGAAGCGATGGCTTTTCCAGACCAATTTTCCACAAGCAATGTCAAGGGACAGATTTGACATGATCTGTCCCATGATCATACATACATACAGTACAGGCCAAAAGTTTGGACACACCTTCTCATTCAATGCGTTTTCTTTATTTTCATGACTATTTACATTGTAGATTCTAACTGAAGGAATCAAAACTATGAATGAACACATGTGGAGTTATGTACTTAACAAAAAAAAGGTGAAATAACTGAAAACATGTTTTATATTCTAGTTTCTTCAAAATAGCCACCCTTTGCTCTGATTACTGCTTTGCACACTCTTGGCATTCTCTCGATGAGCTTCAAGAGGTAGTCACCTGAAATGGTTTTCCAACAGTCTTGAAGGAGTTCCCAGAGGTGTTTAGCACTTGTTGGCCCCTTTGCCTTCACTCTGCGGTCCAGCTCACCCCAAACCATCTCGATTGGGTTCAGGTCCGGTGACTGCGGACCTTCTTTTTGTCATAGACAGTAGGGGGAAGGGGGCTTCAAGTGATGAGATCTAGCCTGCAGAGCTTTCCCTGGTCATATTGAAAGTGGTATAAGTTTCAAATGAATACACTGTAAAAAAAAAAAAAAAAAAAAAAAAAAAAAAACCTGATAAAACTCAAATTATCAAGGCAACATGATGCAAGAGATTTTTGAGTTTTCTCAACAATTTACTACTGTTGCTGACTTTACTAATGTTTACAAGTTCTGCCAACTTCAATCTTCGTGTTCACTTAATCATGATATTCTTGTGAGACTAACTACGAAATACTTGCTTCAATGCCATGTATTTCTACCTTCAGCAAACAGATTTTCTTGTTGAATAAACATAGAATTCTTGCCTCAGAGAGTTAAAACTTTCTCTTTGTAAAACAAGGAAAATTTATGTTGCTGTAATTGTATTTAAAGAATGCTCAATAAATTAGTGAATAAATAATTATAAATAAATATAGTAAAAGAACACACAACTGAGAGTTAGCTGAACAGTTAGCGGTTTATTCCTCTTGAGAAACATGACATAAATAAAATCAACTCAGAGCCGCCTGTGAAATATGATTCTGATAATGCCACAAATTTCTTTTTTCAAAAGCAAAGACAGAGATCCTGAAAACGGCTATGCAAGTGTAACCATACACCGAAGTGTTAGAAGCGCACTAACCATAATAAACTTGACCAGTTAACAGTTGTACATGCACTGTTTTAGTAACAATGAATTTCCACAAATCTTGTGAAAACAAATAAAACTTAACATGTTATAACAAAACGTGTCATAACATACAACAAAAAATAAATAACAAAACAAAAAATAAAAATCCAGTGCATCTTCTGAACTGGCCTTTCCTCAATATGCACCTCTTAAGAACGGGCAACTGACAACTGACACTAGAGTTTCACAGATTTTTGTCAATCTCTCTTTCAGAGCCAAAGGGGACTTAAATGTTAAAATTACTGGCCTTGAAGTTTTACATGAGCCTTAATCATAATGCACTAGAACAGGTGAAACACAGGTTAGTCATGTCTAGCTCCCCTATCAACATTCACAGCAAAAGCTTTGTTTTCAGAGACCTTGTGCACTGCGAGCATCGAGAGCCAAGCTCAAAAAAGATACTCTGAATTGCTTCGAAGGTATACCTCATCTTCTTTGGATAGTCAATGTTCGTGGCGTACAGAAGGCCAAAGAGGTATGCAAAGGCACTTCCGAGATCTGGTAGGTCATGCAGGATGATGGCCCGTTCCAACACAGCAGCCAGGTCTCGCACATTTGGTGATGATATGGTGGCATCATCAGCTTCAACGATGGTGAGGATGGCAACAGAAACACCTCTGAGCACTCTCTTCAGGTTCAATGTATGAGGAAAGTAACAGATACATGATTGAGTGTTGAGGAAAACTAAAAGACCAAATACATTTTTTGTGCATTTTTTTCCCATTGTCAGTGAACTCATCCTTAAAACATCTCACAAAATGAAATCTTCCACAAAATGTATTATGCACAAAATTATTAGCATCAGTTATGAAACGATACTTTAAATGTAAAAGCTACATCAAGCAATATTACTTGCATTTTTTAAGTCTATTTCCTATAGTTACTATTTTATTTTCTTACCAAACACTGCAGGAAAAACTCAGTTGTATCATCCCGGACAAAAATGAGCAGGCCTCTCAGTGCTGCTGTCTTTCAGTGAAACACAATGTTTGATGTCTAAAGAGTATTCAGTGGAAAACACACAAGCCCATCAATTAGTAAAATGCCATAGTGCCACAAATTTATACAAAATGTAAAATCAAATCTTTGGTACAGGGTGTCTACAGATGTCAGTATTAAATGTAATCCTTTTTACTACCTTTTTAAGATAAATCTTAATAAAAATTTAAGACTATTTTTTAAACAAATTCGCGTTTTTAAAATTTACAAAGAAGCATAGCTGAGCACATCATGGTAAGTACTACACATTTGGCCTAGTGCAGCAGTCAGTTTTAGGCAGAAATGGCTTCCTTTAGGTTAGTTAGATAGCGTGTAATAAATCTAGCCATTACTTTCTTCCACATAGCAACTGGGACAGGTAACTATAAAGATTTTCTTGGATTTCTTTCTACAGCTAAATATGACAACTAAGTACAAAGTGAGCAGGGTTGATGTACAATAGGCATTCTTCCAACAGGTAGGCTAAGTGTAGCCACTAAGTATAATGTATTAGGTTTAGTGGTGGTCAGAGTGCTGTATGTTAACTCTGATGCAACTTGACTCACTTTGACAAAAACAGGCACATTCAATAATATAAAATGCTTATGTTGAAATTAAACCTCAATTCTTCAAATGTTTAAAGGACCTGCAGACACCCTGTAGTAATGAGGAGGATAAAGCATAGGTCAGACCCCAGTAACATGCTCAAGGTTAAAACAAAAAAACACAACAACACTGCAATTCTGTGGGCAATTTTATGTTTTACTTTTTTTTGTGTTATTTATTTGTATTTGTTAATACTAGTTATCAAATGCCACCAACTAAGACAACCGAGCAATGACTGTAACATCCATTTTTACTGACCCATGTCAATCCGTGTATCATTCGTTCTTTCTATTTTCAATTGCCAATCAAAAATTAAAAAATGAAAAAGTGACTGGTTATTTTGTTATTTGTTTTTAAATCTAACACCAAAATCCAAAATATGCCTGGTTTTTCATAGTTCAATTTTAGGCTCGGATCAAAAATACGAAATGGAAAAACGGGAATCAGGACTGAATTTGATTTTATTATTTAATTGGTCCGGTTTACATGACCCAGAAGTTTGGTAATGAGCGGTAGCTCACAGCAGATCACAGCAGCCAGGAGCATTCAGTCACGCCACCCTGATCACCGCCACCATGGATAGTTATTACGTGTTGTTTCGAGGACCAAAGCGTGTGGCTCTAAAAGAAGAGGACATGACAACCAAAAAAATCAGCTGAGCTGAGCGGCACCGGACGCTCACCTGTCAGATCCGGCAGACCTGACCGGGTGGCCGGCCTGCCTGATGCCGCGGCCGACTGGCGCCGCGGTAGGAGTAGTGACATAGAAGGGCGCAAGCCAGTAATTTCACCTAGGGCGGCAACATAGGCAGAACGGCCACTGTGCAATTTCACAGAAAAGGGCCGGGTTTCCCAGATCGGTTAAGAAGGTCTCCGGAGCTACTACCCATCATTGTTAAGAAGCTCAGCTGATTTTTTCGGTTGTCATGTCCTCTTCTTTTAGAGCCACACGCTTTGGTCCTCGAAACAACACGTAATAACTATCCAGGGTGGCGGTGATCAGGGTGGCGGGACTGAATGCACCTGGCTGCTGTGATCTGCTGTGAGCTACCGCTCATTACCAAACATCTGGGTCACGTAAACCGGACCAGTTAAATAATAAAATCAAATTCAGTCCTGATTCCCGTTTTTCCATTTCGTATTTTTGATCTGAGCCTAAAATTGAACTCTGAAAAACCAGGCATATTTTGGATTTTGGTGTTAGATTCAAAAACAAATAACAAAATAACCAGTCACTTTTTCATTTTTTAATTTTTGATTGGCAATTGAAAATAGAACGAATGATACACGGATTCATGTCCATCAAAGCGATTTTTGCTACAGCCAACATCCAGGGTGTCAGAGAGCTAAATTTAATGCTGTTTTAAGACCTTTTTAATATAAACCTAAACAAAATTTAACACTGTGTGTGTGTGTGTGTGTGTGTGTGTGTGTGTGTGTGTGTGTGTGTGTGTGTGTGTGTGTTGTTGAAAATGCGGATAATAACTTTACACTGATTGGAAACATGAAAAGCTACATGCTAGTAGCTAAACATGCTAGTTTTTTTTTTTTTTTTCGCCAAAATTAGCCTAAATTTGGAACGATATTTAGCCCGCTTACCGTCAACCTCGCACGGAATACTTGACACCAATCGATTTCTTAACTTGTTAGTTTCATACAATACCAATATCTTCACTTTGACTTTAAAACTGGGCAGGCTACAGCTTCCGAAAAGCAGTAAGTGGGCCCGGAGGCAGGCCGCCATAACAGTAAGGGTTTAACAAACTTACTCACACACTGCACAACAAACTTACCAAACTTACCAATAAAACGCATTCTGAACGCTCTATGTGCTTGAACAAAAATGTGTGTCTGTAGCAGAATTATTTTTGAACATAAGTGTGCAACTCTGACGGTAGCGTTAGATGGACAAGTTTCGGTTGAAATAGCACAGTGCACTTTACTGTTAACACAGACTGTGTGGTTGGGGGGTTGGGGACACTTAACTGTTACATTACCTGCTTTAGGCGAACTTCGGTGGTCGACACATTAATGTTATTCCAAGAATCCACAACTTGCTTGGCATCTAACTTTGGTCGCACTGTCAGTTTCTGACCTTAAAATGTCCAACCAACGGCGTGTTTCTGACCAGAAAATGTCCGACCGACGGCAAATCCACAATTTGCTTCGCATCCAATTTTGGTCACGCTGTCGAGTTTCTGACCAGAAACTCGACAGCGTCCAAACAACGTCCAAACAACTCTGTCCAAACAACTCTCTTGCTCAGACGGCTCCGATGTGAAAAGACAAATATTCCAATATCTCTTACACAGAAACCCCGTAGAAGACTGCAACACGCATGCACACTGTTGAAAAATATGTCTGCCATAATTGGAATTGCAAAATCCTTGTTAGACTGATTGGAAAATATCCATTAAGGCAACGATAGGGAGAAGTTTGCTGGGCAGACAAGTTTTTGTCAATTGCAAATGTCACAGCTTGATTTCTGAGTTGCATTAATTTGAAAACGTTTTTGATATCAACAATTACTAGTTCTCGTTTTTACAGTGTAGGTAAAGGGATTTTGGTCAATCCCTGCACCCAAAGTGGAGGGGAGAGGGGGTAATTTTGTATGAGAGGGTGTAAGAATTGGGGGCATATCTACATCACGGGGGCATATCTATGTCATAGTCCAATTCACAATGGCCTAAAGCCCACCGATGTCATAAAGAGCATTTCAAAAATTACATGTTGAACCTTTTTTGTATGAGTTTGAGTGATGCAAAGCTACACTAGACAAGGTAATTCAATAAAATAATGATGCATTTTATGAGGAAAATAGGGGGCCTTTAATGATGATTCGCCGTTGCTGCCCTATGATGCCAGAGTCAATTGAGAAGGAACTGTTGCCAGCTGCTTTTGCTGCTCATCGCTCCTGATGTGCCCGGCCCCGCCCCGCACAGTTAGAGAGATCATTCTCATGACTGTGTGCATGTGGGGGCCTACGGTAACCAGAGCAGGCTTGGAGAAAAGTTGCTCGTACAACTGTAAACAGCTCTCTCCTCGCAAACAATTGAAAAAGCTCAAACAGTTCTTTTGAACAAAAACTACAAAAATGCCAACACCGCGCTGGTAGCCTACTACGAGGAAGCTCTGTATCAGTTCAGATTAGTACTCTGCGCTTGAATCGATTTCGCTACTTCACTAGATATTTTTCTATTTAATATTTAAATGAGCCATGTGTTCACATTCGCTATAGCTAGCAATGTTAGCTAGCTTGTTAGCTAACACCGGGGCTAGAAGAATAATGTGTAAAATAGGAATTACAGTATAGATGTTAGATTTGCCTCCGCAGTTAGTTGGTTGCAACTTGCACAAGAAAACCTAGCTCGCCTAGTCAAACAATCATAAAGTGCACCAATTATACAAAACCGAAAATGAACATGTATTGGGGCAAATAGCTTACCTACCTGAAGTAAGTGTATGGTAGCCTAGTAGTTGCTTGAAGTTGGCTAACTGTTGGACACTGAGTCGAGTGGGAGCTTCAGTGACAGCTTGTGCCTGGCCTGCCTATCAAAGAAGTGTAGGCGTGCGCAGATATGCTGTTTGTGGAAGGGCACATGCACAGGAATAGTAGGGGCATAAGGGGCATTTCTGCGACCTATATTCATTCTAATTTTATTCTATCCTGACATCTTTCAACTAGACAGGGCAGTCTATGCGCAGCATGAACTTAATTCATTTAAAAAAAAAAAAAAAAAAAAAAAACTTGAGCTTTAAAGGGCACTTTGTTTTACGAGGGCAAAAAGGGCAGGGGCTCAAGCACCTTTTCGGGTCTATTTGTGTACGTGCCTGCTCAGAGGATGGGAGCAAGGGGGGCAAGGGGTCTGGAAAGGCTCCTTCAGCTTTCAGAGGAGGCAAGCGAGAGAAGGCACAGTGAGCTAGTTGAGGAAATGAGAGCTCAGCGATTATCATTTGAGACTTTGATGCAAGAGTTTCTCAATAAACTAGTAATAATAAGTAGATTGCTATATTATGATAATACTATTAATAATTAATATAATTAGTTATTATTATTATCATTATTATTATTATACTATAATTACAATAAACACTAGATTATTATAATTACCATTACTGTAACTTATTACTATTACTGTTATTATAATTACTATTACTATATTCTGTTCATAATACAAAT
Source organism: Myripristis murdjan (assembly GCF_902150065.1). Lineage (NCBI taxonomy): Eukaryota > Metazoa > Chordata > Actinopteri > Holocentriformes > Holocentridae > Myripristis > Myripristis murdjan. Next base: position 6,561,360 of record NC_043983.1, on the reverse strand, counting down.
CCTGTTCTGTTCATAATAGATTACAATATTTTTTTTACCTTCATTACTGTGTGGTTATTGTCTATTTTCGATCTGATAAATTCAGCATGTTATGTAATAATGTGCAAATAGAGTCAATCAACCAGATATTTCCTACCGACATTATTTTAATTGTGAGATATTACCAATAAATAATAATAATAAATAATAATATAATAAATAATAAGAACAAAGAACAAAGTTAAATATTTTCATCCTCATGACGAGGACAGCCATTGGGATGGTCGTTGCATATGTCGGTAGGTCCAGCACAGAGGTTGTGAAGCATGCATGCAGACATGATGAGCATGATGACCACGTCCAGCTTGGTGTTCTGGAGGTCTCTGAGCCTCCTCCATTTGCATTTCAGTCTGCCAAAAGATTACAGAGGTGGTTAGAGGAGGACCAGCTTACTGACTTTATTGTTTCAGAGTCTATCCTGAGATTGTAAGTTAATGCCTCCTCGCCTAACACTCAGTATCAAGGGCTAGATAGACATGATGTTGTGCATGTATACAGGAAATTCCTGTATACAGGAATGAACATGAGTGTCAATGCATGAGTTACTTACCTGCCAAATGCTTGCTCCACCACAACACGTCTTTTGCTTATTTTTGTGTTCCTCTGTTGATCGTGGATGTTAAGGGCCCTGTTGTCCCGCTTCGGTGTTATTATGAACGGGTATTCACGGCTGATGTATGCGCTATCGCCGAGTAAAGTGTACCTTGACATAATAAGCATAGCTGTCAACATTGGGATTTGAAAATAAGGGAAAATTTTCGCCACCCTGTCGCAGGCTTTCCAACCACCCCAACCAAGCTCCTTAGCCCTTACTTTTTTAGAGAAGTGTACAAACACTTTAAATTACCACTAGTAAACCACTTACAATACAAACTAAAAGATGGTTTTCACAGCTCACACTTCCTGGAACTAAGTGGGCATTTTTATTCCGTCCTTTATAATTGGGGGAAGTGATTACTCAGCTCTGCCTGATCATTGTAGGCTACTGCAGTCAGGCACATGTGATAATCACTAAATCCAATAGTAGAGTACATGATAAGATAAATATACTCACCTAAATTCAGGAAGTAGTGGAGCAGTGGAAATGGTCCCTCCCGTAGAGTTTTCTTTGTAAGGACAAAATTAAAAAAACAATTACTTTACCTTGACAGTTTCGGCATGAATCTTCCACCTTCATCAGAAGCGTCACCAGAATGTCGGGTGGTGACGTGCCTTATCAGCTGGTGTTACAGAGGCGTGACCTTTCTGTCAAATTTGACAGGTCAGTCACGCCTCCTGCTGTCATGTCGCCTCCCTAGGACTGCGGTCCAGGTGTGTGACAGCATGTATGCTCCCTCGTCCCGGTTCATTGTTCTGTTTACACGTTTCCTAATCTCCACTGCCTCCATAATCCACCGTTGGTAGCGGTTCTCTTCCGTGTGCATGACTTTTGCCTCTTCCCAGTTCATGATATGGTTTTCTGAAAAAACCACATGTGGTTTTCTAAAAAAAATGGATTAAGTCCAATCGGTTTGAAAATTGACAACCGCTTTTTTTTTTCTCGCAGTTCCTCTGCGCCACCTTTGCGTTTTCTCTCCATCTCAGCAGATCCTATGAGATAACGTTCGACCTGTGTTGCACTGCACACCGGCGCACCGAGCCAAAGGCTTGTGATATGATTGGGCCAGCCCCGTGTCAGTGAAGAAAATTAACCAATGGGCTGCAGAGCAGCGTGTCTCAAGGGCCGGCCCGGTGGTTGGTAAACAAACTCTTGCAATGACTTTATTTGCCGAAATCATTATGCAGGCGGGACCAAACTACGCAAAAGGGGTTGTTTAGCAATGTGATTGGGCCAGCCCAGTGTCAATCAGGCCGCTGATCTACTGGTTGTATGGGCTGGTCAGCTATTTAAATAATAATATTTTTTTAAAAAAAAGTGTCGGGGACTGTCGGCCCACTTAGCACATTGGCCCACCGGGCAAATGCCCGGTGTGCCCAATGGCCAGTCCACCCATGCCTACCACTCACCCACACAACTCAATCTTACTCATTCTCTTGCTCTCTGGCATTCTCAAGGGACTTGTTATACAGGTATGTTGCACACTTTGCACATCTAAGAACTTTCTGAGAAGGAGTGTATTTGTGTGCTGGACCAGTGTGGTTGATCTTGCATGACAGTAAAGCACAAACAGTGCTGTTGTCTAATGACGTCCTGTTTTCAATTACTACCTTTCGTACCATACCAAACACTCTTTCAGAACTGGCATTGCTGTGAGGTATGCATAGTAAAGCCTTCATACGTTTTGCCAGCTCACTGAACCTTGCGTCCTTGCCTACCAGGCCCCAGAATCTGTCGATTTCTTCTTCTTGGGGGAGTTCCTGGCTACCTGCCACCTGGTACTGGTAGTTCCTCTCTCAGCCTATCCTCACTCAAGCCCAACTGAGGGAACATGGCCCCTAGCCTTTCCACTGTAAAATAAAACCACAGTGTTTCTGACTTGACATTATAGATCTAAACCATGCTATATTTCATAACTGCTAAGGAGGCCTATACCATGTCACTGTCACGTCCTTCAGGAGTTGGGAGTCGAGTGGAAAGGAGGTAAACATTTTTCTCAGAACTGCTTCGTAAAAGGATCTCACAGTTCTACAAGTGTAAGAGTAAAACATGCATTAGTGGTACACTATACCTCAAGACTCCAAAAAGGGATTCTATCATAATAATTATCACTAATACACTCACTGAAAGATTTTCTTCTTGGCTGACCCATCGAGCTCTGCATTTCTCATGAATGCCTTTGTGTCTGCTCTGATGAATAGGTCCTTGTCTGCTAACTGGTGTTCCTCTCCATTCTCCACCTCTCTCAGAGGCACACCTGCGATGGCCCTGGCTGGTATGAGGTAGCCCAGGTATTTCCTGATCAGCCTGCACATCTCCTCTTCCAGCTTGCGAATTTGTACTCCCTCTGACTGTAGATGGTGGTCACAACAAAGTAACAGTGGAATAAGAACACTACAGTGAGCACACTCCTATTTAAATGTGGGCTTCGACTATTATTAAGACACCCACCTGAAAGAAAATAAAGGCTTAAGGGCAGCACTCAGGAACAGGAAGCATGTCTTCACAACCGGGTCCCTTAGATGGTTGGCCAGATCATGCACTTTGGCATGCCTCTCCACCTCCTCGTGGCTGTTAAAGTACACCTATAGGGATACAGGGTGGCAATCCAAGGTGGAAATGGAAACATAGCACATGCCATAATAAACTGTGTAGATATTAGCTCAGTAGTTACAGTCATACCTGCAAAGCATCCCACTGGTTCAGTATTCTCTGTATGCAAGTAAACAGGCTGAGCCATCTGGTGCTGCAGTACCTGAGCTTCAGGTGGTCAGAGTCGGTGAAGTCTACAAACTCCTTGTAGATTTCACATCGTTTTGCACTGAAAGCAAGAGAATAATTTTGTAAGTGGAGTCAGACTGCTTAGTGAGTGAGATTGTGAGTGAGTGAGTGAGTGAGTGAGTGGGCAAGACAGAAGAAATTAAGCAATAGAGATATAATATAATTACCTTTTATCAAAGTGGGTATAGATCCCAACCAAGATGTCTTCAACTGTCACGTTCTCTGCTTTCATGCCACAGCCAGTGGCAAGCTGGGCAAGATGGCAAATGCAGCCAAGGTCTTGGATGTTGGGCTGGCTTTCTTTGATTCTGCTGATAACAGAACTGTGTCTCCCTTTCATTGCACTGGCATTATCAGAGTTGAAGGCGATCAGGTTCTCCCAGGGAATATTTCTTTTGCTATTGAAAACAGGAAAACAAGGCACAGCATGTCTTAGACATATACATTTTGATCAAACCCTCTGTTACAGGCTGTAAGCCTTACAGCTGTTATAATTAAACGCAAACTAGACATCACATCAGTGTAGTTCCCTCAACGTAAAGCTTCAGTCAACTTATTAAATAAGTTTACAGCATTTCCCACATTGCATATGGGCATTTCGAGGAACCTGGTCGCGACATGGAGAGTGGCCTCGTTGTAGACTCTCGTGAGGATGACAAATTCCTTGTCCGCTTTCCTGTTGTTGGACTCGTCGCACAGCAAGGAAAATAGTTGGGATCTACAGGTTTTGGCCAGGTCATCGTCCAGTTCTACTGCTATGGCACCTGTTAAGCAAACAAGTCAGATATTACTATACTAAGCTAGGCCACAACAAGGCTCGGTTAGCTAGCCAACAGCACAGCAGTAACAAGCTAACGTTAGCTAGATGTGGATATGATTATGATACATTACGTTACCTTTGATGAGTTGTGTGGACTTAGTCTTTCCCACGGAGTATTTCCAAGCGATGGCCGAGTCCAGGAACATATTTACTGTAGTCATCACAAAAACTGAAAGCGATGTTGTTTTTAGCACACAACATAGCTATCTTCACCTCCGCTTTAGTAAACTGATCTGCTTCTGTTGTGGTTCTTGTGATGAAAGTTTACATTTGTAGTGTGAGGGAGGCTAGTACAATAGGTAGCGACAACGCCACCTGGGGAGTTTCACCCCAGGAAATTAGTTTAAGGGCTAATGCACAGGGGGCCACTCAGGTTCGCAGTATCACAGGCAGAGACGGTTTACAATAAAGAAATGTTTATTAACAAAAAAGAGAAATAACAAATAGAGCACCAAGGTAAAATCACATCACTGTTTTTAAAAAAGGGCTGGTAGAGGGACAGCAGTCGGACAGGGCTGGGGCTTACCGTGGCAGCAGGGGAGTAAAAAAAAGGGAAAAACAAAAGTCCTCAAACTATGCACCCGTGTCACTGCACACCAACCAAGAAGGGAACGTGAAGGAAACACCACCACCAGGAAACCGGGCTGCTGCCGGGGGCCTCAGCACCTGTCCAGAGAGAGGAAGGGAAAGGTTAAAACTACCAGCCACTTGACCCCTGGTGCATCTCTCTAAATAAATATAATTGAAAAAAAGGAAACAAAAACAAGCAAACAAATAATTTGTTCAACAGAGAAGAGAAAATAAACAAAAGAAACCCCACGATAATCAATATAAAAAAAACATTTAACTTAAAAGACAACAAACCAATAACAATTCACTCAAACAAAACAAAAGAATAACTCAAGGCAACTCTCTGATGATTAGACAACTTAAAAGCAGAGTCCCACTATGCAGCGCTTCTTTATTATCGGGCCGGCCTCCGGGGTGTGGGGTCCGGCCACGCACTGTCTGCGGGGACAGAGCCGGTCCTTATCGCCGTGGGTTAGCGGCTCGCAGCTCCGGCGGCTGGTCGACGACGTAACCCCGTGAGAGGGAGCAAACACACACACACGAAACAGAGCCGAGCCAAAGCAGCAGCCGATCTTGGATCGGTAGCCTCAAGCTGTGCCACAGTGCGACCTCACTGTGGAGGACGGGAGTAATGAACAGGCGAAAGCTGCAGCAGGAAAACACACCATAAATATTTGCCAACAGGGAGCTTAGTGATAGCAGCACGAGACAGAGAAGACGACTCACCAAGTCGACAGACAACCACGCGACAGCGGGCCTCCAGCAGAGCAGTCCGTCCGCCCCTGGACCAGTGGTCAGCCATGCTACAAACAGGTGGAGACCGTCACCGAGATGCCTGCTGCGCGTTCAACAGTAAATAAAACAGCACGAGGCCTTACCTGAGTGGCAATATGACCCTCGTCGATTGCCACGCCAAACAAAGGCACCAGCTGCCCACGATGCTGCAGCTAACCCGGAAAATGCTTCGGGAAAGAGGAAGACCCAGGCATGGGCGCACCTGGCTTATATAAGCTCCGCCTAAGGCTCAAGATGGCACAACCTGGCACAGTGCCACACAGTGGCCAGGAGGGACCGAACCACTTGCCACACATTGGCTGAGCATGTTTTTGAGCTTCTTTAGCACGTTTATGTTTGAGCGAACTGTCGTGCTGAGTAATGTCGCTTCTTCCACCATGACTGATGCTAAAATCGGCGTTACAAAGTGTGCACAGCGCATGGGTTTGTCCCACCCTACTTTTCTTTAAATAAATAAAATCCGACTCCCATTTCTCCAGGTATTTACACATAGCTTTTGATTTTTTGGCAGCAGGTGGTCTGTCGTTTTCCTCAGCCATCTTCACCGCGTCAAAGAGAATCTGGACTGCATCTCACTCGCCTCAGGCAGGCTAGCACTGCCAGTTGTGGTGTTGTCATGGTGATGTTTCGAATCTCGCGACTATGTTCAAGCGTAATTGGGACGCTGCCGCACTGTACTGCCACCTGCCGGGCCGGAAGGGAAATGCGGGAGATTTACGGGAAAATCATCTAAACGGGAAGTTTCCCAAGTTTCCCGGGAAAAACAGGATGGTTTACAGGCATGATAATAAGACAGATTTTATTCAGTACATTTAAAGACTGTGTTTTAGTATTTGGCCAATGCAGTTGGTAGCTACAGATAAAATGAATGTGTAAGGGAGAGAAAAAGAAGGTAAATTTTTTGTTCCCATGTCTCAAAGAAACCTGATTTATTGAGAATCCTTGAGTCATGAACCCTGCCTGAATTGATACAAGAAGTGATTCATTGTGTATGCTATGCATAAGATGAGTGTGCTACATTATACAGTTATGTTTGCAATTCAATTCAATTAAGAATTACCAGGTGCTCCAACAAATATGTCGCAGAACCTGCCTCGGTCATCCACAATTGCATGGAGGACTACGGAATAATAACCCTTACAATTAAGGTAATCCCCTCCTCTGACATGGGGCTACTGAATTTTTATGTGGTACCCATCTATGGCACCTGCAATCCACAATGCAGTTAATGTGTAGATAAGTTCATCAATATCTAACCTTACCCATATGTCATCATCTGTGGTATTTAATAGTTGAGTGTGTGTCTGTGCAGACACAAAATGCATTTACACTTTTCAACTGTGGAAAAACAATTGGCTCACAATAAAACACTTCCCAATGTTACTCCCCCAAGATATGTAAAAACTTACCTATGACACCGTCGATGCCACATGTTGTTCTGAATGATGTTGCTGTAACCATCTTCTCACAGGTTGAAGGCCAGGTGATGAAGTGAGAAATCCTTGCAGAAAATGCTTTCAAGATTTCCACAGCACACCTGTAGAATAGAAAAGAATACATCTTTACATTGAATAGTAGTTTCTAACAGCAATATAACATTTAGGCCTACTAAGTAGCCTACTAGATCTACCTGTGTGCAGATGACTGGGACACACTGAATTTGTCCGACATCTCACGAAAAGAGTTCTGGTTTGCCATATACCAGAGGAATATAGCAACCTGGATATTGCCTTTCTGAAAAGTAAAAAAAAAAAAAAAAAAAAAAAAAAACAGACCTATGACACTCTTAGTCTCTAAATTAAATTAAATTAACTTCAAAATTAAATGGACTGCCAGGCGCACAATGTATGGTATGCTAGCCTTGTAGGGATTTTGTGGATTGTTTTGAAAACACTAGCTTCGCAATTTTTTGTCCTAGAAACATTCAAGTAACACCATTGAAAACCCTGAATTTTTGAATATACTGTATGAGTTTTAAAATAAAGAATATCTTTAGCGCTTCGTAGCAAATACGACGTCTTACCTTATCTGCAGTTTCTCCTCCTCCTCTCTGAGATGTAAGAAAAGACGGTTCCTTCAAATAACATCCCCCCATAAGCACGCCCACACTTTCCGCCATTGCCGGTTGTAACAAGAATGTTTGTTGGTTATGCCTGGAACGGTTTGAAGTCGTGACTCGTGACTTTGAAGTCGTGATTCACAGGTACAATTCCCCGCTGGAACACAACATTAGCCTGCTAACTTTAGCCGTGCTAGCTATAGCCGCACTCCTGCTGCTGCTTGGTTGAGATTCATTAATGTTAGCCTCACTCTGGAGTGTATCGAAAACATGACATTCCTGCAGAGTAATTGCATGTTGTGTGGACAAATGTTTCTGCTGCTAGCACTTCCTCCCTTTGTCGAAATAGAATTTTTTGCAACTGTTGCAAGCGGCTCTGTTGTCGTCTTTCCAAGTGAAGTATAACCAAACCTTTGAACACCTCTGCCTCGACGCCATGCTGACTCTAAAGCAAGGCAGCGTGCGACGTCATAGCGCATGCACAGTGGACTTGATAGCGGAATCATTAAGCACTTCGGCAAACGAGTCCGAGGGTTAGGACCACTGAGAACCGGTTCTTAAATGGTAATCCCTACGTATACTGCAAGTTATCATGTTTATACTACAACCTAGAGGCCTTCACAGCAAAATAATCTTGCTCATCCAGCAGAGACAATTTTTAAGCTACTCTCCCACAGGTTAATAAAATTTTTACATCAAAACAGGGGAAGCCAGTTAACTGTTAGCCCTTATACCATGTTTTAAATTCCATCCATTCACCCTGTAAGGACTCCTTGAGTCCTTGTGATGGTTGAAGTCATAACTTTTTAATGGTTTTATCTTTTACGATTTTTTTTTTAATGTTATTTAACTTCTCTGCCACCGTGACTGTTGTAATTATAAACCTAAAATGAGTTAATGAACCCTTTACAAGCCAGTTTCTGTGATGTACCACTCATTTTATACAAATAAACAGCCCAAAAATGAAATATTCTAGAGTGAATAGAGGAAGAGTGAATTTTTTTTTTTTTTTTTTTTATCATTACAACTGTCTGAGGTCAGACAATGTTCATGGGAGATATCAGTTTTTATGCATTTTTACTTTTTTTGTAGTGTTAGATTGAAACTAAATATAGCTTTCAACCTGTTAAGGAGAGAAGTTACATTACAAAAAAGAAAAATATTGAAATGTTAAACCATTAAAAAGTTACACCTTCAGGCATCATGAGGACGCAATGAGTCATAACAGGATTTGGAACTTCAATAAAGAACTTCAGTAAAGTGGCTATGAAAATCAAATAATTCGACAGGGTACTGGTAATGTGATTCAACAAAAAGATAACATTTTGTCCTCTTAGCAGCTATGCTAGCTAACTTTAACTGAAAGCATTACCATGCATGCTTGCAACATGTGGTTCACACCAAATAACATTAAGCAGTAAATTTGACTTTTCAGCAAAAGCACAGTCAATAAAATGTATATTCAACACAGAGTGACAAAATGCTGACTTTGCATGTACCTTGTTAAGTTAGCCACAGGAGCAAAATGGAGCTGAGCAGGGAAGCAGCAGGTGATGGAGCAGGATTGTGCTCAAATGAAATGTGGACGGACTAAAGCTCAGTTGACTGAAAAAGACTAGCTCTAATGCCTGCTGAGTCATCACCAGGAACTCTTCATCCGCACTATCCCTGAAGAGCTCCTCATACAAGTCATCTTTGTGCTGTTCTGCAATCTCCTCTGGGAAGAGTGGCTCACCTTCCAGGAGGGAACTGGCATCCTTGCTCCATCTCTCTATTTGTTTTCTCATTGTGAGAAGGTGTTTGTTCAGGGTAAGAATATTGAATCCTGCTGTGTTCAGCACAGCAGGATTCTCTCCTGTGCATCAACGACAATGGCTCTCAGAAGTTGGTTGGGGTTGGGGAAGGACTGAATAAGGTCAGTGATGTGGTGACGGTGGTACTACGCAGCCGCTGCATTGTGACAAAGGATGTTCACTCGATTTCCAATGAAAGTCACCATTTCATTTTTGAGGCCAAGGGGGGCAAGGTGGGCCTCCAACAGATGAGGAATTCCAGCCTCATCAGATCCACGGGCAGTGAAAGCCTTGCAGGCTGTTCTGACCAGCCGTGCAGCCCCAGATTCAGTGGTGGTAAAGCTGTGTTTTTCCCCTTTTCCACCAAGAAGAACCCGATGCTAGTTCGGTGCTGGTGCTAGAGCCAGTGCTTAACTAGTTCCAACAAAGAACTGGTTTGCTTTTCCATCGGCCAAGAGCCAAGCGGAGCCAAGTCAGAGCCACGTCATTACGTCAGTGTAAAACGTGATCATGTTGGTGTAGGTGTGTGAGACGCTCGATCGGAATTACAACAACCAACATGGATGACAAATAGACGACCCATTATAGCGATGCAAATACTGCTCGTGTCTTTACAAGCCTACATTGCGATCCAGAGGCGAAAAACGCAATTATTGCTGGCTACCCGTCGTATTTGTGGTCAGAATGAACGAGGACTATGTTTAGCTATACGTTTATAGCTTTCGCTGTTCCCGTTTGGGTCTGTAACCCCGCCCACCAATGGTGTGGTGGGTCGCGTCATCGGTTCTTTCTCTGGCCCCTGTTTACCCCCTGCTCGAAGTTGGTGCTTGCCTGGAACCGATTTGGCAGTTTGGCCGGTGCTTGGGTGGTGGAAAAACAAAGAACCGATGCTAAGTCAGGCACTGGCTCCGAACCAGCCCTGGAACCTCTTTGGTGGAAAAGGGGTATTTGGTGGAAAAGGGGTATTTGTTCTTTCCTTCTTCCACTACAACAAGTGTCTTTTTTGCCTCCTCTTCAAGATTAACGATGAGATGCATCTTGCAATAAAAACTGGACATATCACTCAAGTCAAATTTTGTTTGAACACTAAGATTGTCCCAGTTCTTGATTGCCACAGGCAGAAGGTCCTCTCTGACTGCCTACAGGTGTCTGTTGAAAGCGGGGTTTATTAGACCGTGATCGCTCATGGTGGTTTTAAATGAGGCAATGAGCCTTGTGATATTTTCTTCTGTTCTTCCATCCTTGATGGACTCTGCAAGCTCCTTAATTCTGTAATGAAAAGACTCAAATGTTGTCTCCGTGTCTTCCCCTGCCTGGTTGACTAATCCAAGGGTCATGGTTTGTCCTGTCATCAAAGTCACTTCAAAGTCCTGATAGTGTTTGTGGAACTTTGAGGTCCCATCCCCATGCAGGCAGTGTCCCTTCTCGGTTTTGATATTATCTTGTAGGAGGTCTTCTGCTAGCTGAATATCAGCTGGCCCTCTGGCCTCAACCAGGAGCTGAGATTTCAGCCAGTTGCTGGGCAGTTGTACAACATCTTTTCCAGCCAACTTCTTTAAAACTGTCTTAACAACACTGTCAATCTTTGACATGGACACATTCATTGACAGATGATCCATTATTACTTCTCATATTTCATTGGTGTATTTCCCATCTTGAAAGGTTGTTATAACATCTTCATCCATCAGCACTTTCAGTTCAATTAGTTCTTGCTTCTCTTTTTCCAGTTTCTTCAATGTGTCTTCCATCTCTGTTAGTGTGTTCGTCGTGTCTTCTTGACTGTCCATTTCCCTGTATTGCTTGTCAGTCATCCTTTTGATTTTCTTCCAGCAGCTGTCCTTTATAGATTTGATCTTTTGTTTCAGGTCATCAATCTTCCTCACTGTTTCTTGCTCTCTTTTCTCAACAGTGTTCTTTGTCTCTTCCATTGCTGCTAGTTCCCTCTCTGCTATTTGTTTTGCTTCCTCTGCATTCTGAATTTTTTGGCAGAGGACCATTATGGTTTCCTTGTGTGTTTTGATTTGCTCTTCCCTCGTTTTCAGCTTCTTATTTAAATTGTGCACCTTACTTGTTGATGTTTTAGCCTGCTGTCTGCCCATTTCTTCTTTCTCATCCAATGTTTTTGTAGACTGTCACTTAACTCCTTTACTTGTCCTACCTCCTCTGTTTTTGTCCTCCAGACACTGCAGCTGGCTCTGCAACAGCACTCTCTCCTCCTTAAGTGTTCTGCTCTCCTTCTCTGCTTTAGAAAGCCTTTTCTTCATAATTTTCATCTCCTGAACCATCTGACCGTTTGGCTCCTTATTCTGCATTCCCTGCCTCTTACTTTTTAGAATTGAGTATGGACTGTTTGTGTATTCAGTCAACTCTGCATTACTTCTTTTTTGCAGCTTTCTGAAAGTCTTACGTATCCTGTCGACTGACATACGAATTGCATCATCACTGACACCCTCCACCTCTTTTCTTTGTGACTCAGAAGTCACCTGGCAGAGTTCCTGAATCAATGCCTGTGTGTTCCCATGTTTTCTTCTGAGTTCTAGTACCAGGCCATTGGTTAAGACACTGTTCTCCTCTCCTGATGCCATCTTGCCACAGAATCTGGAAAATGAATGAATGAATGAATGAATGAATGAATGAATGAAAAATACTTTATTAATCCCTGTGGGAAAATTCAAGGTAGAACCACCGCTCACATCTAACACAAGATGTACCGAACAGTACACAGACAGACACAGAACAATACACAGTAAAATATGCATAAAGTACTTAATGTGAATAAAGTGAATAAAAGTATGTGGGGTGTGGATATAATACAAGTCCCTGGATAAATACGTAGCAGCATTAAGAGCAGAGATAATAGAAATCAGTAGCAGCACACTAGGTCAGGTTGCACATGTTCATATTGCACATGTTTCAGTCATAAACAATCATAATTAATCAATCAATCAATCATGTTTCAGTCACAATCAATCAATCATGTTTCTGCCATAATCAGCCATAATCAATCAATCATAGTACGTCACAGTGCACACGTACAGCTCAGAGGCAGCGTCCCATCTCAGGTGAGCAGTCTGATGACTGTCAGGATGAAGGACCTCCAGTGATGCTCCATGCATGAGCATACAGAGAGGAACAGAGAGGTGGATAAAAGAGAAAAGTATGTGGATAAAAAGGGTGTGTGTGTGTGTGTGTGTGTGTGTGTGTGTGTGTGTAAATGTGGAGACAGGGATTTTGCGTCTTTCTCAAAAAAGCAGAAAGCCAGCACAGCTGAAAATTCCGCTCATGGCTTCCTATACGTTTCAGCTGACAATTGATGGAATATCAAAACAAACATGATAAAAACATTTTGATATGATTTATTACACTTACTGGTCTATTTTTATGGTGAAAATAGACAAATTGATGACATATTGTTTCAATACAGTAACTTTTTATTACAAGATGGATGGTATTTTTCATAGAATTTTGACATAGCGACCAGGTTTGTCACATGACTCTAACATCCTAGTATTATACCATAAAATTCTACAGTGGCTTGCCGTTATTTTTTGTTCCTCAAACATTTACGGTATTCAATTGTATTTATGAATAATGGTACATGACCATAAAAAACACCTGTATTTTTACAGCAAGTTGTTACAACGACTGTATTTTACCGTGAAATCTTACGGTGGCCTACCGTTGATGTCTGTTCTTGGTTTTGGCACCAAAAGAATCAACATTTACAGTATTTTACCATTTTTAGAATTAACGGTACCTTATTGCTAGAATTTGGCCGTATTTTTACAGTTATGTTTTACAGTGTATATGTAACAGATCCTTTCTAACAGGTATTTTTCCGGATAAAATGAAAATTGCTATGGTGGTTCCAATATATAAAAATGGTGACAAACACACCATATCAAACTATAGACCTGTGTCCTTGTTACTTCAGTTTTCTAAAATACTTGACTTGATAACTTTATTGAGAAACATGAGTTATTGAGTGACCATCAGTATGGGTTTAGGAACAATCGATTGACGTCATTGGCAGTGATGGATTTTGTGGAAAATACAGCAACAGCAGTAGATAAGAAACATTATGGTGTAGGTGTATTTATTGATTTACGCAAAGCATTTGACACAATTGATCATTTAATATTATTGCAGAAACTGGAATGTTATGGTATAAGACGTGTCACGCAACAATGGTTAGAAAGTTATTTAAGTAATAGGTTTCAATATGTAAAAGAATACTGCATCTAATCTTAGAAGAGTAACCTGTGGTGTTCTGCAAGGTTCAGTATTGGGACCTACGTTATTTATACTTTATTTAAATAATATTTGTACAGTATGCAATAAGTAGAAATTTGTTACATTTGCAGATGACACTAATTTATTTTGTTCAGGGAAGGATATAGAAGAATTATTGAAAACAGCAGAAAGGGAATTGATAATGCTAAAAAAGTAGTTTGATATCAATAAGTTGGATTAAAACTGAATATAAATAGTGTTTAAATTGAAAGAGTATATGAAAGAAAATTTTTGGGAGTGATTTTAGATTCCAGACTCAGTTGGAAGCCACATATAGAACATATCAAATGGAAATTAACTAAATCTGTTGCTATTCTGTACAAAACAAAGGATATGCTGAACAGAAAAAGGCCTGCATATATTGTATTGCTCACTTGTAATGCCATATATGTCTTACTGTGTTGAAGTTTGGGTAAATGTATATAAAACAAATGTAGACCCTATAATTAAACTCCAGAAAAGTGCCATTAGAATAATAAATAAAGCCTATTACTATGAGTCTACTAATCCATTATTCATAGCATCATGCACTTCAAAATTTTTAGATACTGTTTATTCAAGAACATTGGAAATACTTTTTCAAGTTAGGAATAAAAGTGTTCCTGTTGGTCTTCAACAACTGTTTAAATTAAGAGAAACACATTATAATTTAAGAGGGTTAAATATTTTTGAAACATTTAAAGTGAGAACTCATGTAAAATACAGATCTGTTTCAGTTTTGGGAGTTAAATTCTGGAATGGCCTCAGTGATGAGCTGTTGTGTAGCTCTCTGTTGAGTTAAAAAAAAAAAAAAAAAAAAGCCTTAAAGTGTAAATTAATTAAGGATTATAACTTAGAGTAAATTTTCTTTCATATTTCTTTCTGTTGTGATGGTACTCTGGGTTATCGTATGGATTGTACTGGACAGGCAAAAATGGACAGGCTTCAGCCTGTTCCCTTTTTTGGTCATTGATGTGGGAAATTTGTTGTGTGTAATGGATCAGTGTGGACAGGTATGATAATATTTTGTTGTAAATTCACACAAAGTGTATTGTTCTTTATAATGACCAAAAATAAACTATTCATTCATTCATTCAGATAAGTGTTTCATGAGACAAACAATGTAGTTAACCTGCAAACAGAAGTACGGAGGGTTTTTTTTTTCTTTGTATTCATTTGACATTTGTAGATGCCATGGAGAAAACATAGCATTTGGTGCCCTCTGGCTTAGAAGTACAAAAAGGCAAACTGACTGGTATAGGCCCATGCTGACATGACAGAAATGTAAAATGGATTAATAGAGCAGAAAACATCCAAAAAATTTAAAAGGATTCCTGGCCCCAGGTGTTTGTCTGGAGTATTATTCTCCAACTTGCAGGTCACGGGTGTTGTTGTTGCAAGATAACAATATTCAGTGCACTCCCAAAAATCAACAACCCTGATGCGCATGATGCTCACCTCCTGCCTGTGTAAGCTTGTAACACTGTAAAAACAGATACGCTGAAATGTCGTGTCAACAACGGTCACTTTGACCACATGAATAAAGATAAAGTGAGCAAACAGTCACAGTCATTGTGTCCTTTTATTTGAACTTTGAAACACCATTTCAACAATATGATGGAGAGATGCCACAAACCTCCACGGCTCTAAATATAACTTACCAAAATTCTATGGTAGCATTAGAAATATAGTGAGAATAAAAAAAAAAAAAAAAAAACACGCAAAAACCTGCAATGTATGTCTTATATGAAATACAGCGATACGAACTAAACCAGACATTTACTTCTGCTGGACAGGACTCCAACTGTTGACTCAAGCGTTGATGTCTTCATGTGTCCATGAAAACCATCTTCCTAATCTACTAATCTTCCTAAAAAGCAAAAAAAAAAAAAAAAAAAAAAAAAAAAAAGTCAGAAAGAAAGAAAGAAAAAGACAAACAGCATGTTTGAAAAAAAGAGAGGCAACCTATTTTTTGAGAAACAGAATTGTTGTCCCTTTTCTTTCTTTTTGCCAGATATCAAATAATAACATCAAACATAAAAAACAATTTTGCAAAAATCTTGCCATTTACTTTAACTAAGGCCTTAAAGTAAACTGGTCTGGAATTAATACATGATTTCCTTTTAATATGTTACCGTAAAAATGAAGTGTGAGACACAGAGCAAACAATGTGGATCTGATACTTAACACTGATATAACACTGGTATATTTGAGCAGAACAAGTCAGGTGGCCCTAACCTTCTAATGCATTGATGCACACCCTCCGTAGCCCAAAACAATCTATCCAATCAGTTTCCTCCGTGGCATATGTCTGGGTTGACCTGACATCCCACCTTATCGTGATATGGTTGTGTCAGCAGAAGGTTCTCTTTAAAAGGCTCCCTGTGGCTGCAGAGGATCACAACCCCATCAGCCATGAGAGTGGTTGTGCTCGCCCTGACTCTGGCCCTTGTGGGTGAGTACAATTTTTCCAGAGTGTGAAGATGTTTCACTCTTACACACACACCTTCGACTAGATCGTTCTTAAGACTGATTTTTAATATTCCATTTTTGGACACGTCTTCTAATGCTGCATTGAGAATGGTTTACTATTGATCATGAGCTTGAATCCAGATGTGATTTATCATAGTCCAAGCAAATATCTTGTACATGGGTGTCTGTTTTCACATGTAATTTTGAGGAAGTAGGAGTGTTTTTAAGATTCATTTTAGACATCAATTAAATTTCCAGCACATCTATTTGGATTTGAGAGTTTGATCATTGATATGCTAGATGATTAATTACTTTGTCACTTTCTTTCAGCTGGTCAGCATTTGAACCTTGGTAAGTGTAATACCGTAGTATAATTTTAAAGGATTGTTTCCCTTCAAGAAATGTATGATATAGTCACTAGTAACTGATGCAAAAATGTACAAAATTTACCAGCTGAAACTTAGTGAAAATGACTCCAGATAACATGAAGAATTTTGTAAAAAATTACTTAAATTACCTAAATGACATATGTAGTCTGAGGTGTCATGAGTAATAACTGTTTTCACAGCTCCTGACTTTGCTGCCAGTAAGACCTATGTGTACAGGTATGAGGCCCTGCTCATGAGCGGCCTGCCTGAGGAGGGTTTGGCAAGGGCTGGTGTAAAAGTTAGCAGTAAAGTCCTCATCAGCTACTCTGCTCACAACACCTTACTGCTTAAGGTAAAGTTGTAACTTCACCTTTAATCAACACTCAACATTTCTAAATTCAAGCTACCCTGCATTTAACACTGTTGTTTTTGCACTATAGCTTGTGGAACCTGAGCTCTACGAATACAATGGTATTTGGCCGAAGGACCATTTCATCCCAGCCACGAGGTTGACTTCAGCTTTGGCCTCTCAGCTCATGACTCCCATCAAGTTTGAGTATGCCAATGGTATTGTGGGAAAGATGTTTGCCCCTGAAGGAATGACACCCATGGTTCTGAATATCTATAGAGGAATCCTGAATGTCCTTCAGCTCAACATCAAGAAGACACATAATGTTTATGAGCTACAGGAGGTTCGCCGGAATCCTTCAAAAGCCATTACAAATCCATAACAGAAAGTAGGAGCTGCCTTGTAAGCTTTCTTCTGTCTCCTAGGCCGGGGCTCAGGGTGTGTGCAAGACTCTCTATGCCATCACTGAAGATGATAAGGCCGACCGCCTCCTTCTGACAAAGACCAAGGATCTGAACCACTGCCAAGAGAGGGTCATTAAAGACATCGGTTTAGCTTACACCGAGAAATGTGCCAAGTGCCAGCAGGTAAAATGATCTCATCAAAATCATTTTGTGTCACAAAAATGTACACAAAAGTACACAAGCTTCATGATAGAGCAATGACTGCATGTGACCTATCTTCACAGGATGCAAAGAACCTAAGAGGAGCTGCAGCATACAACTACATCATGAAACAAGTTGGTACTGGTGTTCTGATCCTGGAGGCAGCTGTTAATGAACTGATTCAGTTCTCTCCATTCAGTGAGATGAACGGTGCTACTCAGGTGGAGACCAAGTATGTTGATACTGTAGATATTCACAGGGAAACAAGAGCAGTGTTCACATTTCACAAAAACACTGCCTAACAGTTTGTTCCATTATATTTAAGGCAATCCTTGGTGTTCCTTGAGATTCAAAAGGTTCCAATTCTACCCATCGAAACAGAGTACCATCACCGTGGATCCCTTCAGTACGAGTTTGGCTCTGAGATTCTTCAGACACCTATTCAGCTCATTAAGATTAACAACGCACCTGCACAGGTATCATTTCAGGGTATTTTATAAGTATAGATCAATAGTCATATTTGGAAAATTGCTAATCATGGTTAATATTCAGCAACTTGGACTTCATTTGTTCTCAGATTGTGGAGATTCTGAATCATCTGGTTACCTACAATGTGGAGAAGGTCCATGAAGATGCCCCTCTTAAGTTTGTGGAACTTATTCAGCTCCTTCGTGTGGCCCACTTTGAGGATATTGAGATGATCTGGAATCAGAACAAGGCCAAACCTGCTTTCAGGTGATTTTCAATGTGTGAGCATTTGAGAAAGACTAAAAAATGTTTCCTTTACATTTACATAACTGCCTGCTAATTTCTTAGGCACTGGATATTGGATGCCATTCCTGCCATTGGAACTTCAGTCACTCTGAGATTCATCAAGGAGAAGCTGTTGGTTAATGAACTCACTCTTGCTGAAGCAACACAGGCTCTGGTGGCATCTATGCACATGGTGACAGCTGACCCTGAGGCCATCAAGATTGTTGAGGTAAGGAAATCTTACTGCCAGCATGTTAATTGCCAGTTATGATATTAGAAGTATAATACAATTTCACCGTTTGTACTGTTCTAGGCTCTGGCATTAAACCAGAGAATTGTGGAAAACCCCATTCTGCGTGAAATTGTCTTGCTTGGCTACGGTACCATGGTTGCCAAATACTGTGCTGAGAAGGTTACCTGCCCTGCTGAACTTCTGAAGGTGAAATGATCATTTTTAATTGTTCTACCTTCTTCTGCACATTTTTGGATGAGACAGAAAATCTCAATGGCTAATTTCTACCCACAGCCTATCCACAATCTCATGACTGAGGCCGTTGTTAAGCGCGAGACTGAGGACATCATCCTGCTTCTGAAGGTTTTGGGCAATGCTGGCCATCATATTAGTCTTAAACCCATCACAAAGGTCCTGCCCATATATGGCACTGCAGCTGCATCTCTGCCTATGAGAGTCCATGCTCACGCCATCCTGGCCATGAGGAACATTGCAAAGAGGGAGCCTAAATTGGTCTGTGAATTTTTGTTACTAAAGGATATTATATCTATACTAATACTGACAGAGCATTTCACATTAACTTTATCATCTCTTGCAACTTAGATCCAAGAAATGGCTATTCAACTCTACATGGACAAGGCTCTTCACCCAGAGCTCCGTATGCTTGCTTGCATCGTGCTATTTGAGACAAGGCCTCCAATCGGCCTCGTGACTACCCTTGCCAACATTCTGAAGACAGAGGAGAACCTGCAGGTGGCCAGCTTCACTTACTCCCACATGAAGTCCCTGACCAGGAGTACTGCACCTATCCATGCTTCAGTGTAAGGCCACTCTCTGAAACCTATAAACACTACGTACATCGTGATGCAGTCGTCATTCACTCATTATCTTTTCATTGCAGAGCTGCTGCTTGCAACGTGGCTGTTAAAATCTTGAGCCCCAAACTGGACAGACTGAGCTATCGTTACAGCAAAGCCATCCACATGGATATCTATAACAGTAAGCGTAATACATGGAGTTAAGTTTTCTTGAGTTTGATATTTACCATGGCATCAACTAACTGTACTGCATTAAACTCCTTGTAAGATCCTTTGATGTTTGGTGCTGCTGCAAGCGCTTTCTACATCAATGACGCTGCCACCATCTTGCCCAGATCTATTGTAGCTAAAGCGAGTGCCTACCTTGCTGGGGCTGCTGCTGATATCCTTGAGGTAAAAACAATTTAACTATGTACTTTCTAAATTATTCACAAATTAATAATCAAAAGATTTGATTATCTTAATATGATTGACTTTCCATAGGTGGGAGTAAGAACTGAGGGACTTCAGGAGGCTCTTTTGAAAAATCCTGCTGTTAATGAGAATGTTGACAGAATCACCAAGATGAGGCGTGTCCTTAAAGCAGTAAGTAATGACACATCACTAACTCACAGTTACAGGGAGGAAGTATCGAGAGATTTATCGGGAGGTCAAAATACAATGAGTATTGAATACAGGTGTAGTAAATAACAGGCACACATTTCTGATAAGATGGATTATATGATATCTTCTTTTTTCCACAGCTGTCCGAGTGGAGATCATTGCCTACCAGTGAGCCTCTGGCATCTGCATATATCAAATTCTTTGGACAAGAAATTGCCTTTGCCAACATTGACAAAGACATGATTGAACATGCCATTGCGGTATGATTCAAATTATAATCTCTCAACCTCAAAACTGAAAAAAGATGTCTCTGGTTTTGTGAGACATGACAGCTATTAAATTAAATTAGATCCTTTCCTTTCAGCTTTTCACTGGACCCTCTGCTCAAGCATATGGCAGAGAAGCTCTGAAGACTCTGTTGTCTGGTGCTTCTTTCCATTATACTAAGCCTGTGTTGCTTACTGAGGTACGCCGTATCTTGCCCACTGCCGCTGGTGTGCCAATGGAGCTAAGTCTTTACACTACTGCTGTGGCTGGTGCATCAGTTGAAAGTAAGTGGTTACAAACTACAGAAGATCCAGAATCAATGTTATTTTTCAGCCAATATGTAAAGAGTTTTGATGATCCCTTTGTCTAGGTATTATGACTTTCTGCAAAACAATGCAACAGTTTAACTGGCTCCAATAAAATTAGCACTGTTGGTATATCAGTGTTAATGGTGTGTGTTGTAGGCTAATGTTAGTAAGTTCTATATTGACAGACACTATGAAGAAGTGAGCTGCCTCAACTTGTTCAACTTCTAGTTTTACTTAGTTTTACGCTCAGATCTAAATCCACTGCTTCCTGTCTTTAAGATAAATTTTAATAGCTGAGGATGCTATCACTTTAGTGACAGGCCATCGGAAACCCACTTACCAGGACACTGGTGCCCTTAGTTTTAGCCCTATTTTTAATCTAGCTTCCAGCATGTGCTGGGTTAAATATGTTATGCCAGAAAGTGACATGCTTTTGCTTGCTTTTCTTCAGTCAAGGCAACCACTGTGCCAGCTCTGCCAGAAAACTTCCATGTTGCTCACCTCCTGAAAACAGACATGAAGGTTGAGACTGAGATCAGGCCAAGGTAGGTATGACATCCAGCACTAAAATTGTGCTAAGCTACAAACAGAATATATATCTACCTATAATGAAATCTATTAACTTAACCTAACATGTCCTCTTCCTCCAGTGTTGCCATGAATACATTTGCTGTGATGGGAGTAAATACTGCTCTGCTCCAGGCTGCTGTGCTGGCAAGAGGCAAAGTCAACTCTGTTTTGCCAGCTAAAGTAGTAGCAAGACTTGACATCACTGAGGGTAACTTCAAGATCGAGGCACTGCCAGTTTCTGCACCTGAGCACCTTGCAAATGTGCAGTAAGTAACCCTGTGTACACGCCAAACATTTAAATTTCTTCTGGTATTTTCAAAAACAGCATTCTAACATTTTCATTCCTTCAACAGTGTTGAAACTCTTGCGATCTCAAGAAATATTGAGAATCTTGAGGCTGCAAGAATCACACCCATCATCCCTGCTAAAATCTACGAGCCTATCTCAAGGGAGACCCTCACATCTAAGATGATCTCCTCCGCTGCTGCTAGTTGGGTGAGTTTTTTAACATTGTTAAATTTGTGAAAGTAGTTTATACATTCACCATATAACTTATCTCTTTTGTTCTTTTCTAGTCAAAATCCAGTGAGATTTACTCTGATGTGACATCTAACATGAAGCCAATTATTAAGACCAAACTAACCCACTTTCTGAAGAAGTATTGTGCCAAAAGTACTACTGTTGGATTCAAGAGCTGTGTCAAGGTTTCCTCTGAGAATGCTGCCTTCATCAGGAACATTGCTCTGTACAAACTGCTTGGAAAGCACTCTGTTACTGTTTCCATGAAACAAGGCAAGTATTGAGAATACACTTTGCAATGCATTATGTAGACATAGTGTACATAAAGGATAATATTACAATAAAATGCATGTTTTCAGTTGAAGGTGAAATAATTGAGAAACTGGAGATGGAGGTTCAGGTTGGACCAAAGGCTGCAGAGAAGATCATCAAACAGATCAACCTGAGTGAAGAGGAAGTTATTGAGGGAAAGCCTGTCTTGTTCAAACTTAAGAGAATCTTGGTTCCTGGTCTGAAGAATGGCACCAGATCTTCCTCCAGCTCCAGCAGCTCTCGTTACAGCAGCTCCCGCTCTAGCCTTCGCTCTAGGTCCTCTTCTGCCTCCTCCAGCTCCTCATCTCGTGTCAACAGCAAGATTATTGATGCAGCTGCCCCAGCCAGCAGACTTCATAGCAGCAGCAGCAGCCGTAGCAGCAGCAGCAGCAGACTTAGCTCCAGTAGATCAGTGAGCAGCTCCTCTAGGTCCAGATCCAGCTCCATGTCTAGCCTCAGTTCTTCCAGCTCCAGCTCTTCCAGTGCACATGTCTCAAGGGTAATGCTTCAAGATGATTACATGGCTTTTTATAAAAGAATATGTTCAGTTTCTTCATATCATAATGTTAATGGGTGGAATTTGACATAAAAATTATGTTCCAAACAGACTGTGGTTTACCACCACAAGTTCCAGAAGAACCACAAGAAGCAGGTAGGTTTCTAGGATGTTTTGTACAATGACAAAACATTATACAATTTGAGGTGGTTTCTCATGTTGGTCTTTGATTTTCATACACATTTTTGTAGATTATCACTTCTCAAGCCACCTCAGCAGGCAGGATGTCCAGGAGTAGAAGCAGTGCTTCAAGCTTTGAGGCTATTTACAAACAGGTGAAGCTTGATCATCCTGGTAGAAAAAAAATCTATGCAATTAATCTTCTTGCTTACATGGTTTGTAGATTTATAACAGTTAACACCACCTGTTTCCACAGAACAAATTCCTGGGCAATGATGTTGCTCCTACTTTTGCAATCATCTTCCGTGCTGTCAGAGCTGACCACAAGATGCAAGGATACCAAATCACTGCCTACTTGGACAAGCCCACCGCCAGGGTGCAGTTTATTATCGCTGCTTTGGCTGAGGCTGACAACTGGAAGTTCTGTGCCGACGGAGCTTTGCTCAGCAAGCACAAAGTTACAGTAAGAGCCCTTTCTTCTCGTATCACAGCATAACGTAAATATGGATATGGCACCCTTAAAAGTCAACTGCCTTATTACCACATTTATTTCAATAGGCCAAGTTTGCTTGGGGAGCAGAGTGCAAGCAATACAGCACCTTGATCACAGCTGAGACTGGTCTGGTTGGTCCAAGTCCTGCAGCCCGCTTGAGATTTGCTTGGGAAAACCTACCTTCTGCCCTGAAATACTATGCAAAGATGTATGGAGACTTACACATACGATCTGGAGCATATTCACGCATAATAAAGACTGTAGAAAATTGCTGATGTTGAGCTGAAATTTCTTTTACAGTGCATATGAGTACCTTCCTGCTTCCTTCCTGGCTGGCATGATAGAAGGAAAGGACACCAACAGCGAGAAGCAGCTTTCACTAACAGTGGTGGCAACATCTGACAGGACCCTTGACTTCATCTTTAAATCACCAAGGGTATGTATGATCAGATTTTGTTTGTTTGAGGACAAATGAAGCTGTGTTTGTTTTAATTTGGAAACATTTTCTCTAATTACTGCAAATTACTCTGGTTACAGCGGACCATCTACAAACTGGCTTTGCGTCTTCCAATTGCCCTGCCACTTGATGAAGCCACAGGCCTTACCCCCTTTGAAGACAACCTTTTAGACAAATTCCACTACTTGTTTACCAAGGCTAATGCTGGTAACACTAATGGTTGACCTAATTATTTAAAACAGAATACTTTTGGCAATTATTTTTGATTAAATGCCAAGGATTAATGCAAATAAGCCATTATTTGTTTTTGTATTCTTCCTTCTCAGCTGAATGTAGCTTTGTCAAAGACACATTGACCACATTCAACAACAGGAGATACCAGAATCAGATGCCCTTGTCTTGCTACCAAGTTCTGGCTCAGGATTGCACCCAGGAACTCAAATTCATGGTGCTGCTGAAGAAGGATCTCATCGAACAGAACCACATCAATGTGAAAATTGAAAACATGTGAGTGTTCATTTAACAAAAAAAATAAATAAATAAAAAAATAAGAAGAATAAAACATACAGTAAATATTTATGTTGCCATACCAAAATGTGACATTTAAATTTTTGCATTTTTAGTGATATTGACCTGTACCCAAAGAACACAGAGGTTACAGTGAAGGTTAATGGAATGGAAATACCCATCAACAACCTCCCATACCAGCATCCTACAGGTTTCTACAAAGTTTCATTCCACCTTGACACCTTATACTGCAAACTGTACATTGACACGTAATTTACCATATCAAATATACAATGTACATTATAGCATTGACAACATTTTTATTTTTCTTCACCACGGCAACAGCTGAGTGTATGATTAATACTTTACACTTTGCCCTGAGGGAATTTTGTTCAAGTACTTTGTGATAAAACTGACCTGAATAAATAACCAAAACAACTACTTTTTATTCCAGCTAAAATCCAGATCAGACCAAAGGGTGAAGGTATCTCTGTCTATGCTCCAAGCCATGGTCTTCACGAGGTCTACTTTGATAGGAACTCATGGAAGGTAAAAGAAAGAAAATGAATCATGGCCAATTTCAAAATATGAAAATTACTGCTCTTCAGACAAAAGTATTGTGACCAAAGGCCAAACCTTGTAGCTGTACTAAAATCAACATAGATGATCAGCAATTAAATCCTTTAAACCTTGATTCCCTGGAAACATCAAGTTTAAGTCACTTGACCGTTGAAATGTTAGATTCCCTCTAAAGATTATAATTGAACTTTTGGTAATTTGATAGATAGATTCAATACATTCTGATGTCCCATTTGGTCTTGCCATTCAGGTTAAGGTTGTAGACTGGATGAAGGGCCAGACCTGTGGACTGTGTGGAAGGGCTGATGGGGAAGTCAGACAGGAGTACCACACCCCCAATGGACGCCTGACTAAGAACGCAGTCAGCTATGCTCATTCCTGGGTTCTTCCAGCAGAGAGCTGCCGTGACACCTCTGGTAAGCTTTTACCTTGTTGCAGCATCATTTTGAAAGCAATAATCTGTAGCATTTTTTGATCAGTAAATGTCCTTTCGGCAATCTTTAGTGCATCTTGACATAGCAAAGTAGGTATACATCTTCAGCCAAAAGGAAGTAATGTGATTTTACGTTTCCACCAGTAGAACAGTAGTTTGTTTTAAGTAAACAAGAAGAACTGGGCAGTTAGAATGAACAGCAATAGCCTCCATGGCTGAACAACAAAAGACAAGAAATCCAAACTTGGACCACCTGTTTGATTGACATGTGATTCCCGTGAAGTGCAGTGTAAAAAATGATTGCTTAGCACCAAAGTTCAACCTTTAAAGCAAAGAATACACCATGATCATCAGCATATGAGTATATACCCATACATAGTCTCTCAAACATCTGATGACACACTAGGTACTTTTCCATACCTGTCCATTGCAGAATGCCGTGTGAGACAAGAGTCTGTGCTACTGGAGAAGCAGATGACCATCCATGGTCAGGAGTCTAAATGCTACTCTGTTGAGCCTGTGCTCCGCTGCTTGTCCGGTTGCTTCCCAGTGAAGACCACCCCTGTCACTGTTGGCTTCCACTGCCTGCCAGTCGGTGAGTCTGCAACACATGACAGCATCACAATAAGACAGACCTTTAAAATGTAGAGGAAGAACCACATTTCCCAATCCAATTGCTTTGCTCTCCTCACTGCTGCAGATTCCACCATGACTCTTCCTGAGAGTCTGCCCGGCATCTATGACAAGAGTGTTGACCTGAGAGAAACAACAGAGGCCCACCTTGCCTGCAGCTGCACTGCTCAGTGTGCTTAATACCATTGTCTTCTGTCACAATGATTTGTATTATTTTATATGTCAGATCTGAATTCTGAAATATTATGTTTTAAATGTAATTTAAATAAATTCAAAGCAGCATCCTGAAGTGTGTCTGGGAGTTATTTCAGTCTTGGTATATACTGGGGCAATGCACATCAAATGACACTCTAAAACCTGTGGAACATTCTTAGCTTTGTGTGCATAACTGGATTTAAGATCACAACATATATGTTAAGGATACAATTACTGGGCTCACAAATCATACTTACAGCCTGCATTCCTGTACTTTAACACATAACACACATCGATCTTTTAGCTGGTAGCTGTACAGGTATGAATTACTAGAGCATGACAACAACTGTGAAGTGTAGTATATCTTTCATTAATGTAGGCACTGGTGGCTGCTGGTTGCATATTATTTCTCACAAACCATTACAACAACAATTTGTCTCTGTTATGGGCATTGTTTTGTGTTTAAAGCAACAGAAAAATAGACACAAATGCACATGTTCAGATCTTTGGTCTAAAAAATTCTCCTTGCGATTGTAGCCGAAGAACTGTTTGAGCAGGACATTACTTTCAATGGATCATTAATAATAGGGGCACTGCAAAAGTCCTTTTTAAAATTATGTCTATCCCGGAGCCCCATGGGCGTCTTAATTTTGGGGGAGCAGATTTAGAACTGAAGTACTGTGCATGGAAGGAGCAGCTACAGGGACTGTTGGTGTGCTTGTCTAACAGAGCCACAGAAAGTGAGCATTTTACTGGGAGCACTGACTGGGTTAGCCAAATTGCAGGTTCAGGGTTTGCTGAGGGTAACAGCAATATAGCAGCCAAAATCTTTAGAGAAAAAGATGACCATTGCATTTAGGTTCCAACAGAGCATAGATGAACCGTTCACATAGGATACCAAATAAAATAAATTACCTGCACAATACCTGACCAAACTATGATTGCATATGCATAAGGCTCATGTAACCCCCACCCAAGTAATCAGAGATATGGCTGAGTTAAAGTCAACATAACATGATTTATTTAAAAAAAAAAAAAAAAAAAGTTTGTCATCAAACATGACAAGACAGTGTGTATTCCCAAATATAACATCTATGATTGGAAAGTAAATGAAAAGAAGCCAGTTTGCGTAATACATGAAACATGGATATACTCACACCTTTGCCTTATCCTCTGATGAGTAGACAGTTGTTGGTAGAGGGCTGAGATATAGCTAAACGAAAGGCAGCTATATAGACTTAGACTTAGACTTAGACTTCTTTTATTGTCATTGCACAAAAAAACACAGCAGTGAGATTTTGGCAACGAAATGTCGTTGGGGGGGGGGGGGGGGGGGGGGGGGGGGGGGGGGGGGGGGGGGGGGGGGGGGGGGGGGGGGGGGGGGGGGGGGGGGGGGTTTCCCGGACTGGGCTACACACCCTGGGCCTGAAGAAACCATACCTCCATAATCTCACACAATTTAGACTTTGGAAAAGTATACAAAAAAAAATTAAGTTCTTGTATCAGAAAGGAGGAGCTAATCAGTGAAATCACCTGGTGGAGGTCTTGGTTGGAATGAAAACCTGCAGCCTCTCGGCCCTCCATGGCACATGATTGGTGACCCCTGTCCTAGATCAAGGTGTGACAGGCCCACTGGCCTGTCATGTGTCACAGCACAGGGAGTGAGCACTGTCCGCTGCCTGCCACAGACTGAGCACAAATGATCTGTGCGTGCAGACCCCTAAAGAAAGCCCCGTCCCCGCCCAACTTCTGCAATCTGGCTGCTATCTTACAATTGCATCTTCACTTTTCCACTCCTGCAAAACTTTCAGCAGCTCATTTTAAGACTTGTCCCAACCTCGTGTATCTCATTCTCCTCAGGGACTCAGCCTTGTAAACAAGTGACATACGATAGAACACTAGTGTAGAGATTGCTTGCATTCTATTGCATTCTATTTTGCTGGTCATTCTGAGGTTACATGCAATGCATCCGTTTTTCAGAGCTTTTAAAAAATGTGCTCCTGCCCCTACCAGTAGGATCATGGTGGCGATGTTGTAGCTAGCACCTCAGCAGCTAGCGCTGCACCTACCCCTACCAGTGTTGTAGCTAGCAGCACAGCAGCTAACGTTAGTAGCGATCCTGCTGCCTGCATCATTCCAACAGTAGCTAGCATAACACCAGCAAGCACTACTTCTACTCTACCTCCTCCTTTCCCAGGTGTTGTTACAGTTAACCCCAAACTTCCCATTTTACCCAGTGATTTAACCACCATTGCACCATCCCAGCTATTATTAAATACCCAAAACGTGCATATGGCAAAAAACTGAGGTCGTTCAATCCTGCCTGGTACCACACACGACCATAGCTTGAATACTCTGCTGAACTGGGTGCATGTCTCTGCTTTCCCTGTCGCAAATACAGTACTGTGAATGAGAGGGATGTTGTGTTCACTTTGACTGGTTTCAACAACTGGAAAGTTGCACTGGAAAGTGATAAAGGGCTGCAGAGGCATGTGTCCTCCCGCAACCACGTGCATGCTTCTACTCTCTGGGCTGAGCACCAGAAGAGAGAGGCTACTGGGGGGAATGTTGACACATTATTGGTTGGCAAGACACAGGTAGAGAAAAACTGGTACTATGTAAAGAGTGTGGGCAACGCTGTGAAGTTCCTCTGTCAATGAGTTGTGTCTATGGATGGGTCAATGGAACTCATGCATGATGCTGCTGGTCTTTTTCTTAAGTTAATGGAGTATACCCTTGAGGAAGATGAAAAACTAGCCAGCATCGCCAAGGGTATCCCAAAGAATGCAACATATACATCAAATCACATACAAAATGAAATAATTGACACACTGGCAAGCATGGTGCTCGGAGAGTTAAAATATATATATATATGAAAATGCTGATGCTGTGGGGTTTTGCCTCAAGATTGATGGGACCAGGGACAGGTGTAATGTCGAAAACCTGTCAGTTATGATTAGGTTTGTCAGTGCTTCCCTACCCGAGGAGCATCTCATTGGGTTGCTTGACCTCGGCCAACTAGATGCACAGTACATAACCTCTGAGATCCTGAAGTGCCTCTCTGATGCTGGTTACAGTGCTGACAACTTTCTTAGCCAGTGTTATGATGGAGCTTCAATGATGAGTGGGGTGAGAGGAGGTGTTCCAAGCTCTGCTCAACCAGAAGCTGGGAAAGTATATACCCTACATTCACTGCTACAACCACCAACTGTACCTGGTGGTTGTGCATGCCATGCAGAGCGAACAATGTGATAAAAGATTTTTTTATCTGTCTTCTTCCTCGTACAACTTTTTTCAGCACCACTACGTCACTAGGAAATATGACGCTCCTAATCTTAGGAGGCTACTTCAAATCCGGTGGACAAGCGACTATGAGGTGACAAGTTGCATAACTGAGAATGAAGATCAAATCATCACTGTTCTGTCTGAGGTGGCAAAGGATGATGATGCTGCAGTGGATCTGTGCACTGAAGCATCAGGCCTGCTCTGTCAGATTAAGAGGCAGCACTTCTTTGAAATTGGTAAGTTTCTGGTGCAAGTGCTTGGTCTACTGAAACCAGCAAATGCTATACTACAGTCTCAGTCTGTGGATATGTGCAGAGCCTCAAATATGGTTGGTACAGCACTGGATTCTTTGAGGGCCATTAGGGATCACAGTGAAGAGTGGGGAGAGGGAGATCACAAAGCAGCTGGGGATGAACTTACAGCAAAGATAAGGAGAACAATGAATAGGCACCTCAGTGACAGTGTTGTAATTACAACAGTGGTGAACAGACACAGATGACAGTGTCCCCCCCATCAGTCACTTAAAAGACTTCTACTAAACATTCTGCACAGGCCAATTACCGAGATGGAGACAAGATTCTGCCAGAAGAATTTGGAGCTGATGAAGGCCACGTCCAGCCTTGTGCCTACATCTGACACATTCCTCCATGGAGCTCTGTTGCATCCTTTGGTTGAGCTGGCTGGCACTGATGCAGGATGTTTGAAAAACGAAATCCTGGTGGCAAAGCCCACGTTGCTTAAGGAATGCCCCATTGGGGTTTCTTCAGCTGCATGTGAGAGCTCTTTCTCTACATTGTCCCGTGTCTTAACCCCCTTTCGCAGAACTATGCTGCATCACAGAAAGAGGAACCTGGTTATCTTGGCCCATGTAAAGTCCATTACAAACAAGCTGGACATGGACGAATTCGTGAGAGAGTTTGCCAAGGGAAACAGGACGCTGACGTTGAACTTGAGATCTAGGAGAACATAACTAAAATTAGTGGCCAGCAAAAACTAACTGCGCCATTTAGCTAGCTAGCTCATCGACAGTGTTTTGCAGATTAATAGGCCTATGTTTTATTATTTTCATCTTATAAAAATAAAATAAATGCAAAAATGTTCATTTTGGTACATTACCAGCTATTCTAGCCTAGGCTATATCTGTTCTATTTGTTGATGTTGACAAAATGCTGGGTATTTTTCCAGTCAATTACAGGATACCAGGATGCCTGGGGCCTATTCCATCAAGCTGGCTAACAGGACAGCCTGGCTTATTTCGATAATCCTCGCTAATTAAGTGAGAGTTCCGTGGCTTACATGAGTTGCAGCTCAGTAACCATGGTAACTTAGTCAGCAGAACTAGCCTGCTCCGTGGCAGGCTTACGGTCAAGCTTAGCTCAGCTGCGTATCAAAGAATGTCCGACGGACGGAAACAAATGACGGTACCATCAAATTTAATTATGTAGCACAATGTCCGAATAGGAAATATAAGTTCAGACTTATTTCCCACAGTGTGACCAAGCATGAATGTACGTGTTTACTTAATAAAAATAAATGTAATGAAAATATGTGTTACTACTGTCAGTCTCCGAAATCAACCGAATACACAACCAATTACTCAATCAAATTTTATTCATATAGCACAAGTCATACATCAAATGCAACAAGTGTTGAACATAACACTTAAAAAGAACATAAATTTAAATTTAAATTTTTAAAAAAAAAGACGTCGTATTTTATTTCCCACCCGCAATTTGTGATAATAAGTAAGTAAGTAAAATTTTATTTATATAGCGCTCTTCTCAGTACGAATACACAGAGTGCTTTACAATAAAAAACAGATAAAACGAGACAGTCAGGTGACCGTCGACAACAACAACATTTCAATATCGACAACGTCACACATAAGCAACAAAAACAAAACATCATCAATAGTAATGCCATCGCAGTGTGCAGGAGGTAGTGCGACATAGGTGCAGGTGCATTTCACCAACAAGAAAGAGCAGACCATAAAGCTGTACAGATGAAAACTAAAACATAAAAAGGCCCGGAGAGGACGTAACCTCAGGCCTGTGTTGGGAAAGCTTGCCGGAACATATGGGTTTTAAGTAGCTTTCTAAAACTATCCACAGACTGGGCAGCTCTCAGAGCCTGAGGAAGCGAGTTCCAGAGGCACGGTGCCACTGCTGCAAAGGCCCGATCACCTTTAGTTTTTAATTTAGTGCGGGGCACTGCCAGGAGCCCCTGGTCAGCTGACCGCAGAGAGCGACTGGGGGTGTGATGGTGGATGAGTTCACAGATGTAACTGGGAGCAGAGCCGTGGATAGCTTTAAAAGTGAACAGTAATAACTTGTATTGGATCCTGAAAGTAACAGATAACCAGTGTAGGGCGGCAAGTATTGGTGTGATATGACATGATTTCTTTGACCTGGTGAGTAATCTAGCAGCTGCATTCTGGACCAGTTGGAGACGGTTTATGGATGCCTGATTTAAACAAGTGAACAGCGAGTTGCAGTAATCAAGCCTGGAGGAGATAAAAGCATGTATGGCCATCTCCAGCTCCGAGTGCGAGATGACAGAGCGCAGTTTAGCAATGTTTCTTAAATGAAAGAAACAATTACGACTCAGAGCCTTCACGTGGGTATCCAGGAGCATTGACTGATCAAAATGTACACCAAGTTTCCTGATACTAGGGCGGGCGTTGATTTTGAGGGGGCCCAGATGTTCTAATACCCTGGCTGTGACACTAACAGGGGCAATGACTAGCACCTCGGTCTTGGCCGCATTTAACTGAAGGAGGTTGTTCACCATCCAGCCCTCGATGGCGGCCAAACACTCCAGCAGAACACTGAGACATTGCATATTCTCGGGTTTGAACGAGAAATGCAGCTGGATGTCGTCCGCATAACAGTGATAAGCTACACCGGGAAATTCTCTAATGAGCTGACCTAACGGCAGCATGTACAAAGCAAGTAATGGGGCCAGCACTGAACCTTGGGGTACACCACAGTGTAAAGGGGTGGTGTCAGACTTGAAAGGGCCAGCAGACACTGCGAAACTACGCTCACTGAGGTAGGAGGCAAACCATTTTAGGGCACCTCCTGACACACCAACCCAGTTCCTCAGCCTGTCCAAAAGGATGCCATGGTCGACCGTGTCAAAAGCTGCGCTTAAGTCTAGCAGGACTAAAACAGAGCATTTGCCAGAGTCGGAGGCCATCAAAATGTCATTTGACACTCTAAGGAGTGCAGACTCAGTGGAGTGTTTTTTCCGGAAGCCAGACTGAAATTTGTCACCGATGTTATAGGTGGACAAGTACAAGTTGAGTTGGTTAGCTACAACTCTCTCTAATACTTTGGATATGAATGGAAGTTTTGAGATGGGCCTGTCGTTTTGTGGAGAGGAGGGGTCCAGGTTGGGCTTTTTAAGGAGGGGTTGGACTGCCGCCTCCTTAAAATAGGAGGGCACCACACCTGTGACCAGGGAACTGTTAATGATGGTGACCAGGCAAGGGGCAACAGACAAGATGACTTGCTTCAGCAAGGAGGTGGGGAGAATGTCCAGGGGGCTTGAGGAGGTCTTCATGCAGCTAACTACCTCTAAAACCTCGTCAAGAGAAACAGGTGAAAAACTGCTCAATGAAGGTAAAGCAACTGGACTGGGGACCGTGGGGGAGGGGGAAGGGGTGATTTTGGCTCTTACATCTGCAACCTTGTTAACAAAATACCGAAGAAAGGTGTTACAATCATTATTTGACAACACAGGTACAGGTGGAAGAGGAGGAGCAACAATTGTATTAATGATGTTAAATAACACTCTAGGGTTGTTCCTGCTAGAGGAGATGACATTAGAAAAATAAGCAGCCCTTGCCGTTTCCACCAGCTTATTGTATTCAGACGTGAGGTCTTTATAGTACAGTCTATGGACTTCCAAATTTGACGCTTTCCAGTCTCTCTCCGCTCTGCAGCGTTTTCGCCTGGGCGCACAGATCTCCTCATTAATTAAAACTCCACCAGGTGATTTCACTGATCACCCTACCTCCAAACAGAGAGGCGGGACTAATCAGTGAAATCACCTGGTGGAGTTGTTGGTTGGAATGAAAACCTGCAGCCTCTTGGCCCTCCATGGCACGAGTTTGACACCTGTGTCCTAGAGTGTTCAGAGACAGGAGCAATCCTCTGGCCTCTGATGAATACCTGTGGGAGAGATACAGATTTACTAGGCCCAGTATTGTGTATATATGTAGCCTGCTGGAGGCACACATTAGAAAGTGCACCCACCGTAACCAGGCATTAACCACTGTGCAGTCTATCTGCATAGGACTGCGTTTCTTTGCCTGTGGGACATTTTTATACAGTGTGGGTGATGCAGAACGTCTGTCAAAGGCAACTGTGTGCAGGGAAATACGTCGGGTGTACCTTGCCCTCAAGAATTATCTTAATAGTTTTGTCACTTTTCCTGGACATCTGGAGGCACAGAAGATCAAGGAGGCATTTTATTCAATTGCAGGTATGTCACAGTTAAAAAAAAAAAAACATGTAAAATTGCCTATAGTCTTACATGTTTCTGTATTAACATACTTTCTTTCAGGCTTCCCTAATGCCATAGGTGCCATAGACTGCACCCATGTCCGTATCCAGGCCCCATCTGGACCTGTGGAGGCAGATTATGTGAACAGAAAATCTTTCCACAGTCTAAATGTACAGGTATGTACGAGGGGCAGCTGTCCATATACTGTCTGACAATAGTAATCATAGGATCTGGAAGATATGTGCAAATCTGTGATAATAGATTAAATTAGCTTTGATGCCAACATTTCTTTGGATGTAAATCCTGTTACCCTAGCAGTTGTTCAGAGATGTGCATTTCAATGTCAGCCTTACACAAAGAGGCACTTGTACCTACTGTACAGAGATTGTGTCAGTGGAGAAGTCAGCTCTACCAAGCAAAGTGTGCCATATCGTTGACGGTCACTCTCTATGCTGACAGATGATCTGCGATGCAAGTTGCCTGATATCCAACATCGAGGCGAAATGGCCGGGCTCTGTGCACGATTCTAGGATCTTCCGTGCATCATCACTGTCCCAGAGGTTTGCACAAGGCAAGAGAATGTTACTACCCAAAAGGGTAGTTACTTCTGTAATATATATTGCACGCTCATAAATGTGGGAATTTGTAATGAGGGAGAAGGTGTAGATGTCAATTTAAGGAATTCAAAGTGGTAATTATGGTTCTTTTCCAGAAAACTATCAGGCACACATCATTGTTCCAATTATCATAAGTCGTAAATACATGTGTGGAGGGGATCATTAATCTATGTTAACCATAAAAATGCCATGTATACTGAACCAATACTTGTATTCTGCAGGGGAGTTTAATGGAGGCCCTCTCTGCAACGGATGCAGAGAGGGCATTCAACTGTGCCCACACAAGAACAAGGGCACAGATAGAAATGGCATTGGCCAGCTCAAATCAAGATTCCAGTGCCTAAAGAGCCCCAAGGTCACTCCAGACAGGGCCTGTGACATTATTATTGTCTGTGCTGTCTTGCATAATATTGCCTTTATACGTCGTGAGAGACTGCCCGCAATGTTGCAGGAGGAGCATTGGGAGGACATTGTCCCAGCTATTCAGGAGAACATGGATGGGAGAACAGTGAGGGACCTTTACAAAAACACATTTCAGTTAATCCCACTGGATTCATGGTCATCCCACTTTTGGAATAATCCTTTTTATTTGGATTTTTACATGTAGAATTTCAGAAAGACTGTGCCTAAGTTGTGAAATCATTTATTAACCATTAAAAAAAAAAGAAAAAACTCAAATCATTTTGTTGAAGCTGTGAAGACAAAGAATGAAAGCATTAAATACAGTCCAAACCTTGGTTTTGTGTTGTTTAAATTTATACTTCTCCAGTTTTGATTTCCAGCTTCCGCTTTTTTATTTTGAGTTTCTTGTATTCTGCATCAAGTTCCTGGTTTTCAATTTGGAGGAGCAGATGGCGTTTGTAAATAGATCTTATGTCCTGTGAAAGAGACAAAGTGTCAGAGAGTAGTCCTTTATGTAGATGGTAGGTAATACAAATAGTTACTTACTTCATTCCTTGCAGATCACCTTGTTCCAGTCACATCCTGCAGCAAGGTGTATGGTTAACCAGTATACGCAATTTGTAGAATGCAGATAAATCCAAAACATTTCACATTTGGTCGTACCTCTGGCATTTCTATATCTGCAGATACAGCGTCCTCATCAAGGGCCCTAGATGTACTGGCGCCATCTCCCTGCAGATAGATGAACACTGCAGTTGTTAATGTGAAAAGAGACAGACTTACATAAGATGCAGTGTTTTAACAAAAGAAGACACTCACACATGGGTCAGGTATGCCCTCAGTATCGTGAGAGGGGGGGATTCATCAGCAAAATCGTGTCACCACTCACTGAAAGATATAGACCAACTGTTAGTTATTAACATTGTGAGACTGATACCTGTGGAGGGAAGGTAGCAGACAATACCTTGAATCTATGGCTTCCGCGCTCCCTGGGGAATGACATCTGAGGACGTCCCCCTCTATTCCCTCTAAAAGTGGACACCCCCGGTTGCAGCTCAGCGCCAGCTCTTCCGCAGGGGTGAGGTCCTCAGGTGGAGGACCACCACCAGTAGCGGCTGCCTCAATTCTTTTTCTGGTGGCTACAATAGTACATATTTTCAGCTCACATAATATTTTAACAAATACATTTCATTATAGGCTAGCCTACTTACACTCTAAAAAAATTCCTATTTTCACCTGATGGCTGGTTCATTTTTCACTATTCAAATTTCTTCTGTTGAGATGTAGAAGAGAAGAATTAATATAGGCCAAGGGATACTTGGCGCACACACACACAAAATTAGGCTGATTGAAAGTAAATGCATTACAGTTATATCGGTTCTCCTAAGATAGCCTATACTATTATTTTAAACATACATCTGATATAATCTAGCATACTGATAATATCGCCAGTCTTACAGTATCTAGAGATCTGAATGTTCAATTATTAAAAAATAGAAATAAAATATTTAGACATGTATACTTACGCGTTTAATCTGCCTGCAATCTTTTGCTAAGCCATCTACCTCGCTTTATTGATTGCAACAGTGTTGCCTTTTTTGTGATCATCTCCTTATATTCCTCATATAGTTCCATCAGCAGTGTCTGCTCCGCCGCTGAAAACGTCGAGGCTCTCCTTTTGAGACATTTTTATCTTCGTTTCGACAATCAACTGTTTTGGGCTGCTTATGTACCCCGTGAACGCGCACACTTGAGGCTTTTTCAAAACGTGGCTAGAATTAGCGTTGACTTGACACAGGTGAATCGCGTTAGTGGAACGGGTTGAGGCTTTAGTGAAAGTTGACGCTAATTCAAGCCAGGCTATATCACGTAAGCGGAGCTTTCTTTAGCTGCTTTTATGGAACAGTCCCCTGGGCTTTTGTTTTGGACATGTTTTTGACATGCCTAATGGTCTCATCCAGTAGACCTAAGGAACTGTTAAGTTGTTTGTTTTGTCTAGGCTAATAGCCTTTGTTTTTTTTCTTTAATTTTATTTAAAATAAATAAATAAATACTAAACAAAAACGTCCTCCTAAGGGTATTATAAAAATTTAAAAAATACAATACAAAAACATCCTCCTAAGGGTATTATAAAAAATACCAAAAATACAAAATCATCCTCCTGAGGGATTGCCACCTTATTGTGGTCAGGAGGTTTGAGTGCCTCAGTGACCTTAAGAGCTATACCAACAGAAGCTAGTCTTCATAGGGACACCCAAGTTGGGCAGGTCTTAGGGTAGAGGCCTGACAAAGTGCCATCAGTTTAGGTTGAGGGTAGGACATACACACAGCAACCCAAGTTCATGAAATAAATATTGTTAGTCTAACAACAATAACTACAATAACACAAGTGCCAAGCATTTGAGACCACAGTACTTTACAAGGCACTTGCTCAGTGTCCCGCATCCTAGTGAGTGAATTTGTCAGTTAGACACGGTAAAAGGTGCTGGAGCACAATGCCCCATCAAGATTTGTGCCCCCTCATACATTCCTGCCTAGACCCGGCCCTGGTTACTGCAATCCTTTGAGATTTTGAAATACAATTCATTGTATTTAATAATTCTTAAGAGGCAATATGGTACATGTATATAAACTATCAAATTATATTTCAGTATATTAAATTGTTTAATGTACTTCTACATACAATAAAGAACATTCTAGTCATTGTACTTTTTACTTTCACATTCTTTAAGTTGGTTGTACACTGCTGATTTAAAACAGACAAACCGGGTCACCTTTGTCTGTTGTTGGAAAGTGCCTGTGAAATATTTGGTTCCACCAGCACTTGTAGTGATGTCTGAGAAATGATGAAAGTATCCAGATATCTGGTTTTGGTGGTCATTTTCGATTCTGCCAAGAGCAAAATAGAAGTGTGTGACTTATTAACTGATTTTTACTTCAATTTGTTGAAGATTGATCATGAAACCAAAGAAAAGTAGTTTACATACCTTTTGTTTCTTTTGTGTTGTCTGCTTTAGTTTGATTTTTTTTTTTTTTTCCCTGTTGCTTTTTCTTTGTTAAATTGTCTAAATTTTCTTTCAATGACATCCTCTTTGAATGAAGTGGGATCTTCAGCTTGGGCTTTTATGTCAGCTTGATTAAGTCAAATAACAAACACCTGTTCTCTGAAGTGCAGAGTCGTGTAAGCTATTTCTCAACCCTGCATGTCTTCCAACACACCTGATTCAAATGTTAAGCTCGTTATCAAGCTCTGCAGAAACCAGATAATAACATACATGGAGAGTGATTTCATAAGATCAGAGGTGAGAAGCACAGATAGTGACAGAAACCACAACACATCTGTAAAATATAACACAGCGGGGAAGGCAAAAAAAAAAAAAAACATAAAATAAAATATTTTCATGTACCTTAATTCACACAGCACAATAACCGAATAGGTATAAGATTCACTCATTCTGCCTGCTATAACCTGAATGTTGAACTTTCAACCTCTATCACCAAAGTCAAGAGATGATTTAGTTGGGCTATATAAGAACATTGAAAATTTATTTAGCAAGAATTTGCAGGTATATATTTACAGTAGCATTTACAGCCAAACATTTTGATGCACTGTGGACTCTGTACTGTAGATCAATCAAAATCTGTGCAGATCATTTGTATAGGACAGTCTGAAGATGCTCTGTAGCAAGTTTGGTGTTAATTGAGCAAAAATTGTAGGAGGAGATAGTTTTAAGAAGTTTTACAGTTTTTTGAAAAAAACAGAGTGATGAACTTAATAATTTTTAATAGGTGTAAATGTACAAAAGTTTTAGTATTAGGGCTACAGTTTGATGAAAAATGCAAAGCTGTAGCACATAAGGTTGATTTGTTATGAATTTACAAAGTTTTGAACTTAAGCCACTTGTTGTAGCACCACCATCAGGACTATTGGCTTGAATTTGCAGCTGAGGCAATCTGGGATGAGATTGGACCTTTGAGCAAAGTTTGATGAGTTTTCACCCATGAGAAGTAGGATTTCCTCGGAGGAAGAAGAAAGAAAGAAGATTATAGTTACTGAATTAGCACCAGTTGAGGATTGAACTTGCAACTTCTTACTCTGGCATTAAGGACAAGGCTCTATCTCACTGAGCTAATTGGCAAGTGTCAATTCATGTGAGGCTTCACAAATTGACTGATCCAGTCACATGATAGCAGCCGCCTATGCATGGAAAGACAGATTTCAGACCACTGTAAAAAAAAAAAAAAAAAAAAAAAAATCAGTCATCAAGACAAAAATCTTACAATGATGATCTGGCATGGGACTGGACCTTTCTGCAAAGTTTGGTGAGTTTTCACACATGGAAATGTTGCACAAGCTGAGGCTTGAACTCACAATCTTCGACACCGAGGCCTGACCTCTATCTCACTGAGCTAAAACTTCACATGTAGCTTCACAAACTGACTGAGCCAGTCACTGACATGCAGGGCAGAAGCCATCTATGCATGGAAAGACAGATTTTAAACAGCTGTCAAAAATCCAGTTATTAAGACAAAAACCTGAAAATACACTTATTGCATCTAGACAGCATGGAGATATTGATCATTTGTTTTTTTTTAAAAGATTGATTTGCTGCATAAGTGAAAAACTGGTGTTTAAAAATGCCATTCTTGCATTGACTCCAATTTTGTCAATTTTTTTCATGAACATTGAAGATTTATTTAGCAAGAATTTGCAGGTAAATGTTAACAGTAGCATTTACAGTCAAACATTTTGATGCACTGTAGGCTTTCTGTGAACATCGTTTCTGTAGGACAGTCTGAAGATGCTCTGTAGCAAGTTTGGTGACATCTGAGCAAAAATTGTGGGAGGAGATAGGTTTAATAAGTTTTACAGTTTTTGAAAAAGTGATGGGTTTAATACACTACTCACAAAAAGTTAGGGATATTCGGCTTTCGGGTGAAATTTCAGGATGAACCTAAAATGCATTATAACCTTTACAGGTGAACTTAATGTGACCTTCTGTAAACTTCTGAATGCACATGTCCAACTGTTCAGTGTTTCAGTACTTTTTGTACAAGTTGCTGTTCTCTAACAAGGAGTTTAACGGCAAAATTCACATCAGGTGTTTGATGCTCCAGCTCATCGAGGTCGTATCATTAGGGAACGGCTGCTGGAGACTGGGGTACCTCAGATGGAGTGGCCTGCACTTTCTCAGACCTGAATCCCATAGAAAACCTATGGGATCAGCTGAGTCGCCGTGTAGAGGCTCGGAGCTCTGTACCCCAGAACCTCAATGTCCTGAGGGCCGCCCTTCAAGAAGAGTGGGATGCCATGCCTCAGCAGACAATAAGTCGACTTGTGAACAGCATGAGACGTCGTTGTCAAGCTGTAATTGATGCTCAAGGGCACATGACAAGTTATTGACACTGACATTTTTTGTTGCGGTATATCCACCACTGTTGTTGGCTTTTGTTTCAAGAAATTGTTTCTTAAATGCCCTACTTTCATGATATAATATCACAGTAGCGTGAACATTTTACATTTTCCATAAATTTCACCCAAAAGTCAAATATCCCTAACTTTTTGTGAGTAGTGTGTGTGTGTGTGTGTGTGTGTGTATATATATAATATATATATATATTATTATTATTATTATTATTATTATTTATTTATTTATTTTTTTTTTTTTTGATGAGGTAGTTCACCTGCTGTCAGCAACAGAAACCTCCTCTGATGTGGACACAATAAGACAGTAGACCCCACTGCACTCTGCACTTGCAACCAAGCTGTCACAGGAGGGTAGCTCAGTTCAACTGAGAGACTCATTTTGTGAGATTTGGCACCTCAGGCTGCAAGACCACTGGCATTGCAACACATGTCAGCAAGACAGGATTTAAGGGAGAAAAAAAAAGTTGCATTATAGTACTTACCTCCTGTTCTCTAAGAGTAGATGGGTTTCTGCCCCAAGTTGCAGCTTACTGGTCTCTGTTTTGAAATGCTTGGCCTGTCATTCCTGTCGGTCTTTGCAGCTGTAGCCACTGCTCAAGGGGACTGTTCATGCCAGTGACTCCCAGTTTGTCATCAGAGGCTGATAAAAGTAATCAGTTACTTAATATGCTCATAATTTATGCAATTGGATTTTATGCAAAGTAACTACAGAGCACTCAAACTTATGTTTCAGATACATATAATAAGATTGTCTCAGGTACATTATTTCACATCTCACTGTAAGAATGACCATCATCTGTCAGTATAAAGCCACTATGATAATTACATATCTATGAGAAAAATGCTGAGAAGAATTCAAATTCACATTGATATCAGAGTGGTCTAATCCATAGCATCAGGATTTTGCTTTCGCCCTTTCTGTTTCTACCTGCACTCACTAATGAGTCACATTAATGTTGCTTATAATGTAGTTAACAGTACTGTACAATTCATAGGGAAAAAAATGTGGTTTGTTAAGCACACTTCTATGGTTACTCCTAGAAGCATATCGTATATTATTCCCAGTTTCTTATTGCATTTAGTGTAGCAGCATTTCATTCTACATTCTACAATGTTGTGCCAGTTCACAAAAGTTTTACCATGATAACATTACTTCAAAGGCAATAACACACAGGGCAGCATTTTTTCTGTGCAACACTAGCTGTGAGGGTAGTTAAACAATCAGTTATCAGTTACCCGTGTTTGATCATGTGTTACAGCCACCTTGCCAAAAAATACTGCTCTCTGTGTTACTGCTCTTGATATGATCAAAGTTGGAAAGCAACATTTACAGAAACAAATAAATAAATACAAAACAGTTCACCAAATCTAAGAATACAAAAGTAAGCTAATAAAAACAACAAAAATAATAAATTACAACTTATCGCTCATGTCACACAGCACCCAATACACAGAACACCTGGGGCCTGTCTGAACCCCCTCTCCGGTTTTCACTACTGATAACTATTTAGTCGTCCCACAAGGTATCTTCAAGTGTTTGGCATTCCCCATTCAGCTGCATGGTTGCAACTCCACAGATGGCATTTAATGTGTCGATAGTATCGCCACTGAATCAACTTTTTGGGTTCATATCGAGCTATTCTTTTCCTCATTAGGTGTGTGGCTCCTGGGGTCTTCTCTGTCGTTCCACTGTTTGTGCTGGACCAGGACATCACCGTTGCGAAAGACACTTGACTCTTGCACACATGAAATTCTTCTCTTTGGTTTGGCTGTGCTGGAAGGTACATTTTACACACAATCAGGTTTTTATCACAAACGTGTTTTTATCTTGAATCTTGTTAGGTCACTGTGCTAATGGTGGTACCTGTTTTCTGGGATAAGGCGAAGTGTGCGATACAAGTCTGCTGCGGATGGTGATTTGACCGGGGCACATTTGGCAGTGGAGAAAGTTGTGTGGGACTGGGATTTGTCAAGATTTCCCGAAGTCGACGCTGCACTAGCCTCCGGTTCAGCTGTAAAGGCAAGATGAGATAAACAGAAAGTTTTGAAAATTTGATCCCTGTGTGGGGATTGGCTCATTACAGCTGTAAAATAATAGGCTGCACCTGGGAAAAGGGAGTAGCATAAAAGCACACAACGCAAATATAAAAATAAGCAACAAAACATCAGAAACAATAAATACTACAGAAATAAAATCATAACAATTGTGGGGTTACATAAACATATGTTGCCAATTTCAAAAGTATAGGCGAAAAATGTATTACTAACATTTTTGCTACTTCAGTGTATGGAACGGTAGAATCATAATGAAAATCTACATACAGCAATGCAAATACACAACTTAATACTATAATAAGCAACATATTCAATACACCTCAGGAAGCAGGTGAATTTACACTAATCTACATGATATGGAAATGTCCATAGCAGGAACTCAGATGAAAAAAAACTTTCACATACTACAGTGCATATCATCCTAATGATCAGCGTGTTTCTGACATTGTTAGGAATAAACAGGATATCTAAGTAAACCAGGGCAGAAACTCACTTATTGAAAAGGCACTTTTTGACTTTGACATTGGGGGTTTCTTTGGGTCTGCGAATGGCGTCAAGTTTAAAAACTGGTGTTTGAGCCATGTTGCCCGGTCCTCCTCGAAGGCCTTCCTCTGCAAGTTAAACCACATGCACATTAGCTCAACAACAACCACCATACTAATACAACTAAAATTCATAAAAAGGGACTATTTCCTGTGGTCCTCTGAGGCTCACTGGGTAGAATAAGGCTTTTTAACACTGCCAGGGTTAATCAGCATCATGCAAGACTTACATTTTTTGTCATATAAATAACCTCTAGTGTTTTATTTAACTTCTCATAGTGCATGCCAACACTTTGACACAGGGGAATCTTTACAGAGGATAGCATGACCTGGCTAAACATCATTGCAAAAGCACCATAGCTGACCAAATATTGACCACACAGAGGTCAAAGCACAATCAATCTTTTAGTACACAATGGTAAGTTAAACAAACAACAAACACTTGTCAAATCCCCTAAATTAAATTTCTGAACAAATTTTTGCAGATTAAAAAGGAAAGAAAAATCACCTCATGGCTCAGTCTTATGGCTGCCTCAGTGAAGTTCCTTCTCTCCTTCTCCAAGTTCTTTCTCTGTCCCTCGAGGGTCTTCCACTCCTCCTTGAGGCGCTCCTTCTCCTCCAACATGTAGCAGTCGTTCAGCAGGGACGCCGTCTCCTCGTCGCATGGAGAGCTCAGCTGCTGCTACAAGGGAAGGAAGAAAATGTTACCGAGCTGAAACACTCGAACCATACTCTGCACATCTGAGGATTTGGTTCTGTCACAATTTATTGTCAAGTTTTCTAAAGGTGGCGTGTACCTCAGTCAAATAATGGTCCGCACCTACTAACCTTAATACTATCCCAGAAACTACAAGATATTATGGACTTGCTGACTGCCTCCACAGATCCTGGCTGTGAACACCATAACTCATACAACTTTTATGTAAATCTTTGTAAATCTGATGGACACACTCATGACCCCTCTACCCCAGGAGGAGCCCTGGTGATTTTTGTGACCCCATAACTTTTCCTCTAGCGACATCATCAGGCCAATCGCTCAATTTGCAATTTGGTCAGAACCTATGTTTGCTAAATGCTTGGACCTTAATGACAGGCATTGTATATTTATGTACTGAGTTAAATCTAACAATATTTAGTATCAAAGAAAATTCTACAAATCAGTTAATCTTCCAAAACACATGAATAAAAACACCCCCTGAATACAATTCAAAAATAGCTTTTTAAACCTCTACTCTGAGTTAATGTAGCAATACACAGACAAATACTGGAGAGACAGGTTATATCAAGTAAGTTTGACTGCATAAAATAAATACCATTTGAAATAGTAGTA
The DNA here is from genome assembly GCF_902150065.1 of Myripristis murdjan. Classification (NCBI taxonomy): domain Eukaryota; kingdom Metazoa; phylum Chordata; class Actinopteri; order Holocentriformes; family Holocentridae; genus Myripristis; species Myripristis murdjan. The sequence continues at coordinate 6,517,316 of NC_043983.1, read as the reverse complement.
AAAAATTGCAAAGTATCCAACGCTCAGCCAAAAACAAACATTCAATCATTTTCTATCTGACACTTTGTCTTTGACACTTGTGTTCCTTACAGCAGGATATTTTAGTTAGTATCATCTGAGAATTTAAGTTTTATACTATCGCTCCGGTAAGTTGGTCCAGATGCAAGTGTCTGCCTAAAAATTAGGCATAACAGACCTATTTTACTGCAGGTGTTTTGACATGAACTAGCAGGGTAAACACAGGTGTTACCAATGACATTGAGGTTCCATTTTAGTAAAACTGCATGAGAAATAGCAGGACCCTGGCTCTGTTAACCCTAAATGGAACAGAACCTTAATTAATGTCATTAGTAAAACCTGTGTTTACCTGCTGATTCATTTCCAAATAGCTGCTGTGAGACTCTTACAGGCATACCTGCAGGAGCTGCTGCTGTGTGTGAATGAAGTCTTTGCACTGCTGGATCTCCAGTTTTAGCCTGTTCATCTCCTCGTCGTGAGCCTCCCGTGGAATAGCGTCTACGTTGGTCCTCTCACCCATCTGCGCTAAAGATGCTGAGGAACAATCACAATACATTTAACATTAGAATCGCGTCAGTTCGGCGATTTAAATGGAAAAGAGGCAGGAAAATTGTTAGAAATGACCAACCCTGGCTGTCCAGTCTCTCAACGTGGCTCTTGAGTCTTCTCCACTGAAGGCGAATGCTGTTGGTCAGCTTCTCTCGGGCGTGTACACAGGACAGCTCTATGCTCTCCTTACTGGAATCAAACACTTCCTCTTCCTCCTCTGAGTCCACCTGACGTGACAATGGGAATTTAGCAATGTACTGTTGGTAGAGCAGACGAATATCAACTGCAAGTCAAATTCGGAAACATTTTGGCCGTGGGTTTCTTTATTCTACCAGCCCCTTTTAGTTTCAATTCCATCTAATTTTAGCTGGTGAAATAACAAAGTGACTTGTAGATTCTAGACAGAAGAAAACATGTGTTTCCTAACCCTTGGTAACAGCTCTCTTCATTTTACATGTTGAGATAAGGGTCTTTAAATGTGAATGTTATCAGTACCTTATAGGACTGACAACAATGAACTGCAAGAGTTAATATAAAGCTATAGGTCTACAGCTGGAGAAAAAAAAAATCGCCATCATACAGCGTAATGTGAAACCTGGGAAAAGAGGGGTAAAAAAAAACAAAAAACATGTCTAACCTGTATTATGCCATCTTCATTTTTCTCGCCTTTTGGAGTCGGCTTCCTTGAACTCAGAATGGTCACTATGTCTCTTTTCATCTGCTGCAACACTTTGCGCAGCTCTGTGTTCTCCAGCACCAGCTCCCTCTGTCGGTTGTCATAGTCGCTCAGCAGAGTCTTATACATCTCCTCCTCATGCCTTAGGGTGAGAAAAACAATTAGTGTTATCACTTTGGCGTCTAAAGTGACACTGTTAATTGTTTACGCTCAGGCCCTTTAGAAAACTGACAAAGGAGCTACTGTACAAATTCACATTCAAAACAGAGAAGGGCATTTTAATTTTCACTAATTTGTTCTCCTGTATTCTTTAATGTGACATTTTAGGTTTACACATTTCATGAAAAGGTCACAGAGCTCTGTTTAATGAAATAAAGCCGTAAGCAGCAAACTTACTTGGCCTCTGTCTTCACAGTTTTCCAAAGGCTCCTCCTGCCATCTGCTCTGCCAATGTAGTTTAATACTTCAATGGCTGAAAGCAAAAGTGACAAAGAAGAGAATCATAATTTAAAAGGTGAAGTTTGAAAAGGCATGTGAAACCGTCAAAAAATAAAAAAAATCTTAGTAGTGTTTAAATATTAAATGTCACTCAGTGCACAGAATGAGGCATAAGAGATTTTCCATTTAACCTTGCTTCTTCTCCTTTTTGTCTACCAGCAGTTGGTTCAAGCGCTCCTTCAGTTTGTTGAATTCTCTTTCCTTCCTTTTCATGTCATGATTGTACTGGATGGCCCGGCTGGAGATGATGTTCTGAAGTTTTTGTACCTGGTAAGGGTGACACACAAGCCATTACTGCTCAAACTGTAAAGCTATCTCAGCTGGTTTGAAAACAAAAAAGCTCAAATGGCCAATAGCTGTGACCACGTACACGCATGCATGCATTCACACACACACACACACACACCCTCACACACTTGACCTCCTTGACTTCCATGGCAAATTTCAGCCTCATCGGTAGAAAGTCCAATAACAAATCCTGCAAGGCTCTATGACAACTGGTCCATGAATTATGAAAAGGGATGTGGCAAAGTGGTGAGTGTGTATATGTGTGTGTGTTTCTACAAAGTTTGGCCATGTTAAGTGAATCCGTGCAGAAGATACACACCTTTTTGCAAAATGCTACCCCTATTGCAACGCCCCATTTTGGCCAATTGATATGAACACAAATACACACCTTCACACACACTTGACTTCCATGCAACATTTGAGCCTCCTAGGGCGGAAAACTGTGGCCACCAAAGGCTGGGGAAGTTTTTGTGCACCGACCGACAGAGCTATCTGCCATATTTCCTTAAAGAACAGATGCCTCTTTACCTCTTCCTTTTCATTTTTCAAGCAGTTCTGCAAGCTCTTCACTTTCAGCTGTAGCTGTCGTTCTCTCTCAAGAAGCCCTGTGTTTTCTCTTTTCGAAAGCTCAAGCTGCTCCTGAGATGACAGAGTAGCATAGACAGTGAGAAAAATATACTCTTGTTGACAACTGATAAATGGGTGGGGTTCAGCTGGTTGACCAGGTTTGTCACCTTTAGCCGGGTGTTGGTGAGCTGCAAGAAGTCGACATTACTGCTTGACTTAAGCTGCTCCACTTCCATGTCTTCCAAGGTCCGGAGGCCTTTGCGGTGCAGCTGAATCAGGTCATACATGCTGTTCAGCACAGCCACGACATTCAGCTCTGAGCTCCCACCTGACTCAGTCCAGACTGGTCGGAGACCAAGGGCAGAAACCTCCTGGAAAAGTAACAGAAAAGGAAAGGAAAATCAAAAACGGATATGATGAGTTGGAGCTAATTTATTTTTTCCTACCCTATCTGTCCTGGTTTAAATCCCAGCTCTAGCTTTAGTGTGGTTTGCAGTGCTTACAATATAGGGGGACACTTCATAATACACTCATTCTTATTACGTAGCAAACTTTGTGGGATGTATATGTGTAGAGAACACTCATGCTGTGGTGCACGCAACACAGAAAAACCAGCCTTAACGGATCTGTACAGCTAAACACTGTAAAATTTCAGTATAGTTAAATATCGGTAGCTGTGCTACTTGTGCATCACAGGTACATGCAATTTTACCAACCTGATTGATGTGTGATAGACATTCTTGCATGTTGTCTTCGGTGCAGAAGGCACTGAGCATGTAGGAGTTTCTGTGCACTCGCAGCGGCAGCAGCGATGATTGGCTGAACTGCCTCATGGGAGATGTTCCACATTTGAAAGAGCTGCCGGAAATGTCCTTGATTTCTGGAGAGGGGGGACATGCTTGAGCTGACAAATGTCCCAACATGTTTTTTAATACTTAAGAAAAAAGAAGTCTAATCAGACCATCCACTCTGCGGGGAGTATCTGCACTCAAAATATGAAGTTTCTGTTATGGATGGTTGTTGAGGTGTGGTGTTCACAAATGTCATGCCATTTCTCCTCCACAATCAGATCATCTGCTCTGCAGGGGTGCCAGCATGTAATCTCTATTAATATCTGTCATAATATCTGTGGTGTGAGCATGAAAGTTCCTATTTTATCAAACCCACAACATTCTGTCTAAACACCAGCAGGATGATATAATGCCCTACATACCAGGAACCGTGAAGGCAATGACATTTGGAAAATACCTTCATCTGTCATATGTAAACCCAGGCCTACCTTAATAAACTATTCATGAATACATTCATTACTGTCAGCATGTAAATAAATGAGCCAGAAATAAGCTGCAAAGTGGATCACCTTCAGACTTTGTAAGAGTAAGAAAACATTTTCTTCGGTTTCTTTCTCTGTAAGAAAAGGAATCTCTTCAAAGGAACACATTTCTGGAACTGAAGTTAGTGATGACACAGAATCTAGAAATAGCTTTTATCTTTAATTTGTGTCAATTTAACCTGTTCTCTGCACAGGAGGCTTGATACAGAGCCCTGGAGAGAGGACACAGTTGCAGCCGGCTCAACACAGCAGTGCTTTGGTTAAGTTAAAACCAGGGATGGATGGCAACTTAAAACCAAAAACACAGTAACAAAATATCCACTGGTGACATACAATAGGCAACTGTTAACATCATGTCGAACAAATAGATGTATTATTTACACTCTTAATATGTACTCACCAAGGGATGACTCTGGCATTATCGCGTCGTGCCTTCCAGGCTACGTGTGGGATTCTCCGCTACATGTGCAGGACACACAAGGCTCACCACAAGATCAGTGTGCTCCTGAAATAGAGGGTCAGATTAGCACTATCCATTAAACACTGTCTGGATTACAACGGGTGACGGGGTAGACACGTAGCAGGTGCACAACACATGCTGCAACCTAAATAACAGGGGTGGTAAGGACAGCAGATTAGGGATGGACAGGTCATTTATCCAGGCTAGGGGCTTAATTTTAAATACTTCATGGAAATTTTTCGTATGTTGTGACAGGATGGCAACTAGCTGACTGTGTCTGGAGTGTCATAATATGAGATTACATGACATGCAGTTGCTTTGTAGACTCTTGAATAAGTTTGAACAGCAGTGCACTGGACATTTGTAATCCTTTCCCTGATAGTAGTCTTAAAATGGTGACAGGAGATCCACTGTAACAGGTCACACGTTATAGTGGACCGGGCATGTTATCTCACAATGCTCTTAACACCTGCTGATCAACACAAGGCCAGACATTTACTGATTTATCTGAAGAGAGACAAAAATCACAGCGAACCGCAGACTATTTTCCTTCAAATGCTATGTTATCAGAAAACAGGCCGACTGTCTGTAAGCAGAACTGATCACATTTAGTGGAATACAAGAGTCCCATCTCACAACAAAAACTACCAGAGAATTAGCAAAAGCTTTTAATTTTATAACAAAACAAAACAAAAAAAATAAAAATAAAAAATAAAAATAAAAAAAAATCAACCTATTTGTGATATTTTGTTTCTAAGTTACTTTTTCAAATATTTCAGTGCAGTGTGTTTCATCAGAGGCTTGGAGCTGTGAGGACACTTAATCATGGCATGAGACAGATGGCAAGCCTGGCCACGAAGCTTAACAAGTCATGATCCTGCTTACCTCGGCTAACATGTCGTCTCCTGTTAACCTTTCATTTATTAGAGAAACAGCGTTACACCTCTAGTGCACAGCCGGTGTACATTTTTAGCTAAACTTTTACAGAGCACACGAGCCCTGTATCATGTAAACAGAGGACCGTGTTGGCACTCACTAAAACATCATGCATTCACATAATCTTTCTTAGTTACTTTGGGATTATATTATGTCCACAATATGCAAAGAAGACGCTGGCTAATGTCGCACATGCATAAATTGCTATAATTATGGAATATCCTCGAACAAACATGATGATGATGATGATGATGATGATGATGATGATGATGATGCAAACCTGTGGATTGCGCAGTCTCATTGCTAGCTATCACCGAGATGACGTTCAGCGTAGTGTTATGTAATAACTGTAAACAACAACAATAATAACAAACACTGCTGTTCTTGTCTTTTTTCTGCCCCTCATGCCGCACGAGGAGCCCTGCTTGTTTGGCTCCAGCCGCACAGCTGACATTGACGCACACGTCTAGCTAGCTAGCTAGCGTTAGCTAAGTATGCTGTCTATTCAGGTTGCGGTAAGTTTGGTATAAATACCTTATGTTTCAAAACGGAGTGTATGACACGGTGCACGAGTTACTTACAGAGCGTTACGGCAGGTGTCGTTTTAGTCTCTGTGCCAGTCTCTCCCAGTCGACAGCAGCTCCTCAGACTGGTCCCGACACAGAGTGCGACTGTGCTGGCCACACACGGGCTGTTAACGTAATTGGTCAGCTCGTTGTCAAGCAACCGAACGCTGCACAATTTGATTGGCTCTTGGCTGTGATGCACTTCCGGTGTGTTTAATTGGCAAAGTACTACAAAAGTCAATGCAGTGAGAGAGCTAACCGTCTCAGTCAGTGAACCGCAGTTTTCACTGTTTTTATGTGAATCCAACTTAGAAACACGAAAAAAGTAATAAAGCTGTCAAAATGCACTGTGGACTCTTTAAAGAGGAATAACTTATATGTTTTATTTTTCTTCTCTGATGATTTTATATTAATGGACCCAATGCTTTTTTTTTTTTTTTTTGCATATATCTATGTTTTGTTTTGTTTTGTTTTTTTTTTTTTTGTTTTTTTAATTTAAATTCATACTCACCATTATATTGAACATATGATGTCTGAAATGTGTTTTCAACAAAAATGAAAATCTAGATAAATTGAAAATTAAATAATTAGAATGACGATGCAAAAATAAATAAAAAAAAATCTTAAAATAAATAAATAAGGATGTCTTTATTTATATATTATACATTTGTTTATTTATATAATTTACATTTATATACTATTTTGGTCGTGATCAGCTCTCCTGTTTTGTGATGTATACTTGCTTGTGCCTGATGTAATATCTATATTTTATTGTGAATACAGTTGTGTAAAAAAAAAAAAAAATACAAACTCTTCTCAAATTATACTGATGTGCCTCCTCCCTTTATTCATTCATGCATTTATTTATTTTCACTTGTATCACATGTCTGTCCCTCATTTTGTACCTTATATATCTATTTTCTTCCTTTTGAAATTTTTCTGTATGTCCAATTTACTTTGTCAGTAAAGCATAAAAAACTTTACATCAAAGTGACAATAATAACTGATGTTATTGTTGAAGATCAATTATACAAGAAGTCAATGTTTTTCCTTTAATCACACATCATTTTGCGACAATTTCAATATGTTTGTTACTAAAACGTTTGGAATTCTTTTGCATTTTATCTGTAACCCAAATTTGTCTCAGTTACATGTATTAGAATTGTTTTCAGTTTCTTGAGGGAAGTGTAACAAGATTCATGATTAACAGATAATTGCTTTTTTTAGATAGAAAAATGTAAAGGAGCCCATCTATCATGTTGTCCAGTGTAAGAGGGAGAACTTAATAACTGGAAAACACATCAAAGTGTGCAGTATCCGTTTGGAGGAGAGTGATTCCGTTCTTTTTGCGTGCTATTCACATGATCAACACCAGCCTCATGGAGAAAAAGAGCCGCCAGAGAGCTGCTGCTGCTGCTGAGAGGGGCCAGACGGTGGGCTACACAGTGACCCACGATCACAGTCACAACAAAGTCCCAGAGCGTTCAGCGCTGGCTTTTGCCCGGCCAGAGTATTATGAGCTTACTGGAGAAAAAGAGGGGCTAAAGCCTGTGGCTCCAACAGAGCATTTTGGTCTCCAATTTGTAGATTCCAGTGAAGCAATCTAGTGATACATAGCCCCTTAAAGGCATTAGTTCACCAAACCAAGTCCGGGATTTGTGCATGTTGCATGTACACATAACTAAGTTCAAAATTTTTACGTCATGTGTATGTCTGGATTAAGCCAGAGCTGAACCCTGATTTAACTCTCAGCAGGTTTCTTCAATCCAGTGGCTCCCTGGTGTGTGATTGAACCAGCAACTGCAAAAAAGATGGATTTGCAGAGTGTAGATTTATAGATTCTCACCAGGAGAGTTCAGCTTGGAAAACGACCAGTGAGTCTACAATGAAACTGAACTATAAGCCAACACGGTGTTAAACGTGTCACATCACATCAGCAAACAGCAGCTGTTCAGTGGCAGAACATGATTTATAGCTGATATCTTCACGTGAGTCTGTCAGGCCATGGCAATAATAGATGATTTGCATACAAGTCCAACAAGATCCATGTTACAACATCCAAGACTCACTTCTGTCAATGCATTTTGAGCTTCAGTGTCAAAAGAGGGTCACAGTTCACGTGGCTGTGGAGAGTAAAGTGCTACCTGGTTACACTTGTGCTTGTTGATTTCATAGAGCTTCACTGCCAAACCCAATATGGTCAAATCTGAGCTTCTCAAATGAAGGATAAGTTTCATGCTACACTTGAATGTGACTGCACCCTCAGGGCAAGGAGGGGGGGGGGGGTTGGGAGGACACCCAGTGAGTCAACCACTTTTGTATCTGCTGTCTTTTCTGGATCCTTGAGTGATGAGGAGGCTTTCCAGAGGTCAGGGTGCAGAGCCTGACTGAGTCCTGATGACACAACCGTAATGGTGGACAAGACAACCTTTGTCCATGCAAGATCCATCAGAAAAGGAAAGAGGTAGTGGTGCACAAGTCCTAGTTATAACCCAAATGGACAGTTAGACTTCATTTGTCTTCATCTGTCTCCATTACATTCCGTGACATCAAATGACGATACGTGACATTATGTCAATTAGCAGACACTTTTGTCCAAAGCGACTTACAGTAAGCACATTACCTCGATGGTAGTCAAGGTCTTCATTAGCTAAGCCTTCAACAGGAATAAGTTGGACTCCTAGATTTATTTTATTTTTATTTTTTCAATGCTTTTATTACATTTTAAAGGTCCAGTGGGGTCCATCATCAATGACAGTATGACCGTACAGTAAAAGTGTAAGAAAGTCCTGACTCTCGTTCTACGGCACACAATTCAACACCGTGCTGATACAATCTCATATTCAAATTACGGGGAAAAGCCATGTTTGAATTCTGAATAAATGCTTTAGTTTATGATTGTGTCTACACATTTCTTCACAGTATCATTACCAAAACACACCACTGGAAACATCTTTACAGCACAGCACGATTTTTCAACACTTTTCATACAGTTATGGACGAATTTGAGGTTACACCGAGACGCCTCTCCTTAGTCGCTCACTGGCACTGGGACTCCTTTGAAGTCAATGGCTCTGAGCAGCGGGTCTGTGTGATCGTCTCTTTTCGCCTCAAGCCACCACGTTGTCATCTCCCCTTTGCCCTGTTTAGTCAAGAAAAAGGAGAAAGAGAGAGAGAGAGGGAAGGTTCATAATGTGAAGCATGTGTTCTCTCTCTGAATTTTAAATGAGGGCCATCAGGCTTGGTTGGGGAGCAGAGCCCAGCAGCTGAGGCCTGCCCTAATTAAGACATAAGACAATCAGTCAAGCGCCCCATCCCTTGGGACGAAGGAGCGCCCTCCCTCCCCATAACCACACTAGCACCACCCACATAGATGTCTTAGGTTACAATGTGAATACAAAGGCAATGGGACAAGACAGAGTGAATATTAGACACACCCAGCCCATGCTCTCTTGAAATCTCTTCAGTGGGGGTCAGATTTCCTGTGATCATTTTAAATCTCAGCTTCATCATTACTCCTGTGCCTTTTCCAGTCGGTTTCAAAGAGGATCACAGTGGCTTTCATGTGTCTATCTTTGCAGCTAACGGCCTTTTAAAAGTACCTTCCTCCCAGAAGAGTATTTATTGATAACCAGAGGTAATTGGAGAAAAACTGTGCATGGCAAATCTGCTCAGTCTAACTGGGTGCAGTTCAAGAGATTGAGTGGATTCGACTCTGTGAGATGTGCACCCATCCACAACAAAAGGTCAAGTTTCTATGGCAACCACCATGACCAAGTCCAGGAATGTCTTTAACATAGCCCTCTTTGCAGTGTTTTGAGGAGGCATGTTTTCCCAGGGATATAGGTGGGGTTCTTGGTGTGATTTTGCTGCCTCAGCAAACATTGCAAATGTCACAGTGCAAGTTGCACACATGGACTTACGTTTAAAACACAAGTAAGCTCACCTTCACATTGAGAGAGCCCCTGCACGTCAGAACGTACCCTCCCAGCGTGTGAAGCAGATCAGCTGTGGCTCCGCTCACCTGGATCTTCAGAGCTGTCAACACATTCATTAATGAGGAAACTCATACAGTGACTGATATGCAACATGCACGGTGCAAATTGACCAATAGGTTGAGAATAGTTTACTGTCTCATCCAAAGTGAATTAGTTTTAAAATACACTATGCAGAAATTTGCAGCACATTTTCTATTTAAAAAATTCCCATATTTTTAATACCTCTAAAACTTGTGAAATTTCCCCACCGTGGGACTAATAAAGGAATATCTTATCTTATCTTACTTCATGCTGTACAATCAACTGATAATATATTTCAAAACGGCCAAACTGAGAGCACAATAAAAATGCCCAACCTAAATATAATATGGCGATAGCAAAGACCTGGTGTTTGGACCATTTTTATGGATATCTTTTTAAAGTTGGACCTTTGTATTTTTTTCTGTTAGGCCTACAGTCTGCCCTTCTCTCCAGAGCCTCACTGTCTCCCTCCATTGTCCCACTTGCTTGGTGCAGAGGATTAGGTGCTTAGTGAGCAGTGTCTGTCCTCATTGATGTAACGGCACAGTGGGGGGCTGGTGAGCCTGCACAGAGAAAATCTATCCTGGCACAAAGGCAGCAGCCACAGCACAGGCCAAAGACTAATTCTGTCCTCCTGTCAGAGCCATTTACAACACAAACCGTACTGTAGACACATTCTTCAACCACAGCAGGACCACATTAGCAGCGACTATGCACGCGATGCAGTGCAATTTTACAGATCCTCAGAAAATAATCCCGACAGTATCCTTTATTGGGTCAAGGCCTCTGCACTGTATCAAATCCCTCATTACCTTCACTTGTTGATTCCATCCGTGAGGCCGTGTTCACCGTGTCCCCAAAGAGGCAGTAACGTGGCATTTTGGTGCCAACAACACCGGCCACAACAGGTCCTGTCAGGACAAACAGCAGCAACTGAAAGCACCGCTTTTAGCCACAAAGTGAATAGGAGAAATAATCAAGATAAAGGGAATACTACAGTAACTATTGAGGTTATTTAAAGGGGAAGGGGAATATCACTCAGTTTAATAGTTCATCTATAGTCCCGCAGTATGTCTCAACAGAACTGTGATGTCATCGTGATGTGAAATATAGAGCTGATCCATAGCATGAGCAACATTTGTGAAGAGAAACTCAAGTATCCCATGGGTCATCAAAATCAATGTCCCGCTCACGGTCTGCAGCTCCTGGCTTCACATCTTGATGACATCACGAGTTCAAGTGTTGGGCTCTCTGGTTTCTGTCTATAAGCACCTTCTGCTAAAAGGATGTTCAATGCCATATCCATTTTGTGATTACCCATACAGTCATTTATTCAAATTTAGGCAAATCTCTAAATAGTTTTTCACTGAGTTGATAACTTTTAGTGTGGTAAATTCACTCATTCTCTCAGCTAAATGTTTGCTGGTTTCTCACAAGTCAGTTGAGTTTCAGTGCTACATTTTAATGCTCCTATTATGTCTGGGGTTAACCCCATTCATTCATTTTTTTTTTTTTTTTTTTTTTTTTTTTTTGCTTCATATTGACTGATACATATGACTTTTCCTGATTTGATGGGGATAAGTGGGTAATTTTTTTTTGGGTAAAGTTGACCCTATGGATTTTTAGCTGTTTATTTTTATACATAACATTTTATACACCTTTGTTTTAGTTGTTTTGGATGACACTGAGGAACTATAACATGCCATTTATAACTCCCTCTGTTTTAGCCCTAACCAAACATAACCATATTTATAGAAGTGCGAGAATTACAGTTAATGTGACACATTTGGGAGGGAAAAACATGATTTCAGTATAATTAATTTCAATATAATTATAACTTTAATGTATAGTGTGTGTGTGTGGGGGGGGGGGTATGTTTTATTTAAAGGGCTGTGTAGATCGTCAACAAGAAACATAAAGTACCTGACACATAAATTTGGGTAACATTTTTTATGAAATTTTCCAGCGTTTTAAATTACTGGGGTCAAATTGACCACAATTGATTCAAAAAATGTTACAAAGATTTAAGATATAAATGCTTATATGTATGGATTCAACAAGGGTACTCTCTAGTCCTAAGGCTATAAAATCACCTTTAGAGGTTTAATCAGTTGATGTGTCATCTGAAAGCCCTTTCTTTTCCTAACCCATGGAAAAATATTGGTGTCTGTGTTATTGTACCAAATTTTAATGTACCCATACCATCCCATAATTCAATAAAACAGAGGTTTCTGGCTGGAAGACAGTCATTAAATGGACTGCCACAGACCGATGGATTACTTTTTTTTTTTTTTTTTTAACTGAGTGGCAGTCTGCCCTAAATTGGCTGGGACCCTGTGACCCTGGATGTGATTGATGCAAGTGGACAAAGAGATCCCAGTTGCAGACGGGATGGAGTGCAGTACCTGAGTGGATGCCGGCACGTATCCTCAGCTGCGTGGTGGGCTTGTGTGGGATCTTAAAAGCATGGCAGACGCTGACCAGATCCAGGGCCATGCTCGCTATCTCCCCAGCATGATTGATGCCGTTTTCATTCGGGACCCCAGAGACCACCATATCTAGAAGATTGGCCATTATTCCATACCAAGAGAAGTGTGGGATAATACATCTCTAAACATGGGTAAAATGGGGTACTATAAATTGGCAAAACACATATTTAGTGGTAGAATATAGACACATTGCTGCCTTTTCAGTGTTGCTATCCATTTTAGTTGTATCTTTGTCATATTATATTTTGTTCTTTTCTAATTTGCATGTTTCATGCTGAGATGCTCTCATATTCCTGTTGTGTGTTTCTTCCTGCAGCAGTTTTGATGTTCTTTCTTTTTGTTTTTTAGGCACTTCATCGCTATGTTTCATCACTTTACTAATATAATTCTCCATACTTACAAGCATCCCCTATTGTCTCAACTTTGTAGACGTCGTAATTGTCAATGATGTCATCGAAGGTGGTGTAGAGCTGGTTAAGGAAGTCCACTACCTGGTGGGGAGTGCTGGCACCTGATAGCTGAGTAAAGCCTACAATATCACTGCCACCAGGCAACAAGACAATGTTAGTTTTTCATTGGATCAACTGGTCTCTTTGAGATTAAAGTGAAAAAAAATAAATAAATAAATAAAGTGGCTCTGACAGAGAAATATCAAAGATGCAGGCAACCAGAATGCACAAGTTTGCTGATGAAAAATTTGCAAGTGAAACTGTATACTGTAGAATCTACAATTAGATTATATGTCCATTGAAAAAAAAAATCAAACTTTAGAAAACATTTGTGGCTATTATGCCACAATTGGATGAGCACACACCTGAAGTAGACTGTTGCATTTGAGTAACTCTGAGCCTCAGCCGTTCGGCCTTGACGAAGGTCATCAGCCACTGGCTTTGGTAACATACCTGAGCATGAAAAAAAAAAAAAAAAAAAAAAATCAGACACAGAGCAAATGCACACCTGGAGTATTGAGGTGCAGGTCAGACTGGTGACAAGCACTTGATAAAAGGAAAATGTCACCGTATACTCCAAGCTCAAATGCAAAAAGATTTATTTAGGTAACACACATCTCAGCAGCTGAAACATTTATTACATGAATCTTGGTTATCCTGGAGTGTGTGTTGACATTCTGCTTTCTTCGAACATATCTAACCACAGATGGCCTGAATGAAATGATTTGTGCTATATCTAAAAGATAACAGAAACTGACAGCTTTTTTGTTGTTAGAGTAATTTTTTGGGGGGGTCTGGTTGGGTAGGAATGATGTAAGTGCCACTCTTTCACCACTAGATGGCAGTGCTGATTTGGCCTATGTTATCTCAAGATACACCAGATGAACAGATGATTAGACAGTCACAACACTTCCTCCTACAGCTGCAGCTCTTGTGGAAGGGACATACATAATGAATGTATATGTACAGTGATTTTAATGGACCACTAGTTAACACATGTCTTGCCTTCCGTTTGCACCGTGTGCACTTTAAATCCTGTCCTGCCTGGACCAAACATGCCCAGTGCTGTCTACAAAATCACGGAGATAAATTTCCATTAGGTGTGCTTGGCAAAGGATTGTAACTGGAATCAGTGTGGCTCCTCCCTCATCACTCCTCGTGTTTATCCAGACTCACTGTATAACAGCCGATCTGTCTTCTGTTTCTCTTGAAGAAGGTCCTGTGTTCTCTCAGCGACTATGGCCTCCAGGTGCTTACTGTACTTTTCCATCTACAACAGGATGACAGAAAACTGTATCAGTGCATGCATCTGACAAGAACCTGACCTGAGGCAAATAATTCTTTGTATTTATTTTTGGAAGACTAGGTGGTGGGGTATGGCATATCAGGACAATTCAGACAGTCAGGAACTCGTCAAAGTACTTGTTAAAATCCTGCCTGCTGATCAGATACATAGGCCAAAATGAACCACTGAAGGAATTTGCAAATGCCTTTTTGCTGCAGGTTTTACAAGAATAGTTATTATTCTTTTATCTAATTATTGTGAGGCTGATTAGTTTTGATGTCATCTGAATCCTTTCCTAAAAAATATCCTCTGGAGGAGTTTTATGTGAGTGTAGGTTTTGATCCATACAGTATGATTTCACAGCTGGGCAGATTTTGCACACACTGTCTAGTTTGTCGACCCAAATAGTTCCATATTATTTCCATATATTTTCCAGCGAGTTATTACCAGGTTCATCATCATATCCACGGGGCTGACTTTGTGTGGGTTCATCTTGTCGAGCATCTTCTTCACCTGCTCAAACGTGGGTCTCATGGTGACGTTGTGGGACCAGCACTTCTTAATGAGCTGTTCAGGTGTTACAGAGGGGAGAGAACAGCCACACTGTCTGACTATGTTTGTGTCATGGGTATCATGAATAGTAAATGATAAAACTTAAATTAATAGCATAATAAATCTGTAGGTGTGTTGGTAACCTCTCTACTTTGATTTGCAGTTATTCTCATTGCTGCTGCACATTTTGTTCAATCTACAAGTTTAACTAATACCAATATTACCATTTACCCTACACCGTTATCATAGTTGCACCATCTGCACATCTGACAGACCTCACAGTAGTCTCCTCGGCTGGGACAGTCAGTGTCTGCCTTCCCTGGTTTCAGTTCAGGCAGAGGGGGGCGCCACATTATATCCATCTTCACTCCCTCGGCCTGGTCCTGTCAGGGACGCTCGCCAGTTACAAAGCAAACATCAAAGGCAATCCAAAGGTTGTAATCTATGGAGAGGCCTCGTCATACTCACTGAAATGAGGTCAGAGCGAGTTGCAATCTCAACTAAGATCATGGAGTAGCTGCAGAGTGGAAGGCAAAATAGAGGGGACATCATATTCATTACATTTTCCAGTGCTGGTAGCTACTTTTAGATTCAGCTTGCATTATTTCAATTCATTCATATTTTTGAGAGAACAGTGATTTTTATTGGCAATACTAATGAAAGAGGGAAGAAAAGCACCTGTGTACTGTATCTCCATCATCACTTCTTCAATTCTTTCACGCCTATAATGACTTTACTATGCTCCAAATCTAAAATGAGACACACACCTGTAGATATCTGCTGCTGGTGTGATGTTGGAGCTGCTTCCCAGCAGGACCTCTGGGGCACAGTAAATACGGTTTATATCACCACAGTGGAAGCCATTACTGACGGCATCAAAGTCCTCCTTTCTGTATGCCGTGAGCCCATAATCTGCAGCCAAACACACAGTCAGACAAGAGGGATTCAGGATGTTATTTTTGCACTTTGCCTTGATATTGATACTGTTGGATGTGGCAGAATAGTACAACAACTCCTGTGGAGAACTGTCTTTTTTCAAAGTCTTTGTAAACTGATGCGTATGTTGACCACTCTACTAAATTATGCTTATTTATCATCTTTTATTTTCTCAAAACTGAATATTTCCATATAAAAATAGGGACGGAAAAAAATTAACTTGGCTTACCCAGGATCTATATATATTCCCTGAGGACTAGGAACCTTTTCAGGGACTGTCTTCATTTCGACCGCAAGGATCGGGGTCAAAATTGAATTCCAGTGACCGCAACTAAGCTTTTTACCACTTTTTACCAAAATGTCTCTGCTCAGGGGTTAATATTTTCCAATGGCCCAGGAACATTATGGGTGAGGCTTGCAGGTATGACCATTGGTGATTGGTCAAACACACTGCACAGCTGCTTTAACTTGTGGACCATTTTCATTCACAAAACAAGGAAGTACTCTAGTGTCAACTTAGGAGCGGTTTAGGACAAGAGGATGACATTTCTCTTTGTTTTATAATGCTAAAGGTAATATGAGACTTTGCTGTTGACTTCCCCACTAATTATAAAAAAAGATGAGTGAAAAAGAGAGGTATAGCACGATGGAGCTGAGAGCACAGATGAGCAAGAGAGAGACAAACAAGTGCCGCGGTGCTGTGCATGAGAAAGCCAGTGAATGAGAGAAATAAAACATTATTTTCTATTTGGTTCATGGTAGTTAATTTACATGGCAGATAATTTACTTGTAACACAGATACTCTTTTCATTTCCTCCTCTGCATTTGTCCTCCTGTTGTCCTTGTCTCTCTTTCTCACGCTCATTCAAAGAACCAGAAGTTTCACTTCCTTTAGTTGCTTTTCAAGGATCTGAAACTTTTAGCTCTTTTAGTGCCTTGAAAAGCAGCTACCTGAGATTTTGCAGACCCAGCGGTCATCGATGACACAGTTCCTGGAGTGAAGTCTGCCATGGAACATCTTGTGCTGGTGCAGGTAGGCCATCCCCCGGGCAATATCAGTAGCAAAGGACAACCTGGGCGCAGGAATGACCAAACATCAGTCTGACTTCAGTGACATGTGGTGCCCTACAGTAAGGCACTTGGCTCAACAATACTTAATTGCCTTGGACAAGGCACTGAAAAGAAGAAAGTGTACTCACTTGAGGTGTACCTGTCTTATCTTCCACTTAAGTGAGTAAATTCCCGCATAAACAAGCATGAACCTGCTTGGTTTCAGTGGAAGGTTTAGCCTTGCTAGACAACTAGTGGGTCAATATTAGGGTGTGTCTATAATTGTGGTTGTACATGCACACACACAATGTGTCCTGTGGCTGCATGCAAGGTAGTACAACTAATATTATTATCACTATCACAACTCCTACCTCTACCCCTACTATAGCTTCTTCTAGTAATATTAATAACAATAACAATTTTAACAATTAAAGTACCATTGTAAATAATTGTGAGTGTGAGTGTTTGTCTGACCTGAAGCCCCAGTTGATGGGGATTTCCTCATTCAGCAGGACATCTGACAGGCTTCCTTTGGGGCAGTACTCAGTGATGATGCTGACGTAAGGCACCTCGATGGAGCCACCAATGAACTTGGAGAGATTGGGATGGTCCAGTTGCCTAATTATGATGAAACAGTTCACAAATAAGCACATAACGATGGCTATTCTGGAGGAGCCGTTATCTTATCATTTGGGAAACAGAGGTTGAACACTTAAATACTTCCTCTAACCTCCTTTCAGTTCTCTCAGATCTTCGTATTCAGTTTTGCACAGAATTAAGTGGAAGTTCTAATAAATAGGAATGCTAAGAGAATGCAAGAGAAAATGATGGCAATGACTGAGCTGATGCTCCTTTATTGGTGTCTTTGACCAAATTTCAGCCAAGACGAATCTTTCCCAGATGGAAATGCGCCCGAAGAGCACTAGTTTTGACCTTACTTTGCTGAGGAAGCCAGAAAAAAAGGCTTAACTCAATGTATGGGTATCTTCTTCATTTTCAAAAAAAAAAAAAAAAAAACACAGCAGTTCATCAGTTATAATTTCATCTTGATCTGTATTTTGAGGAAGTGCTGTATTTGAAATAGTAACATCTGCTACATTTACAAGTGTGTTCTAATGGATTTGGGTTGAAATTATGTTATTTTCATGTGAATATGTGTCATTCTCCGGTGTGAGATTTTCCTCACCTAACTTCTTTCACCTCCTTTCTGATGGTTTTGGAAAGGGTGAAGTTTTTCTTCTGGATGTGTTTCACTGCTACTGTTCTCCCATCACTAGCAGAATAAAAAAATCATTAAGGGATAATGTCAGCACTGATATGAATTTGATGGGGGGAAAAAAATTCATTATTAAATAGTTAAATAAATACTAGTTAAATATAGTAGATAGCATCTACAGCAATGTTAGAAACTGTTAACTATGGAAAGGACCATCATTTGTTTTAATTTTATGTTCTAAGTTTGAATATATCTCACTTTTTAGATGATGGACATTTTATTTTGTTAAACTGAAACTGGAAACTGTGGCTCCCATGAAATGATTGATCTGTCAATTTTTGGATTTAAAAAAGTCATCTTCAATCTGTAGGTCACTTTTTCCCCTCCTGTTTGCTGCACTACTATCACAAATGTAAACATTAAACAGGGCTGAAGTTACAGAGAAGATGTCTCACTAGATGCCTGGCTGGATGAAGCCCTGTTTGAAGGAGGTGTTGACCACCGTGCACACCGTCACATCCGTGGTGCGGCTCACGCTGGAGTTACTCTTGACCGGCTGGAGGCTGGTGGTGCTACAGAAGCCCATGTAGCACACTTTACCTGTGGAGCCCAGACAGTATCCTGCTTATATGAAATTACATCAGAGATGGAGTCACTGCAGCTTCATTTCCTTCCAGCCCAATGCACACACACCTGCAGCGTTTGATACTCCTCATCCAGCTGTTTCTGTGTGTATACTTTCAGGTTTCTCAAAGAAAAATTCAAATTCATACTGCAGTTCACATTATAATGATGCATTGGGTCTCAGTCATTTTATGCTAAATATATATATTTTTGAAGGAAAACCACTGAATATTTAATACAAAGTCTTGAGGTTTCAGATGATTGGATGGCATACATTTCTGTGGGAAATGGCTGTAAACGGTCAGGATTTCTTCCATATTCAGACATTTTACCGAACATTATGTTCTTGTAGTTGATGATCCAACTTTCGTCCCAAAACATCTTCTGTTTCTGGTACTGAAACCACTGTAGGACAGAAATAAAGAAGGCAAAAAAAACCCCTGTCAGAGCCAAAGATCTGAAAACTGTGTGTGTGTGTGTGTGTGTGTGTGTGTGTGTGCGTGTGTCTGGAGACTCACCACCATGGTTAAGATGAAGCCGCTGCAGAAGAGGGCGACAGGCAGCGCAATGGCCACCTTGATAGTGATGGACATGGGACAGATGCCACAGTCCGCAGGGCAGTTGAGACAGTTCTCCTCCAGCTCGCAGACGTCATCCCCACACACTGAGACACAGTCACACATCTCACAAGCCATACTGCCACCATGCTCCAGGTTCCACTGATACTGATATTCATCTTTTGCATGACTGTTGTGTTTACTGTGGTAAAATGTTCTCCATTTATGCTGATTTCTTTTGTCCAGATGAGTATGAAAAACTGAATGAAGGCTGGGCACTTTGATAAGCGACATGTAAATAAAAGCAAATCAAAATCAATCCACCCACTGAATTAAAATTGTAATGCAAACAATGAATGACTTAGAGCTAGGCCATCTGTATGTCAGCCTTTTCTTTGAGACAACTCTCCGGCCGGTGCTGTAACTCACCATGTGCCCTTGGTCACTTTACCTGCTTGGTAAAAACAGCTGTTTTATCTGCTTTAACTCCGTGATGCAAAACACCTACAGAAACAACAGCAGCAGGAGTTTCCTTCAGCATGACAACAAATAGATACTTTCTGAGTGCGAGCAGACTGACCTTGGGCGCTGACGACAAGCACCTTGGACTCCAGTGCCGCGTGCATCTGGCCTATTTTGATATGAGCAATGACTGAGGTGACTCCCACATGGATCAGCACCACCTAAACAAAACAACACAATGAGTGGACCAAACTAAAATGTCCAAGTACCATCAGTCCGCTCATGCAAATCAGTGTGATTTACATTTGCTGCGTTATTAGGAGATTAAAGAGATTCTGCAAAACAAAACAAATGAAGCCAACTCAATGCGGCTTTGAGTAACCTTTAAAAAAACAAAAACTGTAGAAGAGCCCACTGTCCACAAGGCCTTTTTTTCAATACTTCATAAAAGACAATATTCTGTCGTATTTTAAACAGCAAACAGAAATGCTTTTGAACATGAGCATGATGAGATTCATGTACTAGAACACTGGTGATACTGAATTATTTTTTATCCATTTATTGTTTAGTCTTTAATATATAGTGATTTATGATTTGTCTGATCCCATTCATGTGTCTGCACACCTGTACACTTGTATCCAAAGTGCATTATAATATTATGTGAATTTTTACTGGTGGCAATGTTAGTGCCATGTTTCTTTTTAGCATGTTAATAACAACATAGCTATGTTAAGTCAAATATGTGGCGGAATTAACACACATCTTGTTGAAAAGGCCCACGAGGGCGAGTTGTTTAGTTTGCTTACCTTTGAAGTCCAGTACTTCTGGGTCATCTTGCCAGCTTTGGATACGGTGTGCGTCACTATCTTGCCGTCATCGGGAATCCACGGGCCACATATTCCACCTTGTCTCTGTTAAGATTATTTGTCTGATTATTTCATGACCTCTATACAGTGAATCTGTGTGGCTGACAAGTGTTGATTTTTCAGTGGCAATTATTTGGTGTCCAGTAAGAGCCCACTGGAGTGTTTTCAGTCCAACTCATATCACTGATATGGCTCTGAAAACTCAAAATCCTACCCTAAATTAAGATAGCTGGAGCTAATATAATAACAAAGGTGATTTTGTGTTAAACAGTCGATTACAGGTCTAATTTGCATATACTTTTGAAATATCATATGAAGACTTTCAGGTAATGTTTCTTTTGGAAGTGGATGGACTGTATTTTAGAGGTCTTGGGAGTTTTTCATTGATTCACAAAGTAACCTTTTTTTTTTTTTTTTTTTTTTTTTTTACCATCAACAATTTTCACACTTTTATTACCCTTGGAAAAATGATTTGTCATTATTCTTTTGGTAAATATTGAGAACCCATATACCTGAAAACAACACATGGTTTAAAGACATATATACAGACATAAAAAAACGGGAACATTTTAACAATCCAATAAAACCAAGAGTGATGGAAGAAAAATATTTTATTCATAGTAATTGAAACCTTAAAACATGCCATTTAAGAAACAATGACGGAATATTCATTTTTTAAAAATTGTGCTGCCACTTGCTCATGTCTGCCAATACGCACTTCAAAGATTCCCGTTTTTTTGGGTCACCCTGTATATATGCCAAAAACAAACACAACGTCTGACACTGGTGGACACTGACCATGAGGGCAAGGGGACAGGAGTGGATGTTGGCGTGGTACACACAGCAGTTGAGCTCGTTGGCATTGTTCCAGTTTGCTGGGCACTCATGCTCATGACAGAATCTCTTGGCCTCTGATTGGTCACTGGAAGAAAAGGAAAAAAAAACAACCCTTAAAATAAGCTTGTCTGAAAATGAAAAGTGGATTAAGTTAGAATGTGTTTTGATCTTTATTCCTTTTAATCCTGAACTATAGCTCCTCTGATCATTTCTAAACCTGTACTGTGGAGTTCTTTTCCCAGCATCCAAATAACAATCAGTGAATCAAATCAAATGAAAACATGAGCATTTGTTTGAGCCTGCATGATTGTGCATATGTATTTATATCACTGTCTGTGTGTGTGCATGATATATAGGCATGGCAAAAGGGCTCAAAATTCCAGACTGGCGCTTCTGCACTTCATTCACCTGAACTGGAAGATCTTGTTCTTGACCGCGTACTCGTAGAAGGAATCTGAAGCAGTCACGGTGTAGGTGACGTTGAACTCCTCCCCGTTGGTGACTTTCTCTGGAGGACGCTGCACCCAAGCCATTTCCAGCCCTGCGGGAGCACACATGTGCCTGACCTCGCTTGCAAACACATGCACAGTTGACAGACATGCCTCATAATGCAGGAGCAAGCATGCATTAAAGGAAGGCTATGTGCTGTATCTCAACCCAGAGGAACGAGTGCAAGCATGGATTTTGCATGCACAGCTAACTTGCTAATAGAGAAAACCAGTTAAGCCAACAAATAAAGATCCACACAGACGGGCAGATGAAAAAGAAAAACTTACCTCCACAGCTAATCATGTTGTAGTCATTTGGGTTTTCAATCGGCCAGCAGTCAAACTCTGTGTTGTCCAGATCATGCCAGCAATTTACCCCCTGCACACAAGACAGCAAGCATTTTTATCTAAAGTGATTTTGCATTGCATTAAGGTTTTCTTTTGTATGCACACAGAATATTGCAAATGCACTCAAGTGTAATGTGTGTGTAGTAATTTATCAGTGAGTCAGTGCTGGCTGTGTTAGTATGTCAACAAATCAAACAAGCAACACTGCTCAACTCAGCACTTTTGCCTGTGATGCCAAATGATAATGGCACCAGGTACAAAATAAAAAAACATACACGAGCCAACATCACCATCACTACCAAAAGCAAGATGTCAAATTAATGATTTGATAACACACCACTCATAATAATAAAGCTATCTTTAAAACGGAGAGAAAATTGTATGTGTATATCTCACAATCTTATCAATCATTCTCACAAACCCCTCACCAGACTGGTAAGTAACCAAGCACACAGAAAGAGCACAAGCCATGCCAGCTGCAACAAGTGTTTCTGACAAGACAACAAAAGCAAGAGGGGTTACTCAGGCAAAAGGGAAAAATGTCAATATTATATTCTAAATTTCTGTACTGGCTCGTATTCCTTTCTCAGTGCGATATCCCCATTAGATGCCGTCTGTTTGCTTCGGCCCTGCCTCCATGTCACCAAATGGTGCAGTGCACTTACAGGCTAGCCTTAAACATCCCCTGGCTCTTGGTGCTCTGTGGAATTGCTTCCATTATAGCTGTTGTTGTAAATTGTCCCAAAACCATCCCCAGTGCAGAGAGCTTACCAGCAGGAAACACAGGGAGAGGGATGCCACTGTCCACAGAGCCATGAGGACTGCTGCCGCGGCTGTGGGAGCTCTGAGCTGACTGACCGGGAGGCTGAGAGAATGGCCAAGTGTGTGTGTGTGTGTGTGTGTGTGTGTGTGTGTGTGTGTGTGTGTACGTCTGCAGTCACCTTGCTCTTTAACCCAAGACCACAAACCATACCACACACCCCACCACCATAATTGTCCAATCAGCAGAAGAGCCTCTCAAATCAGTGTGTGAGCACTGGCTCTTTAGCGAGGTGCTTCAGCTCACCTTCATCACCCTTTAGGGCAACTTCACCAAGAGTTGCATCTGTGGCCCACAGAGCTTTCGAATGGCCTTATGTCATATTTACTGTCTTATAATAGAGGTGCTAAAAATGTTGCACGTCCTGTCACACTGGAGGATGGTGTCAACCTTTTTTTTTGTCTTTCTTGCTTCTCTTCTTCTATAACTATAAAATATACAGTACAAGAAATACGAAGAATCTACAACTATACGGTCACAGGAAAAACCTGTCCGTTTTTTTTCCTTTTTTCTTTTTTTCTTTTCTTGTTTTTTTTCCTCCTTCACACAGTCATTTGCCTTTTCAACTTATCCTTCACACTTATGCCCCAGGCTCTGTTTAATATAATGCCTTGTGTCCCACTGTAGAGTTGTTTGTAGGCTATGCATGCGATGTCATGTAATGTCTATATCACTTTACTTTACTTTACCCACTGCACTTTACCCATTTTATTGACTACCTCACTCTTCTATTTATTTCCTTTTTTTATTCCTCGATGTTTGTTATTTATGTGCGGGTTTGTATTTATGTTTAGTAGTTATGTTGCTATTTATGTGTGTTTTGAAGCCGGGAGTGTCTGCAAAATTTCGTTATGTTCTACATAATGACAATAAAGACTTGAATCTATGTTAAATCATTGGTGATGTATTTGTCTTGCTTCATCAAAATAAATAAATAAATAAATAAATAAAAATGTAACACACACACACACACACACACACAAACTGTGGTACTAACCTGGGAAAAGTGCTCTGATGCTTGTTACTTAGTTCATGCACATCAGATTTTCTTAAAGAAATAATTTCCCAGGATGTTAGGACATATTCAGTGGCTTCTGTCTTTGCTAGCTGTCAACTCACAGGTCATCTTGGAATACTTCAAAATAGACTAAGTGCAAATGTGTCGACACCGCTGTGTCAGTTTCACGTGTTTTTGACGTCTTTGGCTTTCCATACACACGTTGCTGAACACAGAAATACCAAAACACTATAACTGGGTATGAATGGGCACTGAATCAGGGCACTGGCAGATAAAAATGCACAATATGTACTGAGGAAAACATTTGAATATGTAATCCCAGCCAAATTTTCCAGAATCAAACAGGTATTTCCAAGACATTTCAGGATATTCCAGGATTAGTGGGAATCCTGATTTAGCTTATACCCTTATGGACACATTGGCCATTGATGGATACTGTGGTTGTTATAGGGATCAAACCATGACCTTTTGGTTACAGGATACTCCTCCATCCTTAACAGTGATGATGATTTCCACTGGGGACAAATTCTTAGAGCATGCACTCATTGAAATGTTATGGCTGATAAACACACTATATGTTCCTAAGAAACACTAGATATTGTCCACATATGTTGAATGTAAAATATTTAGTGTGCTGTTTATCATGTATAATTGGACTGTCTGTTTACACTGTATATGAACTCTTCTTGTCCCGATCATTTGTGCCACTATGTGAAACTCATGGCAACATGTACCAAGTACATTTATTGTATTTGGTGTTTCTTTAACCAGAGGTAATAATACCAGCTCTGTGATCATGGGTCTTGGAACTTAATATGAAAAACATGGGAACTTGAAATTCAATTTTAAGTCTTTCTCAACTTGTTGTTGTGCTCGCTGCTGAAAATAAATCTATGAATAAAACAATCCCATACACTTCTCATCTCTGCGTCCAACTGTTTGCCTGAGCCGGGATTAACAACAACCAAAAGACAGCATTTTTGACCATCTGTGAAATTTAATTGGCTTTTCAAGCACACATAATTACAGCGCTGCTGTAGAAGAAAGCCTGCCACACCACAGTTTACTGTTCATGTTTTTGGGAATGTAAAACCAGAGAGGCGGGCAACAGTCACGATAGATCTATGGTGGGCTCTGCTGATGACATTCTCCCTGCACTACGTTCTTAATGGGAACCACATGACTTAACTTCAATGGAGTTAAGACCTTAACCTGAGCCTTTATATGTCATTAAAATCCTGAATCCTTCTCTGTGAGGAAAACGTGTTGTGTTTCATTCTCCATCTGTTGTCAGTCAAGAGACACAGGCTCTGCTTAGAGGAGCCTTTGTGATCATTTCAATACATTCAGGCAATTAGGAATGTCATAAAATCAGATTGCTTATAATAATACATAACATGATGTAATGAAAGGTTGAAAAATAGGACTGCAGGTAGAGTACTGGACTGCATTTTAAAGACAGGGGCAAAGTGGAAGTCATGTTTGAAACAAGACAAGGATTCAAAGGAGCTAAAAGAAGAAATGTGTTGGAATGGGACTTGGTTATTGTGGCTTGTTGGAGATTTACATTTAGATGCACAGATGTGAACATATGCTCTACAGAATGTGTTTCAATGCTTTATTCTCCCAAAACATGTCTTACACAATAACAATCTTTAATGTGCTACAAGTACCAGTTCTTTGTGAAAATAAAACTGCAAATAAGTTTTAACCTGTGCTGGGTACCAAATAGGTGGGATTTACAGGATGACATCAGGACAATTCAGATAATGTCAAGTTAATTGTTTATCCCAGGAGGGAAATTAAAATTCAAACACTTTCCTGTGGCTATTAATATTGTTGCAAGGGCAGTCTAATTCCAAGAGCATCTTGTACCTCCTCTTTAACTTGATTGACTCGACTGACCAAAGGTCATCCGTTAATTGGTCTAACCAGAGTAAATCCCCTTGAAGTGCCACCTCTTGAGTACATGCAATCATGGACTATAGTTAGTACAGCCATCTCTGCTCTATCAGTGTCAGATGATTTCTGTGTTGGCTTTGGACCAGATGTTTTAGGTTAATCATTACAAGCGTCGTCACAGTTATTTTTACATAACATTAGGAGACCATATAACTTTAAGATCAACTTTAAGAACAGGAAAGTAATTTTATGGTTCGGTTTAAGTTACCTAGGTGCCGACTTAGGTGTCAATCACTGTTAGTAGACATTCTTTTTTTAATAAGTCACCTGACACTACTAGAAAAAAAATCTGATGGTGCAATCTCTACCCAACTGGTACTCCATGTTACAATTAACACATTTTTTGTTTTTATATACTTTGTGATCCTGTTTTGGTACTCAAAACTGGGTCACAGGCAATATGAGAGAATCATATTGCCCCTGACACACAACACGGGAATGAAATTTCAGCTAAATTAAGAAAAACATCACCCGACAATTGGCATATGAAGCATTCCTGCACTGCCAAGGTGAAACCAAAATGGCTTTAATGATGTCATGCCCTTTACAGAAATAGTGGTTGAATTGGCATAAATACTGCACAGCCGCTGAGGGAGAGTGCCACTGGAGCCTGTAAATGATTAATCATTAATCATCTGTCTTTAAGGCCAAGCTGGGGGGGGGCTGGGGTGTGGGGAGTTCCAGTATGCTTCAGTCATATCCTTTGCACATCCTGCAGGTACACAGCGAATACCTGTGTCAGGAATCCAGTGTGTTGCAACATCATTTTACAAACCCCTGTGCCTTCAGGTGAGCAGCTATTTCATCAGAGCAACAGCAGCCACCGAATGACTCAGGAAGGATGTGTAAAAATACCACAGGGAGAACAGGTTTGCCTTGGTGAGGAGCTGCAGCTGAGCGTTTTGTCTGTTTGTTTAGTTGAGCTGATAAAGACAGACAGATTGGGAGACAAACTCTTGACTCTTATCTCTTCCCTGGAGGCAAAACTGCTTTACAAAGCAAGATGATGACGTGTGATTGTCCAAACTGAGTTGTAATAGCTACAACAGACCAAAATAAGCATGTAATGCTGGATATCAATGCATACACATACAAAAAACAAAAAAAAAAACTCAACTTGGCGGTGATGTCCATGTTTTAAATTCAATTGAAATCATTCATTCACCTCTACAGCATTTAGGTTCATTAAAAGCCTTAAAACCAGGCAAACTGAAAAATGCATGGGTGTCAAGCTACTAGCAATGATGTTGAAATTTTTGGAATTTTATAAGGTTTTCAGCTGACTAGCTGTCTTACAGTTGAAATTACATCAGTTCTTTATGACAGTATCTTACAGTTTATGGTAGACATGTACAGTACAGTAGTATAGAGGGTTTTTTTTTTCTTTGTGTAAAAATGTTTTTTCATGAAAACCCCTTCCCCAAGCAACTTTAGTTTTACAGAATATGACTAGGCATTTCTCAACTAGTTCATCCATTACAGTATTGCTGCCTTAAAAAGATACAAATGGTAAACTGATATCAAAATTCCAGAGAGTTACAGAGATTTATGTTAGGTAGCAAACTAAGATCACCCTTTGCATCATTTTTACCCTTATTTCCTTTTAGGTAAAAAGAGAAATGTACTATTGAGTACTTCATATTGTGAACTTGCTTCAGCCACTCCTCCAAGTTTAAATAACCACCAGGAATGTCATCAGGAAAATGCAAAAAGCAGGATAAAACATCAACAGGAATCTCTCCTTAAAAAAAATAATGGAAGTTATGTGTCCAAAATCACACCCACTGTGGGCATTAATAGTGCATCAAAAGCCACTTGTCACAAGTCCAGCCAACACTGGAGCGGTTCACCTGTTTGAACCTCGTCATGTGTTTGGCTTTGTCTGTTAAGTCAAGACCCATCAATGGCTTCACTAAAGACATCCGACCAGAGCTAGGTGCAAGTTCTTGCAAGTTCACAGGAGAACTGCCTCTGTCTCTCTAGTTTCAGGTCTTGAGTATGCCCTGTTCGTCACTCTTGGTCTCGTCTGATGGAGGCTGACTGTTGCCCGTGTCCTGCGCAGAGCTAAGCGGCCTTGCGTTGGCCCTCGATGACCGCTGCCTTCGGGTGCCGTTGCCTATGCAGCGGAGGAGGTTCTTGAAGGTTGTCCACATTTCCTCATCCTTGTAAGAGTAGATGCAGGGATTCATGACAGAGTTGAGCACAGCAAGGAGCAGCAGCCAGCGTTTGAAGAGCATGACCTGGCATTTCTCACAGTGGAGGCCATCCAGCAGTAGAACCACCAGGCCAGGGGTCCAGCAGATCACAAAGGCCCCTGGAGGGTAAATTACACCAAAACACACATGGTTAAACAGCGGCTAGGCCATTACTATGTTTTTGTAACCTTCACTTAAGCAGGGAATGTTGGGCTTGGCATGCATTTTAAGCAATGCTTTGCTTTTCACTTGTATAGTTGCATGTATTTACACCTGGTTGTGCGACCACAGACTTCTAAACAGCACCACTGTGGTGCTGGAGATTAAAGGGTTACTTCATCCACAATGCCTGACATTTGTTTCAAGTACTAACCATGTGCTGCAACGGACCCCTGATGAAGTTTTACTCGCAATTTTTTGAGGTAAACTATGTTTACAACAACAAAACAAAAAATAAATAAATTGAGTTTAAAAAGCTCACACTGATCATGCAGTATAATCCAAGTCTCAGGTATCCATTTGTATGCACATTACTTCCTAATACAAATACTTCCTAAAATGTTGCACACAGACCACATGTGGAAAATCCCCTCATGTGTGGCCATGTAGCACGCATGGCAAGTAAGTATGCATGAACATACGACTGGATCCCACAGAGTTGGACTATTTTGCATGACGAGCTTGAGCTTTTTAAATTGAACTGAACTTTTGAGATCACCAGTTATTTTTGGAATATAAGTTTACCATGATGGCTGGCAAGGCAGCTTTTCTTATCAGGCATTCAACAAACAGGCTGACTACTTGATATACAAATATCATTCATTATGGGTGAAGAAACCCTTTACGTGTCTTGCTCATGGGCACCTTGACTGCCCTTCTCATTTACTCTCATTTCTTTAGTCTTACTTATTTACTTTACCAACCCAGACTTTCCCAGCTGTTCCAAAGATTCAAAATAGAACCTTATTACCAGTCCCAAGCCTCTTTTGTCAGGGGTTACCAAAACTCACCAATCTCTTGATGGTAATAAACTGCTCACATTGGCAAATAATAAAAAAACTGCCGGAAAAAAAAAGCTGATCAAAACTAAATCAAGGGATATTTATTGGTTGCCAGTATTTCCACTTATGAAGCTCAAGCATAGCAAATTGTTAATTGAAAAACTGTCCTAACTATGAGGACTATGATTTAAATTACTAAATCATAGAAGAGGTCTAATAACATTCTCATCAAACACTACCACCTCTACTAGAAGCTGGAGCACCGGTTCAAAAGAATACAGTGTCGCTGTTGTTTTAAAAATGCAACTTGGTTTGTTTGTTAATAAAACAGTAGCTCAGTGTTTGGGCTATTGGAGCATCCTCAGCCAATGAGTCTACCGTTTCAAACATGTTGGGGCACAAAAAACGGCTTCTATGGGATTTCTGGGACTAAGCGGAAGCCACAAGTAGGAACTTGTCTATGTGCTGCCTGCACATCTAAGGCTTCAATACATCTGCACAACAAAAACAAGAGTAGTGCTATACAGGCTAAAAAGACAG
This sequence comes from Myripristis murdjan, assembly GCF_902150065.1. NCBI lineage: Eukaryota > Metazoa > Chordata > Actinopteri > Holocentriformes > Holocentridae > Myripristis > Myripristis murdjan. The sequence continues at coordinate 6,487,711 of NC_043983.1, read as the reverse complement.
TGAAATCTCTCTTTGTCTCTCTCAAACACACACACACACACACACACACACACACACACACACACGGACACACGCACACACTCACACCTGCACAGACTGAAACAGTCTGATAGAAGTGCTGACATCAGTTCTAATGTGTTCACTGTCATTAGGACTGAAAGTGAAAAAGTTCACCAGATATTTTACTGTAAAACCCCATCAAATGGGGTTCCTCTGGCAGTTTATGATATAATCCCCCAATTAAAAGAGTACTTTCTTTCCCTGTAATCTTTGACGTTGAGGAAAAAAAAAACATCTGGGCTTTGGAAGCAGCCATGTTTCTAGCACATGTGTTCCAGTGCTCAGGCAGCATTCATTCAAAAAGGCTTTGTGAAAAACGCAGTGGCCGCACCTCAAGAATAAAAACAGTCGCTCTAACCTTTACACAGTGCAGTGTGATGCACTCTGTGATATGCACCAAAACAAAGGCCAAGAGTGAGAAGACTGTGATGCAAAAGGCTACCAAAATATTCTTCTCACTGTCCTCTTCTTTGTCTTTGACCTACATTCAAGAGGGATGTACAAACACATGCAAACTACACAAATGAACTCCTTTAAAAACACGCTCTCTCCATTTGTTTTTAAGTAGTCCACTCATTCCTGGGGCAAATTTACAAGGAATAACCTATTTACTTCCATGGTTTTTCTTCTTCAGCACAGGCCACCCACAGTTAAGATGTTATAATTACCTCTTTATGAGTAAACATCTGTCTGTATCCATATGTAACATTTCAACACTCATTCATTTTGATCTGGTCACAACGCAACACGTGTGGGTTATGTGTCTCTGAACTGGTTTGTCCAGTTGCCGTTTCCGCCTGGGCAGACTGTTTTTCACCTGGAACAAAGGTTAACTTTCTTCTTGGTTAATCTAACATGTGATGGGTCCGACCACCTGCTTCTGGAAATGACAAAAGATTCTCAGATTCCTTTCCGTTCCCTCCCCCATACTCCCTTTGTCTTCACCACACCACATAATGGAGCATGTCAGGCATGTTTAGGGGCCAAGAAGCTTGACAGCACCCTTTTTTGGACTGTTTACATCATTTAGTTTGTGGCGTGCAGTTCCATGTTGGCAGGTGAGGTCAAATCTTAGCCACTGATTCCCTGCATCCACATTTCTTCTTGATGTGACAGATGACAGAATACAAAAACTGTTTGATACCCTCTATTCATTAAACGCTACACCGCCAGTAGATGCACTTTAATCACCACAGTACAGCCTCACTAATCTCAGCTGGAATTTTGAAGAAGACACTGCGGCAACAACAGTTTGGCGGGCTAAAGGAGACAATGGTGCATCTGAAAGCAATTGTAGAGTGATTGCAGGCTTCTAAAGTATGTGTAGTATAGGTTCTATTTTTTTTTCTTTTTTTTTTTTGTTTTGGATTTTTTTTTTTTTTTTTTTTTTTTGGTTGGGGGAGGTGGGGTTCTTCAGTGAAGGCCACAGAGGAGCAGTGTGTGGTGTTGCCAGCACACCGCATAGGCGGAGGAGCAGTGTCCTTGCAGGAAGAGATAATTACACAGCCGCCTGGAAGACGCTGCGTACTGAGACAGGCGGCTCTTACGCCACATATCTAGCAACCCGGACAGGCGCTAAGAAAGACAATGAACAATGGCAGACCTATTTATCCTGCACAAGGACTGCTCAAAAACGTGACAAATTTCATGTAGTTTGATGTGATTGATTTATTTGTTTTTGGGAAGATTTTAAAGAATGACTGCCAAAAAAAGACTGGGAAAATATAACATCTTAAACTGGGGTTGATAGAGATCAAACTCACCTGACCTGCAGAGCTACATGAAAGGAGGGTGGGAGTGGTGTGATAATAGGTATTTTGCCCTGACTGCAATGTATCCTGTTACAACACCATATTCTCTTTAACACAGAGGCACAGCAAAGGATATGTGACAGTCTTATCGAGGGTGAAAATGCACGTGGTGAAAATTAAACTTCAGCTTTCTCACATTTCTTTACTTGAGCTAATAACAAATTCAGTACTGTGATCTGATGTTTTCCAAGGTACTCATTACGCTAGAAGCAGTGGAGAAAAAAAGAACTACATGAAGTTGGCATGAGACACATGGTCCTACGACTGAATCATTACATAACTTCTTTCTTGTGTTTTTTTTGTTTCTATTTTATATTCATCATCACTGCTAATGTTGAGAGATGGTACTGTTGATGCATTGCTCTTTGTATGTGGAACCTAAAGTCTCACTGAGTGTGACTCACTTGGCTTTATAAATATCACCGGCAAGCCCTTAGCACATTTACCAAAAGCATAAACAGCATTTAGACATAGGAATAGCAAAAGCCTCAGTTTGTCAACTTGCTCAGCATTTTCTCTCCTATCAGGAACACACAGATTACAATCAAACGTGTTCAGCACTGACTCAGTGAGCTGTGTGAACTTTGTGACTGGCTTCGGAGTGCCTATAAACCCAAAGAAAAAGCACATGACAGCACAGCACTGGGTCACAGAGCTTACTGTAGCAGAGACATGGTATGACTCGCCGCTTTTTCATCAGATGCACTGCACTGACTGCATTTTTGTGTGTGACGTTGGACACCTACCAAGCACAGTCATGACCGTCTTGATGAGCTTGATGGGCGTCCTCTTGCGGTTAATGGAGCCGCTGGTGTGTGGATTCAGCACTGACGTCTTCTTCTTGACATACATGTAGATCCTCATGTAGATGCACACCATAACCAGGAACACAATCAGGTTAGACACCGACCAGAAGATCAGGTAGCTCCTGCTGAAGATGGGAGCCAGCTGGGAGCAGTCCTCCAGGTTACAGATGCAGTGCCAGCCCAGGCTCGGCACAGCCCCCATGAAGATCGAGATAGCCCACACCAGCACGATCAGCAGGGTCACTCTCCTTTTTGTCAGGTTGCTGTGGACTTTCCAGTTCATGACAGAGATGTAGCGCTCCAGGGCTATCACCAGCAGGTTGGCCAGCGAAGCCGAGAGACTAGTGTCCAGGAGGCCTTGGCGGATGAAGTAACCCTTAACTGTCAGTAGTCTGGACACTGGCCCCGTGTTAAACATGAGGTACACATACGCTATCCCAGCCAGGAAGTCCGAGGCAGCCAGGTTGGCGAGGAGATAGTAAAAAGGGTAGTGGAACCTCTTGTTAGTGATAACAGCGGCTATGACCATGGCGTTGGAGACCAGGATGAAACAACAGAAGAGAGAGCCCACCACCTGGACCAGGATGAGCTGGGTGGAGTCCCATTCATCTTTCTTTTGGCTGCTGTTGTTATAGAAGAACTCCATGATCTCGCCATAGTGGCACTGACTCTGATTCTGCCCCGCCATCTTGTTGGGGAGCCTGTGGGGAAACATTGAAAATACTAAACAACTGGCACAGGTTGAGAATGACAAAAGCAAGACACCCTTTTAGAAAATTCAGGCTGTTGCACTATCGAGATAAGGGTGAGACTGTAAGAGGTGTTACATTTCAGGAGCGACACGTTTTAATACACCAGGTCTTTGTGTGGTGCCAGTTCTTTTCATGGCCAAATAGCTTTTGGGCAGTGAGAGATTAAATGACCTGACTCCAAAGGGAAGCTCACGTGCCAAAATCCTCTGACTGGAAGAAGCTGCTTTGAATGCAGCTTAAATCACAGTGGCTTCCCATCGCTAGGCTGCAATTTAACTTGGACTAAAATAAGAAAGGAGAGTTTAAGTAATAACTTTGGTTCAATGAAAAGACATTCGTAACCAGAGCCTTAGCTTTTGAAATTCTTTGATATGCCAGTCTACCTGTCAGATAACACACATCAAAATAAAGTTTTTTTCCTCGAAAAGACGACTCTTCCCTTATTTTGAAACCTTCATTATAACATGAGGCTTCACACGTGGGGAAAAAAGGAGATAATTTCCCACACTGGGCTGACAAAGAATAATAAACCACTCGAGTAGTGAATACAAAACGTGAAAGAGAAACATTTTGTTTGTCTTTTTTGTCGACAGTAGCCGAGCCAAAACATAACTGAACAAGAAAAGCGCGCGACATGCGTAATATAGAGTAACAAATGGTAACAACTGCTCATAATTAGCAGGTGAGCTCACCTGTAGTGGCCGGTAAACTGTCCGTGGTCCGTCAGCAGAACTGGTGACTCATTCCGTGTCGGACTCTTCCCAGCATGGTGTCGGAGCTGCTCTCAGGAAGGAGGTGACAGCAGCGACTGAGAGGGAAAAGTCGAGGCAGAAAGTTTTGAGTCCTGGGCTCGGTGACGCAGAGGGCGTGAGCGGCGCAGCCTCGCATCTGAATTCCTGTGTGTGTGTGTGTGTGTGTGTGTGTGTGTGTGTGTGTGTGTGTGTGTGTGTGTGTGTGTGTGTGTGTGTGTGTGTGTGCGCTTGGTTGACGGCACGAGGCCCCAGCTGTTTCCCGTGTCTCTCTGTACATCACGGGCTCAAGTCACTGATCTCCATGACAACCTTATAAACACAGTACCGTTCATCAGACCATTGAAGAGAGCAGATTTGACCCTCCGGTTATCTTTAGGGTCAGTTTGATCCTGTTCAATGTTTAACGTCTCTAAATGGATGATTAACACTGCCTTATTTTGGCTACATATTTCATGACTTTTCCTAATTTAATTGGGTCAACTGTGTAAATATAAATTAACTTAGTTGTTATGGATGACACTGAGCAACTATGACATGCCATTTATAATCTTCAAAAAACTTCCCTCTGCTTCAGGGCCCAAACCTAACATAACCATGTGTGTAGTAGTGAACCACAGATAGTTCACATGACCTTGGGGAGGGAAAAACATGAGTCCCACATGGGGAGGGGGGATGTTTTATTTAAAGGGCAATTTTGGATTTTAGATTGTCAACAAGACTCATAAAGGAGGCAACACATAAACCTGGGTAACAAGTTTTATCATAATCATGTTCTGGAGGCTTAATTAATGGGGTCAAATTGACCCCAGTTAATAAGCATTAGTAAATTTGAAGGGAACAGGAGGGTTAAGGCAATGTGCTCTCGAGACCTCCCCTCTGACCTCTTGCCTGTGGGATATCTTCTTTTTTTATGCTTCGTTTTCTGTTTCTCATATAATTGTGTCACAAGTGGCTGTTCACTGGACATTTGCCCCATTCATTGTAAACAAAAAAGGTCAGTTTGGGTAAAAGGCAGACTATGTAGTTTTAAAGGGGAGGGCACACAGGGCTGAGGAAGGTTCCTGCCAAAACTAATAATCCATAGAAGTAAGGAGACACTTTTGAATGCCTGCATTGAGTGTGTTTTGATGTCAAATGTAGACAAAACATAAACTGTAGGGAAAGGAGCTCTTATATCTTGGGTTTTGATGGGGTAAAAGAGTTGTCCTGAACTCCTGAGGTATTTCTAAGTTGTATTATTTTTAGAATTGAGTGCCATTCATAATTCTTTACCACATCATAACAAGATGGGGTGACCTCCCATTTGAAATGGTAATAGTATGCCATTAAAACATTTTAAGGGGCTTGGCTGGTGGAAACCTGTGTATAGACCAGTGGTGGAGAGGACTGGTCATGTCTGAGATCTGAGTCTCAAGTCCTAGAAATGCCTATTGTTATTTTATTTTATTTATTTATTTATTTTTAAAGAAAAAGTACTGTATTACTGAAAATTTATAATGAAGTAAAAGTAAAAAGTTGCTCCTTTGAAATGTACTCACTGTTAAGTTACAGGGTACAGCAGGACAGGGCAGATTTGCAGAGAGCCTCCATATTCATCTTTGAGGATTTCCACTGTAAAATGTAAAACATAACATACTCTATATTGCTTATTTTGGTATTGGTCTATCAGTCACATAACCTAAATGACCTAAATGACTACTTACACAAAAAGTCATTTCCACTGAAAAGTGCATCTCACAACAAAGATAAGCATCAACACTGCATGGCTAGTATTACCACATAGGAAAAATACCACATTACATGAACGCACTGACGTGTTTACTCATTGATGGGGAATGTGTAATCAGATTGATTCATTTAATAATATTTTAATAGTCTCTGGTATAACCACATCCATCTTAGGCACTTGATAGATCAGCAAGTCAACTGTAGTAAGTGCGGATCACTTAGATTTGGCATGCTGTTGTCGTCCACAAAATGCCAAATCGGTGAGGAAATGTTCCTTTGATTTTGTTTAGGGCACTGCCTGCAGTCATGCTCCAACTTGTGCTAAGATCCTCACATGCTGATGGATTTTATGGAGATAACGCTTACTCACAGCTCTGAAGTGCTGGTAGTCATGATGCTCACATCAGTCATTCAAAAGTCCCTCTTACTCAATCTTACCTGGGTTAAAATCAGGTCACTGCTGTTTAACACTCTCTTCCAGCAGTTCTTAATGTTTTCTTTCGGGTAAATCTGTTGGATTATGTAATCTGATGTTTCACTGTGGGGTAGATCACTCCATCAATGAGGTCGTCTGTCATGTGTTGTCAGCTTACTCAAACATATCACCTTTGTCTTGACAAGCATCTTCCACTGCTCTAGATCCTGCCTGTAGGCGGATGTCCATGTTTTATTGGCTTATTGCACATAGCAATTACAGATGCAGGCCAGCAGTGAAACAATATTGACTGTGTAAATCATCTGTGGTTTTGACTGCTTATATGTCATCTGCTGTCCAATTCAAATCTTAGACAATGAACAGCTGAATAGGTAACGAACAGGTGACAGAAGTCAAGAAGTCAAATGAAAATTTTTCTTTAATGTATGCAAAATTTTATCAACACACATACCCACACAACACTTTAAAAATAAATTACATTTAGTTTTGCAGTATTTTGCATAGCTGTGGTGTTTGCACCGACATACAAATTGAGGAAACAGTCTATTAACATTTAGTGCATGTGCATGCCTGAAAAAAAGGCCCAGTAAACTTTTGAACAATATCCCTGAATTCCATTAGATAATATAAAACCTATTGCACTCAAGCTTTGGTTTCACGGTTAAGAGAGGGATTCATTAGCATTTTATATTGCACTATACTTTTCCCTACAAAGTACACAAAATCTTTTGCTGGAACCATAAACCTGCACTCTCAGCACTTTCAGTTGGGGCACTTTGATCTCCCCTGTGGAAGAGCGTATCTCAGACATGTGAATCCCTGTTCCCAACATCTCCGGATCGTCCTGTCTGGAGCTGGGACTGCTGTCAGCTGATGAGTATGACATCATCACTTTCTGGGACTCTGCAACAAGATCCAACAAGAAGTGCATGAGCTCTCAAACGTCCCACCCTAATCACCATGATAACCAGTTATGCAAATGAGGCTAAACTATAAACTGCTCTCTGGAAGAAGGCGACAGCAGCTAGTGAGAGAAAAAACTGACAGCAAAAACGTTTAGAGTCCTCAGCTCGGAGACATGGAGGGCGTGTGATGGAGCCTCGTATCTGAATTCCTCTGTATCTGCGTGGTTTACCGCACGAGGCCCCGCAGTTTCATTTATGTTCTGCAGGGCTAAAGTCACAGAACTTCAGTGCACTGATTTCCATGACAACATGATAAACACTCTATGGCACCCACTGTAAGTGTGCCAGCCATATGACTGGTGCAACAAGAAGTAGATCAGCTCTCAAATGTCCCTCACTAATCGCCATGATAACCAGTTACGCAAATGAAGCTAAAAAAACTTCGCAATTATAACTGAAAAAGCACTTTTCTCCAGATATAAGGGTAAGAGTTAAGATGGACTCTCTATCTTAAGCATTAAGGTGTAACGGTAATTTCATGAACGTGCCCTGAATCTTATGAGACCTCCATGAGTACCTGTGATGTAATTATGATTTTTGTAATATGTAAGATATTGTTTGAATTACTATATTCACAAGAATGTGTCTACACATAGACAGAAAGTTACCATCATAGACGTATTTACGGTTGTCATTTCAGTGGTCATATGCTTGAGTCTGACTCGAATCTTTGATCATAACCAAATGAAAGGAATTCAGTCAATAACATTCAGCTGGTTGACTGAATATATACAGTGTTTTGTTTTTTTTTTCCCAAACAACACTCTGCCTCACACTCAGGCTGAATAACAAATCCAAGAATGCCAAGCAGATACTTGTGTCCTTGTGGAGAATAATCCTTCAAAGATGTTTTGGACAAAAATAATTTCACAAAAATGTGAAACAGAGTAGCATGCTTACACTTTTGAGATTGGTTATGTGCTCACATGTCACAATCAAATAAGACTAACAACTGTTCATTTTCCTGTTGTATTGTAAACTACAGCGCTGCGTGGATGTGATGTGATGTGATGCTCTCCCTATTAATTCTAGGGCTTCACATTTGTTCTCACTGGCCAAATCACCTTCCATTGCATCCTGCTGGGATCCTGTGTCCTTTCTGTTTTGTGTCATCCTTTCACCATTTTAGGTATTATGTCAAACGTGCCATGAAGGACACCAGCATGTGGGAAGTAAATATGTTGCTAAAAGGCAGCTCAGCACTAGGTGGTTAGGGAGGGGAGATAATTTCTCATTCACTGTCGCCTCCTACATTTTCCTTGACTGGTCCTTGGATCTGAATAAGCAACCTTCAAGTCAAGGATGCCTCTTTAAGCTTTAGGCTTCCAACCACATGCTAAGTGCAGAGATAACCCCCATACAAAAAGGGCATAGCAAGCGACAGAGAGAGGCTGTAAAAGGTCTTGATTTCTGGTGCCAGCATGGACCTCGTTCCTAAAATGAGTCCCAGCGACAAGCGCTTTTGAAAACGATAGCCTTGTCACAGCATTTCTTGCGCAATTTGGCTGTTTTCCCCATAGCAGAACAGTTACTGTGTGTTTCTGCTTTACATCAGATGTGTAAGAGATATGACTCCCTTTTTGCCTTCATCTTTAAAGTCTGTTATAACCAGCGCATTTTAGTGGTAGCTTGAATTTACAGCTGTGTCTGCTTCAGCTCTACACTGCTGCAGCAGAGCAAGCCTTTCACACTCTGCTCCTTAGATCTCTATAGCTGTTTGAGGATGTGAATGTAAACTGTGGTGGCCAAATACACTTTCACAGAGGACAGATGGCATTTTCAGTTCTCCAAATCATTCTGTAGACAGCAAAAGTGAGTTCATATCACCTAGAACACAGACTTGAGAACAGGCCTTAGTGCGTCTAAATATTGCTTCCAAGTATGGTTTAGTATCGCCTTTGTCTAATGTCTGTCAAGCATAGTGTATCATCAATCCTTTTCACAAAGCTGCCTAATTGCTACGGTGTAATCATATGGTCGTTATAAACTACACCAATTTTAAGTCTACAGACAATTACTTGGTCAATAAAATGTATTTATGCATTACTGTGTGGCTCTTAAGTGTTATTTGAGTGACACGTATTAAGATTTAGCATAAGCCAAGTTTATACTTGGCAAAACACAAGATTAAACAGGATGCTGCATGTGCTGTGGTAACAGTTTTGTCCACCCATAAGCTGACATAGGCTTCACATTAATTATGTAGCATTCAGCCAAATTCATGTGACACATTTTCTCCACATAGTCATGTAATTTATTATAATGACCTGATAATTTGGTTCCAATAACAAGTAATAAACTGCAGGCTGATTCCTCTGATCATCAACTTGTTTTCCAAATAAGATAAGTGAACTCACAGTGGAAGAAGATAATAGGAAGCAACTAATGTGGATGAAATTTCAGCCAGACATTAACATGCTTGCTGAAAATGCTGATCAAATTTGTGTGACCGCACTGAGAGATTTTCAAAAAATTAAAGCTGGACAGAATAGTCGTGTAAATTGCTGCAATTACAAAATTGGGTAATGCTAATGAAGGGAAGTCACTTTATGCCTGAAAGCCACTGTCTTTTACGCTAATATCCGGAAGGAAGAAGAATATCAAATCATGATTCTACTATTACATTGCACTGTTACACATTATGGCCCTGTAACTGAGTCTGCACATCCCCAAATGGGATGGAGAAAAGTAATGACAGAAATGGTTATGAAACACAGAAGAAATGTGTGTAATCAAAACTTAAAACAATATTGGCAGATACTCATCTTAAAACTGAAGAGTCACTGGCAAAGCCGTTCAATCACATTACTTTACTAAATAAAGTTTGCTTTTAATGAATTAAAGCAGTTCTTTCTTCCTACAGTGAATGCTGTTCTGTTTCAGAAGGATCAAAAATCTATCATTTATACAGAATTCAGTACAATCACAAAATGTTTGCATGCATCCGATACAAATGGACACTGCAAGCTAGAGAGGCAAAGCCTGCTGGCTTATTACCAGTCACCAGTCAATCTTGACATGTTGAAAGGTTATGAAACATAACAGTCTAGTCAGAATGCAGAGCAGAACAAGGTGACTGACCACAGTCTGGTAAAACTGCAGTTTCAGAGGAGATTTGCAACTTTTTACTTTGTTAAAAACAGAAGATTGAAAAGGAACTAATGATTATGTTTGACATGCAACGGACACAGCTTCAAAAAGGATGGTGGTAAAATACAACTCGAAGAGGCCGTACTGTAAAATATTAAGTCTTATCACAAAAAAGCAGAGAAAGTGATGGAGGTAAATAAGCTATGCAGATCACTGTCCTCTTCATCACAAATGTGTTCAGGAGCTCCAAACATAATATTTAACCCTTGTTGAAAAAAAACTGCACACCAGATGGGAAAGAGCCATGGAAATGTATGCCACTGGAAAGGCAACGTTCACATATCACCCTTGGTTCCAAAAAAACACTTTGCAACTAACAAGCAGCCTTGCTTACACAAAAAGTTTTCTAGCTCAATTTCAGAGTCTTAATGTTGGCCATGGCTTGTTTATCTGGGAGCCTACACAGCCAGAGGGGGGGTGGCTCTTCCCAGTGCACAGCCTCAGTTTCTCTGTAATCAGCCCATCACTGGGTGTGTCTGCATAGCTCCCACCACTAATTTCATTGCTCTCAGACCACATAGGGCCAAGCCAAACCACAGCGTGGAGGAAACTCCACTCCGGTCTGCTGCCTGCTGATGATAGAGATTGGCTCATAGAAAAGGAATGAGCAGAGAGGAAGGGATGTATAGAGCAATACAATGTCTTGCTGAAGCAACAAGGTGCCGGTGATGCAAAGTGACTTTTAGGGTGCGCCAAATACTGATGTTATATGGAAGCAGAATGGCATTGCCATTGTCTAGTGCCTGATCCATTTATACTGGGACTGAACACAAAACAATAAGGGACATCGATTGTATTGTTGAGTGATGTAACCTAATAGTAATGCAAGTCGTCCCAGTTCAAGAAAGCTTATATAATTTTTATTCAACACACCGGGTGTTGGACAGGTCTTTCCTGGGAAAAACACTCCACTGTGCAGAAGTGTTGCATTTTAGGCCTCCAGCTGCAGCAACAGTGGTTTGGAATAAAAAGAACAAAAACTGGGTATGACTAGGGGACAAATTTGTCGTTGTATTGCTCTCTGGGTTTAAACTTTCCAGCATGTTGCAGTACTGGCCACACCTCAGCCAATGATGTCAAAGCAGTGTGTTTTGCTTATGACAGTGGATACAAGACACCCACTTTGACAACACTGATGGAGGTTAAGTGTTGATTTGCTCTTTAACCAGTTTAACAGCAGGGGAGTGCATCATCACATTCGTCTTATGTTACTACAGTGCAACACAAGGCAGCAACCTAATATAACCTAATATATAACCCTAATATAAAGGAGAGAGACGTGCGCTTGTGACTGAAGGTTACCAATTTGAATCCTCAGAGTGAATAACATCCGATCCACTCTCTTTTAAAAATCTTTTTTTACTGTGTTTTTTTGGGTCATATTTTATTTATTTATTGTCTGTATATAGTGTACTGACCTGAACAAAATTAATTTCCCTTGTGAACAATAAAGAACATCTGTCTATCCTCACCAACTGTTGACACAGTGCCCTTAAACAAGGCATTTGATGTCCTACCCTGCACATCTGCAGGCTTTTGCTGGCCGAAGAAGGTTAATTAATTGTTTATTTTTTCAGCATTACTGTAACATTGCCATACCGTTTGCAGCAGCAGAATGTTGAGAATCCCACATAAGTGTCGGCCTGGCTTCCCTCCTCAACAAAAGGAAAATCTCTCTGCTCTCTGAGGAACTTATGCAGGTCTGTCAAAGGGAATCCATCCTTCTGGTAATTCTGTCAGGAGAAACAAAAATTAAAACAAACACCCTCAAAATTACCATCTGAAACCAAATGGTAGCGCCTGGTTGCATGCTAATTGCACTTAATTGCATGTTACTTCTCACTCTGGAGACTGGAGAAAAGCAAGCATCCAACATAGGGAAACATGATATGAACCCTATGACAAACAGATCAAGAGAAACCTGGGCATTTTTCTTCAGAGAATACTTGTTGTTTAAATGGAACTGAACCTTAATTAAAATTATTAGTAACACCTGCATTTGTCCTGATATTTCATGTCAAAATGCCTGCTGTGGAAAAAGGTCCTCTGCTGTGGTGTCTTTACTGCCTCCAGAAATGAGTTGTGAATCTAAGGCCATATATATGAATAAAAATGTCAGATTGCATTAAGAAAACATAAACAGTGGAATTTTCTTCATTAAGTGAGTAAATCTTCAGTTTAACAGAGATTCACTGGTTAATTATAGACTTTTCTTTTTTAAGCAATTTATTTCCATTCAAAGGGATAAACCACACCTTGAGTCAGTGATTCAATTTAGTACTTTAAGCTCAAATTTTACATCCAGTTAATAAAACCATGAAATAACGTGAATACTTTTTCCTTCTGAAATGTGAAAATGCATCAAAATTCCTTATTCCATAAAAGAAATTCCAATTTGTATTATTCTGCTAGATTACTACCAAGTTAGGTCTTTTTTCCCTTTTCATTATAATAATGACCGAATCCATTCAGAGCATTTCATATGGATCCAGGCCAAAGTCAGAGTGAGTCATTCTAGTTATTTGTTTTAACAGATCTATGCAGCTGAATCTATAGTCAGTGCATCGACATAATGAGCGAGTCATTACACCCCATACTGTCCATCTATTGTCCAGCATGTTTGAGCACTAACACTGAGGCTTTGATTTGTGATGTGGAATCAAGATTTGGAAGATCTGGATGATTCTGCCCTGACCTTGACATCACAGCGGCATTCTGGGAAAAATAAACTCCAATCTCCATGACCCTAAATTCACACACAGATACCTTGATGGTTTCATAGGCGTCAGTGATGAGGGCGATGAAGAGCGACAGCACCATGTAGATGAAGAGGGAGATGAAGGAGTAGAGGTAGGCGCGACTGAAGAGCCATACCAGGATGTTCTTGTCCTTTAGCTGAGCGAAGGTTGTGAACATATCATCCCCGTTCACCAGGGAGAACAGACACTCAGCCACACGACTCAGGCCTTCAAACTGGGAGGGGGCGGAGGAGAGGGGGGACGGGAGAAGATTTGATAATTAAAAAGACAAACAGTTTACACAAGTTTAATGAATCAAAAAGTATTAAACCGCAGTGTTTAACCTAGGGCTGAGAACACAAAAGCAATTTCATTTGCGGTCCACCAACATTTATGCATAAACACTAAGCAATGTGTTCAAGACAACAACATGTTCAACCCAATTAAAAAACTAAAACGTAGCTGTATTTAGTGTATTTTTCCAAAAACCAAATAATTTGTGAATTCCACCGCAGAGGGAAGAGTTTCCCAAAGCAAGAGAGGAATGTCAAAAGGGCAAAGGGATGAAGAGGAGTGACAGAAAGAGAATGAAGAGATGTGGTTGAGAGAGAGTGGGAGAAACACAGAGGGGAAAACAAAGAGAGACAAGGGAAAGCCTGATATGCAGACATGCACATTATGAAAGAGCCAAGCTCCTGCAGATTATGATGGTATCTAAACACAACAAGCCACTCAGACGGTATGGATGCAGGGCACAGCACTTGAGGACGTGTGGGATGGCAAGTCCAGGAACATCCTCTGTTTATGCCTTCAGTAAATACACAGAGAGGAGCCTGGAAGGGCTGGCTGTGCAGGGGACTCCCCCAGCCACCGCAATGTAAATATCGTGACTGCCTCTTGATGGACTGCAGCACTAGATGTAGAGGCAACTGAAACCGGTTTGTTGGTGTAACTTGAAGGCAAGTGTAGCAGAGTTGAGGGTCAATTCAAATTGAGAACTGAAACTACAATTTATATGATCTCCACATAATGTTCATATGATAGTAACTGTTTAGCTTGGCAATGTTATAACAATTATAATTGAATTTGAGAATTTCTGAATTTACTGTAGGATAAGCACTATATTTTCATTTCATATTGCAGTGCTGGGGTTTTATATGTTATCCTGACAGCCGCTTACAAATAAAATCCATGAGGAACACCTGACGGGTGTTTTTGGTTTTGTTGTGGCCTATCAATCTTCATCATGTGACTTTTCAGTAAAATGATCTGTCAAAATGAGGAGAAGTTATTGTAAAATGTATTTTGTTACTCTTCTTAAGTTAAGATTATCAACCAACTCGATTTGGTTAGCGCAACATCATATGAGCCAGAGCTGGTTAGCTCAATCTATCTGCCACTCCTGTGAGGACAGCCCTGTTTAGAGGCCTACGGCTTTATGGACTTCCGTAAATAATTTATCTTAACAGGCAAGGACAGCTAAACACACTCACATACTTTCCTGATGATATTTTGATTTTCATGGATGGTGGGTTGCTGTTTGGAGACATCACACACAAAACATGTGTAAACACTGCCCCCTGCTGACTGTACATTTACAGTGTAGGAGGCCAAATGTGGACTTTGGATTTGAAGTCGCTTGTGAATGGAGCAGTTTCTTGAATTATATGGAAAGCACAGTGCTGAAACATTTCCAAGATGAAATATCCTGAGTCTGGTAAGTTGTCCTGTGACATGGCGTGGCAATTTCTAAGCAAGAGACTGATTATAGGATAAGGGTGATTGCTCATAATTAGTTTGGAATAATTACAGTACTCCTCCTCACTCCTAATCTTTGTCAAAGTCCATCTCAGCTAGTGCAAAACACCTGGATGCCTTTATTGTGAAGGAACATAACTGGTATTCCTATATTTTTGACTATATATTGTAATCAACGTTTGCCAGGATCATTCCCAAATTCAGCCTATGCCAACTCACGAAATGATTTCATGGTAGTTTACCTCAAACTTTTTTACCTGTAGGCAACATTGACAAAACCAATTTACAGATTTACACACATACGGATTCCTAAAGGGCATTTGCTGGATGAAGGGAGAGCACTTGTAGTTCCCTTATCTCTCCCACCCAGGTTTTACAAGCTTGTCCATGGACTCACAGCAGTGACAACCCCATGAACTCTCCCATCTAAGCTTCCATTGCCTCTACTTCCCTTAAACTAGTTAATTTTGTTGGCAGTTACTTTCTCATGGTATGGCCCCAGTACGATCCAGCCACAGAAGGTGTAGCCCAGGTAGATCATGCCGGCACAGCAGCAGAAGCGCAGCACCTTGGGGAACGCTGCTTTCATGGTTAGAATCAGCACCTAGACACAAGGATATGTGTGAAGATTAAGAAAATGAAAAGCAGAATCACTTAAACTGCAGATGAAATTAAAAGGAGTTTGTCCTTGAGGCACAGGTGCAGAAACATAGTAACATTTTATTATATATTGACATAACTGTATTGCATCTATGTTTTGAAGTGGATCTGTGCCTCTGAGGTTATGCTTATTTTACTAATGCACATAACAGTGCTAGCTAAAAAATATAAAAAGCAAATGTTACACCATGGACATGCCTGTGTAATGACACGAGATGGTTCATAGACTTACATTGTACTTCTGGAAGTAGCCCAGGTACCTGATCACTCCGACCCATACCATCAACGTAGATGTTCCCAGGAAGATACTACACACATCATAGCTAGTTAGACTCTATAAGAGGGACAGAGAGAGGGGACAAATCACACAAAGAACTAACAGAAGTTTGTGCCTTGACTAGTTTGTGGCCGTAGTTTGGGTGTCACACTTCAGTGAACTGGCAAGTATTTATTAGTGTTTGTTTTAAGCTACTTGGAGGAGCAGATGGCTGGGGTTTGCCACATAGGCTACTACACTGAGTGGAAGAAACTTCAACCTAAATCACAAAACGGAATAGCTGTAGAGTAGAACAACATTAAGTTCTTCCTGATTTAAACTCAGTTCTCCGGTCTAGCCCAAATACAATGTGTGCAGTTCACTAACATCAAGTCACATAAGTTCTGGATACTGAAGTTCACGTTTTTGCCTCTTTCTGCCATTTAGAGTTGTCAACATGTGCAGCTTCACTGTTCTTTTCTATGACTGAACACTGAGCTAACTATTCAAACTACCACATTCAGCTGGTGTGCCAAGTAGCGTAAAAGGAAACGCTAAGAATGATCTTTTCCACATCTGCTTGGGGTGCTCAGTGATGAAGGATTCTGTCATTGTGGGATCAATGAAGAAGTGAAAATACCAGCGCTACTCCAAAACCAAATCTGACTACTACTTCAAAGAGTGTGTTTCCAAAGCACAGTCACAGCTGACCACACCGGCATACACAGCAGCGCGCCACAAAATACTAGCAGGGACCTCCCTTGTAAACACAAAGCCTTGGTTAACGGAGAGCGTATATAAAGAGAGAGTTCATTTCTACCTGTCAGTACATACTTAACATGAAGGCTATAAAGGACAGGCAGAGAAATCACACTCAGGTTAAAGTAAACAGCTCTTTTACAGTGTCTACATTCAGCCATCTTGCTCCAAAGTCCACCAGCCACAGAGGGGGCAATTTGATGTTTTGATTGTTTCTAGTCATTTTATTTCTCAACTGATCGTTACCAGCACATAGTAAAATCACAACAATAAAAGGTACAAGCCATGCAGTTACTTCCGCATTATGACTAAGAGTGCTTGAGTGACAAAATATTCAAACATTGGTATTCAAACACAGGTAAAGCAAAGTACAAAACATTGTTTTGTACTTTGCTTTACCTGATGGTTGCCACAGCTGACAGATGACCTGATCCTAATTGGTTGCATTTTCCTATCCTGGTGACTATAACCTCACCATGCACAGTTAAAGCCATATATGACTTTTTTTTTTTATTCTTCCTGCTTTTGCAGTAATGCGATATGAGTCAGTTTTGGATGGTATACACCAGGGTTGAAAATGTTTCAAGTTTAATAACTGAGTAGTCGGTTACACAAAGTTGTGTTTTAAAAAATGAATACAATTGTGCTTATTCACCTACAGACGAATTGTGTAAATGTAACAAAGAATTTCTTTGTCACATTTATGATATGGATGGACATTTGCAACACAAAGCACTGGTCTTAAAACATTTGATAATGAGAGGCGGGTAGGCAGCACACACAATTGTGCTTGTCTGCTTTAACTTAGTCTATAATGACAGTGGATAATGGATAATGAATAACCCTATAATATCAAAAATGTTTTTTGAAAACATAGGAAACAGCCTAAATCAATACAATAAGTTAATCAATTAATCAAATATCACTAATAAATGCCATTCTAAATGGTGATTAATCATGAACACCCTTAGCACACAATAACTTTATCTTTTTTAAGACAGAAAGACATGGCTAATTTACCTTTGCTTGTATTTCCATCTTCAGTATGGATCCCACTATGGCCAAGAGGTCGCTGATAATGATCAGGAGGTACCAGCCATTCAGAAACTCTCGTTGGTCGTCCTCACATACTTTGCGATTGTAGTTCTCATGGAAGAATCTGGCGAATCTCTGTAAAGACACTGACACAATTCAGTCTCTTTGACATAAAAAAATGAACTTGCCAAGTCGACTATCTCATCATATAAATCAATCATAAATTTTATGATAGGTGATCTTATCATGCCATACACTATGTACATGCAGAATGTGTGCTCAACCCTTGAAACAATTTCCCCTATCTACAGCAGTGAATGCAGGCTGAGACATCACTTTGACCAACTTCTGCTTACTGGGACATTTGTCTTATTTTAGGAAAAGGACAATGATGGTAAAAGAGTTGGAAATGCAGTGACTGAGCAAATGAGAAGTAAGAGGTGAAAAGAGGAAGGAGAAATGACTGACAGAAGGAAACCTTGGGGGGAAAAAAACATTGTATGATATTCCATAAAAAAAAGACTGCACAGCCCACCTGCAGTAACCTGACAGCCAGGATGATGGAGCGGGTGCACAACACGGCTGAGGTGAGGCACACCAGAATGACGAAGCCGTCAAACACCAGAAGATAGTGTGTGTTCTTCTGGGCTGAAACAGATACAAAGTGTGTGTGAGTTTATCTCTTACATAACACTCTGTCCTCTGTTACTGATAACCATGTGCTTACAGGAAAAAACCCTATACAGCAGACAGTGTCCAGGCCCTGTGGTGCTGTCATAACTGTCATTTTCTTAGAGGAGTAAGTCTTCCTTGTATTCCTGGGTATTCACCGGTATATATAAGATTATTTTTTGTCAGTTATCTCTACCAGGCGGCCATGTGTGCGTGTATTGTTTTGTGCACAGTTATGACTGTGATGAAAAACCTCTCAAGGTTGCAGTAATACATATGAAAAAACATTTTTATGCCACAATGGAGTGCTAACTCCTGATTTTTAGCCTAAGTCAGACATACAGTGCTTAAGTATTTTTCCTTCTCTTGGTAGGTGAAAAAAAAGGGGTGGTTCATTACCAGAAAAGGGGGCACACTCCCGGTAGAGAGCTGCACTCTGAGTGCACTCTTATAGTTCTTAATTTTATTTTTTCACTTTGTAACACAGGACAAGGGGAGTTTGGCAAATAGGCTGATGCAGTGCATGCCAGAGTGTTTCCATAATCATACATAAGTATTTAAAAGTGAAGTAAATATGACTGACAAATGATGTGATAATGTAACATACTCTAACACCAACCTGTTAATCTCAATGTGTTTGTTATGTGATATATTTATTTGTACCTTTTGAATGTCCTTTTACATTGCTCCATGTTGGGTGAATTAAGCTATATTAAACAGCACTTAACTTATATTAAACAAACAATTTCTCTGCAAATACTTTGTCCAGATATTGCAGCACCGTTGCTTACCCGTCCCTGATATCTTCCAGTCTCGGCACGCACTGCTCAGGGCGTCCATGTCAAGGTACATTTTCACCTTTCCACTGTGACACTGGTTGTCGAACGTTATCTACAGGCAAGGCCAAGAGAAAGCAGATTACTAAATTTATAGTGCATCTCTACCACCTGTCTGTAACATGCAGAGTATCGTCTGTCTCACAGATTCTTTAAGTTCCTTCATGTCAAACTGATGAATAGATCTAATAGGTGAAATCAAGACGGCATACAGTAACAGTGCTCCTAATTTTGCTCACTCATGTGTATAGTGACAGGAAATAGCTGGAACATACGGTGACATAGAAAGAGTAGCAGTCAGGTAACTCGCGGGACCGCACTGTCTGTAGGTTGATTCCTTTCAGCTGGAATGTGATTTTGATGTCAACAAGCCTGAGGGAGGAAGTAACGGATGTAAAATGGATATACGGAGAAGTAACAAATATCTGCCATTCAAACTGATAGGCTTACATACCTGTAAAAGTCCAGATCAAAAAATGATGAATTCTCAGCTTTCCATTGGTTTGCCGTCTTTGGATCATGTGTCATGCAAGCTGAGAGGGAGACAATTTGCTGAGAATTTGGTTCAGAAATATTGTAATAAAGATATCACTGTAGTTCCGTTCGGGTCGGGCTCACTGATTTTACAGTTGTGTATTTAATATAATGCCATTGAGTGATTTTGTCATACTATGTCATATTGTCATACATACTGTCACCAATGAGAAACTAAAAACTATCTATTTACAGCTCAATTTTCTATTGTACATGAAAAATGCACGAACTGAAGAATTTACATGTCTTGTCTGGTCATGTTTGTTTGGACTCTTGACACTTCTTACTAATTTCTCATAAAGTTACAATTTAGTAATTCAGCTCCTACTACTGCAGTTATTCTACATAAGAGAGTCAACAAAATGCTTAAATGCAGTGTCCAACATTTGCAGTGTGACTCACCTGTCAAGGCCTAGTAAAGTACTATATCTGCCAAGAACACTTTTTAACTAGACAAAATACCAAATAATTGCTCCACAATTTTTATAGAAATGTCATCCTATGTGTTTTCTGTGCGTTTTATGTATAGAACCAGGGAATGCATGTTAATTTAAAACTTGCTCACTCACTTGTGTGATGGATCACGTTTGCATTTCACCATGAAGTGCAGCAGAATACAAAATTACAAGAGCAACATGCATTTCTGCATTTCTCTCCGAAAACCTACAACAATGGATCTGATCAGCTGGTCTCTCAATGCAATTGATCAAATTTTCTCTACAAGAAAACTGGGCAAAGGAGAACCCGCATTCTTTTCGTCGAGGATGTTGAAGACGTATACATGATTGGATTTATGATAACAGTATTTCTGCTGTTTGGTGCTGGCGGATTCCTGATTTATCGCAAAGTTCAGAGGGTGTTGATAGCGCTTTTGGTTCTGGAGAAACTGCCAGCCATAGAAGGTTTGTGCCGAGCTAACAACACTTAGACCCATGCGTTATGCGAATTAATTCGCAAGCAGGAAGCAATTCCGGGACTTTTACGCCAGATGGATAACAGCTTGGAGAAGTTGGAAGCTCGACTCAGAGGAAATGTGCCATAAATTGGAAATTTTCAGAATCACCGAGAGAACCACAGAGACTTAAGGCTGATGGAAATTGCATAGTCAGCCTGACCCAAAACAATCACTTTATCTACAATTCGGCGCCCCAGCGACCTTGGAAGGCCGCTATCTTCACTTTCTCCTGGATGTTTATGCAGACAGCCGCTCTCCCCCACTCCCTCCCCATCACTCTCCACCCGGGAACTTCAACTCTGTTCAAGACTCACGATGCCGTCTCCCGGGCAACAGCCGGGGCTGTCATCTTATCAGACGGCAGAGACAATGTTGAGACTGAGTAGTGAAGAAGGTCCCTGGACTTATGCACACACACACACAAGGACACACATACACACATCCCTTGAAATTCAACACCTCGTTGGTCCCGCGCCCCCTCTCCCTCCCGTTACAGTGCAGTGTCCCCCAATGTCCTCCTTTCTCATCTAATGTAAGGGGCGCCTCGCACGCTGGCTGACCGATCCTGTAACCCTGTATTTGACATGTCATTTTTGTGTTTCTTGGACGGGATGTAACTTAAACTGAATTTCACCTTGTGGGACAAATAAAGTATGATTGATTGAACATTATGAGACATGACCCAAGTTTGAGCTCATGCAAAAACAAGACTATATGGGTGAGGAATTTACACATTATCGCCTAAAAAACAGGGTTTAATGTGTAAATTAACACAACAATTGGCGAATTCAGAACGTGCCTGAATATGAATGTTGCCCCTCACCTTCCTCCAGCTGGGCGTCTATGTCGTAGGCCTCATCTGAGGGCTGGATGCTGCCTCTCTTGTAGTAGTGTTTACACACGACAAGAGGCAGGAGGCTCCCATCTTCATTCTCAGCATAGCTAATAGGACCGACAGAGAGCCGTCCCAACTGGCTGTACTGTAAACACCACAAGTCTCAGGTAAAACACACTGATCCTCAATGATTTGCATGATGTGAGACAGACAGCAAACACATATCATAGCTTACAAAATGACTCAGTGTGATCCACAGCAAAATGAGCAGTGGATTCAAGTCACAACCTACATTTTTTCACCTTGTTTGCCATCTCTATATCTATTTTAAGATAAATGCCAAGACAAATTTATCCCATCATTTTTACTTCCTTGGGAAACAGCATATTTTTAGTGATTACTTCATGGCACTACAGGAAAATCACAATCAATAGTACCATCACAGACTGGTAAATCTAACAGAAGACACCACTAAACTTCTATGTGACTGTGCACTTGCCTGATCCAGGACATGAAAGAGACTGTCATAAACGCCTTGCTGGGTGTAGACAGCAATGCTGTAGTCGTCCTCGTCCACCCCGCTATAGTCTTTGAGGAAAAGGTTCTTGAGGGCTATGGTGTTCTCTTCCTTATAGGACACCACCAGCTGGTTGTTGAGGCCGAACAGGATGAGCTGCAGGGAAGACGGGAATGAAAAAGAGAGTGTTTACTTTTTAGGCATTCAGTGGAGGTTTGTATCAACAGTGACTAAGTAGTGCAGCAGCAGCGGCGTCAGTGTGTACTGTAAATTTCACAGTTGTTGTCAAAATGTTTCCACACTGGTGCCACCAGAACAAATCCATGCGTGTTTATTATACTTCACAGGTTTTATGAAGTGTGAAAATGAACAAAATGGATTCATTGAGCACAGGAACTGAACCCAGAGGCTTAAATGTTATTACCACATGTCACAACTACAATCAATGGAAACTTTAAATGACTAAAATATCTAATTCCTTCAAATTCCCCAAAATTTCGATTTGATAGTCTTCTCAAATCTCACGGTTTCAAATCTTATCAGGGGTTTACGATCAGAGCGACAGACAGTAGAGGAAGTCATCTCTCACTATATTGCCTTCATACTCCTCAAGAGCTGGCACAGCTAGTATAAGATGAGTCATTCTCAAACAGATAAGGAGGGCTTCTTCTGTCCAACGTCAAACTTGCAGTGCGTACTTGTGTAGTGATCATGATGATTTTCAGAATCTGCACCCCCAGTTTCCAAGGGATTTGCCGCCGGGCCCTGTACTTCTCACATGGACTCATGAAGTAGTACCTTAGGTCATCTCTCAGGCTCTCCTCTTTGATGATGTCTTGAGTCATTATGGAGCTGAAACAGGAAGGAGTCGCCACAACTTAACAGACACATCATGCAGGTGACGGGAGTACAACCCTTGTACCGCTGAGCGAAAAAGGAGACTGATTCATTTTGTCATGTTTATTTTCCTGACACGTTCTTTACAGTTTACACACCACCCCACCCTTTCTATGAGAAAGAACAGGACATTCAGAAAGGAAAAACAAAGAAGTGAAACTGTGAAATGAAGGAGGATTTACACCAGCACGTGTTATTTCAGTGCAGTCGACCATACTGGACCTCTGTGACAGGAAGAGCCCTATGTACAGAGTACACTGCCTGCATTCATGTAGCTGGGTTTAAGTCCAAGGTTAGCTAAGTGCACTTTCAATATTTTCCTTAGTACGTGGCCTACAAACTCTCACTATTGCTTACTGCTGTAATCTCTCAATACTCTATTTCACTGTAACTTTTAGATTATATTAAGTAGAGTATACAGTTTACAACTGCTTTCAAGTGTTTTGTTGAACTGTCAGGACTCATCATGACATTATATCAAATGATGTAACTTGACAACTAGCAACTTGACGACTAAGAACGGCAAAGGTGTAGTATTAAGGTTTTTTAAAACTTGTGGTTTCTTTTCGGCAACTCATTATCCAGCCTTTCTGTTATAGCTAACAGTTAACAGATGTAAATATATTCAATAAAGTCCATTTGTTACAGTAGCAAGCATGGGCACATAGGTCTGGGTAGGAGGATAAAACGCCTTTACTTCAAACGAGAGGTTAAAAAATACACAAAATTATGTGCTTGTACATGGCATTTTTTCCACAGTATTTTTCTATGTAGCCTTGCCAATACAGTATATTGTCAAGAATTAACGTTACCAATTTTTCAGTATTCTGGATACACAATTTAACTATTTTTAGTAAGCTGTATGTCAAATTGAGTTTTGTTGCAGCGTGGTTGATAACTTGAAAATTTCAAAAACTCACCTAACTGAGTCGCTCCTGTCCAGATATCGAGCCAATAATTCCATTATTGATATGGTTATTGATTAGAGACACGGACACACCGCCGCCGACTGACCAGCTGCACTGACAGTGAGAGTCAACACGGAGCCGCGAGCTGCTGCTTCCAGCTCACAGCCAATCAGGAAATGAGTTTCAGCTGCCGCGGGGCTTCCCAAACTGCAGCCCAGGGACCACCAGGGGTCGCTGAGAGGGTCTAGGTGGTCCTCTGCCAAAAAAAAAACAAACAAACACAAAAAAAAAAAAAAAAAAAAAAAAAAAAAAAAAAACATGAGAATGAATGCTGGTTAGATGTTATTGTTATCAACACATCAACAGTATTGTCAGTATAGTTTGTCATAAATCTTCCTACAGGGACTGTGAGTGTGTGTGTGGTAGTCTAAGCCCACTCTGTTTGGGATCATATATAATTTGTGGTATTTTTATTGTCAGTGTTGTTCCAGTTAGTGCCATATGATAGCCTACTCTACTCTTCCATTGCTGTCAAACAATTAAGTAAAATCATACTATCATATCTTAGTGTTTATGCAATAATGACTGATTGAAATGATTTATAGGTTGACATTCTGCCACATCGGTGAAAGGCCAAGCTAAAGTCTTGGGTTTAGTCATTCCTGCTCCAAGCCAAGTCTGCAGTTTCCAGTCCTTATGTAATTAGCCAAGGGGTGTATTACATTTTTCTAACTGCTAGGACAAGTGTTGAGTTTGAGGCTATTTAATTCCCATATGAAGTCACAATTTTCTTGTTTTGCAAATATGAAAATCATCAGTTTCTTTTCAGTATTTCTGTTCCCAGATCTTCAGAAATTCTCTCTGGTCTGACATGCTCAGAGGTGGCTGACACATGCTGCCTTGGCTGTGGGATGTTTGGCTGTTCCTGCCTGGCTTCTCCACTCCAGCCCCTTTTTTTCCTTTTTTCAGTCAAACTAAGCCTGAACTCAAAATGAAGCACAAACTGTGCTTCATTGTCAGAGCAAAGGTGAAGCTCCACCTTGGATAAAAGTTTAACTTAAACTCCAGTGTGCCAAATGTTAGTGACAGGATGTTTCAGACAACCACTGGAAACTACCTGAGAGTAAATCTAGTTTGGCTTGGTAAATTTTGTGTGACCAGCACACTGACCCCCCACCATCTGAGCTGTCCTGGTACGGTTAACCCTACACATGTCAGGCTCTGGGAGGAACAGAGCTGGTGCAACTGTAACGTGTGGTCAACTTGTGCAATCAGTTTTCAATTTTTAATTGCAGAAGCTACTGTATTTCAAAACCACTAGGTGGTGATCACCGCAGACAAATCTCCCAAACTTCAGACACAGCACATGTTGTGTTGTGCCAGCAGGCGCACAACTTTGCTACCAACTCTGGAATCTCAGATCTGGTGCAGCTGATTACATACAGTTTTCTGAAAAATGAATTAAATATCCAAATATTTTCTGCATTAGACTAAAACTAAACTAAACTAAACTAAATTAATTAAAAGGGAAAAAAAACAAACATTGCACTGCTTTCTGTGGACTGAAAACTCCAACCATGTTGAACTTGCAGCCACACCTCAATAAGTCATGCCAGGGGAGGTATTTCATCTTTGGCTGCAGCAATTTGCAATCACAAAATTGTCAGATTATGGCTAACAGTCGGATAACAAACCACTTGTGATGCCACATTATGTCACCCCCATTTCAGGCTAATGAAAAATAAAGAGATCAAACCATGACTCAGAAAAGCCTATGTTAGCCTTCCACATTGGCTGAAACCATGGGTGCAAATTTAGATGGGTTGGGGGGGACAAGTCCCCCCAATATTTATAAATTATAATATATATTACTTTGGCACCCCTCTTGACCCCCTGACCCCCTGCTAAATGTGTCCCCCCAAATGTCTAAGGGAAATTTGCGCCGCTGGCTGAAATGTTGCGG
Organism: Myripristis murdjan; assembly: GCF_902150065.1. Lineage (NCBI taxonomy): Eukaryota > Metazoa > Chordata > Actinopteri > Holocentriformes > Holocentridae > Myripristis > Myripristis murdjan. The sequence goes on along the minus strand of NC_043983.1, from coordinate 6,461,928 downwards.
TGAATTACAGTGAAGAAGGTGCTTGAGTGACCACTCCCTTTACCAAACCTTGGAAATCCCAAACTTTTACTGAAAGTAAATTTTTTTAGACATGATAGACAAACTCAAAGCTGGTAACAGGAACTGGAGGATGCTTCCCCTTTCAATAATTGGCTGCATCAATGTTAGAAAAATTGTTGCATGTCCGAGGTGAATGTACCTTTTTAAAAACTTTCTTTGTTATTTACCATCTTTCTTTAAACAACTGGATTGAACTATCCTCTCATTTGTCTGGGCAAAGAAACCCCCTCACATCACTGAATCCCACTTACGGAGGAATGTAAACGGGGTGACCTCGGTCCTCCTGTATTCAGACATTATTACTGGGCTGCAAATGTGAGGGTTCTCACTTTTTGGCAGTGGGGATCCCCTGGTGATGACTGATCTGTTGTCTTCCCACTCTGATTGAAAACCAAATCCATGGCAGCTTCAGAGACCTCTCTCCTAGAGCTGCTCTTCTCCAGGACACAGCACTCCTATAAATGACTTGGTCATAACATCATACTCAGAAACTCCCGAAAGATTTTGAACCAATTTAAAAAAAAAAAAAAAAAAAAAATCTGTAAACTGCCAAATGTCTCAAACATTTGATTTCCAGCTTCCTCACTGCCTTCATGATCCCCATAAGTGATTGATCTGAGGGAGGCCTGGTCCCTAGAGCTGCTGTTCTATTAGGTCTAGAGCTAGATTGATTCAATTTAAAGTCTTACATAGATTGCATTATTTTCAAACCTAACTTAGTAAGGTATTTAAATCATGTGTATAGATGTGGTATTCTAGCACTGTCCAGTATTAGATAACTTCTGGTGTGACATTTCATTGGTTTCATTGCTTTTCCAAACAACATAAAACAAGCATTCATCTAGATGGGAATTTGGCAATACTTGCTTGCTCTGACAGGATGAGGGCCCTTCCATTTAGCACAAGAAATTCACAAAAATAGTCCCTGAAGGTGTGGAAGCCATTTTTGACATTATGTGATGACCTAACTTTATAAAGATTTGCTGTCTTTATCTTTATTCTGTGCAAATTCTGCCCTATTTTGCATACTGACTCACTGGTGATTCCCCACTTTTTTTTCTGTTTTACTAGGTGCTTCATGATTGTTGTTAAAAAAAAAAGTCAAAAACAAAATAATAAAAAAGAAGGCCCTGCTTAACCTGAAACTGTAGTAATCAAGTCAAGTCAAAGTTTAAATATTCAAGAGTTGCCTTGTAAAAAGGTTTTCTGTCAACCTCCTCGGGCCTCAGGAGGCGGTGATGTCGCTCGTGTCCAAAGTGCTGCAGGGCCTCTCCTCCCTCATGCCTTCACTTCAGCTCAGTCAACTGTCTGTGGGGGTCACCAAGGCTGTTCTGGACCAGCCCTCCTCCATGGAGCATCAGGTCACCTCCTGCCACTGCATCAAGGAGGTTTTCTCATGCCAGATCCCCTGATAGAGGAGCTGGACCAGACATCACAGTGGGGGAATCTTAACAGTGATGGAGGCCCAAATACACCCAGAAACATCTGAGGTGCTGAACACTGATGAGTTGGGAAAAGCTCATATTAGAGAAGAAGTTGCAGTGAAATAGTACAGAAAAACCCTTTACTAAGTTTAATTTTCCAAAATGAAAATAGCTTTCCTCCCTCTTCAGCTGGAACTAGATAATTCCTCCCAGCCACTTGCAGTCGATGAAGCTGTGAAAACCACCAGCCATGACAGAGGCCTGCGCGAGGGGCGTGGCCTGGAGGAGGGCACAGCAGTGAGCCCAGAGAGGACCCTGCCACTCATTCAGCTCTGAGCCTCTGATTTTATTGTATTCAACTTCAGCTGAAAAATGACAGGCTTCCTCACAGGTGGAGGAATAAAAAAGTATGACCCCTGTTACTTTCAAAACCCTTTCAGTGACCCTTGGTGTGCTCGTGGACTGTTCATGAAAACAGTGTTTGGACATTTTGAAATTGCCCTCCCAGTTTAAAAGAATGCACAAAGTCCAGTGATAGGTTGTGTAAACCATGGTTAACAAAAAGGTATTGTGCTGTACAAGACCCACTGGGAAAATGATTATACCTGGTTACACACTAGAGGAACAATCATTTGCCCAGTTATCATAAATTAAGAGTGCCATGTAAGTAAAGAGGTTATGGCAATTTAATAGGATGCTGATCAGTCAAGTGAGAGTAATATATTTTTTAAAAAAACTTTATTATAATGGTGTACACTTAGCATTCTTTCTTAGGTACCTGTTGTAACTTAACAATTATCTATATTTATTTAACCAGACTGACAAGATCAGAAGACTTAAACAGTCCACCATAATTAAGTGACTCAAATATCAAAGCAGTGATTCAATTCCATAAAAATATCTTCCTTATAGGAAAAAAAACAAAAGCAAGGAAGAATTTACAAATTACAATGATAAAAATTATGTTTCCCTGTAGTGTTACGGCAATGTCCTCAGGGCTCTCAAAGCCCTGCTGAGGCCACACGTGCTGTTTTGACCGGAGACCGGGCGTTTTAATGTGCCAGTGATGTGGGCGAAGTCTTCTGAACTGGGCTCCCGATACTTTCAATCTGTTCCATCGAGGCAGTGGTGATCCTTCTGCCACCTGCAGAGAGAATTTACACCAGGAAAAAAAAAAAATCAACCAATCTGCACATTTAAGGCTCTAGTTTCCCGGCGCAGGGAGGCGAACCCCACGCAGAGCTAGTTTCGAGCAGCGCAACCCGAGGTTTTCCTCCATATACGGTGCCCCTGCTCAAAGCTCACCATCTGAAACCAGAGGCCTGTATCACGAAGCAAGCTCAGTTCTCCCTGGATTTCTCAAAGCTATCTGGCTGCTACACTAATCGAGATCATGGTGATCAGGGATAAGCGGTATCATGACACTGGTTATCATCTTCCTCACTCAATCCAGGCTTGCCTCATCAAGAGCCATTAACACGCACGTATAAGGGGCGGGTTCCGAGGCAGCAGACCAATCACAAACACGAGCAACAAGGAAAAACGCACAGCATGTTTCACGGCGGAGGAGCAGCGTATTATACTGGAAAAGCATGAGGAGGAAAAACTAAATTTACTAAAACCGAGCTTGCTTCGTGATACAGGACTCAGGCTAGCTTTCAGGACAGGTTCAGGATAGGTTTCCTATCCCGATGAGAGGTGAACCAGCTTTGTGATACCTGAAGTTATCTCGCTAACGCCTTAATCCCGCTTCATGATACAGGCCTCAGGTCTACTTTCAGAGCAGGCTGAGCGCACCCGGTGTAGTGGAAGTTTGGCTGACCGGTGCGCAGTGCGCACACGTCACCAAAACCTCACAGGCAGGTGTCCAGAATGTCAGGCACATTAACAATGCAATAAATACCAACAAAAAACACTATTCAATGCTACTATCTCAATCAGCACATACATTTATCTCCATATCGACTGTCCCGTCACATCTGATGTCAGATCAAAGGAGACTGGCACCGTTTGGCATGCGTAACGAAAACCCAACCTGATCACCTGTCAGTCAAACAATGTGTCCAGTACGGTGATGTCTTCTTCTTCCATATATATAAATATTCCACACAAATCGAAAATGTAAAAGGCATCAGTTCCTTGCCAGGGCGTTTAGAACAGCGAATGTAAAAGCTTTCAGGAACCGGATTTTGTTTGAATCTCTAGTGTGTGAGGATAGATGCATGGATGGATGGATGGATGGATGGATGGATGGATGGATGGATGGATGGCAGGCAGCTCCAGCAACATTCCAGCAGCCAAGACTGGCTTCATTGTCCTGAGTGTGTGTTGCGGCTGCTCTCTTCCTCCATGTCAATTGTGTAAACTTTCATTACGCCTTCGCGCAGCGCATTTTAAAGGCGAGGGCAGGGGCTCATTTGATTGGTTTAAAGTCAATCGGCTGTGTCAAACCCCCTCCATGCCTTCTCTCCTCCCTTCCGCCGGTAGGAGGGACGGTGAAGTACTTGCGTCACAGCGCATGGCATGCCAAACTTGCAAAATCCACCTGGTAACACCCAGTTGGCAAAGCGCAGGTGCGCTGCGCCCCTGCCTCGCCTGGTCTGCGAAACTAGAGCCCTTAAACTTAAGACACCCTGTAGCAGCCGGTAACACAATTTATTACTAATGAGCAAGGTGTATTTACAGAGATGCCAGTGCCATTGAATCATCATGTGGGGGCAGCAGCACTTTGTGGGCTGATAACTTGATGATCAGCTGTATTTAGTTGTGTTACCTTAAAGACAGGGGCAGAATTGTTAAGTGGTGGTTTTACCCTCATACAGTGATACTGAACTTGTTTACTGCTGGCAGACCTGATTAACTCATATTTTCCTAGTTTTGCCTCATGACAATTCATTGTGTTCAGAATTTATTTGTGGAGCTTGATGTGGTTTCAGCTTCACTTAAGAACTGTCGAGACATGCCAGTAATAACAGCCTTTCTGATTCTTCTTCTTGATGTTGCTTGACTTGTCTCCTGCTTGTGCCCGCCTGCTTCCTAAAAAACCTTCTTGTGATTAGAGCTGGACAATATGGCCACAATTTTTTCCCCCAAACGGTTTACAATTTTACTCTACATTTTTCTCTTTTTCACTAACTAGAAATGCCAGCTGATGGGAATCTTGGCAGGGATGATTAAATAACTGGTGATTCGCACATACATTTCTGGACATGCACGCTCTGTGTAGATGAGTTCATTTTTTGGCTTGTTTGACAGCGCTCAGCTGCTTTTCTAACGTTATAATACATGTAGTCAAATTTTCTAATTTTATGATTCAGCTTCTGCATTTATTTAAAACACAAATCCAAATTAACTGATTTACTGCCCAGCCCGACCTGTAATTACAACTTTAAAGGTCAAAGAGAATTCATTTTCTCAACTTAGTATTTTTACAGAACATTGGACATGCAGTGATTGCAGCAGAGTAATTGAGGGTCTTTCTCGTGCTAAGTGCCACAATATATACACATTTTAGGCAAGGGTTGATAATAAATTGAAGTGATGTAATACTGACACAATCATCATGACGGCAAAACAGAGAATACAAGGCCCAGGTTTAAAATATCCTTTGATACCCATGATGACATTCATTTAAGAGCAAGTGGAAAAACATAAAATGCTGTAAAGGAAATGTAAAGGATGTGGATGTAAAGGAAATATAATCCCAAGGCTTGCCAGAGTTTACACAGGTATGCCATGGTATACCTGATAAGAACCTCTGCACTGACAATTCATGTAATTTACTTTAGTTAAAAAAAAAAAAAAAAAGCTAAGATGAATGATGTGGTGACCCCCCAAAAAACATGCCTTCTTGAGAGATATTTAGAGAGCTATAACACATGCATAAGGACGAGTACCTGTGAACCTATGGTGGCAACAACACAAAATGGTAAAAGGACTGGAGAATAGCTAGTGTAAAGAATTATGCCAGAAACATAACATCCACAATAGTTATTTACCAATTTATGCAGCATCTGAATCACTTTAACTGTCCCTTTAACGTATGTACACTGCTGAAGCATTTAAAAAAACAACAGAAAAGTGCCTTCATTGTCATTTTTCAAAGACCCATCATTTGATGGGTTAGGGTTAGTCACAGGGTCTCCACATTCACCCTGGCATGCTCCTCCCTCACACCGTTAGCCCACCTTTGACGGACATGAGGCCTGTCTGGTCTGCCCTGGTTGGCTCGGGCTCTCGGGATGTGTACGTCTCTGCCTGCCAAGTGCTTGTGGTCTTTGTTCCTCAGGCGGAGAGGCTGAGGCTGGCGCTGCTCCAGTGGTGGAGGAGGGGGGTCCCTTCGACGACGGCGTAATGGTGCAGTGATGCCATGCTGGAAAACTGCCTGCACACCTACATACATACACACCTGTGGAAGAAAAAATTATTTCACCAACACTGACAGCCTGGCTGAGGAGCCTGGCAGTGGCCATCTGTACAATTTACATGAGAAATGTGCATATAGATAGAAAGTCTGTGCACATCTTAAGTAAATACGAAGACGCAATGCAACCACAAGAAGCCCTGTCCTGACACTTGGTACTGGAGAAGTTGTTGACCAGTCCTACTGGGGATATACAGCCCTGTAGGTCTCCATCTGTTAGGTTGTTTCTAATGACACATTGCATGGTAGCAGCATCATTACATAATGCCTTAACAAATAATACTAAGTAGTAAAGTCATTGATTTATTACGCCTTATCAAAGGCGCAAATCCACATTGTTAACATGGAAATTCCATTGTTCCAAGTTCATGCAATGGGGCTAAATTAAACTGAGTTAAAGCAATATAATACTTTAAAAAAAAAAACAAAAAAAAAAAACAAGCACATTTTATATTTAAAGAAAATGTACTGTTGTACTAATGCACTAACACAGGGGTGTCCAATCATGTGCCATGGAGGGCCAAGAGGGTGCAGGTTTTCATTCCAACCAAGTGACTTCAGTGAAAACACCTGGTGGAGGTCTTGGTTGGCCTCCACGGCACATGATTGGACACCCCTGCACTAACGTCAATACTGCAATAGCCTGTATTGTGTGAAAAGTTTCCACAGTGCAAATGTGCAGAGATTTCTATAACTTTGTGCAATGTAAACATAGAAAAAAACAAAAATCGGCTGTAGTTGTCTGTAATAAAAATACTACCCAGCATGCACTGCACGCCTCCTTCAAAACTAATTGCCCCCCCCTTGGGGACACAAATAAAGGTTGAAGGTTGAAGGTTCTTCTGAGACGCTCACAGAATGTCAACAAGCATGCAGTTACACGACCAGTCACCGCGCTGCCTGTAGTCTTCATAGGGAAGTGAGGCCTCTCTCTTGGACACTGTCATGGTTTTGTGTTGCTTGTGTTTTGTTTGGTTCTGTTTCATGTGTTTCTGTCATGGTTTTGTTTGTATCTGTTTCCTGAGTTTCTTTTGCCTAGTTCCTTTCAGTGATTTCAGCTGTGTCTTGTTTGCTCCTCCCTGTGCCACACCTGTCCTGTGTCTGTTAATCATCCCTGATTGTTCTGATCCCTCCCAGTGTTTCCCTCAGCCTATCCTCTGTGTTCTCCTGTCTTGTGCTCCAGCCCCTTCCCCAGGTGTGTCTTGTTTGATGATTAGTTCTTGTCTATTTAAGTCCTGTTTGAGTTCTGTTCTTGGTCGGTTCATTGTACTGTTTTGTTCTGTTCTGTTCTGTGCCTACCTTAGTTTCTTTATTAAATTTTATTTTTTCACTGAGCATTTTTCTGCCTGTGGCTCCTGCTTTTGGGTCCTCCACCTTCCAGCCCCGTGACAGACACAGGTGCTACTGTGGCCTCCTCCCCTTCCATATGCAGAGTTCCTCTATGATGTATTCAGGCTCAAATAAGCAGCCTCAAATATGTGACTTCAAAGCATCAATAAACAGCAGATTTTTGTCCATGTGCTCCATGGTATCAATGTATTCTATTGGCTTCACTGACACAAATACACTGTCAAACACTCACTAACTGATGGCTGTCTCTTCTGACTGAAGATATTTGTGTGTTTTGTGAATGGTGACCTACCACAATGGAGAGCACAATCGTGAGAAAAACAGGGATCTGCAGGGTGATTGGCAGGTCTTTGAGGAGGGCTCGGAGGAACTCGCTGATCCCCTGTCCAAAATACTTCATCGGTTCCGTGATGAAGGCTGTGATTGTGACTAATATGGCCTGAACGGAGAGAAAACCGTTGTCTTACACCATTTCCCTATAGATATCAGCTCCAACACTTCAAATCTGCTTTTAAGATCTGTGCTCATGCTTATGGAGGACCGTGTATGTTGAATTGGAGAACGGCATTATAAAGTGTACATTGTTCAGTATTTCCTCAAAACATGCTCACAAACACTATGTATTATACAAACACAACATTCTGACAATTTGATGCTTTGATACTTAGAATATTGACAATAGCAAATGCTGGGTGTTATTGTCCAGGCACTCAAACAGGTGGGCACCATCACACTGACTTACCTTGGTTGGAGGTACCAGCAGGATGGGGTTGACCATCAGGACTTCATAGTATCTCTTACAGGGGTCATCCTGTAGAGTCCAGGTGCTTCTGAACCACTCTGCAGTGCCAGGTTTAAGCAAAATTACTCAAATACAAACCAAATGTGGTTTATGGGAGGCATCTACAGTTGCATACTTGAGTGATTTCAGTTTCATTATGTCTAAAATACGTTTTTTCCTTCCTGCTTTCCTTTTTTTTTTTTTTTAATTTGCTTTATGTTATGCATTATATTAAAAAATAATAATATTTCCAAATTCCAAACAGCAGGTCCTTAAAGGTCCGTGTATGATTCGTTCAATTGATATTCAATTGATAATCAAAAAACAGTAAAATGAAAAAATGACTTGATATTCCATAGTTTGTTTTTCAATGTCACACAAAAAACAAATAACGAGTCGTTTTTCGAACCTTTGATGTTATGCTCAGGTCAAAAAAAGAACATTTAAAAAACGGTCTCAGGGCCGAATTTGATTTTGATATTCAATCTTTCTGATTTGTGTGGCCCGGAAATTATTAGGCGTATGGACTTCTTCGCACCAGTCGACCGCGGCATCAGGCGAGCCGGCCAAGGCACCAGTTGCTCACCTTGTTACAACTGGCCATATAGTTCAATGTTTCTTGCATTATCCAATGTATTACATAGTTCAGGACAGCTTGGCTGCTAAGCAGAGGACAGACACAGCAGGAGCCAGATGTACTTTCTCTATCTTGTTATTTAGGTCTGTTGCATTAGATACACGCCCAGTCAACATTCACACACATAGCATCACACATTCTAGAGACAAGGCATGGACAGTGGTTGGCCTGTCCATGTCCGGGTAACTGGCAAATTATTCTCGGTTGCGTTTAAGTCCAAACTATGTACGGGGCAGGCCCAAGCCCAAGAACATAAATGTGTATCATTTCCTGATATCGGGGCGCTTTCTGACTGAGATCCTGCGGGAGCTCTGTCACACTGAGACCAGTGCTGCTTTGCTTTATATGTGACCATAATAAATATTGCATCAGAAAATTGAAGACTGACTCTGGTCTGTACTTGGGCTTTCAACAAAAGAATCGGGAGCTAACAACCTGTAAGGTCCGGCAGACCTGACCGGGTGGTCTGCCGACCTACCCGCGGCCGGCCCGTCTGATGCCAGCCGGGGGCTTGCCCATAGCAAAAACCTTCCCTGATTTTGTGCAAGACACAACCTGAAACGTAAACGTCTCGTTATGGTGTTACGGATTAACTGGTTTCCATGTTATCTGGTGACCTTTGTTTGTTTTCAGCGTGTTGGTGGTTCATGTGGTTCAGTGAAACAGTGGGATCAGAAATCTACTCCATATTTTGCTTAATTTTCTTCAAAATAAAAAATTGTTCACCAGGGGATCGATACCGGGTGGGAAACGTAAAGGAAAGATTGTAAGTCCTTTACTTGGACCACCAGGCTAGCGTACCTGCTACGGGATTAGTCCAACCACGTAAATGTCAGGCAATAATCACACGGCTTCTTCCAGGCTCTGAATACCTTTGCCAGATTAACTTGTGACCGCTGTTACAGCGATGATAACAGCCACACACACATAGCAACTATAGCGACTACAATGAATTTGACACATAGCAACATGCATACAGCTGGCCGTGCAGTTTAGCCTACCAAAGAATCGATTCCCCAGTGGATACAACAACTGCATCCACCGCCACACTATAAAAAGGAGAGCATCAAACTTTATCATGAAGGGTAAGTTGTTGAATGTGGTTGAATTAGTGTCACAGCAGGTACGATAGCCTGGTGGTCCAAGTAAAGGCGTTACAATCTTTCCTTTACATTTCCCACCCGGTATCGAACCCCGGGTGGACAATTTTTTATTCTGAAGAAAATTAAGCAAAATATGGAGTACATTTCTGATCCCACTGTTTCACTGAACCGCATGAACCACCAACACGCTGAAAACAAACAAAGGCCACCAGATAACATCGAAACCAATTAATCCGTAACACTGTAACGAGTCGTTTACGTTTCAGGTTGTGACTTGCACAAAATCAGGGAAGGTTTTTGCTATGGGCAAGCCACCGGCTGGCATCAGGCGGGCCGGCCGCGGTACCGACTGGTACTGCGGCGGGTAGGTCGGCAGACCACCCGGTCAGGTCTGCCGGATCTGACAGATGAGCGACCGGTGCCTTGGCCGGCTCGCCTGATGCCGCGGTCGACTGGTGCCGTGGCATCAGTCGGGGGGTGGGAGGTTGGGGGGAGGTGGGAATAGTAACATGGAAGGGCGCAAGCCAGTAATTTCGCCTAGGGTGGCAACATAGGCAGAACCGCCACTGCACAAAATCTTCTAACACCCATTTCTGAGCATCTCTCGACTCCCATCTGCTGCAGTGTGGTGGAAATATCCGCATGAGTCTTGCCTGTTTTAAATAATTACTTGATAAAGTCAGCATGCGACTCCAATGAGGCCATTGTAAGCGCCTGAACGTAGCCTACTGGTAATCACAACAAACGAAGAAGTCCATACGCCTAATCATTTCCGGGCCACACAAATCAGAAAGACTGAATATCAAAATCAAATTTGGCCCTGAGACCGTTTTTTAAATGTTCTTTTTTTGACCTGAGCATAACATCAAAGGTTCAAAAAACGACTCGTTATTTGTTTTTTGTGTGACATTGAAAAACAAACTATGGAATATCAAGTCATTTTTTCATTTTACTGTTTTTTGATTATCAATTGAATATCAATTGAACGAATCATACATGGACCCTTAAATGTCAATATGCAGCTAAGCATCTATAATGCAATTCATTCAGATGGGTTCAAACACAGGCATGACCATTATTATCACAATCATTACTATGTGTAATTTGTGGTGCACCTTTAAGAGTAGCTTACCCTTCAAGCTATCGGTCCAGTCAATCCTCCTCATGCCAATGCATTTCTGATAGATGCTGTCCATCTTCACTATGTTGTCTTGATGCTCAGCAAAGGCAATCTGACAGAAAGACATTCGCAAGGTACATTTTTTTGGCTTAAAAAAAAAAGAAAAAGAAAAAGAAAGAAAAAGCACTGAGTGAAGGTCAAGCAAGCCAAAGAAATATTTTTACCTTGTACAGATAAAACCAGTTCCAAACGACACTGACGAAGAAGGAGATGGCAAACATTCTCTTGAACTGGACAAACCAGGAGACCACTGACCACAGCTGAGTGCAGATGATGGCCACTACGACCAAAACACACAAACACACCTGGAAACAAATAGAAGAGAACACAACTTTGACTTCACAAAGTAGAAAACTGATTTTGGACTTCTCCGGGATGGGAAATAAACATCGCCGTGCGGCATAAAAAAATGAACAGCATTAAAATAACCCAGTGTGCAGTGGTGTGGGTCCGGACACTATACAGCACTAGAGAGCGAGCTCACCTTCAGGACCGTGTCAACCTCCACACCAACAATGTCCTCAAAATGCCACCTCCAGGCCTCGTAGTCATGTGGTTTGAAATCCACCAGGATCTGGCTCACAGCGTCATCCAACGCCCCCGTTCTCCAGCTGTCTTCACCTTCCAGAAGCTTTCGGATCTCCATCACGGCTTGTTTGGACAGCCTCACTTTAGCATCATAGTGGACGTCCTTGTGGTCTGTGGGCTGTGGAGAAAAGGGGGCAGATGACCAAAGTGACAGGTGCAATATCTCTACCATGTTTTTGTTGAAAAAGTTTTCACTGTGATACTACTCACTAAACAGTGTTCCCCTACATATAACCAACACCACCATCACATACATACTAATGCACACCCCAAATGAAATAAATGAAAACCTACCTGACCAACTCGTTCTATCTCCTTCAGGAGCCTGGTGAGGAATCGCCTGAACACAGGATTGCATGTGGGCTGCTGTGATAGCACTGTGAGCTTCTTCTTCTGATCTTCAATCTGCATGAGAGCACATTTTTTCAAATATCTTTTGATCCCATAACAGATAAGTGCCTTTTTGTTGTGCATGGTAGACGTTAATGCTGGGTAATGTATCAGCATTACATAATATCATGACAATATGCTACAAAGCTCTAAAGTCTCGCGCATTGGGCGTGAGACACACGCATTTCAACCCGTTCACACGCCACAACAACTTGTATTTCTGACGCAGAGAAATTACCAGGAAAAGGCCCACCAAGTTGCGCCACTCTTCTACCTGGAACAGGTAGAGGAATCTGTATTTTCTGTATTTTTATATTTGGGCTATGTTTGATCTGCTTGGCTATTATGACCCTGACACATACACGATTTCGGCCGTCGTACGCCGTCGGCGGTAGCTGTTGCGCCTATTATTACTAGTATTATTATTATTACACATGTTGAACCGGCTGCTTTTCGGGTTTTTTCTTTTTCATGTATCCATTTTTGCAGATCTAGCCGGCTAGATAGCAGGGGAATTTGGGGTGTAACATTATACCATGCTACTGCGACGGGTTTATATTTTTACAAAGATAGCCATTTTATAATAGGACACAGATTACACACAGATTACATTATTCTAAAGTCAAACTGCATAAGATGTATCCATCAGTATCTCCTATGTGCAACAGATGCTGTACGGCTGAAGGTTCACTCTCTCACCTTTTCTGGCATTGCCCAAAGCTGGAGAGTTTTTGGAGTGATATATTTAATTGGTTTTCCAAACAGCTGGAAAGGAATATCCCCCCACACTGTATGTTGGCCGCATTTGGATGCTCTGATAACTTAGCAGCCATCCCCTCCCATCAGAGGCAAATTCTTAAAGCAGGTATGGTTGCAGCAAAAAAGTTAATCTTATTGAATTGGAAGTCCCCTCTGCCCCCATGTTTTAACAGATGGCTTAATGAGATGCTTTCCATTGCTAAAATGGAGCAGATTCGTTCTAGCAAAGGAAAATCTCAAGAGGCCTTTCTTCGAACATGGAAGCCTTTCCTATGTCTGTTAAGGAAAGAATAAAGCTATCCCCCTTTTTTTCTTCTTCTTTAATTGTACGCTTGGGTGTGGTTGCCCCCAAGCCTTTCTTGTGTTGGGGGTCCGGGGTGGAGAGCTTAAAATGCGGAAACCCATGGAGTGGACAATAGAGTGAACCCATGTTACTTGCAGTTTGTCCGTTTTGTGCTGCTATAAATGTAATACAACGATGGTGCAAAGAAGACCGGCTGGAAATTCCCCATTTAAAGAATTGCTATATTATTTCCTTGTCCTTGTCGAATGCATGTTATGTTATGTCTGTATGCTTGTGTAGACAACATGTTAGTCCCTTTTTTTTTCTCTCTTTCCTTCCTCCCAGGGTCACTACTAAATGACTGTTTAATGTTTAGGGTTAACTTACATTACTACATCAGTTGTAAAAGATAAGACCTTGTACTCAATGTGTTTTGCTACTGTCCTTGTCTGTTTCAATTTATGAGAAAATTATTATATAATTATAATATAATTGTATTATATTTTTATAATTGTTATAATAATTTTATAACAATACCCCGACAATACACAATACCCCGACAATATAACAATACACAGAGCCTCTTATCACTAACCTCTCTCTGTAACACAGTTACTTGTTGGTGACACGCTGTCAGCTCAGCTGGGTCGGAGTCCTCACTATACTGTCTTCTTGTCGGTGGCACGTTGGGTTTTTTCATTGCTTTGGTGGCTGCATCGTAGTTGAGCAAGTCGTATGGGTCGATCCAGTCGTCCTCCGCTTGTCCCAGTGCAGACAGTGCCATGCTGCATACCAGGACAATGAGGTGCATCCTGACGGAGCGCTGCAACATTTTCCGGGCTCAGCCGCCACCTAGCAAACGATGCAAGCCGGCTAGCTCACTTCTCACTTGACTTACTGTACGGCATCAAAAACAAAGTTGAGCTAAAGGTAGCTAACGTCGCTAACCAGGATAATGTCAGAGTTACGGCCGCGCAGAGTTACGTGTGGCAATGCTGGCTCAACAACCTGCGGCACTTCACGATGTTCAGGCCACGGAGAGTAAAGCTAACAGCCAACAGAGTTTCACTTTCCACTGTGTCTGCTGACAACATCAAACAAGTATGTCTGGGGTGATCATCCTGGGGCTATTCCATGAAAGCAGTTAAAGAAAGCTGCGCTTACGTGATATAGCCTGGCTTTAATTAGCGTCAACTTTTACTAAAGCCTCAACCCGTTCCACTAACGCGATTCAGCCGCGTCAGGTCAACGCTAATTCTAGCCACGTTTGAACCACAGACATACATGAGTCAATATCAATATAGGGTACCATTTGGTGTCCCGGGCAGAAATCACTCACTTTTCATGAAAAATATGCAAAATAACAAAACTCTGAGGGTTTATTATAAATGGCCAAACATTTAAACACACATTGGTACAGAGATACATCTTTAAAAGGGTGTTTTTCATATTTAAAAAAAATGTTCTATGATTAGATGCATGTGATTTTGCCATGTCCCAAACTCCTCTCTACTAACTTCACTGAGTGAAATAAGTAGATAAATGATATACAATGTACAAACCTTTTACATGCTCTTGTTGCTCTCATCAAGTACTTGAATAAAATGAGTCAATTGGATCATTTATGGTCTAATTTCATAATAATAATAAACGTTTTGCATGTGTCCCTGGATTTGCTGTCCACCCCGTCATTAGGTGGTTGCTGCCACTAAAAGAAACCCCCTGCTGTAATCAGTGACATGACTACCACTGCTTTGTCTTTTACAAATGGAGTGAAGAATAGCTCCTGCAGAGAGAGTACATATCAACATTTATATTTTGACATTTTCATCATTTTATGATTGAACCTGAATGTATTCAATCTTAATGTGTCCACCCTGTCATTGCAAAATATGAATCTATATAAATGCTTTTCAGAAATTCAAAATATGTTTGTTAAAGTATACACCGTCACCTTCCTAACTGATACATGTTGCTAGCTAATGGCCCACCATGTGCTCATTAAATGCAAACTTCAGCCAGAAACGTCCTCCCTGTCATTGTCCACCCCGTCATCAAGTCTAGTTTTATAATAGTGTTATAAGTTTTTCAGTGTTTCAGAAGTCAAGTGGATGACAAAACATATGCAGACATGTTGGTCCCTACATTTAGGGACCAACATGTTTTTGTTTTGTTTATATCAATCTTGTTTGTTCCTCTAGTTGAAGGTTTTATTTATTGATTTTTGCTGTTGTTGAGTGTCATTTCCAAATGTAGCCTACCTGTGCATAATTCAAAATACAGTAGGTGAAAAAAGTCATGTTTTGACAAAAAACATTTGTTGACAAAACCATAACATTTTTTCCTTTAAATATGAGGCACTTCACTATTGTCCAACCCGTCATGTCATTGTCCACCCCATCATGTTCATGTTTTATGTGAATAAATAATTATTTTCACAAGTTATCAAAACCTTTTGTGTGATTTTGCTCTGAAGAGATTAGGGCCAAACAGTATTATTTCAAAGTTTGACCAGATACCTTTATTTATAGAGTTTATTCAGAAAAGAAAGTACAACTTTCACAGATTTTACATATACAAACATATTTTTCCATAATTTCTGTATTTTTGAGAGATGTTTTCCAGAAACTAAAATATATTCCTGAACGAGGGACCAAATACCTTTCTGAAAATGTACATTTTGTAATCAATATATGATTAGAACATATTTACTCTATTTAGAAATTGTCCCATGACAGGGTGGACACATTTTGCAATTTGCTTGTACTTTCTAAGCTTGCAGTCAATTTATAAAAGGTGCAGGAGCTTGACCAACATGCATTTCTAACAGCTTAAGGTCTACTTTATACAATGGATATGGAGTTCAGTGGAAAATCTCATCTTTTTTTGTGTGACATTGGGAAGTCTCAATGGCACTCTATACTGATATTGACTCACATACATACACTCTTTCTATGTCTATGGTTTGAACAAGCCTCAAGTGTGCGCGTTCACGGGGTACATAAGCAGCCCAGAACAGTCGATTGTCGAAACGAAGATACAAATGTCTCAAAAGGAGGGGGAAAAGGAGAGCCTCGACGTTTTCAGCGGCGGAGCAGGCACTGCTGATGGAACTATATGAAGAATATAGAGAAATCACCACAAACAGGGCTACCGCTACTCTATGCATTCATAGAAGACTACTGATCACCTCACTAGCACTGTAGGATGAATGGCAGCATATTTAGACATACTATTTTAGTATTTATAATCAATATTTCAGGGGTAGCATATTTCGATAGTACAGTAACAGCCTATCAAATAATGCTACCGCTATTCTATGCATAGGCTTTGCGCATGCGCAGAAACGCAAGGCAGCATTTCTCAACAAGTAGCAGAAATCGACAGAACACTTTTGGCATAGGCGGTATAGGCCGCCGCCATACATCCGAGAGAGGGAGAGAGAGAGAGAGAGAGAGAGACTAAATTCTCTCCATTAAGCCAGTTTATTTTAAAACTCAAACGATACCTTATATTTTCAATCTTTGATGCTGAGCAAATTAACAAAAGAAACACAGACAACTTCCTCAATAAATATTCAAAGGGGCCAGAGCAAATGTGAAATAAAAACAAAGTGTACATTAGCAGAGGAGCTGCTGTTAGAATTACACACACGCACTGTATACACACACACACACACAGAGAGAGAGAGAGAGAGAAGTAAAAATAACAAAGAAAAAATAGCAAAAATTAGACTTGCAGTTTAAAAATGTATATAAATACAAATGAATGGGAACTGTACAAAAACTGCTTTATGAATGTATTTAAAGATATTTGTTCTGTATTTGAGTACAGTGAGAATGTCTAATATGTACAGAGATCAGTGCAAATGGTCAGCACAGGAGCATAAAGGTGATTGACAGTCTTCATGATGCTTGTCTTCCATTGGACGCTCTTTTCTGCTCACAACAGCTCACAAATCCTGCTGCTGTATTTCACGCAGCAGATATGATTGTTGCTTGCCATGTTTTCAAAGTGTTTTTTGACTTTAAATGTTATTTCGAAGCACCATTGAAACTCCAAAAAACATTTTTGTGGTCAACTCCAATAAGCCTCCAGCTTTCCATTTCACTTTTCACAGTGAAATCATGTTGCCTTTATGCACTCTGATCCAAATGAGTGAACGATTTTGATGTCAGTTTTCCTTTATTACACAGCAGGGATGATGGGAGAGAGTTGATGACATGTAACACACATCATGACCTTCATGAGTAATCTGAATGGTGTGAACTTTGACCCAAGAAATCATCTGCATACAAAATGTCGTCTTCATCTGAGATTGCCAGTGCAGTGTCTTTGATTCACAAGTTATGCACCATGTGACAGGCACCCGTAACTTCTTATCTTCTTTTCAAGTCTGCGACGCGACTGACCATCCAGTCTTGCTGTTGTCAGAGGAATCTTTTTCTTTGCAAAGCTTTGACTGATGTCCGCAAAGGTTTTATTTTTGGTTTCGGGGAGGAATAAACAGAGATACACAGCTGCAAGCGTGCACACCGCCGCAAACACCAGGAAGACATATGTCACGTTCCTGGCTCAGGGAAAATGACAAAGGTGGAGACATCACACATGGAATTGTTCTTAAGAAATTAATTTATTAATGAAACTCAAGAAAAGATAATGGTTGTAGTGTGTGGCTGCGTGTATGAAAGTAAATGTGTGTGTGTATAAGAACATAAAGAAACCCCAAAGCAACCAACTAACCAAAAGCAAAAGTTCTCCCACTGCCCATTGGCTCAAAAGGCCAAATGACTAGGGCCTGATGACGGAGGTCTGTCCAGCATGGAGAGCAGAGAGAGACTGACTGACCTGGCGGAGCATTTATGCATGCTGCCACACCCAGCCAGGTGCCAGTCATCCCCCTAATGAGCTCCTCCAACTCTGGCAGACAGGGCCAGGAAGGACCAGGAGGCAGCATGACCTCTAGAGGCCATCACACATAGGTGCTTAGAGCCTCCTGCACAAACACAAAAATCAGTTTGGTGAATTAGAGAAAAATACAGATGAATCAGACACTTAAAGAAGCTGATGCAAACACTACTGAAAAAACCCTAACCTTCTTCAAGAAATAGGCCTTTTTCCACAGCAGTGATTTGCAAAGCAGTGATCGATTAAGGTTCTGTTCCATTTAGGTCTAACAGAGCTCACTGCAAAGGCTCAGGCACAATTAAATGGAACAGAAGCTTAATTAATGTTATTAGTAACACCTCAGTTTACCTGCTGTGAAAAAGGTCTGTTGAAGCCAAAAGGCATTACAAAGCGGGGATAGCAATGAGCGCAGAATGACAGAGAGCAAATGAAAACTTCTCACTTTATCCCTCTCTCTCTCTCTCTCTCTCTCTCTCTCACACACACACACACACACACACAAACAAACACACACCTGCAGGAAAGGGAACACGAGGCCCACTGTGAAGTTGGACAGCCATAACACGGTACCCCCGATCATGAAGGCAGCAGAAAACTCCAACCATGTTGAACTTACAGCCACACCTCAATAAGTCATGCCAGGGGAGGTATTTCATCTTTGGCTACCATTTGTCTGGGCAAAGAAACCCCCTCACGTCACTGAATCCCACTTACGGAGGAATGTAAACAGGGTGACCTCGGTCCTCCTGTATTCAGACATTATTACTGGGCTGCAAATGTGAGGGTTCTCACTTTTTGGCAGTGGGGATCCCCTGGTGCTGATTGATCTGTTGTCTTCCCACTCTGATTGAAAACCAAATCCATGTCAGCTTCAGAGAACTCTCTCCTAGAGCTGCTCTTCTCCAGGACACAGCACTCCTATAAATGACTTGGTCATAACATAATACTCAGAAACTCCCGAAAGATTTTGAACCAAATTTTTTTTAAAAATCTGTAAACTGCCAAATGTCTCAAACATTTGATTTCCAGCTTCCTCACTGCCTTCATGATCCCCATAAGTGATTAATCTGAGGGAGGCCTGGTCCCTAGAGCTGCTGTTCTATTAGGTCTAGAGCTAGATTAATTCAATTTAAAGTCTTACATAGATTGCATTATTTCCAAACCTAACTTAGTAAGGTATTTGAATCATGTGTTTCGATGTGGTATTCTAGCACTGTCCAATATTAGATAACTTCTGGTGTGACATTTCATTGGTTTCATTGCTTTTCCAAACAATATAAAACAAGGATTCATCTAGATGGGAATTTGGCAATACTTGCTTGCTCTCATAGGACGAGGGCCCTTCCATCCCACCATAAACAGGCTTTCAAGTCAGGCTTGGTTGCCGTGAAAAATATTGAACAGATTCATTTTAGCACAAGAAATTCACAAAAATAGTCCCTGAAGGTGTGGAAGCCATTTTTGACATTATTTGATGAGACCTAACTTTATAACTCATTAGATTTGCTGTCTTTATCTTTATTCTGTACAAATTCTGCCCTATTTTGCATACTGACTCATTGGCGATTCCTCACCCATTTTTTTTTCTTTTTTACTAGGTGCTTCATGATTGTTGTTTAAAAAAAAAAAAAAAAAGTCAAAAACAAAAAAATAAAAAAGAAGGCCCTGCTTAACCTGAAACTGTAGTAATCAAGTCAAGTCAAAGTTTAAATATTCAAGAGTTGCCTTGTAAAAAGGTTTTCTGTCAACCTCCTCGGGCCTCAGGAGGCAGTGATGTCGCTCGTGTCCAAAGTGCTGCAGGGCCTCTCCTCCCTCATGCCTTCACTTCAGCTCAGTCAACTGTCTGTGGGGGTCACCAAGGCTGTTCTGGACCAGCCCTCCTCCATGGAGCATCAGGTCACCTCCTGCCACTGCATCAAGGAGGTTTTCTCATGCCAGATCCCCTGATAGAGGAGCTGGACCAAACGCCACAGTGGGCGTAATCTTAACAGTGATGGAGGCCCAAATACACCCAGAAACATCTGAGGTGCTGAACACTGATGAGTTTGGAAAAGCTCAAATTAGAGAAGAAGTTCCAGTGAAAGAGTACAAAAAAAAACCCTTTACTAAGTTTCATTTTCCAAAATGAAAAAAGCTTTCCTCCCTCTTCAGCTGGAACTAGATAATTCCTCCCAGCCACTTGCAGTCGATGAAGCTGTGAAAACCACCAGCCATGACAGAGGCCTGCGCGAGGGGCGTGGCCTGGAGGAGGACACAGCAGTGAGCCCAGAGAGGACGCTGCCACTCATTCAGCTCTGAGCCTCTGATTTTATTGTATTCAACTTCAACTGAAAAATGACAGGCTTCCTCACAGGTGGAGGAATAAAAAAGTATGACCCCTGTTACTTTCAAAACCCTTGGTGTGCTCGTGGACTGTTCATGAAAACAATGTTGTTTGAAATGATGTTTGAAAGAATGCACAAAGTCCAGTGATAGGTTGTGTAAACCATGGTTAACAAAAAGGTATTGTGTTGAACAAGACCCACTGGGAAAATGATTATGCCTGGTTCCACACTAGAGGAACAATCATTTGCCCAGTTATCATAAATTAAGAATGGCATGTAAGTAAAGAGATTATGGCAATTTAATAGGATGCTGATCAGGCAAGTGAGAGTAATATATTTTTTTAAAAAAACTTTATTGTAATGGTGTACACTTAGCATTCTTTCTTAGGTACCTGTTGTAACTTAACAATTATCTATATTTATTTAACCAGACTGACAGGATCAGAAGACTGAAGACAGTCCACCATAATTAAGTGACCCAAATATCAAAGCAGTGATTCAATTCCATAAAAATATCTTCCTTATAGGAAAAAAAGCAAAAGCAAGGAGTAATTTACAAATTACAATGCTAAAAATTATGTTTCCCTGTAGTATTACAGCAATGTCCTCAGGGCTCTCAAAGCCCTGTTGAGGCCACACGTGCTGTTTTGACTGGAGACCGGGCGTTTTATTGTGCCAGCGATGTGGGCGACGTCTCCTGAACTGGGCTCCCGATACTTTCAATATGTTCCATCGAGGCAGTGGCGATCCTGTCCTCCCCTGAGGCTTCTACCACCTGCAGAGAGAATTTACACCAGGAAAAAAAAAATCAACCAATCTGCACATTTAAACTGAAGACACCTTGTAGCAGCCGGTAACACAATTTATTACTAAAGAGCAAGGTGTATTTACAGAGATGCCAGTGGCATTGAATCATCATGTGGGGGCAGCAGCACTTTGTGGGCTGATAACTTGATGATCAGCTGTATTTAGCTGTGTTACCTTAAAGATAGGGGCAGAGTTGTTAAGTGGTGGTTTTACCCTCATACAGTGATACTCAACCTCTTTATTGCTGGCAGACCTGATTAACTCATTTTCCTAGTTTTGCCATCATGACAATTCATTGAGTACGTTTACATGCACACCATATTCCGGTTCGGGTCAATATTCCGGTTAAGGTAACTGCGCCGCGGCAACTGGAATATTCCGTTTACATGTTACTTGGCATGCCCCCGTGTTTCGGCGTATTCCACTCTCTGACGTAATGCGACACTCAGCCGCGGGGGGCAGCAGTACGCGTATAGGCGTCTGGTCTGCCGGAAAAACAGACGAAGAAGTCGTCTTCCTCGTCTTCTTCTTCTTTTTCTTCTTCTTCTGTCGCTATTTCTATGTTTTCTCCCATCGATATATTCTGTGATATTTAAGTCTTTCATTAGCTGAAGGCGGACTGCAGTCTCCTGGCTCTTGCTGCTGTTCGCCCTGCCGTTTTCCCCGCTTGCAGGTAACCATAGCAACAAAGACGCCACGGGATTCCTTGTGAGTCGAACATGCGCAGTCGCGACTGAATATTCCGGTTCGGGGAGTTTTCCGACTAAGGTGGTTACATGCCCCAATATTCCGGTTGGAACAGGAATATTCCAGGGGGCTTATTCGGAATTCTCTCCAACCGGAATATGACCTTAATCGGGTTCGGTGCGTGTTTACATGACACGTGCGCAACCGGAATATTGCGAATATTCCGGTTAATACAGGAATAAGGTCTGCATGTAAACGTGCTCATTGTGTTCAGAAGTTACTTCACAGTGGAGCTTGATGTGGTTTCAGCTTCACTTAAGAACTGTCGAGACATGCCAGTAGTAACAGCCTTTCTGATTCTTAAGCTGCTCACACACCTCATTAGCTCCTAATTTGCTGCTCCTTTCCAGTTATGTGTGAAGAAGTAGAGGAACAGGCTTGTATTGCTTTAGCTGGGGGGGTTCTTGATGTTGCCTGACTTGTCTCCTGCTTGTGCCCGCCTGCTTCCTAAATAACCTTCTTGTGATTAGAGCTGGACAATATGGCCACAATTCTTTTCCAAACGGTTTACAATTTTACTCTACATTTTTCCTCATTTTTCACTAACTAGAAATGCCAGCTGATGGGAATCTTGGCAGGGATGATTAAATAACTGGTGATTCGCACATACATTTCTGGACATGCATGCTCTGTGTAGATGAGTTCATTTTTTGGCTTGTTTGACAGAGCGCTCAGCTGCTTTTATAACGTTATAATACATGTAGTCAAATTTTCTAATTTTACGATTCAGCTTCTGCATTTATTTAAAACACAAATCCAAATTAACTGATTTATTAATTATAGAACATTGGACATGCACTGAAAGCAGCAAAGTAATTGAGGGTCTCACTCATGCTAAGTCAAATGATGCCACAATATATACATGTTTTAGGCAAGGGTTGATAATAAATTGAAGTGATGTAATACTGACACAATGATCATGACGGCAAAACAAGGAACACAAGGCCCAGGTTTAAAACATCCTTTGATACACATGATGACATTCATTTAAGAGCAAGTGGAAAAACATAAAATGCTGTAAAGGAAATGTAAAGGATGTGGATGTAAAGGAAATATAATCCCAAGGCTTGCCTGAGTTTACACAGGTATGCCTGATCAGGTATACCTGATAAGAACCTCTGCACTGACAATTCATGTAATTTATTTTTGTTAAATAAAAAAAAAAAAAAAAGCTAAGATGAATGATGTGGTGACCCCCCCAAAAACATGCCTTCTTGAGAGATATTTAGAGAGCTATAACACATGCATAAGGACGAGACAAGCTGTGAACCTATGATGGCAACAACAAAAAATGGTAAAAGGACTGGAGAATAGCTAGTGTAAAAATTATGCCAGAAACATAACATCCACAATAGTTATTTACCAATTTATGCAGCATCTGAATCACTGTCCCTTTAACGCATGTACACTGCTGAAGCATTTAAAAAAAACAACAGAAAAGTGCCTTCATTGTCATTTTTCAAAGACCCATCATTTGATATTGGTATTCGTATGGTAAAAGACACATGTTGTGACGTGTGTATTTTAAAGGGAACTTACCTGAGCATCACTGTCTGCTGCTGTTTGTGACAGCCCCGCTGGCCTCTCAGCCGCTGTGTTACTATCTCTGTTATGAGCTTGGGATTTGTTTGCATTCGTGGTCAAAGGTTTAGCTCTTGCTTGTGATAAGTCTGAACTTGGTTCAGTGGGTTTTGCTTTAGCAGGGGCTGGCTTTGCTTTGGCTTCAGTGCGTTTCACCTGCAGGTCCCTGCCTGCATTGCTAGCACTAGCTCCTCTGAGCCTCTCCTGCTGGTCGTCTGAATGTCCCTCAGTCTGAGAGTCACTGTCAGAGGCAGAGAGGCTCTCTGGCTGCTCTGTGTCAGGATCCTCCTCTGCCTGATGAGCGTCAGGCACGTCCTCGCCGTAGAGCTGGCTGACAGTGCGCAGGGTCTCCACATTCACCCTGGCACGCTCCTCCCTCACTCCATTAGCCCGCCTTTGACGGACATGAGGCCTGTCTGGTCTGCCCTGGTTGGCTCGGGCTCTTGGGATGTGTTGAGGGACATCTCCGCCTGCCAAGTAGTCCTGGTCTTCGTTCCTCAGGCGGAGAGGCTGAGGCTGGCGCTGCTCCAGTGGTGGAGGAGGGGGGCCCCTTCGACGACGGCGTAATGGTGCAGTGATGCCATGCTGGAAAACTGCTTGCACACCTCCATACATACACACCTGTGGAAGAAAAAATTATTTCACCAACACTGACAGCCTGGCTGAGGAGCCTGGCAGTGGCCATCTGTACAATTTACATGAGAAATGCATATAGATAGAGAGTCTGTGCACATCTTAAGTAAATACGAAGACGCAATGCAACCACAAGAAGCCCTGTCCTGACACTTGGTACTGGAGAAGTTGTTGACCAGTCCTACTGGGGATATACAGCCCTGTAGGTCTCCATCTGTTAGGTTGTTTCTAATGACACATTGCATGGCAGCAGCATCATTACATAATGCCTTGACAACTAATACTAAGTAGTAAATTCATTGATTTATTACGCTTTATCAAAGGTGCAAATCCACATTGTTAACATGGAAATTCCATGTTACTTACCACAATGGAGAGCACAATCGTGAGAAGAACAGGGATCTGCAGGGTGATTGGCAGGTCTTTGAGGAGGGCTCGGAGGAACTCGCTGATCCCCTGTCCAAAATGCTTCATCGGGTCCGTGATGAAGGTTGTGATCGTGACTGATATGGCCTGAACGGAGAGAAAACCGTTGTCTTACACCATTTCCCTATAGATATCAGCTCCAACACTTCAAATCTGCTTTTAAGATCTGTGCTCATGCTTATGGAGGACCGTGTATGTTGACTTGGAGAACGGCATTATAAAGTGTACATTGTTCAGTCTATTTCCTCAAAACATGCTCACAAACACTATGTATTATACAAACAACATTCTGACAATTTGATGCTTTGATACTTAGAATATCGACAATAGCAAACGCTGGGTGTTGTTGTCCAGGCACTCAAACAGGTGGGCACCATCACACTGACTTACCTTGGTTGGAGGTACCAGCAGGATGGGGTTGACCATCAGGACTTCATAGTATCTCTTACAGGGGTCATCCTGTAGAGTCCAGGTGCTTCTGAACCACTCTGCAGTGCCAAGTTTAAGCAAAATTACTCAAATACAAACCAAATGTCGTTTATGGGAGGCATCTACAATTGCATACTTGAGTGATTTTAGTTTCATTATGTCTAATATATGTTTTTTCCTTCCTGCTTTCCTTTTTTTTTTAAATTTGCTTTATGTTCTGCATTAGGTTAAAAAATAATAATATTTCCAAATTCCAAACAGCAGGTCCTTAAGTGTCAATATGCAGCTAAGCATCTAAAATGCAATTCATTCAGATGGGTTCAAACACAGGCATGACCATTATTATCACAATCATTACTATGTGTAATTTGTGGTGCACCTTTAAGAGTAGCTTACCCTTCAAGCTATCGGTCCAGTCAATCCTCCTCATGCCAGTGCATTTCTGATAGATGCTGTCCATCTTCACCACGTTGTTTTGATGCTCAGCAAAGGCAATCTGACAGAGAGACATTTGCAGGATACATTTTTTTGGCAAAAAAAAAGCACTCAGTGAAGGTCAAGCAAGCCAAAGAAATATTTTTACCTTGTACAGATAAAACCAGTTCCAAACGATACTGACGAAGAAGCAGATGGCAAACATTCTCTTGAACTGGACAAACCAGGAGACCACTGACCACAGCTGAGTGCAGATGATGGCCACTATGACCAAAACACACAAACACACCTGGAAACAAATAGAAGAGAACACAACTTTGACTTCACAAAGTGGCAAACTGATTTTGGACTTCTCCGGGATGGGAAATAAACATCGGCATGCGGCATAAAAAAATGAACAGCATTAAAATAACCCAGTGTGCAGTGGTGTGGGTCCGGACACTATACAGCACTAGAGAGCGAGCTCACCTTCAGGACCGTGTCAACCTCCACGCCAAAAGTGTCCTCAAAATGCCACCTCCAGGCCTCGTAGTCATGTGGTTTGAAATCCACCAGGATCTGGCTCACAGCGTCATCCAACGCCCCCGTTCTCCAGCTGTCTTCACCTTCCAGAAGCTTTCGGATCTCCATCACGGCTTGTTTGGACAGCCTCACTTTGGCATCATAGTGGACGTCCTTGTGGTCTGTGGGCTGTGGAGAAAAGGGGGCAGATGACCAAAGTGACAGGTGCAATATCTCTACCATGTTTTTGTTGAAAAAGTTTTCACTGTGATACTACTCACTAAACAGTGTTCCCCCTACATATAACCAACACCACCATCACACACATACTAATGCACACCCCAAATGAAATAAATGAAAACCTACCTGACCAACTCGTTCTATCTCCTTCAGGAGCCTGGTGAGGAATCGCCTGAACACAGGATTGCATGTGGGCTGCTGTGACAGCACTGTGAGTTTCTTCTTCTGATCTTCAATCTGCATGAGAGCACATTTTTTCAAATATCTTTTGATCCCATAACAGATAAGTGCCTTTTTGTTGTGCATGGTAGAGGTTAGGGCTGGGTATTATATTAGTATTGTATCACTGATTCTTGGGAATTTGGATAAAACAGGTTTTAATTTTGAAAAAAAAAGTGCGTTAAATTACAAAATCTGAAGGTATATCATTATAGGCCAAGGTCTTGGCTGTTCAGCAATGTACCGGTGCAACCTCCTCATTTTGCATTTTTTTCATAAAATAGGTTTTTCCAGTTATTAGGCTACTTTGTTTTTGTCAACACCGTCACCGCAATGTTTTTTTTTTAATTTGAAAAACATATTTTTGTATTAAAGAGACTATTACTTTAATAATTCAACAGCACCAAAGAAACATATTGTAAGCATATTCATTTAAAACCAATATAGCTGCCTCTGACGGTGGTGACACTAATCTGACGGTGGTGACAGTCGCCTCATTAAAACATACAGTTCCAAAATTTATATCACTCAAGTCAATGGCTTCTTGCTTAACAACTTTATTTAACTATTTGGTATAAAAAGTAACAATCCTGAGCTCTGTTATAAGCATTTTTCAGACTTCAGTCATCACCGTCACACAGAAAACCTGACGGTGGTGACATCTGACGGTGGTGACAAAAACCTGCTCTTTCACATGATAAGCATGAGTTGTTCACATTAGCCAGCTTGTTTTCGCCCTGTTGCTACCTGCATCAGACCTCTTCTTAAAAAGCATACATTTATTCCATAATCTAATTTAATATTTTTTATACAGAAGTAACGGTGTTGACAATTTATGGTTGTGACAGTAGCAGTGTCCAAAAATATGAAGAGATTTAAGAGAAAAAAGAAAACTTCCAGGAGCCTGAGCGGTCTTGAAGCATGCAGTAGAGCTGAAGGTTTGAAAAGGGATCCTCAGAAATGTAATTGACCTTGTAGTTTTTTTATTATTATTTTTTAAATAAATATCTGACGGTGGTGACGAATATCTGGGACACATTTTGAGCAACCACAAAATAATAGTAAATATTGTTCAAAACCCATCGTTTGTAGTTTCTAATACATATTATGATGTACTCTTTCATGTGGTAAAGATATTATTCAATGAAATTATTACTTTCGGTTGTTTTAACCAAGTTGAAATGATTATCTCCTATCCGAGGACAACTGGTTTTGTAGGCCATGGGCCAACATATAATCATTAAATTAATACAAATTAAAAATAAACCTATAAAAGAACCTTACAAATGTGCAAAGGACCCCCTGATTATTCCCTTGATTCTTTTTATTCATTAAAATGTTGTAAATTTCCAGCAGAAATAGCATTTTTCTTAGTGGGACGTGATTTATCCAAATTCTCAAGAATCAGTGGTATATTATCATGACAATAAACTATATATGATTGGGATTTTTGATATTGTACCATCACGATATGGCATAAGTGTTGTCAACAAGACACATAAACAATTTTGATTACAATGATTTTTCAGGTTCACTTGTTTGTGAACCTGAGCAGAGTTCCTGGTCCACGCGGAAGTGTACACAGAGCCTCTTATCACTAACCTCTCTCTGTAACACAGCTACTTGTTGGTGACACGCTGTCAGCCCAGCTGGGTCGGAGTCCTCACTATACTGTCTTCTTGTCGTTGGCACATTGGGATAGTTTACGGGCTGTGGAGCAAACATACCCACCGTGTGTTACAAACCATGTGGTTAGCCTGGGCTAACATATCTATGAACATGTTCCTGTACTGATGAATCGCACCTCACCTCGGGAGGCTTTCTCATTGTTTTGGTGGTTGCATCGTAGTTGAGCATGTCGTACGGGTCGATCCAGTCGTCCTCCGCTTGTCCCAGTGCAGACAGTGCCATGCTGCATACCAGGACAATGAGGTGCATCCTGACGGAGCGCTGCAACATTTTCCGGGCTCAGCCGCCACCTAGCAAACGATGCAAGCCGGCTAGCTCACTTCTCTCAGGAGCCCCGTGTCCATTAAAGCATAGTGTACACAAACTCAACACTCCCAGCAAAGCGACGATGACCATCCAGCTGCACAGAGGTATAGCGTTAAGCTGACTTACTGTACGGCATCAAAACAAAGCTGAGCTAAAGGTAGCTAACGTCGCTAGCCAGGGTAATGTCAGAGTTACGGCCGCGCAGAGTTACGTGTGGCAATGCTGGGTCAACAACCTGCTGCGCTCCACGGTGTTCAGGCCACGGAGAGTAAAGCTAACAGTCAACAGAGTTTCACTTCCAATTGTGCCTGCGGACAACATCAAACAAGTATGTCTGTTATTGACTGGGGGTGAACATCCTCTTCTTCTTGTTGGGTTTACGGCGGGTTTAAGTAGCTTTACCGCCACCTGGTGTCGAGTGAGGGTAGCAGCAGTTCCCTGTTCCAGTTAGAGCCAGGAGAGAGAGAGAGGGCGATAGGGAGACACTAAATCCTCTCCATTAAGCCAGTTTATTTTAAAACTCAAACAATACTCTATATTTTCAATATTTGATGCTGAGAAAATTAACAAAAAAAACACAGACAACTTCCTCAATAAATATTCAAAGGGGCCAGAGCAAATGTGAAATAAAAACAAAGTGTACATTAGCAGAGGAGCTGCTGTTAGAATTACACAAACACATGCACTGTATGCACACACACACACACACACACACACACACACACACACACACACACACACACAGAGAGAGAGAGAGAGAGAGAGAGAGAGAGAGAGAGAGAGAGAGAGAGAGAGAGAGAGAAGTAAAAAAATAAGTAAAAGAAAAAATAGCAAAAATTAGACTTGCAGTTTAAAAATGTACATAAATACAAATGAATGGGAACTGTACAAACACTGCTTTTATGAATGTATTTAAAGATATTTGTTCTGTATTTGAGTACAGTGAGAATGTCTAATATGTACAGAGATCAGTGCAAATGGTCAGCACAGGAGCACACAGGTGACTGACAGTCTTCATGATGCTTGTCTTCCACTGGACGCTCTTTTCTGCTCACAACAGCTCACAAATCCTGCTGCTGTGTTTCATCCAGCAGATATGATTGTTGCTTGCCATGTTTTCAAAGTGTTTTTTGACTTTAAATGTTATTTCGAAGCACCATTGAAACTCCAAAAAACGTTTTTGTGGTCAACGCCAATAAGCCTCCAGCTGTCCATCTCACTTTTCACAGTGAAATCATGTTGCCTTCATCCACTCTGATCCAAACGAGTGAAAGATTTTGATGTCAATTTTCCTTTATTACACAGCAGGGAAGATGGGAGAGAGTTGATGACATGTAACACACATCATGACCTTCATGAGTAATCTGAATGGTGTGAACTTTGACCCAAGAAATCATCTGCATGCAAAATGTCGTCTTCATCTGAGATTACCAGTGCAAGTTACACACCATGTGACAGGCATCCGTAACTTCTTATCTTCTTTTTAAGTCTGCGAAGCGACTGACCGTCCAGTCTTGCTGTCGTCAGAGGAATCTTTTTCTTTGCAAAGCTTTGACTGATGTCCGCAAAGGTTTTATTTTTGGTTTCGGGGAGGAATAAACAGAGATACACAGCTGCAAGCGTGCACACCGCCGCAAACACCAGGAAGACATAGGTGCTTAGAGCCTCCTGCACAAACACAAAAATCAGTTTGGTGAATTAGAGAAAAATACAGATGAATCGGACACTTAAAGAAGCTGATGCAAGCACTACTGAAAAAACCCTAACCTTCTTCAAGAAATACAGGCCTTTTTCCACAGCAATAATTGATTAAGGCTCTGTTCCATTTAGGTCTAACAGAGCTCGCTGCAGAGGCTCAGGCACAATTAAATGGAACAGAAGCTTAATTAATGTTATTAGTAACACCTCAATTTACCTGCTGTGCAAAAAGGTCTGTTGAAGCAAAAAGGCATTACAAAGCGGGGATGGCAATGAGCGCAGAATGACAGAAAGCAAATGAAAAGTTCTCACTTTATTCCTCTCTCTCTCTCTCTCTCTCTCTCTCTCTCACACACACACACACACACACACACACACACACACACACACACACACACACACAAACACACACCTGCAGGAAAGGGAACACGAGGCCCACTGTGAAGTTGGACAGCCATAAGACGGTACCCCCTATCATGAAGGCAGCAGGTCGGTAGGACTGATCAAACAGTTCACTGGTGAGAATGAAAACACC
Organism: Myripristis murdjan; assembly: GCF_902150065.1. Taxonomy (NCBI): domain Eukaryota; kingdom Metazoa; phylum Chordata; class Actinopteri; order Holocentriformes; family Holocentridae; genus Myripristis; species Myripristis murdjan. Next base: position 6,431,472 of record NC_043983.1, on the reverse strand, counting down.
CCCGGCTGGAAGAGAGGAAAGCATCACGTGTGTGAATACACAGTGCTGGAAAACCTGCATAGGTGCCCACACAGAGAGCTGGACCTACATGCTCACAAGTTGTGCAATCTGTACACAAAGAAGTGCAAAAGTCAGCTTACACTGACGTAATACACTCAGAATATTATATTCAAGATATTAGCTCATATCTCTTTATATTAGGGTTCAATTGGGTTCAGTTGGATTCAATTCACTGAAACCCATACTACTAAATTTCTGAAAGTTGGTAACTCATTAAACCCCAGTCAAACACATTCAAACAAAGTTACCACCAGCTATTCTATGGTGGGGGAAAACTCAGGCCTTTATGAAGACACAATTAAAAGAAAAAAAAAAAAGGCTGTTTATGTAGATATGATCACACCGGGATCACAGCTATATCAATATCACATCAGTGATATTGGCTGTGGATGACACTCAGTGGTCGACATCTGATAATTAATCCAAGGCCAAGTCTAACCTCAGTTTCTATCAGTCTTCATATCCAAATAATATCCCCTGGATATTCTCAAGGAAACATTACCTAACCCTAACCCTAACATCAGAAAATGGGATATGGTGTTTACATGCCATAGTAACCCTGTTAATCTCAGCACATCCTTAGAATGCAATTTCATAATCCAGCTCTATAATATTAACATTTTGTGAGGAGAGACAAAACTGAGAATCCACACCATTACCTGGACCAAGAGCAAATGAGGCAATTGAAGCCAATATACAGGCAAAACCTAGGTAGGGCATCCATGGTGCTCTGTCCTGTTGGGAAACAGCAGTGGAGCAGTGATTAGTCATCAGTAGGTCATAATACGACACTGTTTAAATTTCTGGTAAGTAACCCAGGTACAAAGGCCAATGAGTGCCGATGGAGGGCGGAAGCCTGGGCACCGTGTGGATAGCCCTTTTGCTTTCAATAGCAAATACTTTGCCCTTGTATGTGTGTGAGAGAGAGTGTATACAGCATGTGAGCGTGTGTATGCAAGAATATGTCTTCGATTGATGATAAAAAATGTTTTTTTTACCTGCAAATTGAGAAATGCAGTGAGAGCACTAAAGCCCACCGCCATTCCAGAGAAACCAAGTATGAGCAGGGGTCTGCGTCCCACACGCTCAATAAGAAGACCCTGCACGAGAAACATGGATAAGGACATGCAGCAGCTTATAGCACTGCTGTCAAAATCTCCTCTTCTCAGCTGTTATGTTAAAAAGGAAAATAAATCACCCTTTGACACTCTTACATTGTGAAAAACTCCTACATTTTGTGATTAGGTGTTGTAATGTACTTTTTAATGTACCCACCTCCTTCAGTTCACCTGGCCTTGTTTAAGTTAATGAATACCTACATTTCCCAGAATCCATTATCAAATGAAGTTGATAATTGGTTGATAATGGATCCATTATCAAATGAATTTGATAATGGATCAATTGAATTTGATATCAAATGAATTTGATAATGGGTGATAAATACACAAGCTATTGCTTCATTGCGTTCTGGTCTATTGAGATTTCTATCCATGGAAAAATATGTATCTATGCCTTTTCTGCAATCGCTTTCACCTCGTATGACTGCTGAGAGGTGAAAAATGTGGAAAATGGTGAATCTGTAGAGAAAACTTGATTTGGCACTGATGTTTTCAGTTGCTGAAAATGTGTGTATAAAAATACACAACCCAAAAAGGAACCAGGAATGCAATGTACAATAACTATTTTTAAAACAATTTTTAAGTCTTTAAAGGTGGATTTAGTTCGAAGAGATTGCATTTTCAGATCCCTCACTCAGTTGTGAAAGTCTTGGTGGGGCACATTAGAGTGCGGATCAGGCTGCATGTTTTTGTCCGAATCCGACCCGAGCCCGAGAGCATGGTAACCGACCCCGACCCAAACCTGACAGGCATTCTTTTTTTTCTGTCTGAACCCGATCTGAGGCCGAGATTTTGCTCGTCCTCCATTGGGTTACATTTACCTCCTGAAATAGCCCATGTGTTGCCTTCAGTGCCATCATGTAAACTCCAGTACTATACAGGAAGTTGCCCAGAACAGACAGTAGGTCCATCATTTTTCACTAACATAATGCTGATGTGACCGAATCCGAATATAATTTCAAAATTTTTGACCTGTCCAGACCCGATGGGTTCGGGTCGGGTATCCACACACTCTAGGTCACATAACACACAGTACAGTGTGTGTTTGCCTTGTCTTGTAACTGCAACCACTGATGCTGCAAATAGGAGTGTGTTCGTAGACAAATTGCCTGATTAAATGTGGTTTAAAATTCAGTTTCATACTCACCGAGACGACAGAAGAAATGATTTCAATGCCGCCTGTGCACAGAGCGATGTAGGGGACCACACTTGCTTCAATGCCAGCATCAAATAGGATCTCATTGGTGTAGAAAAACAGCTGTGAAGGGTGAACGAAAGAGAAACACACATCACAGAAATATTCCAGGACCGTGTGAAGAAGAATATTGACGTGCTGAGCATCTCACAGCGTTGAGGCCACAGAGCTGGTAGCAGGTCATGGTGACGATGACGGTGGTGACCTGCCAGCGGACGGCCGGGCTCCTCAGCAGCTCCAGGACGGAGACGACCTGCAGGTTGTTCTGGCTCTCAGCCCGCACCTCCTCAAGCTCCCGCGAGACATCCTCTCTCCCCAGGAACCTCCTGAGGGCTGGCACAAAGACAACTTGAATCTTCAAAGAATCAATAACCAAACATCAATCATCACAAAATGCCAGATTAATACCAGGAGCAGCTTACATGACATTCTACCTTTTGAACAACTACAATATAATTTCGTTTTATTCAATAATCAGATAGCAGATTTTGATACACAGGTATTTCTGCAGATGCACATGTGTTTACGAATGTATGCTTGTGTATCATTGTATATGTTATTATTGCTATTACATTTCTACCATTCAAACTCCACACAGAAAGGCCCGAGACATTAGAAAGGCGATAAACCTTTTTCAGCTGCAGCCTCATCCCTCCTCTCCATCAGCAGGTAGCGGGGCGACTCGGGGAGGAAGGGCAGCACGCTCAGCTGCAGCAGCGCAGGAAGTGCTATGAAGGCAAACAGGAAGTTCCACCTGGACTCCTGTGATCACAACACCACCAGAGACAGCAGGAAAAAATTTCAAAAAGTGAATCAAGTACTTCCTAAAAGAGCAACTTCCAAACAAGGCATTTGCTCCCCTCTGGTTCTTTGGAATACGCCTGGGTTCATTTATTTAATTTCCTTTCTCACCCGGACTCCGTTGTGCTACATTTTTCAGATTTTCGACAAACAAATGAGTTGGTCTCACCAATGATGTGCGCAAAGGCTTGAGATTAAAATAGAAAAATAAGCTCTTATATACCAGCTGACACAATTACTGCCTCAATCAGCTGACTGTCAAAGGGGAGTGTCTGCACAAAACAATTCATGAACACAATAATGGGTCTATTTCCACCCCCTTTCATCATATTGATGCATAATTCATCAAAATAAAAGGTGATGTCAAAATCATAACTTTGGCTCTAACATCCCGGCCCCTAGTTGTCATGGAATCACACATTATAAAAAATGTACATATACTGGAGCCAATACACATCTAACTTTTGACTTTGGCTCCAACCGTTGGTGTGCATTCTCATTTGTACAAAATGAAGACCACAGCATCAACACCATGCATATGTATCAAAACTACCCCCTCCCTCACAGCACTTACCTGGCCAAGTAGGTCAGGCAGTCCCAGCACCTGGCCAGTGAACACGCCCACATTTATCATGATTCCATGGAACTGACCAATGAAGCCTCTGCTGCTTTTTGGAGAAATCTCCCCCAAGTACATTGGAAGAGCGCTGAGTGCAATACCTTGGAGGAAAAATGTAAATGGGTGTAAACCAAAAGCTGTTGTGGTCAATAATACTTGTTCTTTGCAAACATAATGGCTACAGACGCCAAAAAGGCTTTGGTTTAGTAGAGGAGAACCTCACCGCTGTGAACCCCCATGATAAGACGGCCGATGATGAGCATCTCAAAAGAGCGTGCCCTCTCCCCCAAGGCCAGCAGCAGAGCAGCCATCAGCGCAAAGCTGCTATTCACGACCAAGCTGCCCCGCCTGCAGTGAGAGAGGAGCACAAAGGAGGGGGGGAACAGAGACAAAGAAACATTAACAAACAATCTGCAGTGTCTCCTTGCTGCCTTCCTGCTGTATTTTCGTGTTCTGTTCCTCTGAAATCCTGTTTTGAAAATGCAACTCTGGTGTTGTTTTTAGTGATCCATTTCATGTCACTGAATTCACTTCTTCCACTTACCTGCCGAGGATTTGGACAAGGAATTTGACCACAACTGCTCCAAGCAGTCCCCCAATAGCCAATATGGAGACGGTTACTGACCACAGTAAATCGGCCGTCTCATCTCCAATGGGCATCCCGTACCTCTCGAGCCACGTCTTGTTTGTGAAGTTCGCTATGAACTGCAGAAAAGGAGCACAGGACACTGGAAATCATTGCAGAAGTCAACTGTATTTATGTGATGTTTCGGTTCAGCTGGGTTTTTCCCATCTGCCTATGTTTACTTCATACATGCATAATGACCTGCTTTGAAATTCAATTCTGAAAAGTATCCAAAGTCTTATTATACACTGTATGTCAAATGTATCATATGAGAATGATATCTTATGATTGTTAATGATGATCATTTTCAGTCTAGTGAGCAAAGTGTGTAAAGCATGTTCAAGAGTGCATGGTTGGTTTGACTCACCTCAGCAGGAGCATTGACAACTGACAGATTATATCCATACAGAAAAGACGATCCCAGGGCGCCAAAGATGGCAGCAGACATTAGACACACTGTGACATGTTTCTGCTTAAAAAAAAAAAAAAACATGTCAAACTACCTGTGTTTGTTAAGTTTTTTTCTTTTTTCTTTGCAGTTATTTTAATTTGGGCAAGTTACCAAAGACTGAAAGACTTAAAAATTGAATATTCTCAGCTTTAGTTTTATGGGGGCATAATACTAAAGCTGAGAATATTCTTCTGTGAATATTTTACTCGGTGAGCCACTAACCTCTTTGTCATCACCTGCTGTCGGATCCCTGTCTGGCGTGTTAATTGAGCTGTTGTGATAAACTAAAACAAGCAGGAGGCAAATGAATCAAATGAATCACCAGTCACATTTTTATTGTAATTTTATTTAATTATTTAATCATTCATTCATCGGTAGGAGGCTAAACACAGGAGAAAACTAATGCTGCTGCTAAAATTTGTTTCTATTTGTCTTTGTTACTTAGTTAGAACATACTTATGTCTTATTTTTGCACATATTTTTATATTTATATAGTTCTAAATCTTGGGATTATTCATTTGTATTTTCCAAATATGTCCAAATATCTGAATAATATCTTAAATTAATTATTAATGGCATGTGTTTAAAATGTCCTTTTGGCTTTCATGGTTATAGTAAACAAAGAGAGAATTTTATTATTAAGTTTCCACCTTTTTTAGCATTAAGAACTCAAATTCAGTCTGCCTGTCTGCTTTTTAAAACTGTTAAAACTAGGACCTTGTGTTAATTTTAATAGTTTCACAGTTTGCATAATGTCACCTGTGTGTTCAGTCTGTTGCCTGGAACTGGTCTATTTGTATTTCTGCTTATTTCCAGAGAGATGAAATGAGCAAAAACATACCTCCTATGGAACTGCATCTGGTGTCAATCACAGCAGCTCTGCCCTCCGTTTCCATGATCACAGCACATCAGTGTTAACCACAACGGGGAAAAAAATCAAATCAGTCTGTCACACCAAACAGGCTTTTTTGATAAAACTAACAGGAAAGAAAGCTTTAATCCACCACTGCTTTGCCACACGTCTTCTGTTTTGGACAGGTGTAATCTGACCTGAGCTGAGCTTGTAAATGGCAGTAATTAGTGACCAAGTGTCACTTTGGACATGTAAAGCCTCAGTGCATACATGCCGCTCTGCAGTGGCCTGTAAATAATTAGCCTCAGATGACCAGCAGGGATGGAGCAACAGTGAGTGTCACTTATCAGACAAGGAAATGGCAGTCCCAGCCAGTTAGATTGGGACATTTACGGTTAGCAGGATGCATGAGTGTATGTTGGAGGAACTGGTTTCTCTGTCAGTGAATCCACTTTCCCATAACAGAAACACTGTGCCAACCAGCCAGATTAAAAAAAACAAGGCAGACAGGTATTTGGGCTCATTAATATAATTCACCCCTCAGTCTAAATATTCATATGATTAGGACAAACTGACACTGTGAGCCAATCATAAAACTATGACTAAGCAGATTTGCCCCCATGTGGTGACCTGTCTCACACTGATTACAGTCAGCAGGGATGTACTTGTGACTTCCAGGTAGGCTTGACAGGAAGCCTCATCGTCACATATTTATTATGTCTGTTCTTTTTACCAGACAAAGGTGTGGTGGCAGCTATGAGTTTAACTTCTTTCCTTTGGGAAACTGGGCCAGAAAGTCAGCCATATGTGCACAAAAGGTTAGAAATAATTGTGTAGTCCTGAAATAGTGACTGCACAATTAATTCAGCTGCACATGCATCATATTTTCATACTTACCTTGCAGAATATTACTCAGCATATGCATATGGCCTTGTTGATACATTGGCCTAACCCTAACCTCTTCCAGCATAAATCAGCTTTTAAAATGATCAAAAATTTAAATTTTGTAAAAAAAAAAAAATTAAAAAAAAATTAAAGGACCATACCAGCAATTTTGAATGTTTGGCTCACTCACTACCACATTTTACCATTTTTCAAATCATTTAGGGGTACTTGGATTTTTAAACATTTAATCAAAATCCCTGTTTTCAACTTTGAATTTTTGGTTTGAACACCCACCCCATACTGTTCTGCCTCTGTGACTAACAAAGTCATAAACCACAGAACTGATAAGTGGATGAGTGAAGCAAACATATCCCCAAGGACTATTTCCATCACCAAAACAACAGTGCCGCTAATGTGGAAGGACTTTATTACGGTGATGGAGTACTGGTGTGAAGAAAGTTTGAGGTCTCTGAAAGCTCATTTACATATCATAGTGAAATGAATGGAAACCAATGGCTGGAGAAAAGGGACAAAATATGACATCAGAGTTCTAAAACAACTGTATGCTTTGAGGAAAGATTAGTTAAAAGTATATGCATTTTGTCGATGTTAGGCTTAACATACAGAACAACTGATGTGAAAAATGTATACTTTCACACAGGAGACATGTAGGAACCCTCGATTAATGAACCACACAACTTATTTCAGTCAACATATTTATTGCTAAAGATGTGAAGTTCATATTTACAAGAATAGTAGAAAATTTCCTCGAGAACGCATACAGTTCCACCTAATAACTTTAATGTACTGTAGACACGGAACTTATTGTGTGAAACATAATTTCTTGCAGCAGCTCATGTTACTGACTGAAACCGCTGCAGTCAAGACTGGATTTAAAGGCAAATAATATATATCTCTTTTAAAAGACATACACAGAACATTTTAATATCCCAAGATGATACCTCACATTTGAGGGATCTTGGTCAAGGCTGCTAGAGAGAGGGTCTGAACAGAGTTCATTTTAGGCTCCGCCCACAGTCCAGGAGCCGAACCGGTGATCCTGGTTCACCGACCTTTACTACAGTCCCACCTGCAACACGACGGCAGGCAACAGTCAACAGTCACATGTCAAGAGGTCACAAGTCAGGCCTGCGGGAGCGACAGGTTCATATTTATTTTCCTTTGCGCCCTTTTCCGCTCTTCACCCCTCCTTTACCGCCTTTTGCCGGCCTGCCTTTGCCTCCCTTGCCTTTGCCTCCCTTGCCTTTGCCCCCAGGGGCGCGCTGCTCTTTCCTCTGCATTCCCCGCATGTCTTTCTTCATGCGGCTGTCCACCACTTTGAAGACTCCTTTGACGCCGGCGGGACGACGCACCTTCTTGCCGGCGCCCCTCTTGGCCACCACGTACGTCACTTCTCTCTTCTCTTTGCCCACGCCTGCTTTCTTGTAGATACTGGAGGAACAGGGGGTTAGGGGGGCAGAGTTAGATTTGAGATAAGAGCAAATGGCAGCATGGCAGTGGGTGTTGCACAGGTTTGCTGAGATTTATGCTTTTTCAAAAACTCACCTTCCAAGCTGAGTGCACAATTATTTCTGGTGGGTCTCTGCTCTAAGTTACCATTACAAACATGTGACTTTATATCAATTATGGGCCAATGTAAGTTGTGACAAAGACCTGTTGATCATATAACTCCTTGGTCATTGATTGGTCAATAAAACTTACTGAATACACCTTTAAAATAAAGAGATTACAGAATGTTCAATATGCCATATTTTAAGAAATAAAAATACTATATAATATATATATAACACCTACTAACATCAACTAGTGAAGTTAAATTTAACTTGGTGCCCTACATGAACAGATATGGCGATTTGTCTGCCTGCAGTAAAAACCTCCTGATGTGCTTCACTCAGGGTCAAATAGCAGATTTTCTCCTCACGTTTGAGTCCAGCCCTACACGTGAGGTGACGTACCTCTTCAGCTGAGCCATTTTCTCCCTCTCAGAAATGTCCACTGTGTTGACCACCGCCTCCGCTTTCTTCTTCGCCTGCTCCATCTTCTTCAGCATCTGAGGAAGTCACACAGGACGAGCGGCAATCAGCATCTGGTGAAACACCTTCTACATTCCCTGATTTCTATTTTCACCGACGTTTACTCAGATTACTGTGTGTGGTCATTTATGGTTTCCCCTCTCTCACCCTCCTCTTCTTCCTGGCCTTGGCCTCGGCCACCCGTTTGATGGGCCGGGCGTTGATCTCCTTCCATTTCTCCTTGTACTCCTCCACCATCTCCTTGGTAACGGGCACCGGCTTCTTCCGGTGTTTCCTCTCGTCTTCCACAAACCAATCAGGAATTTCCCACTCCTGCTCCGAGTTTGCAAACCTACAGTCGTACACAGGCCCATTATTTTTACTGAATGACGGGGATTTAGACCATAAGTTTGGGGTCAAAATGACTGAGATATAATCAGTCTCTGACATCACCTTCATGAAATTTACATGCCAAGAAAAAAAAAACGTATTAAACAACAAAAACATATATACACACATACATCTTCATAGAAATGTCACCGTTCCTCTTATCAGTGCTATTTCATGTACAGGCTAACGCATTGTGTGTTCATTTAAACTTGGTCACACACGTCTACAATGGATCGAGTTTACGGTTCATCATGAGGTAAACCAGAACTCATGATAACTGAGGAATTCGACAAATCTTATTAGAGAAATTATCAGTTAGATTCACACTTATATCTGCAGAAATGCTCTTGGCTAACTATGATACAGTTAAAAGAGAAGAGCTGGGCCACACACTGGACTGAGTCTCTCTGTCTCACACACACACCTGTGGAAGGAGCCGTCCACCAGGTCCCTGGCTCTCTTCTTGGACGTTGCGATCTGGCAGCCCAGCGCCAAACCTTCAGCGTCCAGGATCCTGGCTCGCTTACCTGGGAGAAAGAGCAAACAAACATCCGTTAAGTCCCACGCCGCCTGAAGCCCTCTCACAGGCTGCATGTAAATGGGTCAAGAACTGCGTCTGTCACTTGGTTTTGCGTCGGCCTTTGTGTCATGAAAGTGGGCTTGAATCTCCGTATATGAGAGCAATAAATTGAATGATTTACTTTCTTCAAGAGATTATTCTGATAGGAATTCATAAGGAATGACATTAATAAGAAGAAACAAAACTACAAATGACAATCAATAAACTCCGAATATCAAACCCGAGTGATGGCGCGTGCAGATCTGGTAAAAAGACACAATCTTTATTATGTCCACGTCTTAGTCTTTGACACATTAGCGTCTTTGGATTATTGCTGCTGTGAGGCAACAGTAAGGACCAGTACATTTACACTGTAAGCTAAATGCTCAAAGTGTAAATGTTTCTTTACTCACTGGTGCTTTCTATAGGAACAACTTTGAAGTCGTCGTCATCAGCCGCTCCTGAGAGCCCACCGGCCCCTCTGCCCTGCTTCATCCTGGCAATCTCCCTGGAACAACAACAAATGCCTTGTTTTTAAAACTGTGATTCTGCAAAGAGTGAAAATCACATTCTATGGAGTACAACAGGTGGTGACAACACCTGGCACCAAGGATCAACACACACAGCAAACACCATTTTCAGGGGAATACTTTCCTTTCAATCAGTAGATGTCAGGCTTCGAGGTGGTTTGGATATGGGGTTTAGTTACTCTTTAGGCTATTTTTTAAATTGATGATTAACCCAGTTCATTATAACAAACATGTTTCACTTCAAATTATATGTTTGCAGTTAATTAGCCTGCAAAAAAATGCAAAATAACGCCATTTAAGTGGGATCATTTAAATGCACAAATGAGTTTTTACTTCTCATCGTCGCTGCTGTCATCGTCTGAGTCGCTGTCACTCTCCTCCTCAGCTTCCTGTGAAGGTCCCGCCTCCACCTCCGCCTCCGCCTCCGCCTCCGCCTCCGCCTCCTCTTGCTGAACTGGTTCCTCTGCCTCCTCCTCCTCAGCCTTCCTCTTCTTGCCTTTTCCTTCAGAGATTTGACATTTTATTTACACCAATCCCATTATTTCTACTTCACATATAAACGACAAATACAGTCTCAGTAAACAAAGGTCAGTTTATTATGTTTTTTCTATTAATTTCATCTGGATTCCTTCTGAGGTGAGTGGTTTAGCTTAGTGTTTTTTTTTTTCACCTCATTGATAGATACAGCACCTATAAAATAATGGATATTTCATCAACATGTGCAAACACAGCTGAAATAGTGAAGATGGTTACCTGTTGTTTGCCTGCTCTGGAGCCACTCAGCCTGTCTGAGTTCGCTCTCTGCGTCTTCTTCCAGGCCGAGCTCAGAGAAGATGCCCTGTGCAGCAACCAGGGAGGAAGGCAGAGTCTCAGGTCAGAGTTCACACACACACACCGACTTCAAGAAATACTTAAGAGGAAGATCAGCAGCTTTGTCACACAAGTACAAGTGACGAACACTCATTTTATTACCCTGTTCCACACAACAACGAGGTGAGGGGGGAACTTAGCACTTATTTGTCTGGAGAATTACTGACAGGGGAAATATGCCTGAGCTCCTGCTTCTGTCAAGATGTGTTTTATGAAGGCAGTGCACGTGGACAAACCTTGCTGAACCACAGGTTTGTCTCTCGCTCTTTTTTCACATCCTTTTCTTCCAGTTCCACCAGCAAGCCACTTTCCTCTCCTTCGTCATCCTCCTCCTTCTCACTGAAGGTCACCCTGAAATGCACACACAAGTCAGTTAGAGCTAATGTAATAAATAATAGAATAAAAAATTAAAAGCTATCCAGTGGAGTTTGTGACCAGGTGCATGTCATGGACAAAATATTAAAAAATTATAATGATATTCAAAATGTTTATCAGGCCTCAAAAACAGTGTTTTTTGATAAGAAATTTTCAGTGGAAAGGAAACCAACAGTGTTTACGAGGTTACAGCTATATTAGGTACCATTATCAAAGCATGAGGTTTCTTGAGAATGTCTACAAGTGCATTTAGTGCACACTGAAGGGTAGCAGATGGTCAGAAGGAGCTTAGATGCCAACTGATGAGGCTGTGGTCATACCACTTCTTGACTGAAATAACAGATGGTAACAAGTGGTGACCCAACTTGGTCCGTGGGCTAAATATTATTCCAAAATAACTTTTTTTTTCTTCTTTTTTTGAAATCAGCAACAACACACAAATCACTCACCCATCAAAGGCACTGAAAACTGTGAAGTGCACCATGTACACATATCAACTAGACACATTTTTAGACACAAGATGTAGTTGGCCAATTCTCTGTTTGTTGGTGCTGCAGTCAATCCGAGCAACCCAACTGTTTTGAGTGCCCGATGTAGACGAAGCCCACTGACTCTTTGCCACCTAATGACACAGTCTCCACACTCACAGTTGGACTGCAACGCCTCTAGGGGCAGTAAAATAATACATTTTATGAGTTAGCAAGATCTAACATCCTTCTGTGCTTGACACAACAAGCCACTTTTGATTCTTGACATGCTCCTGCTGATTTTGGTATTGCATTATACACTGCCTGGCCAAAAAAAAAGACGCCACCTGGATTTAACTAAGCAAATAGGTAAGAGACTCCTATTGGATAATTACTGCATGGGCGATTATCTTTGTTGTTTAACCCCAACTGATGCAATGAGTAGCTTCTCATTTCTTAAACAAACATGTCGAAAGACACATCCTGTGGTCGTGGAAAAGATGTTGGTCTGTTTGAGAAGGGTCAAATCATTGGCATGCATCAAGCAGAGAAAACATCTAAGGAGATTGCAGAAACCACTAAAATTGGGTTAAGAAATGTCCAACGCATTATTAAAAACTGGAAGGATAGACCACATTTAGCCTGTTCCAGAGTGATGGGCACATCAGGGTAAGAAGAGAGGCAGATGAAGTGATGCACCCATCATGCCTAGTCCCTACTGTACAAGCCTGTGGGGGCAGTGCTCTGATCTGGGGCTGCTGCAGTTGGTCAGGTGGAGCTTCAGCAACATTATGTGCCCAAAGAATGAGGTCAGCTGACTACCTGAATATACTGATTGACCAGGTGATTCCATCAATGGATTTTTTCTTCCCTGATGGCACGGGCATCTTCCAAGATGACAATGCCAGGATTCATCGGGCTCAAATCATGAAAGAGTGGTTCAGGGAGCATGAGACATCATTTTCACACATGGATTGGCCACCACAGAGCCAGTAGTCCGACTCTCAATACAAGATCTTGGTGAAAAAATAATGCAACACTGGATGGAAATAAATCTTGTGACATTGCAGAAGCTTATCGAAACCGTAATCAAAGCTAAAGGCGGTCCAATGAAATATTAGTGTGTGACCTTTTTTTTTTTGGTGGCGACTTTCCTTGTTTCATCTTTGAGGTTTCAGCCTGAAACATGACACCACAGCCTGTGTTGCTGCATCACTACAAAATAAACACAATCCCTTACTTCTTCTTTTTTGCTGCCTTCTTCTCCAGTTCCTCCTGTCTCTGCTCCACCTCTTCCAGGTCTTCATCGTCCAAATCAGAGGCCAGGGACATTTTGTCGTCATCGTCCTCCTCCTCAGAGAAGTGGAAGTCCTCCTCTCCGTCTGCTAGGGCGTCTGCTCCCTGCATGTCGCCCTTGGATATTTCAGCAAGCGCCTGGGGGGGCAGGGGAAGGGTGGAGAAAGAACCACAGGTACGTTAAATTAACATCAGCACAAAGTCCAGCGGGCTGCGGACATGAACAGTCAAACTTGTTTTGGATGCGTGTGTGTGTGTCTGTGCGTCCCTCACCTTGGCTTTGTTGATGGTGCTGAGGGAGAACATGGCTGAGTCGGTGGTGTCGGCGATAGAGACGCCTGGCAGGTCCATCTTCAGCTCGACCCTCTCCCTCTGCTTCCTCCTCTCCTTCAGCAGCTTCCTCTTCTTCCTGAAGCACAGCCAAATGACGATAACACATACAAAAACTTACAAGCTTTTCAAACAATTATACTCTGATTTTATGTTTGTGTTTTGACTGACATGAGTCACATCACTGGAACAGCAGCAATGTCAGACTTTGCCACTAAAATGATCCTAATTGAGAAAAAAAAACACAACAGCTACGTGGCCGTAATCCAAACAAGCAAACAAACCTGAGGGGAAAAAAAGAAACTAATATCTTTGAAAAGGTCTGTCTGACCAGCTTGAAGCCGTACCGTTTGAGGTCGGCCACCTCTTCGGCTTTCAGCTGCGCCAGTTTCTTCTCCATCTCTGCCTCCTCGTCCTCCTCATCTTCCTCAACCGCCTGTTTCTTCTGGTCTGGCTCGTCCTCTGCATCGCTTGCTTCTTCGTCAGAGCTTAAGCTATGGAGAAAGCCAAGAGGATGTTTTGACATTTTAAATGCAGGGATGCATACTGGCAGAGGATGTATGAATAAATTCACTGGTGTCATCGACCAATTACAGTGTTTCATTTTTTGGTTTGTTTTTGCTGTGTTTTATTAATGGCTGTGCTCAAGAATTTACTTGATCTCCAGGTCGGGCTGCTTGGCCTCCGTCCTCAGTTTCTTGGCCAGGTATCTCCTCAGCTTGGTCCTCCAGTTCAACAGCAGGCTAATGTTGGATGAAGGGACACACACACACACATAAGCAAAATTCACTAAAGACACAATTAGATACTAAAAAGGACTATAATAGCCAGTTACAGGCAGCATACCTCTACCTATATCATAACAGAGCGACAGGGTTAGGGCTTACCGGAGCTCTTTGCGGCCCAGGACTTTGATGTCACGACAACACTCCTTAATCTCATCGCTGGTGGCTTGGTGTGACCCCAGGTCGGCGTTGTCGAAGGTGATCTGGATAAACAAGAGCAGCAGGGTCAGCCTAAGACAAGAAGGCTTCTCCTCTGCCTGTTTCCCGTCACTTCTCCACATTACCATTCAAATTAGACTGAGGAATTTTCCATGACATCTAAAGCACCACTGCAGACTGTTCCTCCTGCTGGCTTGTGATAATGATGGTTGAGGAATTCAGGTTTATGTCAATTCACAACAGATGAAATTTCATTGAGGAAAAAAGACCTGTGAGGCAAAGAACTAAAACTAAAAAACTGGAACTAAAAATGATTCATATAATGTGCATGAGTACAGCGGCTTTGGTATGAACAAATCATATTTGGTTCTCAAATTCTCCAAGTTCATCATATTTTAGCACCTACACTAATTCCGCTTCACTTTTTTACTGGAAAAATGGAAAAGATAATTTTGGTAATTACTGTGTCACAGACCGTGGCTGTTTTATATCCTCTATTGGCCCTCCATAATAATAACAATTTGGGCAATTACCAGGCATATACAATCCCAAAAGGAAATCTCACCTCGCTGGCTTTGCCCAGGAAGTCCACAGGGTTCTCCGCTTTAAGGAAGGCCGTCAGTGTGAAACTGTGGTAGAGTGTCAGATCACCGTCTGTGTATCCCTCCGCCTGGAGCAGAAAAAGACCCGTTGATCAGTAATGGATAGATTGGTGTGTTTTAACTGACCAAAGTATCAAATGTGGCCTGACTGTCACGTAGGTTAAAACAGAGTGAAAAGTCAGTCTCAAGAAAAGGGTTTCCCACAAGTCTGGCAGGCTGCTGAGCCAAAGCATCATGGGAAAATGAATTTTAAACATGGATGCTTGGGGCTGCTGCAGGTGCTGGAGCATCTGCGTATTTCCCAAACAATTCTGTGGAAAGGTCACTGAATGAAACACATCCTGAGCAAAATGTCAAAAAAAACTTTTCTTATTGTTTGTTTCTCAATAGCAACTGTATTTCCTGATCGCACCTAATTCAAACAACAGTAATATTTAGAGCGGTATCTGCTATTAAAACTGCTTATTATTTAGTTACCTCATTAAGTAGTTAACTCATCTATCTGCCTATCCATTTCATTTCAAACTCATTCTGAATTCACAGTATTTTACAAATATCACATCATGTGTATGATGCTACATGATGAGAAGTGGTTCTTTTATGTCGAGCCACACACACCTTGGGCTTCTTGACAGGAATCAGGTCTTTCACAGTCTTGGCCTGAACCTCCACCTCTTTGAAGGCATGCTTCGGGTCAAAGAACTTGCTGTCGATTTTGTCAGGGGCAACAAAACCTACATTTGGAAACAAAAAGAAGTTAAGTTAGGAGAGTTATAAAGACACGCAATCAGAAAAACACAAAAAGACATAAACTACTAATCACAGACTGCAGAATGCACTGACCCTGGCAGATGACGAAGATCTCGGCAGACTCGTTCCTGGAGGCCTGCGGCTTGGTGGCCTGCACCTTCTTGAAGAACTGCTGGAAGATCCAGAGCAGCGGCTGGTAGTCTTTGGAGCGGAAAACCTTGGTGACAAAAGTGCCGCCTTTGGCCAGGAACTCACAGGCCAGTTTGAGGGCCATGAGGGTCAGGTGAGCTGGAAGGGGGGCAGAGAGAGAGACAAGGAAACCGGCTCAACTCCAATCACTTCAGCTCAAATGTGAACATAACAGAAAAAACAGGGGATAATGGGAGGAAAAACCCTTAACTTAAAAATTCATGTTAACGTACAAAAACAGGATTGCATTAAATTTATATGAAATTACTATGTTGTTATAATAACTATATACAACAGTAATGTGTATATATAATGACTACTGCACTAAAGAGGAAATTCACTGACACTGAGTGTGTTTCTTAGGCTGTACTGGAAAAATATCCATAAGCAGCATCCAGTCAGTACTCCTAAAGCTGTGTCCTCTCTCAAACTCCCAGCCCTTGCTGCTGTGGCCTCTTACCCTGTGAGAAGGCATCGTGCTGCCAGTTGGCTCCCACATTAGGGGCTCCGTCGTTTAGGACAACGTCCACCTTCCATGTCTGCAGCTCCTTCCTGAGAGCCTGACGATGGGATGAAGAGAACCTCATCAGCCAAGCATGCTTTAGCTTGACCACATTTGAAATACCAAAAATCCCACATGGAAACCTTTAAGACTCATGTATTTCATATATGTTTCACTCAGTTTAACCCTCTGCTGCGTCATTTGGTTGTAATTCAGAATTTGACTGAAGTGACCCTTAAAACAAGCAGTTTGCACTCCATAAGTATTTGTGATGCTACTTTGTGGACAAAGGGATCAGCTAATAACCTCAAGGTACAAGTACATACCATCAAATCCCCATATTGTTGTAGGAGTAGCACATGTTGTCACATTTAGATGACAGTCTCTCTGTCAAGCATCAACATTAACACAACTCTCCAAAGAGAACCACTCTGACAATATTTCCACGTTTCAAACAATCATAACAGTAGGAGGCAGAACAGCGGGGTGAGTGTCTGTGTGTGCCGAGTGTCTGACCGTCTACAGCGCCAGCTCCGCCTCACCTGTCTGCACTTCTCAGTGGTGATGTCTTCCTGCAGGGTCACCACGTTGGGGATGGGCTTGATGGGCACCAGGTCAACACCTGCAGATGAGGAAACAGCGTCAGGACCCAGTCTGACAACACTTTTTGGACATGATCACAGAACTAAACTACTGGACTAAACTGAGATTTTAAAAACTAGCTTGGGATACATTTGGGTCCAACAATAAAAAATAATCGTGGCGCCACTGGACGGTTGGATTCAGGTTGGATTTAGA
The DNA here is from genome assembly GCF_902150065.1 of Myripristis murdjan. Lineage (NCBI taxonomy): Eukaryota > Metazoa > Chordata > Actinopteri > Holocentriformes > Holocentridae > Myripristis > Myripristis murdjan. Next base: position 6,414,230 of record NC_043983.1, on the reverse strand, counting down.
GATGGGACATTAGAGCTGACCATAAGGACAACGGGACATTCACACACATCAAAGCTTCTGAAAAACTGGACCCAGATGGTGCGTTTAAGCCATCATGACCAGGAGGTTATACTCACCGATTATAAGACTTGACACAGGCATGAACTTGGATGCCACCTGCAACCTGGAGGGAGATTTTGAAGGTGTAAATTAATAGACTCACGGTTTTCAATCCCATTTCTCCACACTTCCGACCATATTTGGATCAAATCTCAAATATCTGCCTACCCGCTACATATTCTACAAAGATTCATACAAAAACTCTCAGCCACACTATCAACTACTATTTTCTGCTCTGACTCTGTTACTTCAGTCTCAACTGAAAACAATCAGACTAATTCTGTTCAGTCTCACATTCAAACTAACAATAATACCTTTTTTTCTGTCAACAATTACAACTGAAATCACACAAACCAGGCCTTTTACACACAAGAGAACCTAATTTACCATCAATTCAGTCCATCAATGCAGACTAAACCATTAACTTACATATTTATTCCCTGTTTTTCATATGTTTGAGTTTAAACACTCTTAAATCACTGCTTGCAGTAAATGCACCCATTTCACTCATGCATAGTATGATAATATCATAATTTTGCAGGCACTGAGATACCCCACTTATGTCATTGAGAAAATCCCTGTGATTTTAGACTATCAGAGTGGGTAAATATGAGTGTCAAATACATAAATAAACACATAAGTAAGCAAGTAAGTATCTAAACACATTTTTTAAAAAAACACAGACTAGAATATTCTCATTTAAGTAACAAATGCCTCTGGTTTAGCTTATATTTGAAGAGGGAAGAGTTGCACTTTGCAGCACTGAGTTTGGTCTTAGCTCGGGGGTAAACGTGGTGTGAGTGAGACAGGTTAGCAGGCTGCTCACCATCCTCCCGGAGCGGCACACAGGTCCACCAGAGCTCTGGCCTTCTGCAGGAACGAGAACTTTCTGTTCAGCTGGATGAGCTTGAAGGAGGACCGAGAGCGGTACCCTGACAAAACACAGGACACGGTGTCAGCATGCTGCCTCGCCTGACGTTTCTAAACGGCGTGGCTAGCTGGACATGCTAACGCTAACCCCCCGCTGCTCTCCTCTCACTCCACATAACCTACCTGTTTCCTTGGCCAAGTGGTAGAACTTGTCTTTTCTGGTCTTCCCGACTTTGAGTTTCTTCCCCATGCCTGTAGCTGCGGCTTTCCGCCCGACTCCGCGACAGAAACAGTTGAATTTGTCAGGACCGGCGACACGCACAACTCTCACGAAAACAAAACACGTGCCGCTGTCTCGGCGCAGATGCTCTACGTCACGAGGCAAGTCTTCTTCTCTGCTGTTACGGCTGACATCCAAGGTGCTGCACGACTGCCCTCGTCTGGACGTGTCATCTTTCCTGGTCCACGATCCATCATGGCCTTGAATCCCATGAATTCAAAGAAGATTCCTCCTAAAATTTAAACAACTCGTCCTCTTCCCTCCGGCAAGTTCCTGTACTACAATATTAATTTAGCAATCTTTCTCTCTTCTCTGTTTCTTGCAATGCCCTCATCATTTCCTCTCTTTCTCATATTTCTTGCACATGACTAGACCGCAATCTGTTGTTTCTGGCACTTGCTATTCTTTATATTCTCTATATTCAACCATTTATATATTTAATACTGTGTTTTTAATATTGATATTGAACATGATGCATGCAGAACTCAACAGTGTGCAGCTACATGCTGTATTGGGCTTCCCCTTATCCAAGTGCTTGGTGTCCTCCTATTGGCTTGGCGCTTTGCTGCCACCGTGTGGTTAATTTCATGTATGATCATCTGCTGTTGTGGGCCTCTGTTCAGTTTAACAGTGCACAGACTGACTTCACTGCTGGGTGAGAGTAATCTACAAACTGTGTCTGCCCTTGTCATTTATTAATATCTGTATTGGGACGACAAAATATCAGGTGGATTAAACTAAAAGCTGTATTTCACCTGTTAAGAAGGGAATAAATGTGGATGACAGATCGGTGGTGGCAAATGGGGTTTATCTCAACATTTGGAAACATACATACAAGTTTTACATACATTTATATTTTAGGCGTGAAGCTGAACTCTTGCCAATCGCGGCATAGAGTGAGCCCAGCTGTAGAATAATCTGTAATTCCTGGATTACATGCAACAGTCACTTGAAGTGCCCTTGAAAGACAAAAAAAGTAACTGCCTAACTTCTCTAGCAGCCTGATGACTTTCCGACATCAATGGCACAAAGACAACAAAGCCATGTGTCTGTACAGCTCTGAAGAAAGGAATTTAATCCTTTAAATTCTGTTATTCTGTGAAAGCAGAGTGACATTCACTTTCACAACGTGTTTGAAGACTTTTCCTCATATAACGAGTGAACCAGCTCAAATGCTTGTCCTGGTTACAAACACTGATGTCACTCACTAACCCAAATGTAGATGATGAATATACAATCCAAGGAGAAAGGCAGGTGGTGATGAAGTTTGGCAGCTTGTAGTCAAATTAAAAGCTTAGAAAAATGGAAATGTTGACCCAAAATTAAATAGTCTCAACTGCATAGACCAGGGGAGCCAACTGTGTGTTATGGAGAGCCAGCAGGCTGCAGGTTTTCATTCCAACCCAAAACTCCACCAGGTGAATGCAAAATGAAATGTCACACTGTTGTATGGAAAAGTTAGACAGCTTATACCTGACACAGCACTTTCAAAACTAACAGGAAGCCATAGCAATATTTTTTTGTAAATAAAAAAGTGCCCCCGTTTTGTGCAAAGACACTGAACCTAAGCCCTTGAATCCAATCAGCGCTCTTCAATTTTTAAAAATAGCTTCTGCAGTGTAAAGCAAGGCCACGCTCCTGTATCTCAGTCTGCATCACTGCCAGCAGATTGAATTTATTGCAAATCCCAATATAGCTGAAAATCTCTAAATCTTTGGGACGCTGGGTGCTTTCAGCATGACCCGGATGGCACTGCCAGGGCTGGAGCCCGTGTGGCACAGAGCCCAGCCGTCCTGCAGGGCCGTGCCACCGCAGCCCCCCTGCAGCTCATAAGTCTTCTTCATCCTTCACATCCGTCAAACTATAACAAATACAATACAAACTGCGTCAGGAATACCATGCATGCACATATTTGCTTGATATGATAGCTTTAAATAATATTGACAATAAAAACTATCAATAGAAAAAATATGAGTAGACTGAAGGGCAAAAGCCCAAATACACAATTTCCAGCATTGCATGGATCTACTTCACTGCTGAGGAGGACATGGGAATGAATCAAATGAAGTCAAGATAAGATTAATTACAAAAAGTGTTTTTAATAAATCCAACTTTGCATTGTCCAAGACAATGCCTTTTTGAGTTTATCCAATGGTTTTTGAGACGGTTTAATAAGTAAAAAGGGCATTTCCTCAACCTGCAGACGAGCATGGAATCCTTCATCTGAAGTTAAACCATGGAAATCAGCAAAATGTGAGTTGTAATGTTTTTTAATGTTTATGTTTTAATTTGAAATGTGCAAAAAAAAAACAAAAAAACAAAGGGTAGCCTGGATCCCAGGTGGGTGGGGGGTGAGGTGGTGGGATTAGAGGGAGGGAGGGCACCTCTGGGTGGAGGGATGGGGGGTGGCAGGGGTGACTTATGGTGGGGATGGTTATGGTTTTGTTTTCTATTTTTGGTTCATGTGATTGTTACTCTTTTCTTTTCCTCTCTTTTCTTTGTCTGTTGTTGCCCCTCATATGATGTGAGCTTTTGTTGATGAATTGTTCATTTTGGCATCAATCAAAATTTGATTGCTCAAGAAAAAAAAAAGAAGAAGAAAAAATTAAATGCAGAGGGCAAGCCCAGTGTGGAGCTGGCAGTGTTGCACAACATGCCTGCATTATGAAACTACACAAGGCCGCTGTTCTCTCTCTGTTTTGGATATGCAGACGCTGTGAACAAAAGAGAAAAGAGATTGAAAAGCTTATTATTTTAAATGAATCCTATGACTGACGTGTTTATCTTGTCATGCATTCCTGGACTGAAGCGCCGTGTCAAATGTGACACTGATGGAGTCGCCGCACTGGAACTGGACATAGTTTCAAGACATGTGCACACCTGAGCCGCCTCGTCATCCAGCAGCAGAGCACCTCACGCGCACACACACACACACACACACACACACACACACACATCTGCACCCACAGGCACAAAGCTCACGTGTGAAATAATATCTGAGGAAGACATTACAGAGCTGTATTGCTGAAGCGGGAATTCTCTTTATGAGCAAATTTGAATGTACAATTACTGTGTTTTATTTTTCATAAGCAGACACACACACACCATTCAAGCGTAAAAACCAGCAGTTTAAGTCATTTAAGTCATATAGTCGTTCCCCTTCTCAGATCTACACTCGTTGCTGTATGCTTGTGGTGACAAAGTGTACACAGAGCAGTGTGGAAATGACAAAGTTTTAACGAACGCCTGAGATAAATATCACTGATTGATTTATTAAATCAATTAATAGTGACAGTCTCTGCCACCCAGGACCAGGCATCAGGGCCTGCAACATGAAATTATAATCAAACATCATAAGTAGACATCTATTTTATACATACATATTCTATTCTCTACATATTTTGCAAATATATTTCATTATACATATAGTCTACACAAAGATTCAAAGGTAAACGGTCTATAGATATTCTATAGATCTATGTTAGTATATTGTATTTTTCATTACTTTTATGAGAGACACAAAGACTTAAAGTTTTTTTCTTTTCTCCTGTAATGTTTGTATTGATCTACAGTATTTATTTTGTTACTTTTTTGTTATTTTGTTTTATTTTTTTAAAAACATGAACAAGTTACAAACATGACTCAAAGACAATCACATGAAGAAGTGGTGGTCACACTATTTTGTTTTATGACGCTGTCTGCTGGATTTTCATAATCTGACCAAATGACCAGATTACTCTCCCCCAGGTGCTCTCTGTCATTCAAACAGTCGTGTTTTAAGAATTCAGCGGTCAGCATTAAAAAAGTGTGACCACCACTTCCTTTTGTGATTGCCTTCGAGTCATGTTACTAAACCTCCATGTCACTGCAAGTTCATTTGTGGTGCCTTTGAGCACTTTTGGGGAAATAAGCTCAGCAGAAATTTCCCATGCAGAGATGAAAATGCAGAAAAGTGAGGCTAGAATAAAGCCCATGCAGGAAGTGCATCAGATGCTTTTACAACGCTGCTGTAAAGTTTTACAGTTGACGGCATTTGCATTTGACCTTGTAAAGTCCTCGGCCTTGCCTGGGTTTGTTCACGAGGCTTGCCTGGGACCAAACACACTTAACTCTTCCTGATCTGCTGATTTCTGCTGCTCGGGACTTTGTCTCTGCATGTGTTTTTTTTGTGTGTGTGGCAGATCTGAACACAGCTGAAGGGCATTTCAGTGTGGATATAAATAGATGTTGTACAATAAAAGGGATGAAATTACAGGAATTCCTTAATCAATAATGTCTTTCTTCATGCCCGAAGTTGTCCACTTGCCATTAAAAAGGCTGAAACTTCCATAAACTACAATTATAGGCAAATGTTAAAGCCAACTGCAAAGTAAAAAGAAAGAACAAGAAGTGAAAGACGCAATCCAAGATTTAATTCTCCCTTTAAAAAAAAAATTATTATGAATTCAGCAATTTATTTCCTTTTATTTTAAAAACTGTATTAGCAAACTGATGTGTAGGTTCAGCTAATTATTTTCTCATTTTGAAATCTATATTTAATCCATCACTTTATTGATTTTTTAATTGAGTTTTTTTTTTTTTTTTTCATTCATAGTCAATCAGTTCCTCTTATCATTCAATTAAATATCATTTAATGAATTGCTCCATAATGATTAAGAAAATGGTCTGGGTCCGAGGCAAATTCAAAGGCATATGGAAATGTAAAAGGCAAATAGGAAACGAAATGCACGATTTAATTTGCTCACAAAACAGTGAAAAACGTTTTATGAATCCAGCTAACAAACTGCATTATCAAACTGATTTACTACTACATTAATGTATTTTACCATCTATTTTTTTAATTGATTCATTTGTTGGTTTGTTTATTTACTTGATAATTCGTACGTCTTTTTTCAGTCCATCCGTTTATTGATGGAGTGATGGATTGATTGATTGATTTCCAAAGTGCTTTATTAATACCTCCTGATGTTGTCAAATCAAGCAGCACAGGCGTTTACTTGTACATTTCAACACATATCTCTTGTGACGGGTCACTCTAGCAACCGCCTGCCTCATTGCTGATAATATTCAAAAATAAATAAACTCCTGCAACATCAATAAAGGTGTAAATATAGGGTCGCGGACCAGCCCATGCGGTTCATGTGACTGTAAAAGGCAGTAAATGGTTGTTTGGACCGTCACGTGGATGTGTTTACGTCTGGAACCACTTCCGGAATAAGATGAGTGACTGATTTCTTGTCCAATCAGAGGCGGAGTGTTTGCGCGAGGGGGCGCGTGCAAGTGGCGGAAGTTTGCGCTCTCACATGAAGAAGCTAGCGAGCGGATTAATGTTGACACTCTGTCGCACTGATCCGCCGTCCAAACGGAATGAAGCGCTGCCACATCCTCGGCGCTGTGTATTTCCCGCTGCACACGCAGTGAAACACGGTGATGTCAGTGGCCGCGGCTGAATTCCCAGACGAGACAAAAGTTGTGACAGTTTTAAAGGTAAGAATCCGCGGCGAGGCAGCTAACAGTTGTGCTAGCCGTTGGTTAGCCTAGCATGGTGCTAAGTCGGGTACAGGACGCTCCGTTTCCGCAGCTGCCCACCTCAGGCTCTCCCTTTATATATTTATATATATATATGTCGGCTTTGACAGGCTCCCAACTGATTTTCCAAATGATAACCTTTTAATCATATCTTAAACCTCTTCATGCTGGCACTGTCTGTTCGATTTGTTGAGTCGGGGCTGTTTCCCACGTAACCTAGTTAGGTAGTTAGCTACGTTTTGCGTGATTCAATTAGATTTTCTGATTTACGACTCAGACGTGGAGCTCTTGTTTTGTCTTTTCCTGTAAGTCATAAGCTTTAACAACCCACAACAGCCGGCTGACGTCGGCCTTTGGTCGTACGGAGGTGTGACTGGCGGTAGGTAGAGACGTTGTCATGGGATAAGTTACTCAGCATCTTTGCAGCTGTCGCCAGTCATGCTGCTTTCACTTCCCATTTTGTGCAGATGATGTTTCTATTGTAAAGCAGTGAATTTCCACCATTGCAGCATCATGGTTAGGGCTTGGTTAATTACGATTACCCATCTATAATATAGACTTTGGTTCAGGGCAGGGACAACATGCTTATCTCACCTCCCGATTCAATGCTATCACGATACTTGATAGTATTGTGATTTTTAATTATTGCTGTTCTTCAAGTATTGCTATTTGATGTTGAAATTTCTTGCGATTTTTGTTTTTTGAATCATCCTCTGGTTTGTGGATGTAAAGTTTCATGTGGCTCTGGTTATCTGAATGGTCATGACAGGTGTATGCATTTATCTCTAGTTTAAAAAATGGTCTGACTCCAATGAAATGGCTGATGTGGGGCCTAACATCATCACACATGAATCAAATGTGGCTCATTGAATCCACAAGAGTCTCAGCTTTCCAGTCAAAGCCAACTGATGCAACTCCATGACTGTCCAGTATGTACAAATACACCATTTTACAGCAGGCCAAAACAACACATTTGGACTGCAGGGTTTGTGGCCCAAACTGCATGGCATTAGCATGAGGTGGGCATGTCTGCAAAGGGGAGAGCCGTGGCTGCCCAGAGAACCCATTTTCATTCAGAGAGCTGGATGTCAGAGGTCAAGGGACCCCTTTGAAAAAGGCCATGCCAGATTTCCCCCTGCAAAATGTAGCCTAACTTTGGACTGATTTTAACCACCATCCTGCCAGCTTAGCATGACATGCATACCAACAGATTCCTTAGGTCGTCTAGTTTCATATGATACTAATATCTTTACTTTAATTCAGTAATTTAAAAAAATCTAATTAAAAAATCGTAAAAAAAAAATCATGATACTGAAGTGAATCAGTTTTTCCCCCACCCCTAATGGTTCATGATGGTATGCAGTTCCTTCCTGAGTGCATCCTCAGCTGACAAAATTACACTAGCATTAAACCTGGGCAGGGCATAAGCTGATGATCACTGTCTTTCCAAACCCTCCTCTGGTAACTCAAAGGCTGCTTCCAAACACTTGAAACAAACAGACATGCACAAGAAAGTAGCACGCTCCACCAGTGATAGCAGCACGCACTTCAGAGCTATTTTTTGATCTGACTGAGAAATTAGGTTACACCCTTGCATAGCCACATGCTATATTAGAGGTGGTCAGGCTCTCAAGGCTTGTGTTGTGGGATAAGGCCGCATCAGTGGGACAGGAGGGATGGAAGGTTACGTAACCAGCCGAGCGCTCTCTTTTTAGGCAGATGTGAGGCATTGCTGTGATGTCAGTGAGAGATAGGGAGAGGGTACAGAAGGCTACAGCACTGCTGTGAACTTGCATATTTGATGTGAAACCCTCTGCAGGGTTGCTAGTGTGGCCTATAAAATGATAGGCAGTAAACCAAAGTAAATGGCAAGTAAAACTCAACTCGGGGGCTCCTTTCTGTGCTAAAATATTTTGGCTGGTGAGGAAGTGATTAACTGTTTGTATCCACACCCATTAGTCAGTTAAAAAAGAGTCATGTCATGGGTGAAACTTGCACACGTGTGACGCACTATGTCTAGCTGAAGATATACCAGAAATAAATGCTAGCCAGCAGCCAGTACTGGCAAACTTTGTGGGTCTTACAGATGTGTATCAAACATTTGAATGAAATGCCCAGTTGGTGATTTTAAGAATCCATCAGCCATTGTAACAAAAGGGTCCCCCATAACTTATATTTGGGCTTGTATTTTCTGCTTTGCACTTGTTTTAAACAAGAGATGAGATGGACATTAGAATGCAAAGCAGGTGAGCACTTCAACAATCACAGCATGTCTATCAAGGTAAAACAGATCCTGTAAGGCATGGCGAAACGCCTAATTCACCCGAGCTACCACTGTAGTAAAATGTTCTACAGACACTGCACATCAATATTAGCAGCCCAAGTTCAACAGAAGCAATGTCATCACATCACCTGACTTTGTTTTCCTGATTTGCGTCTTTGCTCTCTGAATAACACTGTCTCCATCTGTTTAAGCAAGGCTGCGGATTGTATTGCCGTATTACATAATAGGAATATTAGCTTAATAAGTTTTGGCTGGGTCTCTTAGCTTTGTGTCGTTGTGCATTTCAGAAGAATGGCATCTTTTAACCCTTTAAAGATGGATTTGATTTGGGAGCCTTTTTCACTGTCTACCAACACACACAACATAACCAGCTCATTTCAGCGTCAAAACACAGCTCAGTTGACAGTGTGGCTTAGTGGTCTAACAGCAGCCTATAGGTCATCTCCTTTCACGATCACATGCTCCCCTTATATCTGAAGGCCTTTGTGTGCCTGCACCCCTTATGCCTGCAGCCCATTTCTGTGTGTACAAGCCTGTTGGCTGGCTAAGAGACCGAACACACACTGTGAACATGCAGCCTTGACTCATGTAGCAGCCAGATAGGCCTCATGATGGGCCTAGGCAATAGACTGGTGAAAATGATGACTGAAAGAATGACCTCACTCACTCTTTTTCTTTTTCTTTTCCCCTAGGAGTGTGCATTCCACTCCTTTCTTCACTTTTTTGAGAAAGTACAAAGAGTGAGTGAAACAGAATCCAAGAGAGAATGTGCTGGTGCCCAGTCCAAGATGCATATATCTAGTAGTCTAGTAAAGTAGTCTGCACAACCTATCAAACAGGGCCTGGAGACACTGAAAAGAAAAAAAGATACTGCCTGAAACACCCTCTGAGTGTTACTCGTGGTCTATTTATGGCCCGGTCTTCCCTCATCACTACATCTGTGAGGCACTTGTGCAGTATTTGAGAGTTTAAATTTGAGGGAAATTTATGTTTTCAGTTATCCTTGTATCCTTGTAAAGACTTTTTTGGTGCATATTTAGTTTTACTTCATTTATATACTCATGTATGCGTTGACATAGACTGTGTTTTGTGTCAAATCTGTGTCTCTCGTAGGTGTGACAGCACCAGGTGGTGTACGGGGGTCTCTTTGCAGGCCGGTGTGTGCAGTTGTGTGTGTATGCGAGTGCGTGTGTATGTGCGTGAGCCTCGCAACGTGATGCCAAGATGCTCCTGTCCCTGGGCATGCTGATGCTGTCGGCCACGCAGATCTACACCATCTTCACCGTGCAGCTCTTTGCCTTCCTCAACCTGCTGCCTGTTGAGGCTGACATCACTGCTGTGAGTTGTTCTTACACATATACACAGAGTCTATGCAACCATAGGAATAAAACAACAAAATTAATTATATATATTTATATACATATAGGCATGCATATATTCATTTAAAAATAATGACACCTCTTAACTTTGTCTGTATTTTGTGATGATGTAGTTTGAATTCAAAATGGATTAAATTGGAATTTTTTGTCAACAAGCCACACAAACTACTGCTCATTTTTGTGAAAACATGTTTTATATATATTTTTTGTAAATCTATCAAAGTAAAATACATAAATATCTAATTTAAAAAAGTATTTTACTCCCTGATTCAGTAAGTTTTGATTCTGGTATTTTCTGTGTCATATGCTGAGACATTAATCAGTTGAGTGACTGTATAAGGGAACAAATTAAGTTTTTATCACTTGTGTTTCTATTAGTTTCTGTTGCCATGACAACAGAATTTGCTGACTGTCTACATTAAGTTCCTAGCCATCAGCCAGTCACCTTTGTGTAAAAAAAACTCATGAAAATTTCCCCCTCTTTCAGTACTCATTTGACAACAAAACAGGGAACTTTGATGACCTGCCTGCACGCTTCGGCTATCGGCTGCCCAGTGATGGACTGAAGGTGAGTGTGCAAGGATCAGAGGTCATTCACAGGCCGGCTGACATAAAGACATAGATTAGTACTATCTGGCTTTTACTACAAGCCCCTACAAATCATTACTAAGGTTTTATGGTATCTGCTTGGATTGTTTACAGACACGAGTCAACTTTCCGACTGCACTGAGTTAAGAATAACCATGAAAACCTTTGAGAGAGCAAGCAGGTGTGGCTGCACTTTGCTTTTTAAGGGAGTAATTATTAAGTAAAGAATAAGAAAAAAAAATAAAAGTTATCAAAAAAATTCAAAGTCTAAAGTTTTATTTCACCTTTGAAGAAGTTGAACCACAGTAAAGCTACATGCAAGAGTGGAGCATGATAAACTGAAGTTGCTTACAAACATTAGTCCCAACAGCTTTGTTCAAATTATTACATCTGCACCGTCATACAATAAATATAGACCAGGGCTACTCAGTTACACATTCAACTGGAAATGTGGATGGGCCAGGCGTTTTCAGCGGCCTATTGAAAGTCTTGGTTTATCTTTTGGTAATGCCAAATTTTAAATCCGTAAGCCTTATGGATTTTAGACCATGCCTGCAGTTCTTTAACCATGTCGGCTACACAATAACATTGCCATGAACAAATATTTTTTATAAAGTAATACTCCAGTTAAAATAGAAAATAGCTATGAAAATAGCCTATTTAATTCCAGCTCGCTGGGCCACGTGGAAGTTGCTCCTTGGCTGGATGTGGCCTGCAAGTAGCCATTTCAATATGCCTGATATAGACTCAAGTTATTGCAAATTATACCACCAATTACAGTGTTAGCAGACATTTTATTGAGCTTGGAACAAAGTGCAAGGACTGAAATTGAAACTGTGATAAAATAGTCTGCTCATGATTGCAGACCTAATAACCCTGTCAGTGTGTCACTGGAGGAAGTACAAGAGCAAAACTTTCTATTGTATGTAATGTTCATCACTGCTACATTTCACTCAGATACAGTCTGGATGTAAATCAGTTTAGATTCTCCGCACTTTTGCCTCACTGCAAGGTCAGAGGAGTTTAATTGAGAAAATTGAGAAAAAACAATGAAAGTAAAGAAATAAATAAGGATGAATAAATGCAATTCCTATTCTTTATTCTTATCCTCTTTCAGAATGAAATAGTCAGTAGTTGCAGCAGTTAACTATGCAAAAAAGACAACCATAATAAACTACTTAAAGCACAACCTGATGTTTAATTCGGTTGCTATTGCAGAATGGAGCTTAAAACCAGTGAGTACTATAGTGAAACTGCTGCTCTGTGCTGGGTTATCTGACCACTGAGGCTTTGTAATAAGTCCCAGTGTTGTGATGTTTCTGTGCCTCACCCCATGGGTGACCCACACAGCTTCCAAACAGTAGGGATGATTCATGTCTGCCATCTAAGCTGGCCATTGTGGCGCTCTCCCAAGTCAAGAGCCCGCTTGTTGTTCTATGAAGGCTTTTGGCACGCACTAGCTAGCTGCTAGCAAAATACTTGGGGATACTGTGTGTTTGTGTATGTGTGCATTTGTGTGTGTGTTGGGGCAAGTCCTTTTGGATAGTCATATTAGCCTATTGGTTTATTTGAACGTAAAAAACATGGTACATGCCACATTTATCATCAAATTAGTTGTGATACCTTGGAATAATTACTGTTAACAGGCATTTTGATATATAGATATATGGATATATATTTATATCTATATATAGATAGTATGCATACAACATACAGTATATATATTATGTAACCATACCACTTGATCTTAACAATCATCCTGAGAAATCTGAATACAAGTGGACAGCTGTCAGTCCGTCCATACACACCTGGCATCAACATGCATCTCCAAATGCGTCTCGCCTGCCCACTTGTGTTAGGATCTCACTTTCCCGCTCTGCAAATAAACATGTAACATTAGGGAGAGGGTGAGAGAGAGGAGAGAGAGGGAGAGGAGAGGAGAGGTAGAGGGCGAGACAGACAGGGAGAGAGACAGAGAGATTTCACCTATACTTAGAGGTGTCAGCTTATGTTGAGATTTCTCAGGAGGGATGTTAATACCAGGTGCAACAGCCTCTAAAATATAAAAAAAACAGTTTCAGTTCCATTCAGCTGTAACAGAGCCAGGGTCCTGCTTTGTTCGTACTGATTCACTGTAAAGGCACTGCTATACTTAAATGCAACAGAACCTTAATTAATCATTGGTAACACCTGTGTTTACCTGCTATGTCAGAATGGCTGCTGTGGCAGCTTTTTTTGTGTATTTATTTTACTGATTTATTGATTTATTGATTGATTTTTTTTTTCTGTTGGCCTTCAACTTGTTCCACCTTCTGCTATTGCCAGAAGCTCTGAAGACTTAAGATCCATTATTTGCTGGAAGAACTGCACCCACCTTCTGTTTTGCGCCATAAAGCAGTCTGTTTTGTGCTGTAAAGTAATACAAGCGGTGGACTGATTTTAGGGGCACAGCCCGTGTTTTCTTTCAAAGCTTTTTTTTTTTTTTTTTATTTCCATTGGAGATTCTGTTTTATGAAGCTGTTGCTACACCCTATCATTCACGATTTTAGGCTTTTTATCTTGCCATCATCCATTCTCCAGTTCACTTTGCACCAGATTGTAGGGTAATACCCCTGTCTCTCAGCTCAGCTGAAAGAGGTTTATTATTGAGGATTTTGAAAGGTTACCAGTGCTTATGAGGGACATGCTGCCACGCTGGAAAAGTGACAAAAGATCATCACCTCTTCCTCACTGAGAAAACAAAATGGTGGTTTGTAGCAACAGATAATGCAATAAATAATATAATATAATAGTATATAAAAATTATTAACTCTAACTCCAGAGAATAAAGATAATGTCTGAAAGAAGACAAACATTTTAAGAAAGGAGACAAACATTGTAAAGTTTAAATGAAGTTGCGCAAAGGAGGTGGAAGAAGTTGAGCGCCAAAATGTCAATGTAATCCTCCTTAATAATGTAATAACCTCACATTATTACACACATTGTTATTATTACTTCATAAGGGGTGTAAAATATTTTTGCATGATACTGTAATATTGGCTAAAAATAATAAATAAATATACTTGAGTATGTCTTTATTCTAATTCTAATATATGATCACATTGTTAGTCAGTACTATTTTATCATCAATTACAACATGTCACACACTTATGAAGGGGTTATCACTGGTCAGTAAAACAATGAGCACATGTGATTTAAGGTGACATTTGATAGTATTTTTTTTTTAGTTTAAATTATCTGGCCATTATAAGGTCATTTTGTTTTCACCCCCAATAGACTGTGTGTCCCACGTAAACACAGACAGCCCTGCTGCATTTGTTGTGTGACTGGCCTGTATTATAACCTAACAGGTTGAACCAGTTGGCAGGGGTGTAGCAGAGACCAGAGGGTCACTGTGTCTTTCAGACACTAAAGCCACAATAAGGGTGCGTTTATACCATGCATGGTTGGAATTACAGTGCATTGACATTGTGGAGCACTCCCTGTTTTAGTTTAGCTCATTAATCTCATAGTACTTTGCTTATAACAGAACTTTTTCACAGCAGCCATTTTAAAATGATATACCAGGGTAAACAGAGGTGTTGGGAATGACATTACTTAGGATTCTGTTCCATAGACCCAAATGTAACAGAACCTTAATTAATGTCTTTAATAATACCTGTGTCTGCCCTGCTATTTCATGTCAAAATGGCTACGGTGAAAAAGGTTTATCTGGCAGCGTGAACAACAGATATTGTGCCATGGTACGTTATCCCAACAGCATCAGTATGCTGTTGGGATAAGGACATAACGCACAGAGCAAAGTGGACAGTGCGAGGCACATGACCGACAGAAGACCCTGCTAAAATGAATACATGTGTTCGCAGAGCACTGCCGTGTAGGTCCATTATGGAAACAGAACTCATTAGAGAGGCTTATCAGTCACAATCTCTAAATGATATAGGATCCAGTCTGCAAGGATCATTTCATCACACTAAGAATTGCAATATGTAACCTGCTATATTTTATTTTGTGCTATCACTTGTGTTTTGGCATCACATCTGTCAAATGGTGGATGTCTCGTTTTGGAATGAAACTGCACGCACACATTTAGCATTCAATCACCTTCAGGCAGCAGGGTGTCAGTGACGGCGCTGCTTCTGCTGCTGCCACCTGCTGTGTTGAACAAAATGTCCCTGTGTGTGTGTGTGTGTGTGTGTGTGTGTGTTGTGTTCCCCTTCTTGTGATAGACAGTTTCAGTTCAAACAGAGTCGGAGTAGGTCACTTTTGCTAAGTGGGGTTTCCTTATTCTCACTTATTTTATGAGTTAGTTCAGGATTAGGTAATGCATATATTCAATGGAAGTATAGTCAGTCAAATGTGTGTGCATGTGTGTGCGTGCACGTGTGTGTTTGTGTCTGTGTTGCTATGGGTTCATACTAAAGTGTGGTTTGTTGTTAGACTGTTAGTAATGCATTACCTCAGTCCTGGCGAAGAGCGGGGGTCATGACACACAGTCTTGTTGCTCTGTGTGTGCATCTGAGTCTTTGTGTGTGTGTGTGTGTGTGTGTGTGTGTGTGTGTGTGTGTGTCTTATGTAAGACTTACAGTTATGAAAGCCGAGCAATGGCTTATTCTCTCTGTCCCACATGCTCTCTCTCATATTCTCATCTAATCTCCTATTCCCTTTTTCCATCTTTGCATCTCCTGCTACTCTCTCTGTCTCCTTTTCTCCATCCCTGCCTCCTTTTTTTGCCCTTCCCTTTGTATCCATCTGGCTCCCAGCCCAGGCATTTTTCACCCACTCTTCTGCTTTGGCTGCCAGTGTGTATCCAGGCCAGGGAGGCCATGTGCCATGCAGACGCCCTGCCCTAGTCCCTGAAGGCTAAACTCGATCCTTGCACTTTAAACTAACCCTTCCCTACCCCACCCACATTGCGCCTGTCTGGGTGAGCCAGTCAGGGAGTTGTTTCAAACAGATGCTGTGATTTACAGCTGCACTATTTGGTCAATACACCTATGTTGTCACTCTTAATCATGTGCTGCAGAGCCTTTCACCTACCTTAATTGAGATTTGCAGATATGTAGATTTTTGTAGACTTGCTGTAGCTCCCATGCTTCCTAAAATTACCATTATTTTTATTGTTATTTAGTCGCCAGACTCACTAGTTCCTGCACCTGCTGCCTAAAGACTTTCTTCACCACTTCCACTGCTATCAACCACTAAGAACAAGAAATTTAGGTTCAGTGCTGAGTGGCATGCTCAGAGTTTGGACATGGATGTTTCACTCTACCTCTACATGGCCCTGTAGGCTATGTTGCTTTTTTAAAATGATGTCTAGCAGCACAAGCTTTATAGGAGATTTTTTTTTTTTTATTGTATGTTGAAGTGATGTATGAGTGTGTTCTTAACGATTTACTTTAAAGATTAGAGCGGCTGCTTTCAGTAATTGTAAATGTTTCCATGCAAGCAGTAATGTCAGTGCAGCAAATACTGAGAGACATTTAAGCAGCAAAACTAAAAACTGTAGTTACAAACTTGACAGGACTATTGCACACAGCCTCTCTCTTAATAGGGTGATGTGCTTATTGTTTCTGCTGCGGGGGGGATTGCTGCAAGTATTTAATAAACTCAAGAATTTTTTTCATCAACCTGCAACCCATCTGCTGTTAATCAGAATGTTAATTTTTATGACCCCAACCACCCGATCTGAGGATTCTCCACAGTAATTGTGGTTATAACTACAATCCACGCTTCACTACTGTGTAGTCTTGTCACATGATACTGTTGCTTATACCTGTTTTTTGTTTTGATCTCGTTGCATTTGGTGTGTAATTAATAGGCCTATTACTTAATGCTTTTTTGTTACAACATTTTGTTAGTTGGAAATTCTTAATTCTTTTTATCAATTAGTAACTGTGACTGTTTTGATTTTATTAAAAAAAAAAAAAAAGAAAAAAAGAAAGCATTACGCATCGGTTATATTGTATCATTGTTATTGCTGCTACGACAAGATGTGTGCTAACAATAAATTTCTCTCCACAAGGAATCATCCCCCTTGAGTAATCAATGCGATCACTCGATCTGGGAAAACATTACGCGTGCCCATCCCTAATACATAAAGAGTTGTATTTCATCTTGTGACACTGATGCATATCTGATTGATTTGACTGGAGAGAAATAGAAAGAACAGGAGTGAGGGAAGTGTGATTCTGAAGAGTTTAGCTCAAACATGAGATGATGGCTAGTAAAACAACAAAACAAGTATTAGAACTTTTTGAAAGACAGAAGGCATTTTACATCGTTGGCTAACAAAATGACAGGTTGAGGTTGAGCAATAATGCATGCCAGTGTTTCTTCTGCTGTTGAGTAGGTAGTTTTGATCACTGTCCTTCAAGGAACTGCTGACCCTCTTAACCACCAAGAGTCTGGTTTTCAGTGGAGAGGTTTGGTGTCCCTTCATGGTCTAAATGCCAGCTCTGAGGCTTTTCTTCTCTGATAGGATGCATGTGTACTGAATGAACACTGAATAACATTTGACTATCTGTCTGTCCGCATGTCCATCAGTCTGTCTGTTCAACATCTTCCTTCGAGGCAATACATCTCAAAATCTCAAAAGTAGTTAATCCTTGCCATATAATTCTTAACGATGCTGGTCAAGCACAGAAAAAAAATAAAGAATTCAAAATGTTAGACGATTGCCTCACACCAATAATGGTCTAGACCCACTAATCTTGCTCTGAAATTTGCTTAGCACATTACTGCTTTACAGAGATATTTTATTTTGGTGACCACAAGATGCTTTCATCTAGCATTGTGCTTAGGCCAGAATTTCAAATATGAAAAAGTATTTGACAGATTGACACGAAATTTGGAAAGCACACTCATGCTACCCAGAGGATGTGCCCTGTCGACTTTGGTGACCTCATGACCCTTCCTGGAATTTCAACCGGAAGGCCAGATTGTAAAAAAACATTACTCCTCAGCTACTTGCATTTCTCTGACATGCACTAAGCCACCAGTGGCAGAAGGCCTGTGCTTGTTTTTATATTTGGGAGTGAAGTCACTTTTAATGTTGCCATGCATCGGCAGGTTCTTGTAACCCCTGGAGCAATGTGTGGCATCACAAGACAGCACAGGCCTGTTTGTCTCCGGTGGATTCCCCATAGGGAACCAGGCTTCAGACAGAGCCTTGCCTATTTCTACTGTCAACAGCTCTGGCTGTTGACAGCTGACTCAGGGCCACTGCAAAGCTGTCTGCACCCACAGGGCACAACAATCATGGTTTGTTTCATTTCTTTGAGGTACACTTTCTTCATTTGATTTGGAGATGGAGCTGTGTCTATCAAACGTTTTAAAATTCATGCTTCATAGACAGCTGCTCCAATTTTTGACTTAGCACCATCACACACAAATGCAAACATACAAAAATAAGTGCACTAGTCATTGTGATGAGCAACATACAAATGAAAATGGAATGACTTGAATTGTGCAATCATCAAAAGTCTTGAGTTTCAGTAATCGATACTTAAGTTAAAATAACCATGTTTCTTTTCAACAGCAAATTACCCAACACACCATTTGGGCCTTAAGCATTTGTTCTGTTTTTTTCCTTCTCATGCCCACTTTCACTTCCACTTCTAAGTATAGAGTAGCCTTTAGCCACAGTCTGGGAAGGATGCTTGCTTGAGTTTCCTTTGGAAAGTTTTTGTGGCTTGCCCTGTATGTCACAGTGAAGGTCAGTGTGGGTTGGGTTTGAACAGTGCTAAAGGCTTGTATGCACACATTCTTACCCTCCATTCTTGAAGTCAAGTTAATAAAATTACTGTAAATTACTTGGATCTACAAGAAGATAAAAGCTCATTTCATCTACCATTGAAAACCTGGGTTGTACAAACAGTAAGTTCTTGTTCCAAATTGCAGTGTAGATGGTTAAACGGATAAACAATTTAGGCCATGTGACAAATCCTGTAATAACACAGCAGTGCTGTGATAAATAACTGTTGAACTAATTAGTCTCAAACAGAGCATTTCACATAAAACACTGTGTATATGTAGCACTAACATCCCAAAAGCCATGGGCAGTGCACTGTCCCGTCTGGGTTTGGGGTTTGGCTGGTATGGCTGGTTTCTACTGTCTCCCACACTCTGAATCCCTCTGTCTTTTCCTTGCTATGATATTAGTGGAATAGATAGCATTACCTTTAAACAAACAAAAAAACTGTAATTGTTTTGTATTTTACCAGCATTACACCTCCTTACAAATTCAGTATTATTCTATGCAGGGACACCAGTTAGGAGATGGACATCTATGATGGCACCAACAACAGCTTTAACAAAACCATACACATATTTTAGCTTATTAACTCTGGTGGCCTGTCCTATCTGCCTGTCTGTTTGGCTCTGTTATAATAGAGCGAAGTTATAGTTATAGGACTGTCTGTGGGAGTGTCTGTGTTGTTTTCAAGCACTGTGAGTAGCCACAAAGGTCCACACACTGCCCAGCCTGCAACCTTTGGTTTAAAAAAAAAAACAACAACAACAACAAACTCTGTTAAATTGGATAAATTAAATTCTTGCTCAGTGACAGCCCTGACTACTGAACAGCTCTCGTCCTTTCAGGATAGTAGATCCTAGATTTTCCCCAGTGTCCCTTATAGGTTATTGTCAATTTAAGGAGGATGTAACTGAGATCAATATATCAATATTCCATTCAAGTCATTGTAATGATACTTTTGTTGAAAGGGGGTGTGCCAAGAAGTGACAGGAGGGATAGGGTTAGGGTCAAATCCTGTCTTAGGGTTAGGGTCAAATCCTACTTTTCAAATATTTTCATGTCGTGCACCCCCAAATATATCACCAGCACGCATTTGATACACTTTTGTCCAAAGGAGCCATATGGAAAGAGTTATGTTGTTATTGCTTTACCGTTGACCCTTGGCCGTTCCCCAGGCCTCGCTCTGGGGGTTAGGAGACTTACAGAGCTGTGGGAGGTTGATGTTTAGTGGTCACTAGGTGGTACAGAAAGCAGCAAAAACAATGTCTACAGTGCAAGCAGTGTAACATGGAATAAAATGTGTTTTCATGTTTTTTTATATTTGTGTAAAAATATAAGCAGTGGTTACATATTCACATTCACATTTACGGCAGGAAATGTAGGCTTATCGCGATTTTGTTTTCTTGTCATCACTAAGGTAATTCCCTAGTGCACTATCATGAGTCATTTTCCTTGTTCTGGTAAACATAGTGTAATGCCATAATGACATTTTCATGCAGTGGTTATGAGCTATTCTTAGCTTGTTTAGACAGGATAGTGGTGACTCCTACCAGTGCGCTTATCTACCATGTGATATGTATCTACTGTAACTCAGCATTTTCTGTGCTCTCACTACCTTCCTTCCTTTCTCTCTCATACAATCTCTCTTGAATGTTCAGCTTTCTCTTTGTAGCTCGTTCTCTCTCCTCCTTCTCTCTTTCTTTCTCACTCTGTTGCACTCTGAGATGAATATGTTTGTTTTCCTCACAGAAGCAGGAAATGTTTTTGTTTCCTATTTTTTTTTAGTGTGAGCTCCCTCTAAGCCAGTTGGTCATTTAGTCACTCGGTCAGTCAGTCAATCAGTCAGCTTGTTTCTGGCTTGAGGCCCACAGTTTGTGTCCACTAACCAAACTGATGGTCTACTCCTACAACACATCACCTCACAGGCCTGTTTATCATGATTCGGTAGTGGAAGTAACAAAATTTAATTGACCATATTATATTTTCTGCTGTCCACATACCGCTTTACTGACCGTAAATTAGATTTAGCAGTTGGGGGTTAAGGGGCTCGAGGTTGCCCGCATAGTCGGTTCACAGACAGAGTTTTTTCCACCAGTCTGGAATTTGAACCAGAAGCAAACCCACATCTATTGCAACAGTGGGATAAGCTTAATTTCCTGGATCACCAGCCGTGCAAGTATCCAGTGTTAACTAGGCCAATGATCAGAGGCACAGCTCTGATGGAGCAAATGTTGTGATTGTTGTGATAACAAGATATCATATACTATATGATAAAGAAGTGCAAGGTAAAAGCCATATTTAACCTCTGTAGTGTGCCTCTCAAAGTCCAGACTGTTGGCCTACTTCCTTCTTGTAGTCATGTAGGAGGCTCTGAAGTGGTTGTTTTCAGCAGATCCTTAAGCAAGGCATAATGGGGAACCTCAGCATTGATGAATCTGGCTGTGGAGTCACACAGGCTTTAATCTGCTTACAGGAGGCCCCAGCTGCACTGGAGCAAGTTAATAATTCCTCTGTTTCTCCTGTTCTAAACTGAGGGCAAAGCTGACAACAGGCCTTATAGTGAGGTTTTTAATGACAGGATTAAGTGTGATCATCGTGCAATAATGTGGAATAGTCCAGCAGAGATGTCCTCCCCCTTTAATTCTGCAACAATGGAAAATCCCAGTGAGCCACTCTGAGTTTGTTAGCTCTACACACACACTCACACACACACACTCTCTCTCTCTTTCCAGTGCTAGAGTCACCCCTACAAAAACTGTAGTGATTAAGACAATGTTGTCCACTAAATAGCATATTTTAATTCCTTTGTACTTCCACTCTCTTACAGAAATGATTAAGAAAGATTTGTCCTTACGTTTTCAAACTAGACACCTGACCAAATTTGTGTTGAAAATAATGGAGAAATATGGGGAAGCTAGCTTGATATTGTCTTAACACATTGGTACAGGAACTTAAGACAGCTCATGTGGTGCCTTCATACTTACAAATATGGCACAAAGATAACATATTTAGGGCAAGGGGGTAGTGCAAGACATGCAGCGAACATAAGACTATACATACTATATATATCTAGCCTACAAAAACACTGTCACTATGTGCATTCATGCAGCAGGTTGCAGCTGTAGCTTAGAGTCAAGCAGTGAATGAGTTAGCATTCCAGGCAGGATGGTAAAGGAACAAATAAGTTCTGAGGTTGAGAGGCACTCAGACGGTTTATGAGTCGAAACGAGTGCATTTGCACAGACAGCACATTATGTTCATATCGACCTTGGTGTAAATCTCTGCAGAGTTGAAAGGATTCCCCCTCCTTCCTCAAACGTTTCCTGTTTTTCACTCTGGTCTCATCCCTGCCTCCTGCAATGTAGCCGGTGCCTGGCACCGAACAACAGAGGGCGCTCTCGCTGCTGCTTTTGAAGCCACATGGAATGTGAGGCAGTGGCACAGTGATGTCACCGGCCAGCAGGGCAGGGCTGCTCTGAAAAAGGCATCCGGGATGAGGTGTGGGTGTTACCACATGTCTGATTATACTGAGGGACGTCCCTGACTCAACTTTGACCACTCCAGTGTCAGCTGTTTCATGTTGAGGTATCACCAAGGAGCACATTCAGTCAGTCAGCACTTTTGTGCACCCCCCGACCTCCCTCCACTGAGGAGACATGGTACAGTCCGGGGGGTTTATAAGTGAATGTGATGTGTCACTGTGGGCTTCAGTCATTTTCCATGCAGGGTTCAGCTGCTAACTTGGGAGGCACGTCAACGTGGCATCTGGCGAGAGGGGCTTCTTTAACACACTCAGAAAATCTGTTTGCTGCTGCTGGACGCCAGACTTGGATGTGTGTGTGTGTGTGTGTGTGTGTGTGTGTGTGTGTGTGTGTGTGTGTGTGTGTGTGTGAGAGAGAGAGAGAGAGAGAGAGAGAGAGGGACACTGAGAGACAAGTGCTGAGTGTTCTTGCTCTGTGGACCGGCTCTTTTATAGCTTTAACAGAGAGAGCGAGGGTGAGGGAGACAGAAGAGAAAGTGAGCTCATCAGTTCTACAGCTGAGTCCCAAAGCAGTCCACACTAAATGTGCCTGCCACCCTACATCTGACACACACACACACACACACACACACACACACTGGTGTTAGTTACACTTCTGTATGAGCAATGTGTCTACTCTGTTTCTTTGCCATCTCTCTCTCTCTTTCCTTTGTCTCTGCCCATCTCTATTTATGCCTCTCTCCATCTTTCTGTTGCCTCGGTTTCTTTTTTTCTCTGTCTCCATATTTGTCTCTTTTTTCTTTCTCTCTCCACTCCTCTACCCCTGTCTCTCGCGCTCTCTCTCATCAGTCACTTCAAACACTATCAGAAACAAGACTAAGTAAGACAGGAAGCTGGGAAGAGAGAGATGGAACTAAAGAGTTTTGAAGGATGGCTGTCAAATGTCATCCTTGGGATCTGTTGTGCTCTCGAGTCCGCACACAGACACATGCAACACACATGCCCAGAAGCCTGTACACACGGGTGCGCGCACACGCACAGACACACACTTCACTGTTTTTTGTGTCTCAGAGAGTTGTGTTTCATTATGCATTTGCCACTATAATAAATTTATATTTGACGTGCCAGTGCTACATCTGGGACAGCAGTAGAATTGCCTTCCAACATCTTGTTTTGTTTCTTTTAAGTTTGTTTTTCGTCTTCTGTGGTTTGTCATTTTATTAGAGTGTTCTTAATCCAGTACAAGCAGCCTGGTGTTAATCAAACTCTGGGTCAGGGACCTGGCACTGGGCCCTGGGTTGCTACTTGGTTGCCTCCAGCCTGTTTCACTGCTATACTGTGATTCTAAGCAATGACGTCAAAAATCAGTTTGATCAACTCTGGGCCTTGGAAAAGGCTTTGAGGATTGGTCACATTTGCAGAAATATTGCGGTGATTGGACAAAATTGTAAGGTTGTATAGATTTCACATGAAATGGTTGAGTTTGCAGTAGGGCCGGGTGATATGTTGATATTGTATTGATATTGTGATATGAAACTAGATATCATCTGGGATTGATATGGCATAAGAGTTGTCTTTTCCCGGTTTTAAAGGCTGTATTGCAGTAAAGGGGTGTGATTTTATGAACTTATTAGACTGATCTATGTGTTTTAGTATTTGTCTGTACCTGCTTTGTCATCATTTCAACATTACTGATGATTGATTAGTAAAAATCTCTTGAGTCTAAATGTCTTATGAAAGCACCAGTAGTCATTTGGTCAAAGATATTGTGATTTTTGATTTTGTCCCTATCTCCCAGCCCTAGTTTGCCGTGATTATTGCAGTCACAGAGAAAGAAGAGTTTAGATTTAAGTTATTTCTTTAGTCTGTCGCTAGTCTGTCTGTTGCTTGTGTGTCAACTAATGGGCATCAGTGAACAAATAACAATTTTGCAATCACAAAATCATGACCTTGCACTACCAGCCAGTCAGATGCCTGCTGATCCTGGTTTTCACTCTCTACTCATTTTTCCTTTTATTTAAAATGAAGCAGGCAGTTTTCCCAGAGAACCACATCCACGTTGAACAAATCAGTCTGTCAGCTGTGTTTGGGGAACTGGATGGGACCTGGCCAAATTAATTGAACCGGCTACCATCAAAATAGTTTGTATTAAAGAAGCCACGTACGGGGAATGGGGCCCTGCAGTTTCAGATGACAGACTTTGCTCTCCTACCTTTTCTAGGATCCAGTCACTATCATTTATTTTGGTCTGGTATGAAAAACATTTTCCACAGACTTGGAAAAACACCTGAGTGTGGTAATCCATCACATGCTGCCAAAAAGTCTTTTTATCATTCTGTTACTGCACTCGAGTGTGACCAAGTGTCCTGATTTTTTTTTTTTTTTTTTTTTTTTTGTCTCCACTTACAGAGCAGTCAGTGAAATGGGGGAAACCTAGGCAATGAAAGACTTACACATTTACATGACCAAAACAAGGAAATGTTTAAATATTCGAGTAGATATGGCATACACATAACGATGATCAGAGATTTTGTAAACTGTTAGTAGATGACTGTCAAGACCATAGAAATAGAATGAAAATAATAAGAAATAATAGCAGCAACAGAAAAGAAGTGAGAAATAGAATAATACATAGAATCAGTGCCATTTCTATGGTCATTTGGCTGTGACTCAGTATTTGACTTGCACTGTCCGTTAAGGTTATTAGTTCACATCTCCAGACTGGCTGGGGAAATCTGTATGGCTGAAGTGAATTAGCAGCACTCATTGTCCCTCATTAACTCTGTCAGGCTGCATTTGAGCAAGCCAGCCTTCTCTAGCTGCTGCACTGGAGCAGGCAGCAGCTCCCATGTGGGACTGTGTGAAACTGAATGAATCTGAAGAGGGGTGATTGATTTATTACGTTTTATAATCCATCAAATAATCACATGTCTGAAGTCAACATCTTGACCTTTATAGTATTTCAAAAATGCCAGTATGTTTTTGTCTTTTGGAGTGGAAGCTAAAATCGTGACATTGGTTAATTCTGGTGTATGATGATGATGTTGTCCTCACAGGGCTTCCTGATCGGAGCACGTCCAGAAAACGCATGCGAGCCCATCGAGCCGCCACCCCCAAGGGACAACCTGACGGGCGCCTTCATCGTCCTCATCAAGCGCTTTGACTGCAACTTCGACATCAAGGTACAGCGTTGCCTGCAGGCTCCACTCATAGTTTTAACTTGTAAACGTCTCTTATATTACAAACCAATTAGCCGACTAATGTACTCTTATCTGATGAGCCCTGACTTTGTGAGGCAAGTACAACATACAGCTAATGGCATGTGAGCATCATTAGCATATTCAATTTCATGTTAAATTTGAGACTTTACCTTTATATCCACTTTGTGTCAGCAGTATAAATTACATCTGACTGACCAACACGTGCATGTGCATCGTCACAGGTTGCAAGGGATTATGGCCGCTGTGGTTCATTAACATGGTTTCAGTGCTGGTCTGCATAAGTTTAATGTTTTATTTATTTATTGTTTTAACTAGATCATGAGAATCAACAAGTCTGAGCACTGTCTTACCGGATCATAATAGCTGAAATTAACCTATTAGCAGCTGCTAATTTATCTGGGCAGGCTGCCAAAAAAAAATCAACATTACATGGAAATAGCAATGTGACCATACTGCAGGTACTCATGTGTCAGTAGATGACAGTTCAGCGTTAGTTTGACTGAGGTGTTCAGATCACCTGGTTGGGACACGAAAACAGGAAGTGGCTGTCCCCCCTTCCTCCTCCCTTGTCTTTCCTCCTCCATCTGCACCATGCAATTGTGTGCACACGCATGTGCCTGCATTTATAAGTGAGCCCGGTATTTGGCGAGAACACCGGTTTTTGTGTGTGTGATTGTGTGATTTGCCTGAGTGTCTGTTTGCCTAATAAGTCCCTGGGGAAAAAAAAAGTGAGAGAGAGGGTGCTGATCTGCATCATTAGTCAACAAAGAACTCAGGCCAGGAGCAGAGAGGAAGAGATGGAGGCAGACAAAAATGAAAGAGAAATAGTAATGGTGTGTGTGTGCGTGTGAAAATAAAGGAAGAAGCAAGATGACGTTATGTGATCATTTGCATGTAAGTAGCATTTGCTATACCAATTTCAAGGTCTTCGTTTACATCAAGTTAACTCCAAGGCCTTTTAATGCTAACATTATACTGATCATTTTTTTTATTCCTTACATTTGCTACTGGAATGAGTGTTGAAATAGAACAAAAAACATGGTCCCATTAGAGGATGCCTGTCTGCTGAGAGACATAAAGTTGCTGTCTGAAAAGTCACTAACAGAAATAGCACAGTGGGAAGTCCCACCTACACAGGCAATCAGGAGACACCAGCTTCTTAACGAACTAGCATGTTGTGGTATTTGCACTGAAACTCTCTGCTGGCTCCCTTTGGCCACACTGTGCCAAAAGTTAGACGATTCTACATTTTCACAGTTTGTTTTTCAGTCTCTTAAGTTTGCTGCAAAAAAGGGAAATAATTAGTTGGTGGCAAAACCCTGCAGGAGAGCAATGTGAGGGAAGATGCAAGAAGAAAGGGTTAGAACGTGGTGAGAAAGAGAAGGAGGAGGTTAGGGAAGAGCCAGAAAGGAGAGAAATGGAGAGAGAGAGAGAGGATGAATAATGGGGTGAAAGAGAGGGAAGCATGCAGCTTCTTGGAATCTCTTTTTCTGTTTCCATTTTCAGTCTCTTTCTTTGTCTTTGTCAATCTTACCTATCCTCTCTCCTATCTGCTGCTCTCTCCTTCACTCACTTCTGTCTCTCTTTTCCCTTCCTCCATCTTTTTAAATCTCTCTTTCTCTCTCTTATTCTTTCTCTCACGCTCTTTCTCCTCTCTCTCTCTCTGGTCCAGCCATGCAGCCTTATAAGGCCTCGCTGCATCACACAAGTGAACACACACATTGACAGACAGGGCAGTGAGGTGTTTGCCGGCCTGGAGTGTAACCAGACTCCCCTCCACATAGCTGTGCGTCAGCCAGACACACACACACACACACACACACACACACTCACACACACACACCAGCCTGTCTGATCTATGGTCAGGTTTTGCCATTTAACCTTCTCCTGCAACCCTCTGCAACCTCTAAGGACCACCTTGACATTTTGAGTTTTAGTTTCGTTTTTTTCCCCTATCGCTAGACTCTGGCTGTGTTTTACGTTTCCTCTTGTTTGTTCAATTTGTTCCTCCATCTGTCTCACGAAGGGCTTGTCAACACCTTGTGCTTTTTTCACCAGCACCCATTTGACTTTTCACGCCACTTTTGACTTTCACACATTTGTATTTACATTACACTGAATTCAGTGACAATAAGCCACTAACCCACACCAGCGAGTGTAAGTGAGTGGTTTTGTGGAAGGTGTGTGACCACAAGGCCAGCTGGGGAAAAGGATTGACATGTGCAGAGCTAATTTAGTGCCAAATCATAAATGAATTGTTTTCCAAGTGCCCTACAATTTACAGTGTATTTTGCAAAAGGAAAAAAAAAAAAAACACAATTTGTTTTTGGAGATAAAAATGTGCTGATCAAACACACCAAACACATTTCTAATGTATCACTCAAAAAAAAGAAAAAAAAATGCAGCCTGTGTTGAAACAAAAACATATGGCACAATGTGGCCGCTAAGATTATCTCACAAATGTACTGAAGATTTTCTCACACGTGTCCTCAGTAATATCAATATGTTAATGCTGTTTTGTATTTGCAAAAGACACTATTTGCTAAGCATGGAGCATTTCTAAATCACGTTTAGTTTATCTGTCATGTTTTGGCACCAATTTAACTCCAAACAAATGATTTCCCCTTCCTCATTAGCGGCATCATGCTGCCGTTTCGACACCGTTTCATCGGGTTAAAGGCAGAACTGAGATCTCATTTCCTATCAGTCTTGTTGATTCCTGTTGCAAAGAGGATGTCGCCGCTTTTCCTCCCACCTCCTCCTCCCTTGTGTCTTCTCGACACCTTTTATCGGAGAAGATAAACACGTTGGAAATGATTTTTTTCCCCCCTCTGACATAACTGACCAGATCAGAATTGATCAGCGTGATGGCAGATGCTTGGAAAATGAGGTCAGAAATAACAGGAATTATCCTTTAAGTGGAGGAATTGGTCTTATGTAATGACATTTAAGGACAGGAGGGGCGGCGTTATACTGTATTGGAGGCTGGCCTGGAAACCCAACGCTGTCTTACGTGTGTGTGTGTGTGTGTGTGTGTGTGTGTGTGTGTGTGTGTGTGTGTGTGTGTGTGTGTGTGTGTGTGTAAGGGAGGGTGTCTTACTTCTTCCAACATTCTTTATCTCCTTCCCAATCAAACCCCACCGCCCCACCCCCCTCTTTCCTCTTGTGGGGTCTCATACCTCAGCCTCGGGCTAAATGACTCCACATAATTCATAGTGTATCTCACATATACAGTCACCTCTGTCTCTCACACACACACACACACACACACACACACACACACACACACAGCTATCCCTCTCTGTTCCTTTTCATTTTTGCACTCTGATTTCCTCTGCTTGCTCTGTCACACAGATGCACACACGTATCTCTCTCTCTCTCTCTCTCTCTCTGTTATACACACATCTACTTTGTCCCTTGTGCACAGCTGTCTCTCTTGCCTCTCTGGCACACACTATCTTTCACACACATGCACACACACACACACACACACACACACTCCGTCCCAGCAGGGCTCAGTTCACTCTAGAATCTGCAGAGGAAACAAAAGGATAATAGACTCTTTCTTGACTGGACTGAGGTGTGTGTGTGTGTGTGTGTGTGTGTGTTGGGCTCCCCACCTTCACCTCCAACATGGCTGCCATTCCATTCCATTCCATTCCTCTGCAGCCTAGCATTAGCCATTAGCATGTCGTGAACAAGAGTGGAGAGTTTTAATGGCTCCACAGCTGTAATTAGCAATAAAACAGCTACTCTCCCCACTTAACCCTCTGTCAAGTGTTGGCATCTGCACCCATGGGTGAGAGCTGAGTGGAGGGGTGGAGTGAAAGAGAGAGAGAGAGAGAGAGTGTGTGTATGCAGTGCAGTATGACATGACAAAGAGGAGGAGGTCGAATGTCGAGACAGAGCTTTTGACGTAGGGAGGGGTGAGGAGATGGAGTGAAGGGGTGTTATGGGCACTCTCTGTGTGTGTGTGTGTGTGTGTGTGTGTGTGTGTGTGTGTGTGTGTGTGTGTGTGTGTGTGTGTCTTTGTATGTGATGGAGAGAGAGAGAGCTCGACAGAGTGAGCATTCCAGCATGGCTGCTCCTTTTAAAACAGGGAGAAAGAGAGATTGAGCGGGATAGGGGGGGCACTTCCGGTACTCTGGGACTCTTTGAGGTGTGTGTGTGTGTGTGTGTGTGTGTTTAGACGTAGGAGGGGGAGCGGGGTCTCATTGGAGACCTCTTGCACCCCAGTGGTGGGGAGGAAAGGGAGGGTTTTCAGTGCAGGAGTGTGTGTGTGTGTGTGTGTGTGTGTGTGTGTGTGTGTGTGTGTGTGTGTGTGTGTGTGTGTGTGTGTGTGTACTGGGGCAGGAAACCCAAAACCCCCTCCTCTTTCCTCTTCTTCCTTCACCCACCTCCCTCAAGAAGGGGGGAGAGAGAGCAGGAAAGCCGGAAGATTGTTCATTTTTCCTGCCTCCTCATACTCCCCCAACACACACACACACACACACACACACACACACACACAGAGGGTCTATACATTGACACATAGGCATAATGGCCTGGTTATGTAACACATGGTGTAAGATATATAGAGCTTTGTGGAGCAACAACAGCCCCCTCTCTTCTCTCTTTTCCTCGATCACTTGACCCTCTCTTTAGCGCCCTCATCTGTTGTTTTCTTCCCCTTTTTGTTCCTCTAGTTTTCTTTTTGTCTTAGATTTGCCCTCTCCTCGTTTCTTTACACCCTTTCCATTAACTGTGCCGCGGTGATGTCCTGGTTGGGAGTAGGCAAGACTTGCCCCTTGAATGCATCGCTCGGTTTTCTCTCGGTTTTCATGGGCTACACATTTTGACGTCTGCCTTTGAAAACAGGTTTTAAGAGAGAGGTGTTGGTGCAACAGGTAGATTCTCAAGTGAAATGATGGGTTATTGGAGGATATATGTTTAAAAAAAAAAAAAGAGCTTTCGTCATCCTATTTACAGGAACCATTTTATACATGCAACTGAACCCAGTGGCCAGTTGAGATCAGAAGAAAAATGTTGCTTGCTTGTCTGGTGGTAGTTTCCCATCTCAAACCAAAATTGAACTTTGGTAGACTGTTGGGTTGTTTACTTCTCTGGATGTGATATGAGACCTCACATGGTGGTGAAATATTGTTATTAGCTGCTTTATGCTCCCCTGGGCTGATAATCCACAAAACTCTATTTCTGTTTTATTTATTCACTTCCAAAGGCATGGCAAAACAGCTCCCAAAACACTTTTAGCAGGATAATGAACACAAACAAAGAGAATTGTGCCGATTTAAACAAACAAACAAGTCCCAGTAACCATTTTTTTCATGCATTTACAATGAATTGTGAAAGTAGTATGAGGTCTGTTCTTCCTGGTGCAAGGTTACCGTGTGGAGGTTTCCTGCAGACGTTACCTGCCGGATCTACTTCCCAATTTAAATAGGAAAATAACAACAAAAAGAGCTGTTTCATTTCCTCAAACCACAGGCGCTGTGACTTGTCGTTTTTTTTTTTTATATTGGCATAATCCGCTTTCTTCACATTCATCTATGAGCTGTAAGTGTTATTTCGGGGGCTGTTTTGCTGTGGCAGTGAATGAAGAGGTAGAATATAGAGAGATATATTATACTGTGGATTAGCAGCCCAGAGGAGCCCAGAGCAACTAATGAGGATATTTCACCACCATGTTGACTCATGTCATTCCCAGGGAACTAAACAGCCCAACAACAAAGTTCAGCTTTGCTTTACGCCTCGTTCACACCGCAGCACATTTCAGATGTTGTGCAGTTCTGACTTAAATAATCAATCCTGAGTGAAGGTTTTTTTTCTGGGCACATCGGTAGACCTGGCAGAGACAGGGTATCACACACATCACACACAGCTCCCGATGTTTTTCAAAGAGCCAGTAGCACAGAGGTAACATTGAGTACGTTTACATGCACACCATATTCCGGTTCGGCTCAATATTCCGGCTAAGGTAACTGCGCCGCGGCAACTGGAATATTCCGTTTACATGTTACTGGGCATGCTCCCGTATTTCGGCGTATTCCACTCTCTTATGTAATGCGACACTCAGCCTGCAGGGGGCAGCAGCACGCGTATAGGCGTCTGGTCTGCCGGAAATACAGACGAAGAAGTCTTCTTCCTCGTCTTATTCTACTTTTTCTTCTTCTTCTGTCGCTATTTCTATGTTTTCTCCCATCGATATACTCCGTGATATTTAAGTCTTTCATTAGCTGAAGGTGGACTGCAGTCTCCTGGCTCTTGCTGCTGTTCGCCCTGCCGTTTTCCCTGCTTGCAGGTAACCATAGCAACAAAGACGCCACAGAATTCCTTGTGAGTCGAGCATGCGCAGTTGTGACTGAATATTCCGGTTCGGGGAGTTTTCCGACTAAGGTGTTTACATGCCACAATATTCCGGTTGGAACAGGAATATTCCAGGGGGCTTATTCGGAATTCTCTCCAACCGGAATATGACCTTAATCGGGTTCAGTGCGTGTTTACATGACACGTGCGCAACCGGAATATTGCGAATATTCCGGTTTATACAGGAATATGGTGCGCATGTAAACGTGCTCACTGATGAAGAAACTTGAATGAGGCTTAATATACGTGTGTAATTGTGAGCTCCTGTGGAGTGATCCAGGCACAGTGAGGTGTATTCCTCCAAGTGAAACGTTTGTGAAGCGGGGAGTGAGTTGACTGGAGGATTGATACCGAGCGGGAGTTAGTGCTGTTCGAGGTTACATGTCTTCCAGTTCATTCTCATTTTTCTTCCCCCTTGAGTGGAAGTTTTCATGAGAGTCTTGGGGCCGTCTGCTCCACGGGATAATCTATCTGAGGAGCCCATTTGGATTTAGAATAAGCCTAAAAAATCACTGCGTGTGACTTACTGTAGCTTTGACCAGCCACAGCCAAAACTGGTCAACATTTTATCTGGTGGCTGGTGGTGATTTCCCATCTCACCCTGCATCCTGCTGCTGACTTACAGTCAATAGAGGTCACCAGGCAGCCTGTTTGTGCTGCACCTGGTTTACCGACATGGGCTTTAGTCTCCCATTCAAACAATGATCAAGGCCTGGCCAAGCTCACAGCTTCCTGCCCTCACTCACTCAGTCTTATGACATGGGATGACTGGGTGTATGACTAGCCTGGGAGTGTGTGTGTGTGTGTGTGTGTGTGCTTGAGTGTAAATGCCGTATCTCCTGTGGCTGTGCAGTTCTCTTTCCTGTTGTTATGTCTATTGCATTCTGCTGTGGCAACAAACAGCTCTGCCCGCTCCCCTTGACCTGAAGGACATATACACTCACACACACACACACACACAGACATACACACACTGAAACAGTAGTCACAAACACACTTCCAGTCATAAAACAGACTCCGTTCCCTTCTCTCTTTCTCCCTCTCATACACACACACACACGTTTGTCGGCATTGCACCGTCTAACTCATTTGCGAACTTGGATCTTAATCACAACATACCCGTTCAGTCTGTTCTGTTTGGAGGACAAAAATGTTAAAAATGTCCTCTCAAGCAGCCTTTTCTTTTTTTGGCTTTTCTGCTTTATTTGATATCGACAGTAGAGAGGGACAGGAAAGGCAGGGGAGAGGGAGGTGACGACATGCAGCAAAGGCCTCAGCTTGGAATTGAACCCAGGCTGCTGCGGTAAGGACACGGGCGTGACAAGTGGTTCTTGCTCCAGCAGGTGAGCCACTGGGGCGTCCTACAAGCAGCCATTTTTTTAGATCAGAAAGATAAAACTACAAGAGAACACTCACAGGACAGATGTGGCCGCGTACGCGCTAGTATTTGAACTCCTCTCTCTTTCAACACATGCACGGTTGTCTCTTTAACACCCTTCCTGGCAATATAGATCCTCTCTCTCTCTCTCTCTCTCTCTCTCTCTCTCTCTCTCACATACACAAACACACACACACAAAGAGCAGTGCAGCAATGCAATGCAGCTGTGCGGCGTTATCAGTGGACACGGCCCCACCCTGGCATTTCAATAAACTCTTATCTAATCAGCCGTCTGGACCTTGAAACTGAAACCCATTCTGCGCTGTACAACATTCCTCTGAAACACCAAAGCGAGAGAGAGAAGGAGAGCGAGAGAACGAAGGAGGGGAGGGGATGGCAGAGGAAAGACTGGGAAGAAGTGTGGAGGAGTTGGCAGTCAGGGCGAGATGTAATGAGGGCAGAGAGAGGAAGGGGGAAGGAAGAGTACAGGAGAGAATAGGAAAGGGATGGGGGTAGGGAGGGGGAGAGTGGAAAGATGAGAGGAGGGACTGAGGGGAGAGAGGAGAGGAGGAGGACATGATTAGGAGCTGCTGTCAAAACAGCAGAGGAGGGGAGAGCAGCAGACCAGGGCTTATATGTATCTGTTGTTGCCTGGTTCACCTTTCCTGACCTCCAAACTGCCTCTAAACAGGAACTTTGACACTACGTGACAAATAAAACACTTCTCATGTGGTTTCATTTTTAGGATTCAGAAGATGTAGTTGGAGTGGGTGGATATAGAAGAAGAAGAGGAGGAGAGGGGGATGGAAATTGAGGAGTGGCAGAGGGTATAGAGCAGGGAGGAGGAGGAGGAGGAGAGAGATTTAGGAAGAAAATGAGGTCAGTGGGAGAAGAGGAGAAAGGGCGCTGAAGGGAGGAGAGTTGAGGAAGAGGAAGGTGGGGTGGTTAGGAGGATGAGCCAACAAGTCTTGGCTGCAGCACCCCATGAGAAGATTCTGCAGTGCTGGCAGGACACACACACACACACACACACAAACAAAAGCAAAGGGGTGATGATGCAGTAATTACTGATACACATACAGTGGTGATGCAGCAATAATTACTGATGCAATCAGCGGCCTCTGTCAACACCATTAATGTTGCAGATCCTGATACGGGACAGTGCACGTTCAGTGTGTGTGGATATGCAGGCATATTGTATAAGTTCAGCTAGTGTTCAATAAATCTCTCAGATGATTTTAGGACTCTGACATCCAAGTGAAGTCATGTCATGAACAATGAGCGTTTAAACCAACAAAACGGTGTCCGTGCGCCATGTGGCAGCTGAAGGGCTAATCCTGGCACGAGTGAGTCAGGGGACTCCAGGTGGCATCGTTTATACACCTTCAGTCATCTGTGACCAGTGGGAGTCATGTCTGACACACACACACACACACACACACACACACACACACAGTGAACTATACTAGAAAACTACAACCATGCACAAGATTTTTTTTTCCTTTTCATAAGTGACTAGAAATGCCTGGTTTTCCCACAGCAGCACCCTGCTTCATATCCATGCAGTTCCACACATTCACACCTGGAATCCAGAGTTTTTCCTGGCTCAAAATGAGGTGGTAGACTGGGGATCCCGGAGGGGGTGGGGGGAGTGGGAGAGGATATGTGGTAGTATTTGTATAATACTTCTTCTTGGGGAAACGCTAAAAGGCCTGTTGAGGTGTAAGGTATTAAATAACTTATGTATATATAACTTATAACTTATTTACGTATACAAGTCTTTAAAAGAAAGTAAGAACATTGTAAGAGCCTCATTTAACCAGATGTGTGTGTGTGCTGTTTCATTATCCCAGCAAAGCTACACGGCACTTCAAACTGGCTGTCATTAAAATCTTTAAACATGTCTCCTAATAAATTTAGCAGATTTTAAATGTGTGTATGATGATTGCTTTGGTTATTTTTAAAATGAGATATCAGCACTGAAACTTAAAACAATGCATTTTTTGTTTGCAGAAAGTATAAATTTAATAGTAATAATAATTAACTACGGCCCCATTTTTTAGCTCCTCGCTCTATCCAGATGTGGTATCTTCTGCTGCATTTCATTGTTAGTTGCATGAATTGTGAATTACGAGTGAATTACGATATGCTACGCTTATCAGCTTACAACATGTAGTCACCAGTCATCATCATTCTCTCCAACTCTCTTTAGGAAAAAGCAGTCTGTGATTTTACTGCCACACTTGTAAGCTCTTCCTCTTCCTCTGCAGCACCAGTGCATTTTGCATTTACAATATAGCTTTACAGCCAAGTGTGCCAGTATTGCAGTAAAATGAGAAACGTGTATTGAAAAGAGCAGTGGTCTTTACTCTGAGCATGAATAATGTGTTTAACTGTGATGGAGCTGAGAGGCAGCACAACATTTTGGAAAGGTGGTCACTTCTGAACTGTCTATGGAGGAAAAACCCTGGAATCTGTTAGGGTTTTCTGCTGTCACTTACTGGGCAGCTCCAGCTGCACTGAAACAGTACAGGCTTTGGTGTATTATACTTTGCAGCAGAAATAGATATCAGCTGTTTGTACAAACAAAAGGACATTTGTGGAAAAAATATGAAGTGCCGAATTTGCTTCTGCAGGGTGCACGCCCTTCTGGCTGAACTGTGCGACTGTCTGCAGTCAGCCCAGAGCATCACGTCTGGTTGTGTTGCCTTGGAAAAGCATGTTTTCATCTCTGTGTTAACATCAAATGGCCAGCCCTTTCCAAACAAATCATCAGGAGACTGAGCTTATTAGGCTATCTGCACTATCATGACTAGTCAGTCAGCTGCAAGCGGTCAGCTCTGTCAGTGACCCTTGTCACTCTGTCGCACCACAGCTGTTGTCATTATTCCCCTAAGCCAGGGGTTTTCAAATGTTTCCATGTTTTGAACCCCCAGCTTCACTGTAATTAAGCTGTGGACCTGCCACCCACCCACACAAAAACTACAAAGAAGACCAGAATATTAGAGGAAGAAAAACAGTGACAATTTGCCCCATAATATGATGAGAATATTTGGGGGAAAAAAGTATATAATATACAGAATTTTGTTCAAAGGGTGAACTAAGACCTTTAAAAATAAAAGCCTGCCTGCAGACTTGAATGGCTTTGAGTTATTGAAATTAAACTACTTATTTTGTGGAGGTCCCCACAGGTTATAATTCCTGTGCTAAAATGCTCAAAGTCTGGACATCTAGATATCATTCATGGTTTGCACGTTGACCCACTGGGACACCAGCACCTCCCATGTCGCCTGTCTCAGTCAAACTACTTCTGGCAGAATGCTCCAGTTAGCCATCTGTTGTTTGGAAACTTAAAGCAAAGTATTTCCTTCTTTTTGAATCA
This sequence comes from Myripristis murdjan, assembly GCF_902150065.1. Lineage (NCBI taxonomy): Eukaryota > Metazoa > Chordata > Actinopteri > Holocentriformes > Holocentridae > Myripristis > Myripristis murdjan. The sequence continues at coordinate 6,377,620 of NC_043983.1, read as the reverse complement.
TTCACATTTCCTGCTTCCCTTCCCTTCCCTTCAAAGATGCTGATTTGCACTCAGTGTCTAGAAATAGCTCATCTGACACGTGGGTTAAACTGGAATCACAAGGAGGGAAGTTTTGGAGGAATTTAGAGCACTTCAGTCTTCATATCGCACAATCAGGAACTTGTTTCTGCACATATTCTGTGGAGAGAGAGAGATGTACATGTAAATATCTCACCTCCAGCAGTTCAACATCTTGCTCAACAACACTTCAACAGGAATGTGGGCCTTTGTGGAGATGGGACTTGTGACCTGTCTTTCTCACCACCAGGAAGAAAGAAATATGTTTTTATCTGCATCAGTGGTTGTTCTTCCTGATGTAGAAGAGAGCTTGCTTTTTGTTTATGGGAACAATAAAAATTCCAGCTTCATTTTTCTTTTGCCAACTACCGGATTCCATGTCGGGTTTCTGTTTTTTTATACACTCAGACAGAGAGGTTGAACTCTTGTTAGCACAAAGCGGAAGTATAAGCAAAGGCTTGTTTTCTAGAAATTTCCCATCATGGCACCCTGTTGTGCTCCTAAGCACATTGGACAGATCTTGGCCTGTGTGTTTGTCATGGGAACAGATTTTGTAGGTTTATACTAGAGGTTGACCAATTATGAATTTTTGATGGCAGATATATTTTTTTTCTGAAATTAAAAAAACAAACAAACAGAATTGCTTAAACAGTATTTATCTACAAAAATGTAATTGACAAAAGTCATTTATACTTGGATCCTAACTCAGCTTCAGAGAATGGTAGCTTTTGGTTTCAAGATTTATTTTGGAAGAAAATATGAAAATTTGACACGCATTGACCTGGCAACAGCATCTTAATTCTTCTTATTTCCAAGCAGAAATTGGAAGTAAGACGCCCACTCCTTCCTCACTGCAGCGCCCAGTGTGCTCCTCAACAGTGATAGGAACTTACTTTGAGCCCCAGAGCTAGAGCAAAATCGGTTTAAGACATTTTAACATTGAGTTTTGCGGAGGAGGAAATAAGTTAATGTATCATCAGTTCACGTTGTTGCAGATTTTAACAAAGAGAGGAGTGTGCTATAGAGAGGTAATGGGGCTGGGAGAGAGATGTTGAGAGATGTTGGAGTTTTTAGTTATGAGATATCTTTATTCGTGTTGCATGCCAATACAAATTGTCAAAATTAACAATACAGAGATGGAAAATGACAGACAAATCAAATCACACTGGACTATCCATTAAGCTTGAATGACAAACCTCCTCCCCTCCCCACGACAGCAAGGTGGCCTTGAACAAGCCACTTAAGGCCCAGTTCCTTCATTGCAGCTGCTTGGTGTCCAACACGAGGAGACTGTGGTTGTCCCGGGGCGCTCTCAGAATGTGTGTGAAGGTGAAGAAAGACATTGCCCACAAAGATTATGGGGCTCGGTCAACCTTTTTTAGATGATTTCTGGGGTAAAAACTCACCAAAAGACTCACCAACTCACACATGCTGTCAGGACCCAGAAAGTACAAAAGAGAGAGAAAGAGAGAGAGAGAGAGAGAGAAAAGGTAACCTGTATCCACTGATAATGTAAAAAGAGACTTGTAATGAACCATATTTAATATAGGTTTAGAGTAAAAACAAGAGATTTAAAATGAGCCCTTCATTTTAAACCAGTTTTAAAGTTTGGTGCAAAATCTAATAGTAAAACATTAGATTTTTTATTTTGTTTTTTTTTTCTTCATCATCATAGCTGATTTAAGTGTGTGTAACACCAAATGTTATTAAAGTAGTATTTTATTTATTCATTCATTCATTCATTCATTCATGCATTGACATGTACCCTCACAGCGATGTTATTAAGTAGCTTAATATAACCTGTTAAGCTGACATCAAAGATGGCATCAGTGCTTGGCACAGTGGTCAGCAGATATGACAGACACAACCCAGAATCCCCCACGATGATGCATCTGTGTGTGTGTGTGTGTGTGCCTGTATGTGTGTGAGCATGCATGTTGTTGGCCACACATGCTCGCGCTCTATTGATTTCTTATTCTGTTCGGTTCACGTCTCATTTGCCCTCGCTGCCTCTCTGCCTCACTCTCTCTCCCTCCCTCCTTCTCTCCAGTCTCTGGAATGCACTGAATGTCCTTATCTTTGCCCATGCAAACACAGAGTGAGCCAGCAGCAGAGGTTGAATTCCTCTGCAGATCCCAGGCAGACAGACCACACGCTGGCATCTAGACAGCCTACAGCCAGATCGGCTCCTTACATTAAAAAATCCCCCTCCAACTGCACTTAACTGTAGACCAGTCAGGATAGGAAAATAACTTTTTTCTTACCCACCAGCCACAGTGACTGGTATATTCCAAAATTACACTACTATAACAATTGAATTAACCAGCTAGATTTTGAGAATAGAATGTGACCTCCAAACTGGCTGGTAGAGTAGTGAGCCTTACTAGCCACAGTCAGGATTTGGCCAGCGGCGAGCGTTGGTTTCCATTCTGGTCCTACAGGGAAGTTGACGTGAATGTCAGCAGTGTGGTTAACCAGCATGTTGAGGTCTGACATGCAAAGTGTGATCCTACACGCACACCAGATCTGTGTCAAACAATATTTGCTGGCAATTTGAGTGTTTTTACCCGCTTTAAGTTCCAGATGGAGTGAATTTTGCCATACTAAAAAAGTGCGTGTCAGAGTGTTTTCAGAGTGACTCTAGTAGAAGTTTCTGTGTTCATTTACAGGCTGTGTGTGTGAAATGTACAAGCAACACCACCCATCTGCTAGTCCAACTAGAGAGAAGAAACACAGAGCTGTTGAGTGTCTCTGCGTGGATTTGCACACACACACACACACACACACACACAGACACACACACAGACACATTACAGACACGTATACTATGCTGGGTGTTTAAGGTGATGAGATGTTATTGTCATAGGAGACATGCATATGGCCAGTAGTTGTGTGTGTGTGTGTGTGTGTGTGTGTGTGTGTGGGGGGGGGGGGGGGGGGGGGGGGGGGGTTACAGGCCTGTCAGACCTAACAAGAATCATCTGCCAGCCAGCTCACCCTGTCTTTCCTCAACACACACACACACACACACACACACACACACACACACAGTAGACTGTGCTAACGGAGAGCATGCACATTCAGACTCAGCATTCCGTGTGTGTGTGTGTGTGTGTGTGGTGACTTATCCAGACAGACAGACAGCCCCTAGACGCACACACACACACAGTTACCATTGATACATCGGCACAATACACCCTCACAGACAAACACATGGAATCACAATGCTGTGGCTGCCATACACACTGCTTCACGTATGCCTGTGCATAAAATTACACTGACAGGGCGGGGACAAAAGACTGCCCTGTTCTGGATTAGCATCCATGCAAGCCTGAAACCAGACATAGGGTTTAATCATCTATATAGAGAGAGATTCCACCTTCAAATATATCTGAGACTACCTATGGAGGGGCGATGTAGAGTGCTGAAACTGGGCAAAACCGAGTAAAATAAACAGTGAATTGCAGTAAATGGGGCTTTTCCACAAAATCAATTCCCTAAATTATGATTTTGTTAAGAAACGAAATCCTGGAAGTTTCGCTTGATAGTAGTCTTTAGGTAGCACAGACAACCATGCAAAAAACTAATGTACTCAGTTAATTGTAAATGTTTGGAATTAGATGTACTGATCATTTCATTGCAGTTAATCCCATTGACCGCCATATAATCTGCTTTGTTTGGCAAGTGCCCCCAATGGCCAAAAGACTGTACTGCACTCTTTTTTTTTTTTGTCTCACAGCAGTCAATGGCCATGGTCTAGCTTTCTCTCTCTAAAGGTTTTGCTAGAACTCCCTCAACACACACACCTCTCTCCCCTTTTCTCCCTCTCACTATCTGAGCCCTCTTCCATCTGAATGGACCTCCTTGCGTCCCAAAAGAGCACAATTCCTCTTTTTTTTTAAAGTGGCCTAGCTGAGCCACACGGCGCTCACACATTCAGTGATTACTCCGGTTAGTCTGAACCCCCCGATCTATTATTTAGCAGAGCAGATGACATTCACGCCTTTCAGAAGGGCAGCCTGGCCAAAACACATTTTTTCACCCCTATTCTTTAGCCTGCCCCGCGGATCACTGTCTCACTTTCACTGTTTGGCTTTTGGCTGGGTGTTAATTTACCAGAGGAAGGAGGCACGTCCTCTAACTAATAATTGATGACGGCATTTCCTCTGTGGCTGAAGGTAGCTGTTGTGTTGTTTTGTCTTAGTTTGGCCTAATTCACCCTCAGTTTCTCTGTTATATATCATTAACCTGTGATCCTCAACAGATTACAGGACCTTTTTTGTGAGAAATTTGTATAATAGACCTTTTTCACAGCAGCCATTTTACATGGAATCTCAGGGTAAACACAGAGTGTGCTAATGCCATTAATTACGGTTCTGTTTCGTAGGACTAAATGGAACAGAGCCTTAATTTAATGTCAGTAGTTACACCTGAATTCACCCTGCTTTGTCATGTCAAAATGGCTGCTGTGAGAAAGCTCTGTTCACTTTGCCAGCGTTAAGCCTCTGATGCATCAGTGTTAAAAACATTCTCTTTTTATTTGCTGGAACAGCCTAAATCCATTAATTCTACACAATAGTGCTCTGTGTTTTAAATTCGGGTGAATTCTACAGTTACATTGTCTTATTTTATTTGGCATGGCGGTTGCTGTGGTGGAGCATCATCACTAAATGAACAGAGGACAAATGGAGGACACATTCCTTGTTTTCCTTCCTCTGGATTTTGAGTGATATTGACATACATGATGGAGTTTTTTCCCCCTCAGTTTGAGAGGAAAAGTCCACTACCTCAGGTTTATCTCTGCCTTGTAGGAACACATTATGATTCACTCCAGGATTACTGTGTCACACTGTATTTTCCTGCAGCACATCTGCTGAAAGCCCTCAGCCACAACAATGGCTACACAGGATGTGTAGCCTCTATACTGTGTCATAGCCACAAAAACCGTTTCCCAGATGGAAGATCCTCAGTTTCCCCCGTTTCCCCTGCATCCATTCAACGGCTGCCCATGGCCCTTTACTGCTGGGAAGTTTCCCCAAAAAACACTACATTTAAATTTACAGTACAATTTTGCTTCCAAAATGTAGCCTCTCTGAAATGAAAATACTTTACGGTAAGCTTGTAAAGTCTCTAGCTCCCTTTAGTGGTCTTCAGAACTTTTCTTGTCACTGTATCCAGGTTCATGAAATTATACATGAGGTTTTACAAGGTTTTACAGAGTTTGAGACATGTCACTTTCATTCTTTTATGTCTGCTTTTCTATGTTCCTGATCACAGTCATGCACACACGTTCTCCTGTGTCTATCTACTATGTAGACAAAATCTTCGCCTTAGGCTCCAAACCTACACCTCCTAGTATTTCACTCAGTTGGCCTCACATCACAAAGACATGGGAAGCCAACACAGCCCATAACCTCTAATACCAGTTTTTCTCTCGTCATAGCAACAGCCTCACAAATGTAAAATCCTGTAAGATGGATTTGCTAATTTCTGATGGCAGATTACTGTGTTTCTGTTTTATGTAATCATGATCACATGATCACAATTCCACTTTCAGAATAAATAATTTTGAAAGCTATTGTGTTATTGAACATTCAGTTTGTTACTAAGGCAACAACCTGTTAACATGCAGTAGTTTTTAAGGAGACCATTACTTTCACAACCTGATGTTAACAATATGCCAGACTTTGACCAACTTTGACAAACTGGATATCATGTAATTGGAAGTCACTGGGTGAACTCTGATTTAAAAGAGAAACTAAATTGCATTTGGAACAGCTGCACAGGCACAGAAACACCACACACACATACACACACACTGTATACTGGTCACATTTGGGGGCAAGCTGTAGCATCTGTTTTTATTCGACAGTGAGAGGCTTAAACCTCTGGAGGAGCAGAGGTGGGGGTGTCGGGTACACATCTATGATTAATGGTGGTGAGGACATGGTGGCGTGTTTATGCAGTAGTTTGGTGGGAACACACACACACACACACACACACACAGCTACACACCTTGCCTAAGCGGAATAGTGAATACTATCTTTGCCAGGCGAGTTTACAATCCAGCAGGCACTGCAGGGTGAGGCCAGAGATTCCAAAACAAAATGGCTTCCAATCAGGAAATCCTTCAACTTGAAGTATGGAAATTGGGATCTTCTTTTTTCTTTGGTACTGAATAAATATGGATGAATGATATAAAATCTTATCTCCTTTTACATTTTCAGCATTCTTAGCCAATAGTCACAACTTGCAATGGTCAAGCAGGACACATGGTTTTTGTCGAACTGAAACCTGTCTCCAATAGAAGAGCCTTTTTAACCAATCCTGCTGCTCACTTCAGCCATGCGGTTTTGTTACCCCGAGGTCCCCCTCCTATCATCAAATGCTTCCTGTTTTGGATCTTCAGCTTCAGCACAGTCAGCTATGGCAGCTTTGACAAGCAGCCAGTGTTTATCGTGGAGGTGGGAGCTAGCTGGGCGTTGAACACAAACATCTTGTCTCCAACAAACAGTTTCTGAGAAACAGGTTGTAAACTGATGAGTTGTTTGAGTCCATGTCAAACATTAATGTGGAGCTGTTGTGCTCTTTTATCTTTAGTCTGTGCTATACTAACTTGTTCTTGTTGTGAATTATGATCTGAGATAGCAAATGAAGAATACAGTGCAATTTATTGTCCCAAGGGAAATTGAATTTGCAAGGCCAGCATAGAGACTGGTTCAAATGTGTAATCAGTCCAGTCTTTCTAGTAATACAAACTCTCATACGGTGTGCTCAGCAAATCAGCACTATGTAAAATATCATCCACGTATTTAAACAACTTTTAACAGGCCGGTCAGCGTACCCTCATGGTCAGTGTAAATTGGTACATCTGTGATATTAAATATTCTGGTATGTATTGTCTCTTCATGGGTATAATCTCCTGTCTTTTTACCACACTTTTGTCAGGACCCCACTAGTGGGGGAGACCTGTAAATTGGTATGTCACCAACTCATTTACTGGCCTTTTTCTGAATTAACATAGTGGCGCCCCTAGTGGTGACAATCCTTGCAAACTGTACATAAGTTTCATGCTGTTCTTAAAAATATCAAAGTGCCTTAATTTACAAAGACAGGACCAATAAGCTACACAGACAAAAAACATACTTAATGACCGTCATTTATTCCGTCTCTGCCTAATTAACTGGCATTAATGGAGGCCTGGAAACGCTTGTCGCTTTCGAATCCTGCGGATTCTGTCGCTCTCCACAGTGACATTTTAGTGACATTAAGTGACATTTAGAAAATATTTATATTTAGTTGCCAAGAGCTAACAGCATCCACCTTCCTTAAATTCATTCCTTAATGTCACCTTAACTTTTCTTTACCCACTAGCATTGTAAGAATCACAAAAATCTGTTAGAAATGTTTTGAAATATGTTTTGGAAGGTTAAAATGCCTTTTGTTGCTGATGTTTTTCCATTTATCTCCCACCTGAAGACAACAGATGGCACAGTGATCAGCTGTATACTCACAGAAATTCGTTTTCACAGATTTATAGGCCTGCTGTTACTGTTATTGGTTTGGTGATTTGGTGAACAGTAGTGAATATGATTGAAAAACAAACAAAAAGCATGTGGGCGAAGAAATACATCTACTGAGCTATAAACAAAAGACATAGAGTCTTAGATAGATTCATGTTATAATGTACAAATGTACATAATTTTGTCAGTCAGATACTGGATAGTCCTCATGACAACTACACATTTCTAGGGAGGGGGTTTGGCAAACACAGTCCTGGCGTTTCTAGTTTTGCCATCACCATGGGATTAGCAAATTGTACCTCTTCAAATATAGCGGTGTGTATCTTATCATAATTTTCATGCATATGACATGCAAAAGCCATGCAAAATGTGTGGTAATCAGTAGCGTGTTTGTGAACCTCACTGTGCACTAAGCCCCTGAGGTCAGTTCAGCCGGTCTGCAGGTCAGTACCAATATCAACTTAACAGGACGAGTGCTGGACTAAAGCAGCATCACACGCTAAAATCTTTTTTCAGAGCAGATTCCTGCAGTTCCATCTTGCAAACAATAAAGATGTTGAAACTGGAAATAGATTTTTTTTTTTATCACCCAAGTTAACTAGAAAGCTAGGTGACAAAATGTTTCGCAAAGACCAGCCATAATTCCAGTGTAGTCACTGCTGGATTAAGACTTTTTCAGTACCATAATGTATGCCATGATCATAACTGGCATTATTGTTTGGAAAAGATCTATTTGATTATTACCATCTGTTGTTGTCTTCTCAGCTGTGGTTGACTGAGGCAGATGTGATATATGTTCCTTTTTTAAACAATACAAATACAGTCAGAGGTTAGGGCATTCTACAACATGCACTCACCCACTGACTTCAAGGGATAAAATGGGATCCCTCCCTGTTTTAGCTTGGGAAACTGTCTGAACAAAGTGGGATATGGCAGGAGAAGCAGAGCAGATCATCCATCTACAGCAGGGACTGATAACTATATACCATGGAGGAGCCAAGAGTATACAGGGTTTCTTTTTCTGACCAAAAACACCACCAGGTAATTTCACTAATTATTTCCCCTTTTCTGATTGGAGGTGAGCTAATCAGTAAAGCTACTTGCTGTAGTCTTTGGCTAGAAACCTGCATACTCTGGATACCCCATCTCTGGTGAAATACTGGAACATAATGCAACACAAAAGTGGTGCAGTTACACAGGATAGCCCTTTGTTATTCCTCAACACCTGCATTAGCTTTACAACTTACTGGATACACTTAGAAAGTTTGGTTTGAGTGAATAAAATGAAGGTGAAAAAAGGCAGACATACTCACCCTGCCCAGAATCCACTTAAAGCTACATATTTGTAAATTGTTGGTAAACTAAGTCCAACAAATAACTGATGAGGAAACTTTGTGTGGTTCATGAATACAAGCTGAATCTTACAAGTACCTGGATGAGTTGTGTGTGACCAAACTCAGAGACTCAGAGATAAAGCCCTCTGCGTCCCGAGTTGAGTTGTAGAATACCTCAGACTAAACCTGAAAACGGTTGAAATGGTTTCTTTTTCATGCTTTATGTGTCACCTTTGGTCTGACACACAACTGATGTATCTGTGTTAGCAGACACACCACCTCTGAGGGCTGTCCTCAAGGTCTCTTACTGTAGCAGCAGCTGCATCAGACTCCCAGAATGTTTTTTGCACTGTAAATCAGATCCTGTTTAACAATGGGGATACATTAACTGTGAGTGCCTGACTGACAATGTTTTGTCTTCTGACAGGTCCTCAATGCCCAAAAAGCCGGATACAGGGCAGCCATTGTTCACAATGTGGACTCTGATGACTTAATCAGCATGGGATCCAATGATTGTAAGTGACCTCCTGTTGCCCCATGTCCACCAACACAAGCATTTAGCATGGCACACAGTTGCACATCAATGTGTCTTTGATGACAGCAGATAGAGCTTTTTCTGTCTGTATCCCAGGTCTGGAAGGAAGAAAAGCTAGCTAAAATAGTGGCTTAACACACTTACCGTAGCAGTGAATTCACATTGCCCCTGCTGTAGTCTAGAGAGATTTCTATTGCCACCTTGCTTGTCTTAGTCTAAAGCTAATGTTCACAAAGCTGGGCATAAGTGACATCAAAAATTATGCACACCATAACCCTCTGGGAGCGCTAAATGTTTGTAGTTGTTCAAATTTGCAGCTGTTTGGTGGCCCCCTTTTTTGAATAACTCATTTCACAATCCAAAGCAAATTCCAAGATATTTAAACAGTTGTTCTTCATTGTGCAACAAACAAATCCTATTTTTGTGTCATCTGACAGCAGTTTTTTTTTTTTTTTTTTTTACTTCCAGCCTGAAACATGTTTCCTGATTTGCTCAAGAGAGCTGGCAATCGATATGTGGTCGCATAATGTATTAATAGCTTTTTCCTTGGTTCTCCCTTTTTAGTGGATGTTATGAAGCAGATAGACATTCCATCTGTGTTTGTGAGCGAGGAGACTGCCAACTCGCTGAAAGAAGACTACACATATGACAAGGGGTAAGTCAAGACCCAAATCTTATTTTCCTGCCAATCAATATGGAGCTTAAATTGAGCCCATGGCAGCAGAGGCATTAAGAGGCAGTTCCCCCTCAGACTGCTTTCCTAACACTGCCATCCATACAATGTTGCTGAAAGGTGCCTACTTGTATACAGCAGATTCAGTCAAGATTTTCTGACCAGTCCTCTCTCCTCTCTGGCTCTTGGATGGCTTTGATATTATATTGTTCCTTGTTAATACCTGCAAATTGCACAATAAATACCTTAAGGCAGGCATTTGGTCTTAAGATGAGTTGTCACTTCCTTAGCAGTCTGCTGCTGAGGTGATAATGTGGTAATGAAATGTCTGGGTCTGTCAAAAATAGCCCAGAGCACACAGTCGCAGCATGAAAGCCCCATTTCTCCACTTTGATATCAGCTGGTGGTTATGCTGCTTGTCAGACAGATGCCATCCAAGTACATTAAGGTCATTCCCAAGTCATTTGCACAGGAATGAATACCAAATGTGCTGTGTGCAGTGTTTCATCAGTGTACACCAAATTAGCTGTCATAAATTTGAGCTGTAAAGAAGGTCTTGCTGTAAAACAGTGTTGTAAATCAGTATTACAGACCCCATAACTCATTGGTTAACAGTGTGAAGTTTCGTTTGGCAGATGGAGCGGCCTTTTTCTTTTTTTTTGCATCTGTCACTTTCAACTTGTTAAACACGAGTAACTCTTCATATTGGTGGCCTGTGATGATATGTTATTAAAGCTGTTATTCCATCATCAGGTCACTGTCACTCAGCATGTGTCCAAAATCTGCCAACATTGTTCTACTTTCCCTCACCTGACAACAGCTCTGCTTGTTTTCCCAGGGGTCATGTGGTGCTCATGCCAGACTTCAGCCTGCCGTTGGAATACTACTTGATCCCCTTCCTCATTATCGTGGGAATCTGCCTCATCCTCATTGTTGTTTTCATGGTAGGTACATTTACACCAGCCTCGTTGAAGCGATAGAGGCAGTGACTATGATGCTTCAACTCCTAGCACCATCCTAAGGGAAGTATTAAAGCAAAATTAAATTTGGGTTGCATTTGGGCCGTATAGTTACCTGGGCTTGATATGAATCCATATGGCAGTGGAATATCCTCATAAGCTGCTCTGCGCTCCCCTTGGCTGCTAATCTACAGCATCTGTAATTCAGTATTCACCTAGCAAAACAGCTCCCAAAATAACACTTAAAGCATATAAACCAGTGCTAACAAAACAGATTATGCCAACATAAAAAAACAGCATGTCCCAAAATCCATTTTTTCAGTATATTTACAATTATTTGTGATGGTTCTATTTTGGTATTGTGCCGATGTTTCCTGAAGCCACTACCTGCCAGAACTACTGTCCAATCCAAGCAGGGAAGTAACAAGGAACACATCATTTAATTTTTGCAAGAAATGGGTACCGCGACTTACTGTTTTTTATATTGATATAATCCACTTTGTTGGTGTTCGTTTATGTGCTAAAAGTGTTATTTTTGGAGCTGTCTTGCCGCACTATTGAAGTTAATGGAGGACTAGACCTACTGTAGTCTGGTTTAGCAGCCCAGGGGGGCATGGAGCGTCTAATGAGGATATTTCACCACCATGTGCACTCATGTCTAGGTAATATAGAACTCCACCAAGTTTCAGTTTTGCTTTAATCATTTTTTGGCCTGTGGAGACATCACTTTCCCTGCTAATATAGTACAAACCATTGAGTAAATTTTATGATGATGACTTCAGACCTGCTTCCCAAGATCCAGAGTGGAAAAACCATACAGAGGAACAGCAGGTGACGGGGTCTCTTTTTCGTTTGTGCATAGATCACCAAGTTTGTCCAGGATCGACACAGGGCTCGCAGGAGCCGCCTGCGTAAAGACCAGCTGAAGAAACTTCCCATCCACAAGTACAAGAAAGGTATGGAAACATCTTAAACATCAGTGAATATGCCATTGCTGTTGATTCTGAACAGATAGCAACTCACTGCAATCTTTGTTTGGACTCATGTTTTAAGGAATAAAGTTAGTTGACAGATTATATGGACCGTTCTCCAGGTTCTGTGGTTTAGTTGTATTGCCACATGATGTGTGTCCATGGGATAACAGTGGGAAGTTCGCTAGGCTTTATTTCTCTGTTTTACACTCTTGCTTTATCAAGATTGTGAAGCTTGCCTGAAACTACATTGAAAATCACCCCTAGCGATCTTGTCCTGGCCCTAAACTCGGACCTTTGGGTGGGTAGACATTCTGAAACCTGGCCCAGGTCCACTGCCATGCTGCTGTTTGTCACATGACGTCCATCCAGGCGAGGGATGTCATGAATACATCGAGACACATCAGTCCCCCCTGGAGCTCTGCACCTAAGAGCTAATCGGATTAATATGGACTTGATTTTTCCACCCAGCCCTCCCTGGCAGATTAGAGCTCCTCTCTGTTGAGACTGGACACATGGCTGACGGTGTGGAATGTAGTCTTGTTCATGCCCCTGATATGACACGCTTGAAAGTGCATTCTAGTTTTCCTGAAACCTGTTGGGCAGATGTACAGTCCACTTGTTTATAAGGACAGAGGGAGGAGTAGGGAGGAGGACAGGAACATTGGTAAGGTAAATAGTTTTTTGTGTTTGTGATGTGAAGGGTTTGCGTGCTACACTGCTTTCCAGCATTGAGAATTTGACTTGGAATTTCTGGAGCCTTTCTCAGCCTCTCTTTTCCCCTTCTTTTTGGTACAAGGGTCAGCATAGCTACAGCAGTGTTTTGCAATGCAAATCCTTTTTGCCATGGTCAAGTTTTGTCTTTGTACTAGTGTTTTTTTTTGTGCACTGAAAGGCATTGTGGGGTTAGTTAGAGCCAGTTTACCCTCTGGCAGTCATATTTTACTGAGGTCCCTGCTGGCTGGACTGGAAAGCCCCTGAGTAAAATCAGCTGTGCAGGGAACACCGGGGAGCTTTATAGGGAATGGGTGGCGCATACTAAGTAGGCCCCTCGCAAAGCCGCTAATTGGGGGGTTTACGAGCCGAGCTCCTCCTCCCTGCCTGGCAGTAACAGATGCACGTGCAGCAGTGCAGACAGGCGAGTGCAGCAAAACACCAATGAAAGCAGTGTGTGTCGCTTAGATCGTTTTTTTGTCAAGTCAGACTATGTGGTTTGTGCACACAAGTGTGTATCTGCAAGTCTGACTCAAGGTTTCCACTAGATGCTGGTACAGTCAATCTCGAGTGCTGCGGGGAGTTCAGATGTCCAGGAAACGGCCTTTGGGACGACGTCTACACTCCTATTAGCTGAGTCAGAGGGTTTGGCGACACGAGCGGGGACACCAAATCTCTACCTAATCACCTTTTAAGCCCTGCACTCTGGAGCAATGCTAGCTTGGCACACAACACAGTGCTCTGTTTTTGATCTTTGGCGGCCTTAAGAAGAGGCCCTGCAAGCAGTGGGACAGCCCTTGTAATGTCTCATGGGGTTTATTGATAGGTTGTTTGTATTCCAGGTAAGAGAAGGCCTTTAAATAGCAGGCATAGAATCTGTTTGGAATTTTAATCAAGGACCAAAACAATTACATCACTGGTGTACTGGTTGGTAAGAGGAATAATCACATATTCAACTAAATTTATTCACATGTGAAACTAAATTTAAATAATGCATAAAGTTTATATCATCACTATGTGCTGCCCTCAGTTCCTGACAAAGAAAGACTTGAAAGCCTTCATGGCAAACTCATATTCCATATCCAGTGGACAAAGTTGGGTTCATAACACTATGAACACTATCAAAGGTTCCATTTTTAAAGCTCAAACTCATGATGCTGTATAATCAGAGTTTCTGGTATCTGGTCATATGCTCAGTACTTCTCAAACACATATATTCGCTCAAATCTTGCTGCAAAGACGACTTCCGCAGAATCCCCTCATGCACACTGGACAAGCCGCTTGGACAGATGAGCAAGCAACTGGATACTGTAAACTATGAACTTTTTAAACAGAACTTCTGATAGATGTTGTAAAATGTTAAAATTGTGGATCAATTTTTTTCCCCCATTTGATCAGAGACGGTTAGTGTTTTTTGGATTAAAGTTAACGATAAGGGGTTGCAAATAAAACTTGCTTTGTCAAGGATTGAAGGCAGCACATAGTGAGTGCTTGCTAAAAAAATTATGGATTATGAGTGGTGTATCTCTTTAAGGTGCCAGGATTGTAGTTGTCAAATACATCTGTTTTGACATGTTAATACATTCAGATTTGGTTACTTGACCATACCTGACTATAGGTAGATCATTCTACAGAACTGGTCAAATTCCCCATCCCTCTTGTGTCAAATCCTGACGTGCATGGAGTGCATCAGCCTCCTCTGGTGATTCCTCACTGTCTCAGCTCAGCTTGGCCACGAGTCAAAAACTGAAGAAGCTGGCACGGTGTTCCCAGATGGAATGGCATCCCACTTACTGATGGCAGACACCGCCATCACCACAGCCTCGCCATACATACATACGCATACATACATGCATGTGTAAAAGGGCAGCAAGAATCAAGAATCTTCCAGCTGCTGTGAAGTCACTCAGCAGACCGCCATCAGTGGCCATTGTTTACAGTTTCTAGTCTTTTATTCATTTCACACGCCGCCTCGTTGTGAAACATCAGGTATTTTTAGCCGCCTGTAGCACCGCTGTGTGTGACAGCTCAGTGCCACACACAGCCAAGTCCCTCTGACGCTCAACTCTTGCAGCTGCCACCGCTGCTTCTTCCCTGACTTCACCGCTCCGTTTCCCATCCTGAACTTTATCGGGCAGTGTGACCAAACTGTGGCTTCAGCGCAGTACAGTGTGGGGAGGATGCCTAATGGTGCCCTTGGCCTCAGCTAAAATGGATAATGCTGAGCTTGGACTTTAGGAGCTTTGGACAGATCCAGCCGTAGTGAACAGGAACATTGTGGCACTGTTAGTGTTGCTTTTAATTACTAGGGACCAGTTGACTCAGTTGTGATCCATGATTTCTGATTCTGTACTGTACGGGCGGTGTTATACTAGCTTTCAGAGGAGGATGTGCAAGCGGTGTTCTTTAACTCTGGACTAAAGGCAGTAAATGTCACCAGGACGCAGCCAATTACAGTTTTTAAGACAACAAGATCTCTAAATGATGGCTGTTTTAGAGGCTGGTAGAGAAGACAGACATACCATGCACCAAATGGTGGTGGTTGGTGTTCATTTCTCACCCTGAAACAAAACAAATTGCCTGCTTATGCTGAGTTAATATTTCCGTTAATGCATTTGTCAGGTTTCTCCGTGTCCTCTCCCCCGCTTGGCCTTGCCACATCAGCCACAGTGTGAGGAAAAATTCCTGGCAATCTGGCAAACAATATGTTCTTATGTATCTCACCCCAACGGCGTGAATCAGAGACTTAAAGAGGTTATAATTCCAACAAACGTGTGATATGGGTCCTTTCTGAGTGGGTGAAGACACTCAGGGAAGACGTTAGGTAGCTTATTAGCTGTGGCCTTGACTGCTGCTGCATTGGCAGGATGCCATTCTGCTGATGTGCGTATCTGCCCACCGCCTGTCTTCCCTGGCTCCACAGCTCAGACTGGCAAGATTAGTCATCTATCAAATTGTTTATGCAAAAACACTTCCTCTGACAGGCTTTCATGTAGCTCTATTTTTTTCCCCACATTGTTTTTGCCACTCTTCCATTTGCCTTTTTTTATTTACCGTTTTGGCTTTCATTTACTGTCTCTAAATCACCTTGTAGCCTTGTGTTGAAAGGTGTAAATATATACAAAGTTTATTGTTACTGCTGTTTATCACCATTTGCAGCCAGTTAAGAATTTGGCCGGAGACAGAGGTGGTAGGCATTGGATGATGTCACGCTCACATGTATGGCGATGCAAGTCTGCAGAAAGAAATACATACAAAGGGAGTCTCTATGGATGGTGCACAATGGCTGTTGATGAAAAGCACAATACCCATGTAATTGGCACACAATACCAGTCTGAGCAGCATGGAACATAAGATCTGTGTCAATGCACAGGATTATGTAATAGCAGCTGCCACAGCTGTCAGCGTACAGTGCCACGCTGCTATTATGTTGACTTATGCACTGACTTTATTGCAAGGCTTTGCGTCATCTCCAGTTAGGCTCCGAGCTTGACTTGCGACAGCACTTATTGGCCCTCCAGTGTTACGTGTGGGAGGAGACTTTACAGCAGACGGCCGAGTAGCAGACGTGCAAAGCTCAGTGTGCACCAACACACACTGAGTGGCAGCGACGCAGGAAGAGAGACAAATGAACTGGCTGAGGAAACGAGGGGATTGTTTTTCCCCGTCTAAAGCCTTCAAGCCGAGCTCGTGGCCCCTTGGCTGGGCTCTCCCGCTGACCCCTGACCTCTAGTCTAGCTCCTCCCCGGGTGTGATGACTCACTCCACCCCTCCCCTCAGCCCCCCGCTCAGTCCAAGCCATAGGCGGGGTGCTTGGTGCACACACACAGAGCAGCTGCAGTGTCTCGGACGTCGTGTGTGACACACACTGATGGTGGTACAGAGGAGCTCTCTCTTCCTCTTAGTCACAGTACACTGGCCTCAGCACCAGTTGCCACTGTCTGGTTGGCTCAAGCTGTACAGAAGCTTTTTTTTTTTTTCTTTCTTTTTCTAAACTGGGTTTCTCCCTTTCTCTCTCGTACGCACACTCACTCCTCAGCTGAAGTTCAGTGGGACAGTTTGGTTCCTCTGAGAGCCTGGAATGTTGGCAGGCTGACTGACTAATGCAAAATGGAGGGGAGAAGACTGCACTGATTTGTTCTAAGCTGTGCTACTGGCCCCGAAACTCACACAGAAGGGATTCCCAACATCGAAGCCGTTTGCAAACTGGCAAAACATTTCACTGGCTGTTGATGACTGGCAAAGCAAGAATCCTTCCATTACCCAACTGTATAGACGAGTGAACCTGAAACATGTCGGGCAGCCTGCATATTACAAATCCCAGTGGTGGGATGACATCAACTCCCAAGAACAGACCACAGCCATCATTTTTCCTTTTTGACACACAGTGCTCAGTAGTTTAAAAAAAAAAAAAAAAAAGAGAGAGAGAAGCCTGACACGTCCCGCCAGGTGTCATTGTCAAACGCCTGGAAGCCTGTTTTCATTCTTAGACCCTCCAGACTCACGAAACTGAATCCTCGGCTCACATGCGTGGTTCATAATATTGTCATTACTAAGCTGACCCCCATTAGAAGATTCCAGAAATGTGGACTGAGCAATGTCCTCAGCAGGCTCTTTGATCAGCAGGAGTGGTATAATCTGTTCCCTGAGGAGAGAAACTCGGCTGTAGAGTGCTGCATTGCCTCGTTTGAGGGAGTCTTCCAACTATCACGCCCTCAAAAAGCAGTTTTTGCTTCTGAAATACACCGTAGAGGTGCCAGTTTTCTGTCTTTCATATCTTTGAAGGTGCTATCCCTGGAATTACAGTGCAAATAAAGATTTTGCACTAAGCTAGCAGGGTCACAGTCACTTTACTTGTCAAGTGCAGTGAAAGTACAGGTATTTGTCTTGATGCCGTTGGAGCAGGACATGGGCTGACACACTGAAGGATCTCGCACACAGCAAAACGGCGACGCAAGACGTACGACAGAGATGATACACATCACGCCACACAGAGTATCTTTCATCATCTGTCTCCCAAGAGCGGTCTCTCTGAGTTCAGCAGGGCACTGAACTTTTCTCTCAGCTGTACTCAGAATAGCCCAGTCAGTGCCACAGTTCAGCATTTCCTGAGTGTATACTGGATCCGTGCCTGCATAAACGTTTCCTTTCTCTCACCCCCGTGTCCAGCACTGTTAAAAGCCTGGGACAGAGAAAGAGAGAAGACACTTGAGGAAGGATGGAAGGATGGAAAGAATAGCGATAGGGACGGTAGGTAGAAAGAAGACTGAAAGCAAGAGAGGAGGAGGAGGGAGAGGTCGAGTTGAAAACATCGCCTCAAGTTGAAGTTGCTGACGCCAAGGGGGGAAAAGGAAAGTGGGGGAGGAGGGGGGGCTTTTGTCGATGCGACTCCCCATCCTTATACGGTCACATGCAGCCCTGGCACTGACACACAGAGCCCAGTCAGGGAAAACATGTTCATTTAGAGCTTACATAAACACAGCGGCCCAGAGCGCTGCGCCGCCTCCTCCCCGTCCTCCTCCCTCCAGCCGGGGCAGGGGAGGGGAAAGGAAAGGGAGAAGAACGCTGTGGAATTTGAAAGGGAGTGCATTGAGAAATTCCTGGGCTTTTAGAGCACCAAGTAACTTTCCACCTCCTGTAACGTCAGGGCTCAAAAAGGAAATGCAGCGCTCGCTGCTTGGCAGCCATTCTACCTGCTCGCTGTGGATTGGATGGGCGGGATGAGGTGGGAGAAGGGGCATTTAGGGAAGAGTGACGCAAACAATGTAATGACATGAGACGTGTGAACGGTTCGGGGGTTCCTAATTCCTTGGCATGCCGTCAACAATCTCCTTCATGGTAGCATAAAACACCCAGCTCTTCAAGTTCCACTTTGCTTACTGTAAATGAGCACTGATGTTACCACACACAAGTGGTTTTATACCCTAAAACTGTGATGTTTGTCTTCCTGTTCCTCCTGTGTGTGTTCTGTATTGCACAGTTAAGCACATTGTGACCAGCCTGTTCTGTTAAAAGCACTTAATGGATAAATGTGACCTGTGCTGTTGACCTAGGCGACACCTACGACGTCTGCGCCATCTGCTTGGATGAGTATGAAGAAGGAGACAAACTGCGAGTGCTGCCATGCTCTCATGGTGAGTCTACCACTTCGCACGGTGCCGACGGCTCGTAAATCAGCTGTCCTGAAATCAGCTGCTGTCTGCTGCATAACTTTCACAAGATCTTACAGTCAAAAAAAAAAATGAGGAAGCATGTGATGTAGGTCTACACTGGCAGGGTGTAAAAGGCTTGATCACACATGCATTTATGGATAAACAAGTAGATCAGAGGTTCTGTGTGGAACCACAGAGGGTTCTCCTATGGCATCACTCTGAAGAACCACTCTAGGTTTCACTTGACACTTTTATTTTTCTGTGTACCACCCAAATCACTGGAGATTCTTAGATTCATCTGGGATCCTAGATGGAAAGCAGTTCCTGATTAGAGGGCGCGAGTACAAACTGGCCCCAGTTCTTTCATACCAAGTTGTTTAGGTTTTGCAGCATTTCTAAGTAAGCAGTTCACTGCCTTACTGAGACACTCTGTTATTGTTGTTTTTCATGTCACCCATCTGTATTAGACTGTTTGGTTTATAGAATTTAAAGGGGCCGTTTCCTCAGTCAGATTTCACCTTTTCTACAAAGTTCTCCATGTAGCAGAAAACAAATAACCAGTAGATAAACCTATTTATGTACCTTTGCTCTGAAAGTTACAACCACAGCTTGGGTTGTCATCATGTGCACTGAGAGGAGCAGTAACCTTTTCCTTTCTTTGACTCTGTCTTTCTTGTATTCAGCCTACCACAGTAAGTGTGTGGACCCCTGGCTGACCAAAACTAAGAAGACATGTCCGGTGTGCAAGCAGAAGGTGGTTCCATCGCAGGGTGACTCAGACTCCGATTCGGAGGAGGGAGAGAGTGGCCCGGAGGAGAACGAAGAGGTGTCTGAAAGCACCCCGCTCCTGCGCTCTCTGGCCTCCACCAGCGCCCACTCCTTCGGCACCATGTCGGGAGCATCACGCTCCGAGCAAGAGCAGGAGTCCTCCGAGTACGAGGACGACGAGCTGGACAGCAGCGACAGCGAGGAAGAGGTGACGGTGGAGACGGTGGTGGTCCAGCTGCAGCAGCCCTGCTCCGAAGGCCAAGACCGGGACCACGACCACAACCTGCCCTGCGCTTGACTTGAGCAACGTGACGGCTGGACTGCCTGCTCTCTGGGCTCCACCTCCCCAACCTCATCCACCAAGGCTCACAGCATCAGAGACTCACGCTGGGGGCTCCAATAAAACACATCTAATTGTTCAAGTCTGTCTGTCACTGCTTCACATATATTTTAATGTATCCTCCCCAAAAGTGGAAAGAGTGTTGACAGTGCGATGTACAGTAGACTGTTATACTGTACTGGTTAGTCACTCTAAGGCTGATGTACAGTGTCCTCCAGACACTGTAGGAGAGCTCCCAAGTTTCTGCACACAAGGTAGTGCTTGACTCAAGCCTGAGGGAAAGCATTTGTGTATATAAAATGTATAGATCACCACAAGTTACATCAATACCTTTGATTATCTTGTAGCCTACATGTGTCTCACGTCCGGGAGGTTTCATTATTGTATATACATGATCATGCTGCATAGACAGATCTCAATAAAAGCGCTATGCAGCATATTTTTTTGTAAAATCAAACTGAAATTTTCCATGAGTTAGAAGCATTTAAAAGTACCAGACTATGGTTTTGCCAATTTATTTCTAGGCTGATATCTTAGAGCCTAGAGGCGTGTTTTGTGCCACGACTGACCTGTTACATTGATCCACACTGAAAGAAGCAAAAGCCAAAGGCTGTGTTCTGTGGTTCTGCTGGTTGAAAGGGATGAGACGCTTCTTTTCAGTAGTAACTGTGTCCACTGTGCTGCGACACACTTCCAACAAACTTCATTTGGCTGCTCCAGACCTTTCATCTTGACATGAGCCGTTATTGGTTGACAGGCCTTGCGATATGCATTTGGCTGACTGGATCTCATTTTAATACGGTTAAGTAGTAAATACTTTACATGTGATTTCTTTTTCTAACATAGCTTGAACTGTTTTTTGTTGACAAATCCCGTTGCCTTTCTTTTGCAGTTGATGTATTTTGTCTTGTAAATGTTTTATGCTCACCTATGTCTGTACTCAGTATAATTTCACTTCAATAAAAGGAAACAACACAAGTTTATCTTCTGGTTTTGTCCTTGCAAGAGGACACTCTTCATTTTCAGTGCTGTGCTCAGTTTTATGACACTAAAAACGTGCAACATAGTGGAGTGAGTCGTTAATCCAGTATATCAGTTTACAGAGCACACCTGAACTTACCTTTGTGCAGACTAGCCTGTATTTCCTGATGACATAATGGACATTACATCATTTCTACCTTGACATTTGTGCTCAGTCTCAGCAAGTCCAAATAGAGGCAACATTTAGTTGGTCTTGTAGAGGTGCTGGTCCAATAACAGGATAATCTGATACAAACCGCATTTCAGAGCGGCCCATTAGCATGTGGAAAATATGGCACCTATATACACCTACATACTTCTCAAATGTATCAAACACTGCAGTGTCCTACTACAATGGGTTTTGATGCAAATTTTAACTTAAACTAGTGGCTGCTCCACTCCTGATCTGTCACTTCAAAATGGGACGGAACCTCACACTAAAGATCATAAAAAAAATGACCTGGTTTGTGATATCTAGTTTATCTCAAAGTGCCTCACAGAACTAGATTCATGTTCTCTTGACTTGTCCACTGATAACTCCTGCATATAAACGATTGCAAATGTCCATTTCTGTGACTGTTACTTGAACACGTCACAATATGGAAAATTGAACGACCAAGGTAGTTTTTTGCATCCAGATTCTGAGTTTGGCATGGCCTCGACAACAGTATCCAGGAAAATGTTTCCCCCAGCTTTGCTGCCCCTGCCAACATCCTCAATTGAAATGAACTCACACTACATATTTTTAAACATCAACAAAGGTAATATAGGTGAGCAGTTACAGTCTACTTCCATGGCTCTGAACAGGTCCTACCTGTGCAGTGAAAACCAAGCTGGAATTGCATGAGCAGTGAAACAGGAACAAAAACTCTGGAAATGACTAAACCTCGAGTCCTGATGTAAATATGTCTGGTGCAGAGCTGCTTGGTATTTTCTAGCATGTCATTTTTATTGATATGTAATCTAAACCCAAGTCATGACCTTTTGGCCTTTAAAACCAACTGTTTGCTATTGTATGACAGTGTTTGGTGAGCACTGAACCTGGATGAGGGGAGGGGAAAAAAATCAGTAGGACACACACACACTATCTGGTTGGAATAAATTTATTTGATCTGTCTGTAAACAAGGTGATAAATCAATTTATGGCATTTCTTGGTTTTATGCATATGAAATCAGATGCGTTAAAGAGACTGTATCCCAGATGTAAGAAAAAACTGGTGGGGTAAAGAAATGAAAAGAAATCAGCAAACAGGATTTTTATGAACACATCCCACAAGGCCTGAACAGTGGAGCTGATGCTAAGAACTAAGAAAAAAAAAGTGCCAATGAAATTACTTTAGTGGACAGCGGGTAAATCCATCTGACAACAGCAACAGATCTCTCTACATTATGGCACAGGATACACAGGTTCTGTAGTTAAAGTTTCAACAAAACAACCAAAAGTGTCCTTATTCCAACCAATCCCATCTCCCGTTAAATTGAGTGTCATTTCTACTTGTTCTTTTTGAAAGTCTTGGACATTACAGTTAGTACCGAGCATGGACAGACCGTTTGATACCACAACTCAGTTGATGACTAGAGAGTACAAGGCAATTTATTCCACAGTTTTGTATTTGTCACACAGCATGAGTTTGTACAAATGCAGTAATTCATTTCATTTTTCCTTTGCAATAAAAGAAAATAACTGAGACTTCAAATTTCCTTCATAGACAACCCTCGCCCCTCCCCCTTCCCCTTAGTGTTGTTTCAGTTGTAGTTTTCTGGTTAGTGTGTAGCCTTCAGCACAACAAACAAGTTAGCAGTCATCCTTCATAATGATTTAGAGCAATTGTATAAACACCCGAGCTGTGTCTAAAATTGGTCCTATGAAAAAAAAAATTCAAACTGGACACACTCCAGATGGTTATATGCTGGGATATCTACTGTCCAAAAATGGCAGCCTTTCAAAGAAAAAAAAAAGAAAAGAAACCAAAAAAATAAAAATATATTACAGGAGCTGGCAAACAATAGTGTTAGGTGCCTGAGCCGTTGTTACGATGGAATGTCCATGGGTTTCATGTAGCCGGGGAGGTCGTGGTGAGGGCGTGCTGGGAGGAGAGGCTGCCTGCATCTGGGCGACGCCGGCTCTTGTCATCAATAACCGAGCTGATCCGAGCACACACACCCCACCCCACTGAATTTATTCACTATAGAAAACTGAGTGTGAAGGGAGAGAGGGGAGTTAGAAGAGGACATAGTGGGACTTTAGTGGTTGATTAATGACGAGACAGTCTCCTGTGCACTTATGGAGTGTGAGCAAACAGGATGGGAAGCAGGGAGGGGGGAGGAACTGACAATTTTGGCAGGAGTAAATGGGGCAGGGGGTTGGTAGGGGTGCAGTAGGCTCTAAGATAGGCATGCAGTCTCCCCTCCCAGTCATGATGAAAAAGGAAGACATGATGAGCTTGGTTACCGCTCAAGTGCTCCAAAGGCATTGGCTGCTCGGGGTTGAGGTGAGGGGTGAGGGGTGGGGCTGAACTACCGGGCACCGTCACAGAAACAAACAAACAAAAAATAATAAATCTACTTCAGATTGTTTAAGAATTCTTCCACTTTGAAATGTTAGCATTTTTCGCTGAGCGTTTGGCCAGAATGTTGCTGGTCTCCGTTAAAGTACAGATTTGACATGATGTCCTGTTACAACAACATGCTCATCTTAGCTATGGTGCAAAGACAGTGCTAGAATTTGGGGAGGGGGGTAAGAGAACACAGCGTGAATACGTCAAAATTACTAGGAACCAAAAAGGGGAGGAGGGATGGCGGGGAAAGGGAAAGGGAAGAGGACACAAAAAGGGGGAACAAAAAGAATGGGGAGGGGGGTGGGGGGCAGAAAAAGAAAAAATATACAATAAACAAAAACATAAGCAACTACCAACTAGAGGTGGAAGTAGTGTGAAACGCAACAGGGTGGTAAGGGTGAGCTGCTAGGTGGCTGGGCTGCTTTAGTATCCAGACTTCCTCAGGTACTCAGCCATTTGAAACGCTTTCTTGTTGAGCTGCCCTCCATGGACACCTTCCTTCCCCATGACTAAAACCAATGCTGGAGTACACAAAGGAAAAAACAAAACAAAACAAATGAACAGACATGGTGGTGGCGGGCTGGAAAAAAACAAAGAACTTTCCCCGCCGCTAAACGTGGGGCTACATTGCTGACGACAGGGCCTATTGGGAAACCCGCTCCATCTGATAGTAACGCTCCCTGGACTTTGCTCAATGGGACTGCTCGAAAAGAGAGTAAAGGGAAAGGGTGGGGGGGGTCTTGACAGCAATTGTGTTT
This sequence comes from Myripristis murdjan, assembly GCF_902150065.1. Taxonomy (NCBI): domain Eukaryota; kingdom Metazoa; phylum Chordata; class Actinopteri; order Holocentriformes; family Holocentridae; genus Myripristis; species Myripristis murdjan. The sequence goes on along the minus strand of NC_043983.1, from coordinate 6,353,258 downwards.
TTTGTTTTTATGAGTTTTGTATTTTTTTGTGTTTTTATTTTTAGTTTGTTTTTTTCTCTCCCTCAACTACACCACATAGGTTAAGTGAAGACTAAACTAGAACCCTGAATCCCTCAAGTATTTTGCCATCGAGTATGCCTTCTTATTCAATCCGCCTCCATGGACCCCTTCTTTGCCCATTACAAAGACCAAGACTGAAAGAAAAGAGACAGAAAAGGGACATTTAGAAAAGGGTGTGAAGTTAGGAGAATACAGGTGAAAAGGAAAAGCACATTGAGCCACAACCAGCAAGTGCGGACAGGACAGGTACGAGGGAGAAGGACACGAGACAAAGCAGAGCTCTGGCCTACAGGCTACATGAGGCATCAGCACTCACTCTCTCATCTTTGCTGCTGGCCCTCAACACCAAGACATCTCACTTCACATCAGGTCATTCAGAGAGACTCGCTGAGTGCAACGGCAGAACAAGCAAAAAGCATACAAAGATCAGACTGGCCATGTTTGTGATAGGGCTGTCACTTTTTGTTTAAAATTTGAAGATTTGCTTGGACTTGACAAAGCATTAAATATTCAAACTCAAAATGAGAGCACAGGATTTAAGTGTAGCGGACCAACGGCCATTTCAAGAGGTGCGCCTTCAATGCCCGCAGGTGTCAGTCTTAATGCCAATGTGTTCAATTTGTAAACATCTAAGTAGGCAATACAATACTCACAGAATATTTTACCTACAAGTATCGTATCATGATACAGGCAATTCTGCAATATACTGTAAGATAATCAGCTATGATACACCATGATATATGTAACTAAAGAAGGCAAAAAGCAGCCTTGAGAAAGCAAAATAATTTTTCCATAAGCTGGAATCAATCATGTTTGTCAGTGTTACAATATGCACAGCAATTGCAACATGAACGTGACAGAACAGTTCCAGTTACAACACCTGAAGGCAGGAACAAATATGCCTTGTATGAACTCAAACGTACGAATGAAGTTAAAATCTCAAATATCAATACTTGGCACAAGTGTATCAATACTGTCTCACAAGGGGAATATTGTGATATACTGCATGATCAGTTTACTGTTCCACCCTCGACTTGCTAAACAAGCCACACAGAGCAGCTAATTACATCACCAAAGCACACAGTACCCATACCATGTGTGGAAGCATTTTGGACTCTATGGATGACAAAATTAAGGCTGACTTTGGAAAAAACAAGTCCTTTCAACTATTGTGGTAACAAACCTGAATCACCACCTGTTAGTCATCCAATCGAATAGCTATTAGCCTGACTCCCTCACCTGAGTGCCTGTTTTCCCCCCACTCAGCCACAGGATGGGGACAGACAGAGCGTGTCTTAGGGGGGTTGAAAAAGTGACAGCTCTAGTTTGTGATGAGGATTTCACCAAACTGTTGAGGTAGTGTGTCTGCCTCAGATCTGCAGTTTGTCTGCTCTGGTGCTGAGGCCTTGTTACTGGCATGCTGACACCAGTTCAATGTCTCATTTACCAAATTCCACTAAGGGTAAATGCAAAGAGTGCCACTTCTTTAACTAATTAAGCAAGAGGCTGCCATCCTAACTAACATGTCAAGACCAGGCTGCTCTGAACTAAGTTGAAGCCATACCAACTCCCTGATTTCATGCTGGACACTAATTGGGGCCAAATACAATCAAAATAAAGATTTTTACCACAGCCAGACCTAATTGGGCTGAGACCACTGTTTTAGAAGATCAGGTTTAGTTAATTAAAATTGCCCCAAACTCTCAGTGGGTCTCAGAGCAGCCCAATTATTACGTGTTTGGCTGAAAATACAACTTGGTGCTTTAAGTGGCTGAAGCAACTCATGTAGGGAGTCCACTGTGACAGTGCATTCATCCCTTCAGTATACACAGTATCTACACTCAATAGAAGGTGAACTTTAGTTTACTGGCCACAGTGGCTGGGAAATCATAAAATCATTCAGTCACATTCTTTACTAGTCGGATTTTTAGAACAGAATCCTTTCAAACCAGGATTACATTGGTAAATAATGTAAAAGCTACAGAAGTATTAACCAGAGTATGTCTGGTGTTTCTCATCATGTCTTCAACTACCACAATAACCAAACTCCACTGCAAGTGTTTAGTCTTTTGCTCATTCATGTGTAAACAATCAGTGTTTCCTCTGTATTCAATTAGCAGAGCACAGCACTGCGAGAGAAAATGTGAGAATAAAACTTTTGTTTTATTATCTAAAACGTAAGTGTAGTACAGGTGGCTTAGAAGTAATAACTGTGATTAAAGACATCTTGAGTGATAGAACCTCAATTTGAAACAACCTAGACCCAAACAATGACGGATATTGCACACAAAATAGAATTATCACTAAAAGCACCACAGCTGCACAAAAATTACAGAGGAAACCCTGAAAATGCAGCGTGCCAGCAGCAAAGGACAGGAAAGTGAATGCTTCTACTCACTACTAACCATCACTAATGCAGTCCACATGCAGATACAGCAGCATGCTTATTTTACCTCTCCTCAATACATGTAAAAAATCTTCATGTGCCACGATATGAATATCAATACCCATCTTTGCAGGAACAGAGTCCCAGTATGTGAGCAAGGGGACAGTTTCATACTTTGAAGAGTTTGGTGACAGGGAAGGAAGGTGTGTTAACCAGGAAGGAGGAAGATGCATGCAGTTCAGCAAGTATTAAGGAAATTTAGGCCAGAAGAGTGAGCCCAGGATGTGGAGAGTGCAACCCATCTGTGACAGTCTCACCTGTACGCATCAGTAGCGTCTGGGAAAGTGGAGGATGGCAGCATGTCGGGGCCCATATAGGCAACATGAAAGCTGGCAAAACTCTCAGGCAAGTCCCTCCGAGGGACTTTTGATGTCTGTTGGCCATTTTGCTATAGCACTTTTGTATGGATAATTTGGCACTTCATTTAATCTCTTAGTTATCACTGCTAATGTCAGTGTCGTCAAGTCTTGAGAAAGAGAGGAACCATTCCAATTGTGTCATATTATCCTAGTATTAACAGCTGTCTTGCATGGTTAATCAAAACTGCAAGGGTTCATCGTGAAAATATGCCACCATAACCACATTCATAACATTAAATCCCACTGGGCAGCAGATTTGTTCACTTAGGATGAGGATATGTGCATTTGCAAGATTTGTGGTTCAGTATGGATGCTAACCTAACAAAATGTACAGCATCCAAATTAAAAAGGAAAGTAACACACAGCTACAGCTGAGCAAAACAATTACTGGTAAAGCAGAGATTAAGGAAACATGACAAGGAATTTTCCTTTACCCAGACCCACTGAACTGATCTGAACTTGCCCTGCAGCTAAACCAACCACACTGAGGAGCATTCGTGTTTATTAATTATGTTTAACTGTGCACTTGTTCCCCTTCATAATACATTAATATTCAATAACATTATCCTAAGATTCACCTACACATCTGCAAAGTCTCATATATTGAGGAAAGGTCCATTCCATCTACTCACACATGCACAGACTACATACAACTTGAAATAGCTAATCTAATGCACTACATTAAAAGTAGGCTATGGTGTCACTGTAGCACTACTAAAACTCTAGCAGTTAACAATAATGTTGAACGTGGTGCTCACCTTTACCGGCTCTGCCTACAGAAACATTGTATGTTGGCTCTCCTCCTTGACTCTTTGTCCGGATGTCCATTGTCCAGTCACCGTCAACTTGGAGGCTGTCTCTGATGACGGAGCACTTCTTATTGCCTAAGGTCAGCCCGGTGGTGAAGAATCCCTCCCGGTCCTTTCCTATTAACACGTCGATTTCTTCACTCTAGGAGGCAGCACATTGAGAAGTCAGGCACATATGTATGTCTCCTGGTAAGGTCTTACCTTGAAGTAAATTGCATGACTGTCAGGGCAGGGGGATCCCTCTGTGTTCATGGGCATTCTTCTATTATTTATGCCCTAAACAAGGTGTTTTTAATTGTTCTCATTGAGGCTACAAAATGGGGGAATTTAATTTTAATTTTTTTTTTTTTTTTTAATTTTACTGTTTCATAATGTGCCTATTGTGAGGCACTTTAAGAGATGTAAAACACAGCTATGCACAAAACCTCTGCTTCTATTCATTTACTCATTTCTTTTCCAGACATTTAATACAGTAGTCTAGGGTCACAAGAAAATCTTTAGCCTGCTCTGGCTCTGATCCTTGAGTTGTTTTTTACCTGACACATTCATTTTGAATATCTTATATTTTAAGCATGAACTAGAGTTGCCAACATTAAGCTGCTCTACACAAGCATACCAGCTTACACCAGCAATATGTTCAAGGTAGTTTTCATACACAGATTTGATAAAGGTTATGTCAGCCTGATCAAACATTATCAGGCATGTAATCAGAAACATGAAACAGCAGAAGGAAATATAGGAAGGGTAATCTGCAGAACAGACAAATTTGAATTATCTGCAAAAAGTTTAATCCTTGAAAAATGTAGAAATCTCATTCATTAAATATGCAGTAATTCTCACACATGAAAACTACACAAAGTAGATGGGGCAGTTTCACTTAAACTCTGACTATGTAGGATATTTTATAGTCAAGTGAAGCCTGTGACTGATTCTGTGACTGGCCAAGATGATGAGCAGAAGGATGATTACAGTTAGGAAAAACAGAAGTGTACTTTAACTGAGCCATCTTGGGCAAAATAAGCTCGAACCAGACAAAAGAAGTGCATTGTCTTTTTAAAAAGACAGGGCTGACTCCACAATACCATTACAAACACAGGGCCTGAACCCCTTCAGAGGCCTACTTCAGCTGACAATAGCATCTTATGCTGACACAATGTTTTACATTGGCACTGCTGTCAAGCTGCCTCACACCTCTGGCCAATGCAAACTTTTGCACAAGTGCTGCAGCTTCACCAAACTGAGGATAAAAATCACGTCTTTCCCACTACTTAATGTCGACATTAAATGGGTTTATTCTGTGTGCCAGTGTGCAGGGTGGAGAACAAAAGGCGTCGCCCCTGAACTACAGAACTGCACAGTCATACACCAAACCCTTCCGGATAAGAAGAAAAAAAGGAAAATCAAAGGATTTCTGCTAGCTCACATAACATTAGCATGGCTGTGTTAGCTGGATGTCGGGTTCCAGGATATGAAGTGCTCTAGCTGAGACTCAGACTAGCCGCATGTGCAGTTTGACACAAGTCTCTGGTACTGCATACCGTGCACAGCTGATTTGGTTTGATAATCTAATCACGGCAGGTTTGGGAAAGCCACGGCTGATTAACGATGTTAGCTAGCTGGCTAGCCCCCTTGTCGGAGCATCAAACCGGACTTCGTGGAAATATAATCCCCTAATGAGTGGAAAACCTGGACTTAATATGAGCATTTCACACGAGCGAGAGAAACACACATGGTCATTTATTCGCGTTTTAAGCTGTAGGTTACAGGATAACCGTACACCAGATTCCCAGACTAAGTGGACTGGACACTCCCTGCTCTAAACAGCATGTGGTTACACAGTTATTAGCTTCCAGCTTAAAAAAGTCATTTTCAGACTAACTGTAAGCTTATGTGTACACCATACTGTATCGGCATATTTGCTTTCAGCAACACACAATTGATTTACTGGCTCGTAGTTTATTTACACGGTTGTTAACAGACAAAATGGAGGCTCCGCGAAGCACCGGGAAAAGCTGCTAGATAAAAGGAAATAATGGGCACGTCTCAAACCAACATATTGTGGATTGCACACTAAGGTTTCATGAGAAGAGAAGAAATGTTAAAAGTCGCGCCGCCTCGACAAACGCCTTCGCGTCCAGACATCTTGATTAGCTTCAGTAAATATAATGAATAAGAAATGGGAGTGGGTGCGCCATCTTGGAAAATAAGGGGCGGTAGCGGTGGTTTGATCCACAGAGGTTAACTGCGAAAAACACGTAAGTAAAACAGCACGACGGCGTGTGGAGAAAGCGTCCCGAAACCGTTGTCCGTGCGTAGCTACCGTTAGCTAGTGATTTTCGAATCTGGGCGACCGGCCTGATTTGAGCTAGCTAGTTAGCTTACGACCGTTAACATGACTGGGCTCAGCGCCCCTTGAAGCACCCGCACCACTGTCTAGCGCTGACTAACTTTACCTTCATACTATTTTCAGTTTTAATGTAGTTATCCAGTTAGAGGAAATTTATAACTGACTATGTCTATTAATGAAGAACGTTAATTGAGCTAGGCTCTGATTTAGCGAACTGCGGTAACATTAACTGAGTGGCATGACAAGCCAACGCCGCTAGGTAACGTTAGCTTGCTAGCGGTGCTAATTTAGCGGAAAAGCTAACTAATGTTAGCTTCATGTGCTAAAGAGTCTTAACTACACATTAAAGAAATATAATGTGTTAATACCACGACTACGAATGCATTTCTGTTAGAGAAAAAACACCCGCATTGGGTGAAGATGCCGAAAATAACAGTACATAAGTGTCGGTGCATCTTATGTGATCACCGGATGCCATGTGTACCACATTGCTCGCCTTATCCATTCCGTCTGAGGCTGTCCATTCAACCCAGGCCCCAGCCATACTGGCCAGCGGACCGGCATGCCAAATGTTAATGTTCCTCTCAAGCAACTTACATTTCGAAAGCATACTAACCGTTATGTTGGCAAAGGTACCGCCGGGATGCGATGCCCACACGTATTTGGCGTCCGTGTAGCCAACAATGGCCGAGTCCTGGCAGCTGCCATCAGCCATCAGGTTGTCCACGTAGCCTTGCCAGGACATGGTTGTGAATTAGTTCGAAGATGAAGTTATGTTGGTCAAATTAGATCACAGACGTCTCTCGAGCGACGGAGAATAGTGAGCAAGCTGTATTGTATGTTGTTAAGTGGCCCCCTGCAAGTTCCCCCTGCTCCGTTTTGTCCCCGCTTTCTTCTGGGTCTGGCCAGCAAAGAGAAGCCACTGCAATCGGGCAGCTCTTGGGTGTAGTCCTCATGAAATCACTCCGCCGAGTCGTTGTTCGGCTCTAGTCTTCCTAGTGAAACGCACTATATGGCGGATGAATAAATCATGGTAGATCGAGATGAGCGATAGACAGTCCGTGTTTGTTCAAACTCGCTTTTATATCTTTTATAACGAGCAAATTATTTGTAGGTAACGTCATTTGAACCCTCTTTACCCCCTTCAGTTTTACAGATTCCAGTTTATTCACTGACATAAATCTCTATGATGTAAATGAATAATATTTTATCAAAGTATCAAACTCAACTTATTTTGAGGGCAAGGTGTTTAAAACACACCTTACACTATGATAAACTATAATTACATGTTTATATCAGTCGTATGCTATGTGATGGTAATATTAGGTCACTCAGTTTACCACTATAGTGTTGAGTGTAACTATCATGTACCAATTTAGATTTTGTTTAATTAATAGTGATTTGACTTTGAATGACATTCTCTGTGAAGCAGGTAGGGGTTTGGTTGGAATAATTAAGTCACACTGCCATTTCCGCTACATGTGCTTTCTCCTTCAAAGTAATTAATTGTTTTTTGGATCTGAAGTTGTGCACATGCTCCTTTTAATTTTAAAAGAAGCAGGGGTTTATTTCTGGGTGCAAATGATATAGAAACTTGGCTCCCTCCCTTTTATTAAGATTGATGCCATGCTACACCTCACCTGACCTGAGCATCATCAGCTGCACACATTCATTAAATGCACAACCACCAATGATAACTTCATATTGTTTGTAAATCTTTATTCTTCTTATTTGAGACAATCTCAAATAAGTAGCTCTTCCCAAAAAGTGTTTCATTCAGACAATTTCCATATCAGCTTATTCATATCGGAATACAGACAGGGAAACGCCCTGATCAACTTGATAATACCAAGGAAATATTATATAACTGACACAGATAACACAGATAGACAATCTTTCGCCCTCCTGTTCACACCTATGTGCAGTTTAGAGTCCTGAGTCCACCTGAGTTTGCATCACTGTAGGAGAAAACCTCCTGTGACTTTAAGCCAGCCCACGGAATGAGACAGACATGGCACCAGCAGCCGCTGTCCTCACATGAATAACAATACACACTTGAGAAATGTGTGAGACTTCCCTCACCAGCCATCCTCAAGACTGTGCAGGCAGCCTCTCTTACTCAGTCCAGACAGGTCAGAGCATCTTGAGGAGAAGTAAGAGGAAGAGCCTCAGAACTGGAGAGAGGCTCTATTTTCCACATACACTCACTTTACCAGCTGTTTTATTTGCAGAAGAAACTTAAGCCACCTTTTTAGTCTAGAGTCTAATTGATTTTTTTTTTTTTTTTTTAGGGACTCTCCAGTAGACAAATACTTACTGACGGACATTTCGTTGCATGTTTAGGACCTGTGACCTGTTGGCTATGGGAGAGCACTGTACCAACATGACACCGTTCTGCCCCTTGTGTGTGTGCTTTAAAAACCATCAGTAAAGTTACCACATGACTTTTTTTTGCCCATTCTGCCACTCTCCTCCAGTCATCAGTGTGTGAAAATTGCAAAATTAGCCCAAGACAAAGACAGACTGCAGTATTTGGCACCGTTGGGTCCTGTGAGCTTTGTGCACTTTTCATGACCCAGCTTTGTAGATTATCTCACTCTGTGCTGGGAACCTCCACCTTGTGCATGATGTCAGCTCTAGTGTAACTTTAAAATGTTCATGACACTGACACTGAGAAGAAAAGCTGATATCACAGAACTTGAATTGAAGAAGAACCAACTCCCCTATGCAAATCAACATACCGGGATGGTCAGAGTGGCGGTGGGGTCGCCAACTCGCTGAGTCAAATGACCTCCGTTGTACCTCCATTCCACTCCATTCAAGTTCTGTGGCCGACATGTTTCATAGTTTATCTCATACTCAGGTGATATCTGTCCAGTCCTGCCTAACATCATTTTTTCATGAGAGCAGCATTCTCCCCATAGTGATGTTATCAAGAGGACACCAAGCCCTGTAAGTTTAAACCAGAGGTTAACTGCTTTTTCAGTGTCAACCTGACAGCTGTTGTTGAGTGAGGGAAGAGCATTACATGATCACTTTGACTGCCCACGCCAACCTGACTGTCAAGGAAACGATCAAGGTGATAAATAAATATGCCCAAAGCAGCTCGGTGTGGGACACATAGGAGCTCCAAGTGCTTTCATACATTAAGAATCAAATCAAAAGAATTACAGCTAAAAACCAAATTAACTAATGACTGTTGTTAAAAATCAATGTGGAATCAGTCATATTAAAATTATGAACAAGCAACAGTGAAATTGCTTTCCAACATTTCAACAGTCGTATACCTCTAACAATTTACAATGTGTTCACATATGAGAAAACAGTTGTATTTTGGATGCTGAAGGACTTTGCTTATGTTATGTAATACTTGAGGCCCTCGGTGGAAATTTTATCCTATTTATTTCCTTATTTATTTTCCATTACCTCTGTCTCTCTCTCTCTCTCTCTCTCTTTTTCACCCCATTATTGTCAGTTACTCTACTTGTGGTCCCTCATGATATACGTTATAAGTTAAGATAAACAATCTATTTTATTTTTACTTTATTATTTATCTTTTTCCCTTCTCCCTTTTGTTATTACTGAAATTTATTTATTTATGTTTTTGCTCATTTTTGTGTTTATGGTATTGCTCATAGTGTTATTATAAATAGAGGACAGCGCTCTTTTTGTGTGTTTATTACTGAAACTGAAAATTTCAATACATTTTAAGTCACTGAAAAAACTTAATTCATACTCCTGAGATATACATAACAGTTCCTTGTGTTTTGTTCTACATGCCCTGCGGATACTGACCTCTTAATCTGTCTTTTTAGAAGATGCCCGATATATGATAACTTTTTCTGTTTCTAGAAACTTCCTGTGAATTCTCTCTCTCTCTCTCTCTCTCTCTCTCTCTCTCTCTCCCTGCAGTTGAATAACCGCTGAAAAAGTTATTCATTGACCAGGCATGAGGAAACGAGCGGGACAGGAACATTGTCAAATCAGCTGGCCACACCCATATCCCATTCTCTGCCTGGACACCGCCGGTTTCCAAGGGCACCTCTGTTTTGAGCTCTGTCAAAATAGTACCACTCAGAGCCAAAACCACTCAGCCCGCATCTGAGTCAGAGATACACAAAAAATAGAGCTACATGTGTTTGTTTTAGAAGAGGCATGCATTTGATCAAAGTCATAGCATTCTGCATTAATCTGCCATGCCTTGGTTTTCTTTCAGGCCACAACAGCTTTCGGACAATTTCAGCCCCAAAACTAAAAAAAAAAAAAAAATGTCCATTTAAGTGTTTCTTTAAAGCAAAACTAAACTAAAAAGTAGGGTGAGTTTTATCATTACCTGGACCTTATATGAGTCCACATGGTGGTGAAATAGTTTCTTTGTGCTCCTCTCGGCTGCTAATCCAGAATACTGTATTTCTATTTTCCATTTACTTTCATAGCGCGGCAAAACAGCTCCAATACTGACACTTTTAGCACATAAACACACATGAACAAAGCTGATTATGCCAATATAAAAAACAAGAAGTTCCGGTACCCATTTTTTTCATGTTCTTATAATTATATGTGAAATATGGTTGTTTCTTCTAGGTGCAAGTCTACATTGCAGAAGTTTCCTGCAGTTGCTAACTGCCACATTTACTTTCCAATTCAAATGAGAAAATAACAAGAAAAAGACACTTAATTTCCTTAAAAAAAAAAAAAAAAAAAAAGAACACTGGGACTTATTTTTTTTATATTGGCATAATCTGCTTTTTGTGTTCATTTATTTTCCAAAAGTGTTATTTTGAGAGCTGTTATGGAAGTGAATGGAGAGCTAGAAATAAAACTGTATTAGCAGCCCAGGGGAGCACGGGGCAACTGATGAGTCACATGACGCCCAGAGGGCAATACAACCCAACACCCTACCAAAGTTCAGTGTTGCCTTGACTTGAATACATGGCTATTTATACATTGAGGGAGTTTTCTGACCTTTCATCCTTGTGAAAACCCCTTTGTATTATCTCAACATGACATAGGCATCCATGAGCTGTTTTTCCTTATTCCTCAGGTTTTCCTCATGCACTCCAGCTGACTAGCAGGTAAAAATAATTGCACAATGATCACAATCAGGTTGTTTCAAATTCACACACTTAGTCTCACTTCAAAGTTGTTTTGGTCATATACAGAGTGTCTTTAAATCAAAATCCAGATTACTTTTTCTTCCTGGGAGGACTACAGTTTCAGTGACTCCAACTATTATTCATTCCAAAGAATCCCAAATTCTCTACAGCTCGACATTAAGCATTTTTGAACATTTTGAACCCCAATGTTCTGATTCGCCATTTCAACCAGATATACAGAGTAGACACGCAAGCCATGATAAAAATGCTGTTTTCGACTTTACATTTTGCTCCTGCTGATGCACTAATCCTGTATCCTTGTTAGCCTTTTCTACTTGTGGCATACACTTGTCGAAGTCTGTCTAGCATGCCAGGTTTTCTCACCTGAAGTATTACATAGAGGGACAGTGTGGCAGCTGTGCCAGTCCATAATAATCAGCAGTCACTCTGCCAGGTTGTTTTCTACAGTGGAACAACAGAGGCCTTTGTGCCTCCATAGGGCTGTAAAACCCTCATCCTTATCTGGCACTCTCCCCTCTGATAGTACGAACAATGGGGTTAGTCAATTCTCATCAGCCCTTTGTTAACCGGACATTTTTACACTTAAACATGTAGGCGATGCTTTGGTCTCAACCAACTAATATTGAGTGCAACAGCTTTGATTCCTACAACAAGCAGTCACCAGGACAGAGGTCAAGGGTCAGAGCCACAGCAGCCTAATTTGGAGGTTATCCCTGATTGCAGGCTCAGGGTAAGTTTTCAGTTTCAGTTTCAGTTTTTTTCTTTTTTCTTTCTTTTTTTTTTTTTGTGGGCAACGAGACTCTTGCTTCTGCTTAGTCTTGCACAGCCTCAACATATATCAGGCTTTTCTCACCTCACTTGAATGGAATTATTTATTTATGACTCGACTTCACTCTTTGTCTCGTGGAGCTGCAGGAAAAAGTAGATCTATTTTTAACTCAATTGAACATATTTAATTGATGGCAACTAGCTATGTCAGAGCAAGGTGAGGGCCAAATCCATCATAAGCTGAAATTAAAGGTAGCAAGGAGGAGTTATATATATTCTGTATTTTTTTATTCATTTCTTTTTTAGCAGAGCTTGAGCAGTGTGGCCGTGGCTGTGGCTTTTACACAACAAGTCTTCACAGAATGACCATGAGTCAAAAGAAAGTGAGCTTGCCATGGATGTTTTTTTTTTTTTTTTTTTCCTGGATCAGCCCGGGTGCATTAAATATTAAGCAGCAGCAGGTAGGGAAGATGGAGCGCTGGAGCTGCTCTGCTCCCAGATTGTCTCCCTTCTCCTCAGCAGTGGAGAAGGGAGCCTGTCACACACAAAAGAAATCAATAGTAGGCCAAGGCTGGGGGTAACAAAGGATACACATGTCTCTGCTGTTTGAGAAATACAGTACCATGTGGAATGCATCAGCCTCGACTGATGTGTTGACAGAAATCAATTTCACCGGCTCTTGGGAAGACACATGGGATGAGAGTCCCTGCAAGTGTGTAATTTATGAAGGATGTCTACACAACTAGGGCAGCGTAGAGCTTTAAAAATAACACCATCATTAGATCATATATCTCTTGCTCATAGGAACTTGGGTTTAAACTTGCGACAATGAGCCTGCCTGCTGTCTGTAACCTTTGCCTGTTTAAAAGGTCAGCATGGGAGATCAAAGGTGGTGCATCTGCGCTGCCAGTGGGATGAGTGCACATGTGTCAGATGCAGCGGGCCATACAATGAGGTGGTCTGTTGAGTGGCCACCCTTTGGCCTCCACCGCCCATCTGTGGAATTGGATCAACACCGCCATTGAGCGCGCTCATAACCGCAACGCGTGGATGTCACACATGCATGCAAATAAATCAGCAAATAGGCAGGCGCACACATATACACGCATACACACACTTTCTCATACAAACACACACATGCACACATGTAGACATAAGGCCGGCCCGGTTCGATCAGGGGCACTTGTGGCACAAAGAGGGCAGTGGGGGAATGGAGAAAAAAAAGGGTCAAGCTGGGATCCAGCACTTCCGCCCATCTGCAGTGGTAAAGCAGCCCACAGGACAGCTGCATATCTGCCTAGTAACCCCCCCACTCGCCCACCCACCTCTACAATCTCCTGTTCTCATACCGTCATGCAACTGATGATACCCACTCTTCTATCTGACTGTGCTCTGCTGAAGGTCTACTGAGGGAAGAGCATTGCCTATAAGTGTAACATCAACAAAATGTTTCACGTACACGTTTCTGCTAATCTTTTCCCAAAGCAAGCAGATGTATTTTAGAGCTCCAGTATCATTTTTTCACCCTTTCATCCAGCCACCGGCTCCCATACACTCTACTACGATATGAAAATGGACTTTCAGAGACTTCACACTTTCTTCACACCAATATTCCATCACTGTAATAAAGTTTTCCACATTAGTTTTTGCAAAAGCAGCAACACGGTTGGGGATTGTAATTAAATGTGCCAACCATTCAAAATCACTCTTCTGTCCCTGGTGTGGTTCTTTACACTTTGATTGCTCCTGGACTCACCCAAACTGAAACAGCACAGAAGTCTCTCCCAAATGGCAGTATTATGACTATAATCCCATAGGTCAATTTTCAAACTTATCTTGTGCCCGGCCAAATCCAGGCACAAGATGTTACAGTTTTTTTTCTGAATGTTTAAACACAAGCAGTGAATCTTGAAGCTCTGTCTCTGAAACCACAAACACTTGTAAGCCGATACATTTATCACATATGCCAAACAGAATGCACATTCTCTGCTTTACACAACTGTAAACACAGCTCACTGCTTTGCAATCAGCCTGCGAGTTAATAACATGGTTTTATAGCCGAGAAAGCACTTTTATAAAAATAATGAGTTCTCTTACCAATCAGAGCTCGAGCCACAGGTAAACATTTGGTTTGGACAACAATGGAGCCCGATGTTGGACGGAGAGGAAGAGGGGAGAGGACACAGAGAGGAGGAGGAGGAAGAAAAGGAGGAAGAGGACAAGGAGGTGACGAAGTAAGATAAAGTCTAATGTCTAAGTGTGTAGAGTTTTTGCAAAGAAAATGTAAATGTGTTACATTTTCTTTGTGATTGTTAAGGCACTACTTGTGAAACTACAGGCTATTTTTGCAAAACTCTACACACTAACAACAAAACCTCACACCAAACCAGCAAAACAATATACATCTCTTGCAAAAGCAAATAATTATTTAAAAAATCTTTAAAATCCTTTAAAAACTTGTGTTTTTGCATCAATACACAACACACACACACACACACACACACACACACACCATCATTTGAATATGCAAACAAAGCATCAATTACACACTGATAGTAGAAATGAAAAATATTTGTGGCTTTTTCTGTTTCTGTCTGCAGGGCAGCACGTTGCAATAAAGTTGCAAACACACACACACACACACACACACACACACAGGTATCCGAATGTGTACAATATAAATTTGTATTCCAAACACGTCACACTATCAATACAAATAAGGGGGAAAAGTTGTTTTTTTTTTTTTCCCAAAATGTTGTATTGTAATTCTCCTCAAACACCAAAATCACAGTGGAAGAAAACAAAAAAATACTTCTACTAGAAAAAAGACCAAAAAGAAAAAAAAAATGTTAGACCAGATTTGCACCACTATAAACACAATGTCAGCCTCACACTTTTTTTGCAAAACAATACACACAAAGTGATTTGCAAAACATGCTTGTATATGTTAGAAACTGAAGTACATCATAATGTCACTTCCTTGCATTTCCAAAGCACTGACTGACAAATCAGCACACTCATGAGCCAGTTCATTGAACACAGCGATCAGGTGTGCAAACATACGACTGCTTAATTGTAGTCACACCAATCAGGTTTGAGAACTACAAAAAATCCGGCAGGTTCACCCATATCAACCAAAATGGAAGGAGTCAGAGGAAGAAGAGTGATGGTGAGGGGGGGAATCCGTGGAAAACGAGCAGGTAAAAACAGGTAAAAATAAATAAATAAAATAAATAAAAATATTTCAACAGTTACAGTAATCAGCTGCTTACTATATTGTATGCACCATATCGGCGCTTTTGATACCCCTTCCTGTGTCTTTTTACAGTAGCCTACATGTCTTTTTTTTTTTGTATACAGGATTGAGGGCCGAACACGACAAAGGAGGGAGGGGGCCCATATTCACACCAGAGCAAGAGAGAGAGAGAGATTATAAACATGGTTTTGGCCAGTAATGCCATCAGGCTCAAGCCAATATTATTGGTGACAATACTATTTTCAACAACATCCATCAGGTCTCTCTGACAACACTGGCACGCATCCTGAAACAAAATCAAGTTCAAATGAAACAACTTTATCGAGGGCCTTTTGAGCGGATTCAGAGAGGATCAAACAGCTGCGGCGTGAGTATGTGGAGGTAAATATTGTTCACTTTAGCACTGTGATGATACATACTGCACACGTAACCTTTTTTTACATGTAAATTTACTGTACACTAGACCTGTGCTAAAATACATAATCTTGTCTTTGGAGAGTTGGATGCTGAGGAAATCCTGCGTGAATTCATTTACACAGATGAGGCAGGGTTCAACCTCAGTAAAGCAAGAAGGAGAGGCAGAAATAGAATTGGCCACAGGGTTATAATTTCTGTCCCAGGGCAACGTGGGGGTAACATCACCCTTTGCGCTGCCATTTCACAAAATGGGGTTCTCCACCGTCATGCCAATATGGGCCCTTACAACACAGATCATATTCTCACATTTCTGGACCAACTGCACAACCTTGTCACAAACCAAATGCACCAGACGCAATCCATTGTCGTCTGGGACAAGGTGTCATTCCAGCGCTCTGCTCTGGTCCACAACTGGTTTCAACAACATCCACAGTTTACAGTACTGTACCTTCCACCATATTCTCCATTTCTAAACCCCATGGAAGAGTTTTTCTCAGCATGGCGGTGGAAGGTTTATGATCTCTGGCCCCAGGCTCAGGTACCCCTTATTCAGGCCATGCAGGAGGCTTGTGACCACACAGACGCCACAGCTGTACAAGGATGGATCCATCATTCAAGACGGTTCTCTCCACGCTGTCTTGCCAGTGAGGATGTTGCTTGTGATGTTGATGAAATTCTCTGGCCAGATCGAGCTAGGCGAAGCGATGTGTAGTATTTTCTGTGCTGCATTTTCAGGTTTTTTTTTTTTTTCTTTTCAGATTTCTTTTTTTTTTCTTCTCTTTCTTTACACTACTTGTAACCTGAACTTAGTAGCACAATATTTCATATTTGTCTATTTTCTGGGCTTACAGTGTTATTTACACTACTATGGTAGCATAAATTTTAGGACATGGTTTGTTGTGATTGTCCATGTTGACTAATTTTGAGTTTGATTATTTGAGTATATGAAGAGAAATAAATCATATTTTCAATAGTCTGCATTATTGATCTTGTGTTTTGTGAATTTTAAGTTAAACACAGCTGTGTGTAACTGGTTCAAACAGAATTAAGCCTTATGAAATATGTATGTTTCATATGGTAACATAACATGGTTTTTAAAAATGAGTATATGATTTTTACAAGAGTGTTTCATTTTGCACAGGATTTGAGGTGGTCTGCATATTGTGTGTGTGGTTGTGCTGATTGTGTGTAGTGTTTTGAAAATCGTGCTTAAGCAATCATAAAAAACTGTACTTCTTCAACTGTTCGTCCTCCACCTCCTCCTCCTCTTCCTCCTTGTCCTCGTCTGAGTGTAAGTGAAAGGCAATTGGCAAAATAGTGTTGCAATATAGACCAATGTTTCCAGTTTTACCAAAAGTGTGTTATTAAACTGGACACAGGGTGTAAAGCAGGGAGCCGTGTTTATAGTTGTGCAAAAAGCACGTTATTAAATGCCAAATTGAACGTAACACAGACAATGTGCATTCAGTTTGGTGCACATGGTAAATGCATCGACTGCAAGTGCTCATGGTTTCAGAGACAGAGCTTCAAGAATCACTGCTAGTGTTTATGCATTCAGCAAATACTGTAATCATTAGTTTGAAGTTTCAAGCAAACCATCCAAACACCCAGGCCAGAGGTAAGAAAAATCCTCCACTTCTTTTCTTTTACATCTCCAAAACATGAAAGATGGTGATTAAAGTTTTCTTGGGAGCTTTTCCTTGTACACAGTAAGGGTCTAAGGCTGCTGGTGCTCGTTCTTGTCTAATATGTTTGTGATTCATCATGCTGTTCTATAAATGCTTTTCGATGTGTTATATCTAGATAGGCTCATTTGAGACGTGCTTGTGAAGAAAAGCTAAATAAGTAAATCTGAACTTGAACCTGAACAAGTTATATTTATATTCCGTGAGAGACTTTGACCATTTCTTACATGACTGAAATTTTGCTTCCTTTACAATGTCTCACTCTGGTGTAACATATGTCTCACATAACTTTTTTAAGGTTTACACTGCATGCACTCTATTCTAAGTCTTTAATGGGCCATTAAGATGAAACAAAAAGAAACACTCTCAACAACTTAGGTGTAAAATGCATTCCCAGTTTAGGGCTTCTATATATTGCCATTGTCATTTTAGAGTTGTCTGTTTCCCATCACCTCCCAAACACAAGTTAAGTAGAGACTCAGCCGAAGCTTCCTTATTTAGTGTTTTAACTCCAGTGAATCATTACCACATTCAACTGGAGAAATTTGTGAAATTATTGCAAACAAACAGTTCCATCAGCAAGATTAGCTGCCTCTACCAGCCTCTGCGCCGCATTTTTACATTATGTGACACTGCATCGGATTTCACAGGAACTCTGATGGATTGATTTGTGGCGCAAAGGCACACTGTTTTATGGCACAAAACAGGAAGAGAGTGCTGCTCTCCACCAAATAGGGAGATAAAGTTTTTGGATTGCAGTGACAGCTGGTGAACCTTCTTGCAACAGGAAATGACAGGGCTTAAAGGAATTCCCCCACTTTTTCCAACTTGTGTGTAAATAAGTATCATATCATATCAATGTATCATATCAATTTTCGACTACAAGAGGTGTAGCTCAAATGCATATGGACTGTCAGTAACACAGAGTTTCTGTAAGGTTTATTTTTTCACTTCGAGAGAACCAAGCTAATGACTCCTATAGACTTCAAGTCTTTATGCTAAGCTAAAATGAAATGCTACCCATAGGAACAGAGCCACTGGACGTACAGAGGTGAAAATGGTATCCAATATCTTGTCTCAGTCTGCCCAAAACATTGGAGTATTCCTTTAAGCATGGACCTAATTATTATATTATCTAGCACTAATAATATCACTAACATAAGATAATACATCTCCATGATGGTCTCATTTATTTATGCTATTTACATCAAGGTATGCCAATTAATTTGACAAGGATATGTTGATGTATATAGTGGTACATAAAGCACCTTTAATTGCTGTAATGATGTTCATGTGCTTGGTGCCTCTGCTGCCTGGTTACCAGTATCCTGCCTGCCTCTCTCTCTCCATAAACATCTGATTTCTGTCTGTTTCCATAAAAATAATGGAGGAATGGGGATTTTTCCCATCGTCTTAAGGAAAACTTGTTAGCTCAGTAGTTAAGATCCAGTAAACTCTTTGTTTTGTTGCTTTATAAAGTGCTTTAGCCTGTGTGTTAAAAGGACTTTATTAATTGATTTTAAATGACTTAACTTTATAGCTTGCAGGGAAAAACGCCATTCGCAGCCCATCAGGAGGGACGGCTCTGTTGTTGCTCTGCGCCGGGCAGCGAGCTGCTGTACATCCATTTCCATGGGTAGCATGTTATGGTAATGTACAGTGTGGGTATAATGCCCCACTGTTCTGCAGAGATGAATAGCCATGATTCATAATGAAGCAAGAAGGAGCCTCTCTCTGGATGGACGTTTTAAAGGTCTCATCTCTAATTTCAGTGTGGCGCCATCTGTTGAAACACCCACAGATAACACCTGGTGCCATTTGACAGCACAGTGTGTTTTACATGGATTTGGATATTCAGGTGTAGCTGGGAGAGTGAAATGAAGAACTCCTTATAAAAGCCTTCTAATGATGATAAATGGAGACATTTCCTTTTCCAACCCACAGCACATCTGAGACGCCATTATCCTTTCATCAGCTCAACTTTCACTGCAAAGAATATTCTGATGATGTTTTTTTTTTTTTAACCATAGTAACCACAGACTGTGTAATGGTTCATTTAAAGTGGTAATCTCAGAGATCCTCCTTTTTCTGGTTTAGCTGACGTCTTTGCTGTTGAGAGCTCACTGCTGAGGTGTTGCTGCACTGCACTTCCCAGAGATCACCTGTCAATCAAGCAGCGTGGGTGCATCTGTGGCATCTTTTCTCTTGGATTTTCTGTTGATAAAGTAGGTTTCAGTCTTTTTTTTTCTCTTTTCGTCCACTCAGCCACAGTGGTGATGTGTTTATTCCAATTAAAAAAACAAACAAAAACACAAAGTCCTCGATTTCTGTGTGGATTTCTCAAGGAAAAGATCTATCAGACACAGAGTATTCATTGCTGCAAATATTAAAAGCTTTCATGAACTGCTGAATCACCGCCGTGTTTTATCACTGTTTATTTATATGAAGATATTGCAGATAATTGCTGTAAGCTGGAACAGCATTACACTGTTCACCTTGGCAGTTTGCTGCCCATACCTAATTTTTGTGCGCTTATGATGCTTCCGTCAAAAGAAGAAAAAAAGGAGGAAAAAAAAAACACCATCCATCAAAGAGCAATGTTATCTTTACACGCTCAAGCCATTTACATACTGAAGCTCATTAGGTGCAATGAAGGAGTGGACTTCTTTAGGAAGGTCATTGACCTGCACAGCAGCTGTCAACATGTTTGTGGCCTCCCTCAGAACATAGTGATGGCTTTGGAGATGGAAGGTGGAAAAGAGAGTGGGTTCACTGATGGGAGAAACCCAGGAAACCAAGGCTGAAAGACACTCCTGCTATGTGTTTGTATTAGTGCACTTTTAGTTTACCTCGGTCATAAACATATTTTGAAATCCTTCCACTGAGCTATACGTGACGGCAAAGGAGAGCCGTCTTAATAGCTGGGGTCCCTGGGAGCCACTAAACTGACGTTGTTATTTTTTCCATGCGCCGATTCAATGGATGGCCTGTCTGATGGACCCGCTTCAAATGGTTTGTGTCAACACTTCAACGCCTGGTCAGTGCTTCAAGCGTCACACCCACTGATACTGACACGTGTCCACATGAGTCACAGCAGGACACACATGCACACACACATGCGTACACATCCACTCTGCCACACACTTGTGCGCACACAGACACCAAGACTCCCTCACTCACACACACACACACACACACACACACACACACACTCATTTACATACCTCGCAGCCACCAAGAAGGTCGTCTCTTCAAATGAGTGGCCGTCGTTTGCAAGTCAAATGAATGATAAATTGGAACGACCAGTACACTTCAGCTCCATTCCTGCCAGAACACAGCAAAGTACGTGTGTGTGTGTGTGTGTGTGTGTGTGTGCCATTCTGTGGTCAGATGGGCAAATATGATTGCTATTTAAAATCCCATTCAGTGCTCCAGGTGAGTTTTAAGGTGAGGACATGATGATGATGATGGTTTTCATGATTTCATAATTTCAGCCTGTAAAGGTGACACACAAATACAAACACACACCAGCATTTACTCAACAACAATACAATATGGAAATATTCTGATGATGCAATGTGTGAAAGGGAGCTCCTGGTTTTTAAATATATACACACCTGCTTAAATAGATCTTCTCATATGTTTGATTTCTAACACAAATGAAACTACAAACTGAAATCACAAGTTGTACTTCTTTGGTAAGCCATTCCTTCCTTCCACTTGGGATTTGTATTTGAATTCTATGTGGTTTATACAGTATGTACCTTTATTTATTTATTTATTTTTAGCCTTGCTAAAAATGAAGTAATAAAAAACTGATCATGAAATGGAATTTCCCAACTTTTTCAACTAATGTAAATCTTTAAAGTCTGTATCATAGCAAGTAGTTCCCAGCTTATGAGTGAAATAATAGCTTAAGCTCTCTTTTTTTAAAATAAATGAATTT
The DNA here is from genome assembly GCF_902150065.1 of Myripristis murdjan. Taxonomy (NCBI): domain Eukaryota; kingdom Metazoa; phylum Chordata; class Actinopteri; order Holocentriformes; family Holocentridae; genus Myripristis; species Myripristis murdjan. Next base: position 6,332,048 of record NC_043983.1, on the reverse strand, counting down.
CTGTTTTTTTTTTTTTTTTTTTTTCTGTTTTCTACTTTCACATCATTGACTCTGAGTTTAGTTAATCTAGAAGGGTAAACTGAACTAACATGGAGCTTTAACTAAACAAGTCCAACATGTCTCTCTCCCCCTTTGTGGCTGTCAGAAACTGTAATACTGTTTCATTGCTCAGTGATGACACCTTGTGGCCATAATGGCTTACTACACCCTTTACGTCAGCACTGACCAGCTTTTGAGTGGAGTCCTGAGCACATGGTGCACAAGAGCTGTTGCTTAGAGAGAACTTGGCAGGCTGACATAGCAGATCCTCAGGCAAAGCGAACACAAAAAGAAAAAAGAGAGAGAGAGAGTGAACAGGGCTCCTAGCCAGATAGGACTTGTCGGAAGATATCAAAGGATTCCTCGCAAGCAAATTGCCTCTGGGATCTTTGGGAAACGCATTTATGTAGTTAGGAACAGGTTCAATCAAATTAGTGCCTCTAGATAACCGTTGTGCATTTTCCATGTAAATAAACAGATAATTACCTAGCTTTATTTTGAACTGTCATTTTCATTCGCGTGTACAGTGTGGAACCGGATGGAGCTGCAGCATCTTTTTGAGAAATGTCTCTGGGTCACTAACATGTTACAAATAGAGTGCATAAGATAATATACCTTCCTCCTTTTTAATGATAAAAATCTCCTCCTCCTCCTCCTTCCTGCAGCAGTTTGAATTCACAGCCTTCCCCAATAAAAGTTACAAACATAGACAGGCATGAGCACAGCCTGGCAAAGATTGAAAAATGCATGTTACTGAATTATGAATTTAAAAAATACACGTGTTGAAAAGTATATGAAGTAATCTATTGATTTCCATCAACCTTTACTAACACAGTAGGTGCCGTATAACTGACACAAAGAGTAGAGTCACAGTTTCATAATAGTAAGTATTGATCGATGTCCATATCTACCTCCTGTAGATGTATTTTGGTTATTTATGGTATGGGGCATTAGCTAAGTAAGGTATTTCTGATGCATGCAAATAACAAATAATGTCAATATCTTTCACTTGCTGTCACATATAAGTAAATTCATTTTCTTCTTATATACGTTCATTAGTTTTCTCACCAGGGTCAAAGGAACTGCATTGAAGACCTTGCTCTATGTTTCCATCTATGTTGCCTAACCACGGTCAAAACCGCATGCTTTCCCCGAAAGCAACACCTTGTCAACTGAACTTCCTTTATCTAATCTTGCAGTTCTCCAGGAAATAAATGAACAAGAACAACAGAAATAGCCCCAACCATGCTAATTATACTAATAGACATGTACAGTATGTCCTTAACATTTTCTCTCAGTCATCTCAGGCAATGCAGAATATTAATGTCACAGGACTGAATTTTTTTCTTGACTGGAAAGACACTCTAAAACATGACTACAAATGTTTGTATGAAAACTCAGTTTTAGTGCTGTTCCTGTTTGAACCAGCTCAGTTCACTGTGTATGTTGACCAGACTTGTCGCCTCATCAGCTCACATATCCATTTGTATTAGGCTCAGGGGTTATGAAAACCAAGCCTCCTAATGGACCCTGCAGGCCTCTTGGACACCTATAAGACCCCCTGATCCCCCTCTCCGGCCTGCCAGTTAACAAATGAAATCACTCAGGATTTGGAAATGATGAGGGGATTACAAGATGGCAACACGCCTGCTGTTATAAACAGAGGGGGCTATGACGGCCTGGAACAGCCGGGTGACACAGAGAGCTAATGATGCAAGGATGCTGTTCAAGCCTGAAGGTCTGAAGCCCTGTTGTTTTTGTGTTTCCTCTTCTTCTTCTTCTTCTTCTTCTTCTTCTTCTTCTTCTTCTTCTTCTTCTTCTTCAGAAATGTTTTAGCAAATTCCTACGAGATGCTAATTGGTAGAGACATAACATTTTGCACATTTTTTGGAAGCTGTGTGCAAGTGCTGCACAAGAATATGACCCCAATCAGCCTGATGGGGGCGCTATAATTAATGATCAAAATTTTGAACTTGGAAAATTCATAACTCCTACATCATAAGTTGGATTTACAATAAACTTTGTACATCCTTCAATTATCACTCTACAAATTTGTGCCATTTTGAATAAAAAAAAAACACATTTTTGACATCTCCTCCTTGTTAGTAAGTCTGATTCCTACCAAATTCTCTGTGCATCATTAGAGGACCAAGCTGAGCCAAGATATCATTGATATATTGTTTAGTTTTAAAGATAATGACTAATTAACTTCAACAGGCCATGGATCAGCACTGAAACAGACCAAATTCAACAACCATTGGGCTAATGAATGTTTCTTACAAATGCAAATGCAAATGCAAATGCAAAAAAAAAAGAAAAAAAAGAAAAGGGGTTAGGGTTGGTATAATATGAATCAGACTATAAATCAGAATTTTTTTGTCCAGTTTACAAAACTCTTAAATCACTCAACAGGAGGCACCACCAGTTCCAAACACGTGCATTGACCTGACATAGATTTGGCCATAAATCAATGACAGTTTGTCCAAACATAACGAAACTTAATGAATATTTTTAATTAAACTGTTGAAGTTTCAAATTCTAACAGTCTGTGTTGGGTTGAACCCTGAAATTGCTGCTTGCAGCTACATTTTTAACTGTGTTTTAGTGCCATTATGTGGTTTCAGGCCTGTTTTGTTTAATTAGAAACTTATTGCTGATACTGAGCTGAGCTTGTTTCACTTTCACTGTACGTCACACGTTAGCACAAGTCAAATTCCTAAGATGTAAACCTTAATTTCAATCAATTTTACAAACATGGCTTTTACATTTTGCACTGGGCAAAACTTGTCAGTGCAGATTGTGATGTCGTACTTATCATTCTGCTGACACTTTTATGAGCCATTGATCAAGCTCAAATGACAGGATCTTGATTAAATGTCAGCTGCTGGGTCTGTCAAACCCGTAAACAAGGACACCATTGTCATGGCTACCAGGGCCTCTCAGGTGAGAGCAATAACAATAATTAATAAGCTTAAACCCAATAAAACTTCAGTCATCTTTTGCACACACAAAAACAAGAGAAATATGTGCAGAGTGATTTTAATGTGTGTTGTGCTCTTTGCTGCTTTGCTTATTGCTGCCTCTGCAGCTGCACCGCTGCTTTGTAATGAGATCACTGCATTGCATTGCTTCCTGACAGCTGAGGTGTTGATAGCTGGATGTGACAGCAGTAATCACAGCGGGGAAACAAACATCATTTCTGAGCAGCAAGTCTTCCTGCTGGAACCTTCCAGCCGCACATGTTGATATCTGAGGAATGCTCACTGGAGGCGGAGGTGAGCCTGAGTTACGATCTGCCATTGGCACAATATCATCTGACCCACTTTTGTCCCCATTTGCATTTTGTCAATAGTGGGTATGATGCCGTGTAAAATCAGGCCTCCTGGTGCATTATTTGAGATGATGAAGGTTAACATTACCATCTGAACTTTCTGTCAGCCTTAAGTGCTGTTACACAGATAATGCCAAGGGTTGATTTTACATACATGAGCTGGAGTTCACCACACACACACACACACACACACACACACACACACAGGTAGGCCATGCATGCCTGAGCATTTAGAGCCGATAACAGATAGGAGTCAGTGGGATGATTGACAATGCTCTCTCTGTTTTCCTGCGAAATGAGATATGGATCAGGTGGGAAAACTCGCCTACAAATGTTGTTGATATTGCATGTTATATAAAAAAAGAATAACTCTAGTCATGTAACTGAAGTTGACAAAATGACACTACTCTTACAGACTGGATCCTCTATGTCAGTGTGGAGACAGGTGGGCCGTGAGGAAGGCTGGATGAATGTGTTCTTTTCTCAATGGGGGATGTAAAAATGAAAATCATGCAATGTAATGCAAGGCTAGAATGTTTTTATTATTATTATTATTATTATTATTATTGATAGGCTGTTATTTGAAAAAAATAACAGGTTATAGAAATGAGTACCTGTATCTGAGTATCTGTTTTTTGCAAATGAACTCACCCTAATGATGGATATAGGTGCACTGAAACATTTTTTTTTTTTTTTTTTGGACAACTTTAATTCCTTCTTAAAATGTGTGGTGGGTCTTGGGGCAAATAGCACATGGGCGCTGGCATGCAAAGCCCCTGCTCTATGTTTTAAATGTTGAATAATAAACTTTGCACATCCTGTTTACAGTAACCTGGGTGAACTCATGTCCTGAAGATGATGATCTGAGTAGCATAGCGATGAAGAGAGGATACGCTACCCTAGTTTTTTAGTTTAGCCTTCTTAAGCTTTGGCAGCACAGGTGAACAGTCACAAATGACAGTTGACACACATTCAGAATTACACACACCCACACAGCCACAAACATGCTGCCCTTTGTATTCATGTGGGATTTTGTTTGTCACTGATGATCTGATTTCTGCCTGGAAATTAGCTTCCTCAGAAATCACAGCTGCCCGGAAAACAAGTTGGGCACAGCTCTGCGGGTTGCTGCTAATTGGTGGGCTGAGATAAAAATCTAGGTTAGGTGGAGGTTATTCAGTGGAAGTCCCATTTTATAGTGTTTACTCGTGAAACAGCTGCAAATAAGTGATCATGTCACATTCAGAGAGCATGACTTCTTACATCACATACAGGTTCTGAACTTTTTCACAGTCTTATGCAAGAAGACACGGACAGTCGTATGTGCAAATGCAAGTATGTTGGAACCACATGCAGGACTCTCTCTGTAACACACACACACACACACACACACACACACACACAGCTGGTAGTACCGGCCATACTGTCTAAACAGAGATAATCCTGTATGTCAAGTGGTTGAATAAGGGAGATTTTGTAAGAAAAATAACCAGGCTGATCGTGTTTTCATCGGTCACTTTGCAAAGTGAACCAGAACCCAGAGCTGAAATGTGCATTCACCAGTTACTGTCAATGTTAGTAAAGCTCTTTTTATGCAGCACTTTTTAAAACACACAGTTACAAAGTGCTTCTGACACACACACACACACACACACACACACACACAGAGTAATAGAAAATAAATACAAACACATAAAATAAAGGAGCACAGATGGCAGAGACATATAGATCCTATAGGTCTTTCCAAAGAGATCTATAGAAACGCTTGGCAATAAAGACCAGAGCAGAGATTCAGCAATATGAATTGTTTGGGGAAGATTATTCCAGACGGCTGGGGATAAAACTGCACAGGCGTGGACTTTGCTTAAATACAGTTAAATAGGAAAAGAATTTGGAGCAGGGGATGGATCAAAGGCCAAGATTTGAGGACTGGAGTGGACCAGAAGTGGCGTGGAGGCTAAGAAGATCAGAAATACAACTGAGGGAAGATTGTGTTGTGCGTTATATGTAATCATATAACGCACGCAAGTTCATTCTGAATCTTACAGGGAGCCAGTGTTGGGGAGCAAGAACAGGGGTAATGTGGTACCTACAGCATGTTCTAGTGAACCTGGCTGCTGCGTTCTGAACCAGCTGTAAATTATTCAAAGCAGCTTGACTGAGGCATGTGTAGAGGGAGTTATAATAATCCGGGCAGGAGAAAATAAAAGTGTGAATTAGAAGTTGGAGTTGGAGTTGGAGACGACATAAACTGGTTAAAGATCATACCAAGATTCTGAGCTGTAGGTTGGATATTTCTGCCCTAATGTGTTTATTTATTTTATTCATTTATTTATTTTCATTTGTAGGGTCCATTGTTCAGTGTAATTTGCATCACTTTCTGTCTTGTGCTGTAAGGGCTTTAAGGCTTTAAGGCTTTGAGGGTCCGACCTTTGCACTGCCTGTTTTTGGTTGCCCATGATTTTAATGATTTAGGAAATTAACCCCATGAAACCATAAAATGCAACAAATTACCAGGAATTTTTTTTTTTTTCCACATCTTTTTTGGCGTCATTTTCTGAGAAACAGCAACTTATACTCCCGTGATCACTATGGCTGTGGCTCTTGTGTTCTTAATTTTGTCTTCATGTAAAGTCGGCTGTCCAACTACAGAAGCTTGTTTTGCTGCTGCTTTCACTCCAAGTTGCCCTTCATCCTCTAAAAAGCCAAGACTCCTTCATGAAAATGGGACCAGGACACACCTTCAGTCACTCAGCTGCCACCTCTGTGCATGTCTTTACATCTGCAGCTAAAAAAAATAAAATAAAACTGAACTCTTATTGGCTTTACAAGCCATGCCAAAAAAAACTGTGTTGGAGGCTTTCACCTGGAAGACTTAGATATTATCGCAGAAAAAAAAAAAGTCACAACAGGTGTGGTAAAAATTACTCACACCTGAAACCAAAACAAGAGTTACTAATCTAGCCTCCTTCTAAGATTACATGATATGGAGAAATCAGTTGGAAGATCGTAAGGTCACTTGCTTCACTTGGATTTGCATTTATGGAATCATTCTCATGCAACTTTGTGGAATAACCCTTTATGTGTGATCCTGCACGTATGCGTCTTCCCTGTAGGCAACTTGTGAAAGAAGAATTCATGAGTCAGTGAAAAACAGCGGGTCATAGACTTTGACAGAAAAATACTGCAAATAATCACCAGCAAACACACCACAGACTTCAGTTGAGGGGTTGTCTCATAAATCTTGTATATTTGGAGCCCAGCAGGCAGCTGGTATTGACAAATGGAGATCGAGCTGCACCATCACCGACTTCTGATATAGTGAAGTAATTTACTTCTGATACTTGCTTTTATTAGTAGTGAGAAACAGGGAAACAAGTCAGAAGTGTGTGTCCCTGAGGGAAAGGAGCCTAATAAAGCCTCAGCAGTGCACAAGGTTCACGTGCATATTTCATTATTCCAATTCTAGGTTGGTCCAGTTGGCCTGAACCAACCCCTTGTACCCTTTTTCTCCAGGGAAGAGCTTTTCTTAGCATGTGCTGAGTGATGTTTGGTCAAACTGTTTGCTTATCATGCCCACTTTGGCCTACAGCGCTTCGCCAAAGGGCCAGAGGTCACGCAGGTTGGGCTGTCGAAACTGACCGCTGGCCAGGACCCCGAGCCCGAAAATACAGACTGCACAATGGGCGTCTTGTTGCCATGGTGGCACCTTGAAAGCGAGACCCAGCGCCGGGAGCGTGACAGGCCGCGGCATACGCTGGCAGACACGGCCCTCAGACCAGTGTAAATAAACAGAGGCAGCTACACAAACAGTTTGGCTGGGGCTGGGAGAGCCCACGCACAGCCCACCACTAGAGGAGCCTGTCTGAGTAAAGAGGGCTTGTTTGGTCAGTGTTGCGACATTGCTTTTCCAGGGCGTTGTTTCCAGGTCTCAGCACTGGAGTAGGAAGTGATATCCAGCTTATAAACTTGTCTGTAACTCATGAAAAGTAGCAAGAACTAAATCCTTGTGTGTTTCATTACCCAGTTTTGACGCATATCATACGTTTTCCATTTCCTCTGTCTTACTTGAGGGCAGCAATTCTGTAATTTGTCAGTCAGGATCTTGGGACTGGTAGATGACATTACATAACTGTGCAATTTAATCATTAATCAGTCATATCAAGGGAATACGGCAGCAAAGCTATTTTGACCTCTTTGTTCATGCATGTAATAAACTTTACAAAAATAGCAAGTTTTACTTTTATAGCCCTTTCCCACATGTAGATGTAGGAGACTTTACAGCAACATAACAGCCATAAATAAAAGTCAGTGGGACAAACATAATGGGAGAGTAGACTGTTGGGCAGACGTCATAGGTTTGATCCCCAGAGTCACTGACTATGCCAAAGTGTCCTTGAGCAAGACACTGAACCTCTATCTGCTTCACTGATTGTAAATATCTCTCAGTAAGAGTAGCAGCTACAGCTAAAACAATGCAATGTAATGTCATTCACACAAACAATAAACAGACCATATGCTCTTTAGCACAGTCTAGTGGAAACAAATGGCAACTCCTGTTGTTTCTGCTGTTGCTCACACCTCCAGGTGCCTGCACTGTCCTGTGTTAGATGTAGACCAGGATATACTGTCGGCTCAAGTCTTACACTGACCCGAGTGTTTAGATTTACATTCCTGGAGTTCCTAATCTGTGCCAAGGAGCACTGAAGCTAAGACAGTTAGTTTTCTTCTTGGTTTTTCCTTTCATTTGTCACCTGTACAATCCATTAGAGCACCAAAAGCACTTTAAATCGATTTTCACAGCAGTTTCAAATTCAAATCCTGTGCAGCAAGCAACTAAAGAATACATTGTCTGAGGAGATGGCAAATTATGGAAAAAATAAATTAATAAATTAATTGATTAAATAATAAAATCGAAGAAGAGAAAGAAGATGAAGAAGATGAAAAAGACAAAGAAGATGAAGAAGATGAAGAAGAAGAAGAGGAGGAGGAGGAGGAGTAACAACAAAGTTGAATATTTAGATAGTCCAGCCAGAAATTAGTGAAAGGTTGTCAAGCTCACGTTGTAATGGCATTGCACAAGGCAAAATGAATCCTATGGTGTTTATTATGGTCCAAAAAAAGTCCAAAAGGCAAAGGTGGGTGGAAAAGGATGCACAATTTATAACATTAATTTCATCTCTAATGCACCTATCAAACATCAAACTACTAACCAACAGCCCTGCTCACCAAAAGCCGAGACTGCACAGGAACTCATTGATTTTTTAGTCTGTGTTTCAACTGAAAAAAATCAGCTTTAGTTGAACTAAAAACTTTATATTTTGTATGCGTGTGACAGAAGCCCTCACTTGTGTTTATCACAGATGGACTGTTTGACTTTCACCGTGCTTTTTCCTCACCTCGCCTCCCTCACTGAACCTGGCTGGAAGCACAGGGTCAGCCAGTGTATTTATGACGCCTCTGCTTCCAATAAGGTAAGGTGAGCTGTGTGCCTGCACACCTCTAATCCCACATTCCTGGATGGACTCTGAAGTGAAAAACATGGCGAAAATGTTTTTGACCAGGGGAGTGACCAAAAATAAAACAGAGCAGAAACATAGATAATATGACCTCAGTCTTGCATGACTGTCAAAGGATGTTTTTCTGTGTATCACAAGTTGATGATCATGTTACAAAATCGCCTACAATTCACAATGTGCACAGGCCTTCGGTCTGGCTATCAGTTCATTACTAATGAGTGAGAGAGACATAGATAGAATTAACCATGGGAAGATTTGTAGCTGATAAAATTATGGTCCTGCAATTATGAATACAGAGCACAAGAAGCAAATTTGTTAGGAAAACAGCCTCATTTGAGTTATGTCATGTATGTGTGCCAAATAATACCATGGCATTCAAAACAATGAATAACTGGATTATGAGGAACAGTTCTGAAAAACAGCTTGTACAGAACTTACATGGAATTCCAAAGAAGTCAGCGTGCACTGGGTAATTTTTGCTACTGATTTCATGTGATTTATGAGTGATGCAAGTTGTGCAGCATTAGTTGAAATTATAAGATTTCAGTGTGATGTTAATTTGAAGACAAGTTACCTAATGTGAATTTAGATTATTAGATCAAACATTTTTGGATTATGCAATGTGACTTTAACACAGGCATGGCATAGTCCCATTCTTGCCATGCTTCACCTCACAGGCAGAACATACAATTAAGCATAAAAAAGCTACATTAAAGGGGAATGCCACTGAGGTCAAGACTCCCTCCTCATTACTCCTTTGCTATAGAAAGACTGGTCCATTCAATGCCTTAAAGGACCTTTTCCCCGAAGCTTGTAACCAGATCACTCAGAAACCTGTGATAGCATCAAAATCTGTTTTTGCAGCTTGAGATCAAAACACAGATTGTGTGTCAACTGTTGTACAACTTACTCACCAGAAATCTATTTATAATGTACCTTCCCTGGGCATTTTCCTCCTTTTACAATGGATTGGACTTGCTTAACTGTTTTTTTTTTTTCACTGTACAAGAGGACGACTCTGCCTCATATATTTGGATGTTGATGTGATTTCATTGCCTGACATCCTTGTAAATAGTTCATTCCTATGGTTTGCCACCACTTTGGCACTGCACATTCTGTTATTTTTCCCATCCCACCAAAATAGGCCTGGAGGCGGTGGGGGGTTGTGTGTCAAGAGTAAATTATTTAATTGTTGTGCAATGGACCATGCGCATGAAGCATGTCCAGATCCCAGCACAGGACTTGGTATTAATGCTGGCCACAAGCCAAATACTGGTCGATTTTCCTGCAAATCTGTCTGTCCTACTAGCTGCTTTGGCAGAAGGCCACGTGTTTTCTGTTCTTAAAAACAAAACACACACACACACACACACACACACACACACACACACACACACACACACTTCATTAATGCTCATGAAATGCTTTGATAATGGTGAATTAATCGTTTTATTTTACTTTTTTTTTTTTTTTTTTTTGCTTTTTTCAGTTGCTTACTATAGCCGAGTGCTGATAGTCATAGGTTTTTAAACTTCTAAACTAAATTTTCCTCCAGTATAATATAAGCTATTCATATATTTTTTCCCTCAAAATTTCAAATTCTCCTCTTTTTAAAGGCATTAAGCCGACTATCAGGTCCCAGCATGAGTCTTGTGTGACTCATTCATGAAAAACTCCTGTCATGACGCAGTGAAATTAGTCAGCAGCCTTGCTTTTTAATACAACTTTATAAAATACACCTAGATATTTCAAAATTCAACCGCGAGTCCATTCACCCAGGGCTTCGGGTATATATTCCCTGAAATAATGTTTCCAAATTATGCATGTTGCTGTTTAAAACAATGAAAAGTCAATTTCTCTGTTAGCAGTGCTTCAAGTTGCGTAAACACTGCGATTCTTTATCGATTTCAGCTACATAACTGGAACCATCGTTCACAATTTAGTTATTTAATAATTAAATATCTTGCAAAATTATAATGTTATTCAGCTTTAAGAAAGGCAAATAATGAATACTGGTTCACCGAAAAGCTGTCGTATTCCCCATAAACTTATATTGCATCAGACCGTATGATATTGGGCTGTTGTCACGTTATTCTATTCTATTCTTATTCTGTGGTTAAAAAAAAAAAAAAGTTCTCTACCGGTTACAGCGATAACCGGAAGTTGCGGCAATGAAAAAAAGTTTTATTCATTTCAGTTTTTTTTTAACATTTATAAATTGTAAACCATCTAAAGGAGATGGGAAATACCCATAAAATAAACATTGGCTTTACTGTTGACTTAAAACTATTTTTTTTAAGATCAGAGTCACGTTTGACCCCGCTACCCAGGGTGCATCTCGCTCTTGCCATCTTGTCGAGTGGTTAGAGGAAGAGCGGCAGTTAGCTTGTAAGCTCACTGCCACAGTGCTCAAGTGGATATCTGTCAGCTAGCTGTAGCAGCTCCCCCAAAGTGAGCTGGTCCAACACGGCGACAGGCTAAACTTCCCCGAGTTTGACACGTTTCTCTGTTCGGTCGGTGGATTATATTGTGTTTTTGAACGGCCGACGGACGGTGCGGTTTTGTTTACATCATGATGCTGCACAAGCTGGTGCCAAGGTAGGGGAAAGAAGTAGCTAACATTAGCAGAGTTAGCTAGTGAGCGAGAAATATATGCTCTAGCTGAAAAGGTAAGAGTGGGTTGAGAGAACGGGCCCGCCTCAGACTAAAGTGCTGGTAGCAGCTGGTGAGCAAGAACTGCGACAGGGGCCTGCTTACAACTCCGGAGCCGGGACAGTGTGTCACCGAGAAGGCCGAGCAGGTAGCGAAGTATCCGGAGGAGGGGAGCGACAGTCGGCTGTGTGCTGTCACCAGGGGACCGCAAGCTAAGCTCGCCCTGACAGAGGAATAACCCAACATTTCGGGACTTTCAGAGGCTCGTTGTCACACTTTTCTATGATGACGAGTAAGACTGTGGAGGCAATGTGTGTGCTTCGCACTTATCAACTGTGAATATCCCAAGATATTTATCCAACACTTGGTTTCATCTGGGAATAGACGAAATAGACTTAATATTCAACATGTCGAAAATGCCAGCAAAGAAGAAGAGCTGTTTCCAGATCACGAGTGTGACACAGGCTCAGGTGGCGGCCAGCAGCATCACTGACGACACCGAGAGTCTGGACGACCCGGACGAGTCCAGGACGGAGGACGTGTCATCGGAAATCTTCGACGTTTCCCGGGCCGACTTGGGCGTGTGTGACAGGAGTTCATCCGAGGAAACCTTAAACAACGTAGGGGAGCCACAAGAGGGTCAGCCAGCCGCTGCAGGTCCTGTCAACGGGGGGTTTCCTGTTAAAAGTATAGGCACTGCTCATACTAGCCCACATGTTTTAGGAGGAAGTGTGCCTGTGCCAACTGCGACTCAGGCCTCTGGTCCAAGCTCAGCCACCCAGCCGTTAACAGTCATCAACACAAACCCTACTGCGCCTGTCTCTGCCGGTGTGGCTCACACGACCCCTGTGGGCACCAGCTCTGCATCAACGGTGAGCTGTAGTTCTCGTTTCAGGGTCATTAAACTTGACCACGGTACTGGAGAGCCCTTCCGGCGGGGCAGGTGGACATGCACTGAGTTCTATGAGAGAGATTCAGAAGGCTCAAGTGTTAGCCGGACTGTGGATAGTATAAAGCACGCTGTGACCCTCGATCACAATTTGGAAAGGGACAGTGGACTGGGTGTCACCGGCAGTGTCTCCGCCGTTGTTCCCAGTGCCGTCTCTGCACAGGCTCCTGAGTCCACTGCAGACAGTGGCTACTCAGCCGCACACCACACCCATCCCCCAGAGCCTCTGAATCAAGGGTACGGCTTAGCCCCTCAGCTAGGGAGCGGAGCAAGTGCCTTCCAGCCCACGGGGTTTTCCACAACAACGTCACCACAAATACAACAGGCTCAGGTCAATATGCAGCCCGTTGCTCCTCAAAACCTCCACCCTAGCAGCCTCAACGGTGTGCCACAAGGTGCCATGCTGCGTAAATCCCCCATCATGCCTCCTGCCACACAGGCCCAGCAGTTTGCCTACTCAACTCACCCTACTGGCCTCTCAGGTAGCCAGCCGGACTACCGTCAGCAGCACTTTGCCCCTCTCCAGCCACAAGGCTCAAGCACTCAGAACCTTTCCATGGCCTCCCTCTCTGCAGGGCCTCCATCCAGCCAGGGCCCCTCGCCTGTCATCACCCCTGCCGGTCCTGGAGCCCAGGGGCTGGGCATTGTGGCTCAGGGTGGGGAGGCAGCCTCAGCCCAGGGCCTCCTGCTCCAGGTGGGCAGCGGCACAGCCATGGCGCCCATACCACCAGGAAGTGGCCTCCACCAGCCTGTCAGCCAGTCTCAACCTTCAGGCGGTGTAGGCGTTGCCCCTGCACCTTCAATCACCGCCGCTGCCTCCCACAGCAGTGTCCAGAATGTGCCTGCCACAGTGCCCAGCGTAACCGGTACCCCCCCAGGCATGCCAAACCAGGCGTCTGGGGCAGGAGGTCTTTTCCAGGCCCAGGGAGCTCGTGGAGGGGCCCCAGCAGGACTTCCCTCGGGCTTCAGTAACCAGGCAGAAGACAACAGGCGGAAGTCTGATGCTCTACCTCAGCCCAGCGCCGTGCCAGGGAAAGATGGCATGAAGCCTTTTATCCCTGAGAGCCTCAACCTGCCCACTCCCACAGTCAACAGCCTGTTTGGCATCCATATTCCTATAGATGGAGACGAGGACAGGTAAGACAGAATAATATGAAAAACATGTTATGCCTACGGTTTACTACTTTGTTTTTTGAGCGGCGTGCAATCAGTGATGCAATAGTGACCTGAAAGGAAAACAAAGCTCAGGTGTCTGCTTAGAGGGCAGCACTAAAAGATCAAGGGAGGGAGGGAGGGAGTTTGTATCTGGAAGTTTGCCCTCATGTTAAACATTCCTCATGGCATTCTGCAGCAGTGTGGTCATGCTCCAGGCTCCAACCCCCCCCTAACCCTCCACTTGTCAGCGCCAGCATTGGGCACACTGTAACTGGAAATGTTTGGTCGCTGTAAACATATCTCCTACTATTGAAAGAGTAAAATTGTAATGTGGGGAGGAGGGGGGGGGGGGCACCAAGCCAATGAGAACTGGCACAGAAGAGAGGAATTTTCTGTTTGTCATTAATAGGCTACCCACAAAACACTGGATAGTAACCGGCCTCTTTATAGACACCCAAGCCGCCTCCTTCAGTGCCCAGTTCAACCAAACAGGCTGTTTGGGTTTAGGGGGCGTTAACGAGCTCTTGGATAAATGACAGAAAACAAAGTGGCTGTGTTTTGTAGCTGAGACTTTCACTGAGGCGAGTAACTCCCAGAATGTAGTATGTGTGTAGTATGCCGTTTTTTATTTTCTAGTCTGTCTAGGAGAGATACTTCGCATGCTCGCCCTCGGTTATGATCCTAGCCAAACCCCCTGCTCCAAACCTTGTAAATACCTACTGTTTAATTGTCTGCAGTTCTCCACTAATGTACACAGTATAGCTATTTTTAGGGTCTGTCAGAGGGCCCTCACACAGCTTAAGCTGAAGTGTTGCCACTCTTCGCCATTCTGAGTGAACAGGGCTGATGATGACCTAGATGAGCCCACACATGCATGGTCTGCCCTGTATTTATGTAGGCCTTCTTGTTTATCAGTGAGTCCCCTTAGTGCTAGCTAAGTGTGTGTATGTGTGTGTGTGGTGGTGGTGGAGGTGTAGGTGGTGGAGGAGGAGGAGGAGGAGGAGGAGGAGGAGGAGTATATGTGGTTTGATTTAATCGCCCCGTCCATGATATTCCTGAAGCTTAATCATTGTTTACCAAGAGACTTTGTCCCAGCAGCACCACACAGGGGTTGTTGATGTGCCGATGGCGGAAACAGTGTGTGTTGTTCCCGCTCCGATGACGTGAGGGGAACAGCTAGTGCCCATTTCCTAATCATTCTCGTGTGTGTGCGTGTATATGTGTGTGTGGGGAGTGACATCAGTGTCTGTCTGTGTAACCATGGTGATACTGGCAGCAAGACTGGACATTTCAGGGAGGCAGAGGGGACAGACAGGCACACAGACATGTATTCGCACACACAGACAGACCTTTGGCAGTGATAGCAGGCACTGTGAGCCACTAGCAGCGATGACAGGGACAGACTGAATCAGCAGCCCGGCCTCTGTCGAATGCTGTGTTTGAAATGGCCTAGGAGCAGGGGAGGACCCAGTTTAAACCTCCCACTTCCCACTTGGGTGCGTTTGAGAGCTCCACTTGAAGGGGGGAAACCCCAACAAACATGGCCACCTGCATGCACACACAACTTATGCTGATTTCTGATACTGAAGCTAAAAATCAATGAATGCTAAGTGAACTAAACAGTATTAAGGAGGAGAGGAGACAGGTTAATTTTTTCGCTATAACCTGAAGGATTGCATTGCATTTTTTGTTTGGGGGGATAAAACCCAACCACAAATTTGGTCATGCACAAAATTAAAACAAAATTGTTTTCACCTGACAGAGGGTTGTTGCAGCTAGGAATACTGTTTCTTGCTGAACTGAGGGTGCAGAAATCATATTTGAGTTTCCCAGTGGGAGGGGCGTTACGAGAGCACTTTTCCTGAAGGGACCTGGGAATCTTCCAAGTTCCCAGGATGCCTTGAATACAGCATTACACTCTGCCTCAAGTCTCAGGCTGGTCCATGTTGACACACAGGCTTTGCTTTTTGTTCTTGGAATTGCTCTCTACTCACTGCTCTTCATTGCTTTCTTGTCCTCCCATTTTTGATGCTTTTTGGTGTCTGTGCTTTCTATATTGATGCTATGTTCTATGCAGCTTGCTTCATTCACACATGTACAGAATTTTGTGGTCCCAATTTGGTTAACCATGAAACGTGTGTATTTTTCTAAGGAGGGTGTGGGTGCAAGTTGGTAGTTACTGGGATTATTTTAACTTCCATCAGTTGTAATTAAGAGATCTCGTTAACTCCTACCTCACTCATAAATCTCAGCAAGAAGCAGCAAAGCACCCCCATGTAACAGTCACATGTACAAGATTTCAAACTTTCTCCCCTCATGAGAGGCGCATTGTTCCTGTGCACGAGCTTAGCCTCATAGGGTAATCTGTTCCAAGTTTCATTGTTTAGCTCTGGTCCGAATTAGAGTGCATCACAGAAGTGGAACAAAGCGTCGGGGGGGTGGAGTTGCGAGATGAGAATGATTCCCCTTCAGCTTGGAATGGTTAGCATCCCTGCTCAATGCGCTGCATCCCTGCCAAATAAAGTGATGAAGCTGCTCTTGGGACAAATTGGCTCCATTCAATAGCAGGGCTTGGCCTATAACTAAATTATAGCTCCCAAGGCAGACCCCCTCCCCTTGTCTTGTAGAGTCTCAATGGAAAAAGTAGAGAGGCAGGGCAGATAAGCATGTTCCTGTTAGTTTGTACCACGAGTAAAAGTTGTTTTACAACTGTAGAAGGGAGCCCAGTATGTGAGACAATAATCATGTCGTGGAACATCACTCTCCTTCTCAGTCTGGGATGTATTCCACCCTTAAGGCTCACACAGTGGGGAAGTTTGAGATCCTATAATTTTTCAGTTTGATACAAGGAGTCTCATTTTCTGTTGTAAATCAAAAGTCTTGATTCTGGCATATTGAGCTTTTCCCAGTGAATGATTCACAATTATTTTCTTTATGCCTTGTCAGGGATCCACCAGTCCCAAATATTTGTAGGCTGCTGACCTCGGGTGACTCCAGAAACTCTGTTTCCGGTCATTTTCTCTGTTTGGGTGGACTGTCCTGGTTTTGCTGTGATGCCATCATATTGATCTCATAATGAGGAGGTGGAGGGGGGCCCTAATTCCTGCAGTCAAACTAATTCAACTCACTGGGCGCCTGTGAACCAGACGTGTCATCACCACAGCAGCTTGCCAACTTTGGCATTGGGTTTTGGTCTGATATATCTCCCTTCTTGTCCCACTTTCACTGTTTTTCCTACAAGCCAAATTTTTAGAATAGCTGGTGACTTGGAAACCCTGGTGAGCTATCTGCCAAAGTGGCTGGATGAAAAAATGAATTTGGCAAACCTAGCCTAAGTTTACAGCTGTCAGTCCAGACCTCTTTCTCTGTTCTGCATGCCTCAACTAATGAATAGTGGCCCCTCTACCTTCCCTCCCCGCCTGTCTCAATCTGTCTGGTCAGGCTCAGCGGCTCCCTAGGTGCCAGATAAGGGCTCTGAGGAGCCTGGCTTCAACAATCCCATCTTTCTCCGTCTCTCGTGTCTCTTCTTGTTCTTTCTCTCTTTTTCTCTCTGTCTGTCACGCTGTCTCACTCTGTCCTTAGTTTTGGCCGGTGTTGCTCTCTGTGGCCTCCTGGGACTCTTGCCCACACACAGACTTTACACAGGTTTGCAGCAGATCAGAAGTCCACGTGTTAGTCTTTGACGTGATGTACCATTGGAAATTACATTGACTGTAATTTGCTTTTTGGTTTACCAGGTAATGTTTTGGTTGTTTTTGTATTAAATTTTATTTTTGGTTGGTAACTGGAGCCGAATAGAAGCTGCAGCCACTGTGATGAAGGTGAGCAAATAACATCATTGTCACCACTGGAGCTTCCTCTGTTGGGTCTAATTAAATAAGTTGAAGAAATTGCATTAGTAGTAGCTTTTAGCAGCTAGCAATAGTTGAAAGCCTAAAGAAGAGTGCATATGTTGCTAGTTATTTAACATGACCCAATAGAAGACGCTCTAGTGAAGTTAATGTTATTTGTTAACCTTTACAGCAGTGCTTGAAGCCAGTTTCTGGTCTGTCCCATTCTCATCCCAAAGAGTGTGAGGCTTTAGAAATTCCATGCATGGTTATGACATATCTGACTTTCCCTTTGTTTTAGATTCCTCAGACATGATAATATCCCAGGGCAGCAGGAGGTAGACTCCGTCTGGTAATTGTAAGGTTCCTGGTTCCTGGTTCGATCCTCGGCTCCTTCAAAGAGCATGTCAGATTGTCCTTGATTAAGACACTGAACCCCTAACTGCTCATGATGGGCAGCTTGTCACATTGCTTGGTAGCCTTTGCCCTCAGTGTGTGGGTGTGTGTGTGAATGGGTGAATGTAAGGCAGACAGTGTAAAACATTTTGAGTGATTGGTACACTAGAAAAGTGCTTTAGAAATGCATTTACCATTTGTTGAGTCATTCTGCTTTTAGCATGACTCATACTGATATTCAGTTAGTATCTTCAAGTTCAGTCATGAGATCTGCAAAAGGTATGAACTTAAGAATTGAAAATATGTGTAGGAGCTGTATAATAGGGATTGATGGTAGGGGATTCACAGTGGCCAGTGTCGTAATCCGCACAGTTCCTGGGCAGCTCACCCCAGCCATTGTACCTCCTCCCTTTGTCAAGTCCTCTCGCCTTCCTTTGACATGTTGACTCACATGACAACATTTGTACACAGGCTCAGTGGGCCAGGTCTTCATTTCCAGAGAGCTTCAGCCATATCTCCAGCTATCTTGAGTGTGTGCCTGAGGCTTACACGCCCTCCACCCGCCCTCACTCGCTGCAAATCAGCCTTTCACTGTCAGTTGTTTTTCACTTTAGGGCAAATTGAGTCACCCACTTGCACTGCAAAACTGTTTGGTCTATTTCCAGGGCTAAACATGTTTGTGTCCTGGAAAATGAAACTCTGAAATGTCATTTATGACAGCTAAGTGGTGGCCACTGTAGCTTCAAACACCTTCAGTAATGCTGTGACAAGGGAAGTTGTCATGTTGGTAAAGGTTGTGGTTGTACCAAAGAGCAATCTTGAAGCCAGGCAAGGGTTATGCTGAGCACGTATACGCTTCTTCAGCACGGACCCTTTTTACAGTTGTGGAGTTGAACCCATTCGTAGTTGGAAGCTGCTCAGTGCTTCCATAGCATTGTGCTGTTGGTCACTGACAAACTACACTTGAGCAAATGGAGAGTTTTGCTCAAGGGCATCACAGTGGTAGTTAATGAGGAAGAGAGCAGCATACTCTCACCAACCTGAATATCAGTGAAACAGTCCAGATAAAAAAGATAGCGTTCCCAAAGTCTGAGTGAGGGCTATAGTTGGGACTTGTCACAGCTTGGTTGAAAGACTCAGACTTATATTAGGGCAAAGTGATATGAACAAAATAAAAATCTTTCATGAGATATAACACAAGACATTTTTGATAGATACTCATTAGTAATGTGGATATGACCAAGCAGGTTGAGGCAAATAACAGAACTGCTGAGACAATCTTTATACGGATGTACAGGACGTACAGGATGAGTTTTGGTTGAGTTTCTGCGTGAACTTTAGATTTTTTCTCTGGTTCGTACGAGGCAGACACCTCCTCCTCCTCATGCCTTGAGCAGTCACACAACCTTTAGTGTCAAACATTGGGGACTGGAGGAATAGTTTAGTGCCACTCACTTTGAAAATTATGAAGATGCAGCTTTCATATGATCAAATCAGATCAAATCTACGATGACAATTGATTCATAATTACCCTGATTGTGTGACAGTACAGAAACAACAAAAAATATGCTGTTTTGGAGCATTTTTGTTAAATTGATTTTTCTTTAGAACATGGAACTCTAGTTCAAAAGGTTTAGAAGTCATTTCTGTCCTCATCTTGTCTCATACATACACATACACATGTATTCAGTACTTATGCTGTAACACCTCCCTCCCTTTTATCTCCTGGCCATGTTAACATGAAGTGGGGAGTGGTGGTGATGGTGGGGGGGTGTAGTTTTGTTGCCACGGCGCCTGGAAACAAGAGAGCAGCTCACTTTCCACAGATAGCTGACCTGCCTGAACTTCCAGGGGACGCATTCCAGGAGCGCCCTGAATGGCTGTCATTGTCGGACGCCCCGAGCTACAGCCTGAGCAGACAGCTGTGGTCCAGCTATTGCTGTGTTTTAGGTCTTAACAATTAATCAAAATATTATTGAAATCGCAATATGGGTCAAGTCCAATATCCAAATGGCAAAAGCTACAGTTATTTTGTGAAGGTAATATATGTGATAAAACATCATTACAAATGAAATATTGTGGCATTACAGAGATGCCCTGACGTGGAAATCGGATTCTCCAGACATAAGAAACAGACCCTAGTGAAAATCATAGTATCATCAATTTAATAGTTTTTTTCAGCTGAAATGGACCTCTCTGCCTGTCTTTCAGTCTTACAGGACCATTCACTGTCTTTCTCTTTTGTGTTTCTAACTGAGCTTTGTCTCTCCCATTCATAGTTCAGCCTTTCCAAGTTTAATTAATCAGGAGAGCCTCATTCATACATAGACTTCACCTCTTAAAATGCCTGAAAGTTGTGGTTGGGGGGGTCAGGTGTTCAGCATTCACCCACAGTTTTTAACTAGCTTGCTAACTGAACACACACGATTTAAACAGCTCTCCATTTCCCCAGCTAGTCTCCTTTACCCTCATAGTACTCATTAATGGCTCCCAGCGAACCTTGTTTATTTTTGGTCCTTTCCCCAGAGAGACCACCACTCTTCCTGTACAGGGGTGGGCTAAAAATGATCTCCTCTTTTGGTAGACTGAATTGTTTTAGATTTCAAAACATGTGTAGTCTGTTTTGTTATTGCCTTTTTTATTTCAAAGATCAGATGGGGCCATTTATGTGTGGCCAAGCAGCCAATCGAGTTAGCATAGCAAGACCCACCCTGTTATCTCAGCAAGATGTGGTCAGGAGATCACTTCCAATTAGAATGGACCTGCCAAAGCAAGTAAACAGCCATTCTTCTGGCTGCCCGCCATAACTAACCCAGTTTGTGCTGGAAGGAAAGCCAGTGAATCAGCCATGTAGTATGTTGCATACTGTTCCAGGAATGGGGACACGGTGTGCAAACCATGGGTGTTTATTGTCTTTTCCAAAATGGTTTCAAAGCAGGGCAGGTTAGACACCCGCTCCCGCCCATCACCACCACCTTCTTTACACAGTTTCTTGCGGGTGGTTAGAGTATGCCACATATGTACTAGGCCATCTCAAAGCAAATCCTAAGACCAAAGATAATGTGTTTTCAAGTCATTGTTACCTTCCTGTACCTGCAAGGATTGGGCCATGTCTGCTAGGGCTGAACAGTTTATTGTTATCTCATTGCCATCTAGATATGAGCATGTGAGATATTAATATCTCAAAAGGAATATGGACAATATCAAATTTAGGGTTAGGGTTTGCCTAAGACAGTGATGGGTCTTTTCGGATCAGTAAAATACTTTGTGAAGAAACTGCATTTTGTGCTTCCATTTGGTATTATTATGCCGTTTTTTTCGCTGTCAAGATATGTGACATAAATATCAAGGTATGAAATTTTGTCCATCTTGTGCAGCCCAATGTCTACTGAATTTGCTTATGATGATGCCCTCAATAAAACATTGTGATGTATGATGGTATCATGGCAAGCCGTGTTACAGTCTATAGGATATACCGTACCAAATTGGTATATCTTTAAATTTGGCATGTCAGTGTAAACCGTCCAGTCTTTTCTAAATGTTTTTTTACTTGGTTATTTGCATAAAAACACACTATTCCAGTAATTGAGAAACAAATTATTCTATTTTTATTTAAATATTTGCTTTGATAAAAAAAAAAAAAATCTTGACATTAGTTTTAATTATGTATTATCAGCCATTGCTAAGAATTAGTTTTAAGAAGTTAAACAGGGCATAATTCGCTCTTGAATATCTGTTTTAAAGTGCTGTGAGAACATCAGTAAATTTCTCCCTCAAACAACTGTTTTTACTCAGATTTCTCACCAGAAAATACGTTTTCCTAGATGACTTTAAGCACATCATGATACAAGTCTACTAAGCTATGCCTGATACTCATTTACCTTGTACGCATCATAATATAACTTGATGCAACCTAACGCTGACAGCTGATAGAAGCTCAGTGAGACCCAGGCCTTGGGAAATTGTGCTCCTGCTGCAACCCGGAGCTGGTTATGGATCCTCATCCCTGTTCTGTCCTGACTTGTAGGCCGACTTGGGTAAAAGGCAGTTCAGTACCGTCAAACGTCAGCCATTTAAACTGTAACAGAATGAGAAGAGACGCTCAGTCGTAGTCAGCCCCTGTGGGAAAAACACTGGTTGTAGCTGCTATAGATAGACAGTTAATCCAATTTGTCATTTTCTAAGTGATAGGAAAATAATTCCAGTGATATTAATAAAAGCCCTGAATTGCCCTTTCAGCCTGGAAGCGTCCCACAGGAGATGTTTGTCCATCCCAAACACAATTTTTTCCACTTCATGAAAATGGGACGCCCTTGGCCTCAAGCCCTAGTGTCTGTGTCTGTGGCAATGGCATGGTGCACCTCGGTGTGTGTGTGTAGCAGGGTGCGCCCTGGTGTGTGGACTGGGAGAGGGATGTTAGGGGCTTTTAAAGGATGATGAAGGCCTCAGTGGTCGACGGTTCTCAGCCATTGGCAATCTTCTATTGGCCCAACCATAGTACCTGCTACAAAGAAAAGGGGTGCATGCGGTGTTAAGGGAGTGTACATCATAGCAGGAATGTTGGCCAGTATGAGCAGATAGATAATTTGGTCACTCACCACATTAGAAAATGATAGTTCTGTTATGTAACTGCCAAAATTCATAAAATAAACAAGCAAAATTAACAAGCTACTCCGCCTCTCACTTGCTTAAAATTTCAGCCATAGCAGCTGAAAATGACCACACCTGCAGTTGTTGAGTAACACAAAGAACTGCTTCGACCTGTGAGCCTTGACCTTTTCTCTTCATTTTTTTCATGAACCAGATTAGATTAGTTTTTGAAGCTGATTAAGCCCATGTTATGACAGTTTGATTACTGCCATATTTTAATCTTAATCCTGGATATATACAGTGGGTCTGTTTCCAATGTCTCTTCAAATAATTGCAAACATCTGCCCATGTGCTGTGTCTCTACTTCACCTTCTGGCTACAGCCAGAAGTGAAATGAAACAAAACCTGTGGATTGTCACTGTTATGCATTATCACTCAGTTTGAAAAGTTATGAGGACACATTTTACATAGTCATGTTACAGACTGTGATATTTGTTAATGTAACAAATAAACAAAATCAGATTGAAATGGCTGAATCAACAACAGCTGCACAGCCACTATCAGCATCCATCATGCTCAGCATCGACCAAAACCTTATATTCGAGGAGAGGTTTGGGGAATGTGCTGAAATTTGGAACAGGAAATTGGTTAGAATTCAGTTGCTAATTGTCACATAATCCGAAAGTATGTGTTTCATTAAAAGACATCCTAAGTTGCTAAGCTGGTGAGTGTTTTGGGAACGTGAAGCTAATCTAGTTAATAACTACCTCACAGAGCTGCATTTGTTGCCATTGCCTACCGTGCAGCCATTTATTTAGGCTACTGGGCATTAGCAGCCTCGAGGCCTGAATCACAACATCTCAGACCCCTCTGTATACGTTCAAAACCCAAGTCAGAAATTCACAGTGCCAAGTGCCATGTTTTGTCAGGTGGATTGTCTTTTATGTGAAGCAAACAGAATAAAGTGTTGATACCCATCATGGTGATTAAATGCAGGTGCGAGGGATGCCATATTTACCACATGCAGCCTGCCAAATTAGTGATCAGGTGGGTGAAAGGACACATGGCATTCACTCCATCCAATATAGATGGGGCTTTTGAACACTGTCAATGAACAACACTTAGCATTGAGCAGTGAAAACATACAAAAATCTCTTTAAAAGAATCCTAGCCAAAAACATAGAAGATATTTCTGCTAGTGAGGTTTCCATGCGACACAGCAATGGTGTTGAGGCATCTAGGCCAGTGTTCAGAGTTGTAGCAGAAGTTGCCTCATGTATTTCTGACCGTCACTTAGTTTGCAAGTTTACAGTAATGGAAGGAGGAAGTGACCGAGAAATCAGCTAGTTTTGTTAAGGTCTATTAATGGCACCGTTTGTTTGTGTGTGTGTGTGTGTGTGTGTGTGTGTGTGTGTGTGTGTGTGTGTGTGTGTGTGTGTGTGTGTGTGTGTGTGTGTGTGTGTGTGTGTGTGTGTGTGTGTGTGTGATGAACAGGTGTCCAGTCTGAGGGCACTGGAAATCCCTCATGTACAATCGGTTGTGTCTTCCTTATTCTGCTCACCATTTAAAAAAAAAAAAAAAAAACTAATTTCGTTATATAATTTGTATAATGACAATAAAGTATCTATCTATTCTATCTATCTATTCTATTCTGCTCCCAACCCCATCGAATAGCCTATAAAAAGGTATTAGGGACAGCCCTAAACAGTTAACATCCACATACCCCTAAGTTCATTAATTTGCTACCAAAACACAGAGACTCTTTTGATCAGGGCTATTCAGTTACAAATTCAGTTGGGCCAGATTTTAAAACCAAGAAATGTAGATGGTCCAGACATTTTCAGCAGCCTATTGAATTTTTTTTTTTTTTTTTTTTTTAGGTTTTGGTAATGACAAATTTTAAATCAACACAAATTAATGTAGTAAAAAAAAAAAAGCGGAACAGATAGCAGTGTTGCAGTCAGTATGTCACCTTCTCTGGGGGTACAAAAGTCCAGGGTTCGAAACTCCAGGAGGCAAAATCCTACTTACTAACAATGTGGTGACTTATGTATGTGGCATGTTTTCAAATTATTCTGAAGGTCATATTAAGCTGAAGACCGCCTGTTGTGCTTGGACCCTTTGATTTGCTGCTTGCAGCTATATTTTGGCCTGTTTCTAAATAGCACAGAGGTGGTTGACAGGGCTCCAGGCTTTTTACATTGGTCGCACCAGGTGTACCCAGAATCTTTCTCTGTGCCTTTTGGCACCGCAATAATACAATTTTAGTATTACCTCTTTTCCCTCACTGCTTCTGTGTAGCGCTACCTGGCGCTGAAACACTGTGGGGAGGGGGGCAGCTCTGCTGGTGTTTTTTGGAGACATTTTGCCTTTTTAATGTTTTGATTTGGAAAGCTGATGTGACAGCAAAAGCACTGTTCCCAGCCATGCTTTAACTACACTTTTTGTAGTAAATGCAGTGCACAATGTTGGCCATTTTATCATATATGGGCCATGGAAATTGGACCAGCCATTCTTTGTGAAAGGCATATATTTTGGCCTTTTTGTCTGTGGTAGGCTCTGGCTCGGAGTCAAATGAGGCCATCTCAGCCAAAGATGGTGGGTCAGGATTAGGTATCTTGGGACTAGGGACAGGGGAGACAGGTAGATCAGTTACCTGCACCGATGATGTCGGGTCTGGGATGGGCCTTTCAGGGCTGGGGACAGAGCCAATCATGGGTAGATTAGGATGCAGTAGGATGTCCTCTCAGGCTGGGGTGAGGAAAAAAATAATGTTACACATGCAGAGACCTGCTAAATCTTAGGCGCACTGGTGAGACCAGTGAAAATGTTTAGTCACAGTTGACAAATTTTTGGTTGCACCCTAGAGCCCTTGTTGGGTTGTTTGTTTGCACCCCAGTGGAGGAGACCTTAGTCCTCAGGTCTGGGGGAG
Source organism: Myripristis murdjan (assembly GCF_902150065.1). Lineage (NCBI taxonomy): Eukaryota > Metazoa > Chordata > Actinopteri > Holocentriformes > Holocentridae > Myripristis > Myripristis murdjan. The sequence goes on along the minus strand of NC_043983.1, from coordinate 6,306,655 downwards.
CAGGCTGTTGCTTGGAGTAAAGGTTTGAATAGATGTCTATGGGTCAAGAATTTCCTCAGTTCTGCAAGTGCTGACCAGTCGTCGTAGAAACTGTGGAGCCGTGTGTTGCAGCCAGTCAATCTCCCGGAGTGTGGAGCAAGGTTTTAACAGTGAGGTTTCAGTGCCTTGGGCCCCCCCGGAGCCCAGAATGTCTGAATAGTGAGTAATGAGGATGTGTAGAAAGCATGGCAGGCAGCTGCATTTGAGTCATCCATCCCCTCTCTGTCCTCTTGCTCGCTTTCATTGGGTGTCGCCAACTGATCTGGCTCACTGGTGCCTATGACTGTTCATCTGTTCTCTCGCTCTGAATGTGAATGTCTTTGTGTGTAAGACAGAGTGTTACTGGCTGAGAGAACTACAGAGAGGGACTCAGAGTTGAAGAGAGAGTAAGTTAGAGAGTTTGAGAGAGAATGCTCAGTGTCAGGTTTTTCAAACAGCTTTTTGTCAATGCTTTTGCAACTACGCATCACTGACCATGTTATTTTGCGCCAATCCCTTCCCCCTCCCAAGGGGGCATAGCAGTTCTGTCTGCAGGTTGTGTGAGACAGATTAGCTTTTGCATGATGAGCTAACTCTGAAGCAGATTTGGCCTATGAACCACCATCTTGACAGGGCCTAATTGGAGTTGAAAGTATCAAAAACTAGGCTTGCTTGATCATGGCTAAAGGATAATCCTTTTAGTCCTTCTCTGTTTTTGAATATATAGATGCAGCGATTTCCATTGAACACTTGAACTCTGTGAACTCTGCTACAAGTTATTTTCTTGTGCTTTACAAAACAAGAAATGTCAAAATAAAGGTGAATTAAATTTAGCTCAAGGAAATGGAAGACTTGGGTATTAGCAAGTAACATGTAATACAAGATTAAACAAAATGACAGAGCCATTTATAAAACGTGCTGATTATAATGCCGTGTTCTTTAAGCTGCATATTTAAAAGTGAAATGGTTCACTTTTGAAATCTGATTTTGCTTGTCAAGCAGTGAAGTGCATTATCAGTGAGTTATCAGTAAAATCTTAAAATCACTTCTCAAATGAATTAGTAACACCTATATACAGGATAAAAATACATGTGTAGTGTAACCTCCTCAGACAAGCAGTGCAAAATCTACAGGGTACTCTCTGTCGGTCTTCAGCTCAGATGGGGGCGGGAGTTATATGAACCTCAGTTTCCTGCATTGCTTTGATGTCCGCTTTCGTATTCTGTCAAACGCTTCCTCTGCTTTTTTTTTTTTTTTTTTTTCATTTTCTCAAGTCAACATCAGTTTGAATGTTTCCTCTTGTCAGCATTCAAGCGCTTTCTGTTCCCCCCAAGTCTTCCAGCAAACAGGCCTCTACAGGGAAGCGGACATGAGTCATACTGTCTGAGTAGACCGGTAAGTTTATTCATTCATCCGACACAGTGGTCTAGAACAGACGGCACCTTGGCTTATCACTGAATCAGGTTGGATTTGTCATTTGTTTAAGTGCACGAACTTGTGCCTAATTTCACACCGTGAGAACATTTAGATGATGTCACTACTTGTCTCCCGGCATCCAAGAATAAAAGCTTCTGTATAAGTGCGTGCATGTGTGCCTGTTATCACTACCTCTTATGAAATGTTCTTTTGTTGAATTAGAGACAGACTGTGATCACTTGATTTCCTCAATAAAAATGGTCAAAGATTTTTTTGGACCTTTTGTTGCCTCTTGACGCTTTTAGAGTTCATTGCCGTAATATTGATTTGGTTTTCCAATTTCCAGCACTATAACTACCACGAGACTTTTTGGCCTTGTGAGGTGCATTGTGCTGCAGATTGTCATGCCTACGGGAATGTGATGACTAGTGTACACTGAACTTTCACACTGCCATGTCTCTGTGTGCTCACTCCAACTCAGTCACTCTGTAGACATTTGACATTCAAAGTTAACATTTTGAGGCCTTCAGCTGATGTTCTTATCCAGTGATATATAGCCATAGAATATGCTTAAGTAAAAATAAGCTCATGAATATCATCGGTGGTAAGGAGTTGAAGAGTCAAAACCACATTGTCCAGACAGTTGAGGTAAAAGACGTATCTCTGTTCATACATGCTTGACCAGTCCCAAGAATGAACTAGGCAGTTTTATTTTTCAAACAAGTTGAGATGTGAGTGACCACAATAATCAAGGGAATGTGGCACTGAATTTGTTTAACACCTGGTGACAGGTGTTGTTGAAGAATGAATGGCTTATGTGAGGATGCAAGCACAGGGTAAAATTATTTGCCAGTTTTGAGGCATAATTGAGGATTAAGTGATGAAAGCACAGAGGGATGCTAACTGTGACAACTTAATCATTGTGCATTCAGCGCCAAATCCCTTTCTCTGTGTCATCCTTTTCATCTATATATGTGCAACTGTAAAAGGGAGGGAGTCACTTTAAGCTTTCAGTACTTGAGAAGGCCTCACACTACGCAAAGTTTTCCTCAGGGCAGACAATGTAATATCCAAAAGGCACGCCCGGAGTATGGTATGTGAAGGGAGTTGGTTGAGATTTGTCACAGGAATCTGCTAGCACTTCCTCTACTCCAAGTCTGGAGATGTGAATGCCCAGGAAACCTCTGCCCTCTCCTATATATAAGCTCACTAGAGTAGTAGCTGAGTGGATCAAAGAAAGTCATATCAAAGTGTTCAACAAATAAAACATGACAATAACACTGCCATGGTTAGATACAGCAACTTTACTTGATACATGACTAAAATGATGCCAAGACATGCCAAAAATAGGGACCTCCAACCCTAAGAAACATGCTGAGTCATTTTAGTCTGTCACACTGTGGACCCCACTTCTCTTTCTATTGGACTGATCAAAGTAGAGAGAGGGAGTTAGGAAAAACGGGGAAGGAGGGGGGCGGTTATGTGTTTACATGGTACATGCCATAGGCCACTGAGCCACCAGGATGCCCCCACACTTCCCGTTTAGTTCTTGTCAGGTCTGTCCTCCTCAACAAGCTGGCCTGCCCCCTCGACACCAGGCAAAGTCACTGGAGAGTGACGGGGCAGTGTTGTTACAGTGCAGTGCTGACTAGCTGAGACAGAAACAGACCTGGGGGCCGACATGCCAGAGTTCACTGGGTCAGCGTCACGCTTCAGGACCCAATTCTGCGCTTTATTTCACCAGCTGAGTCAATGAACTCGAGCCCTGCTTAGTGAAATTGAGCAGATAGGGTGGCTTTTGTACCTCTAGGCTGATGCTATCAGCTGCCATGCAGCTGAATGGGCCACCCCAGATTGTGAATTAGACTGACTCATCAGGCCCCAGTAACAATTATGTGTAACCTAAGCCGAAATTAACACCCTGTGCTTACAAGGCGGCTTCATATCAGTGCGACATATTTTCACTCTTCTTTCACTGACTATACATTTTTGGCAGACTCGGCTGAAGTGTTGTACCCTGCTTTTAACACTGCAAAGGCCCGAGTGTGTTGTTCAAGTGAGTCAGAGATACCCGCCTGCCTTCACATATCTGTCTAGGTTTAGCTGTTTGAAGTGCTCACCCACGCCATTCCACTGCAACCCAAAGCGCCTTCCTACATGCCCCAGCAGCGCTTCCCTTAGGACAGACCACGGTCAGGGTGGGGTGTTGGTGTCAGTGGTGGTTTAACTGCACATCTGGGACTTTGCCCGACTCACTTGTGGCTGCCGGTTTGGCCCCAAGCAGGGAGGCACGGCCCTGTTTGCCACTTAGCCTCTTTCCTCTCCCACGGCGTAGCCTAATCCCTGCAGGAGGAGAATGCCTCCACTGCAGGGTTGTATCTCATCGCTCCATCCAGCTGACTCACTCTGCCCCCTGCATCCTGCCTCAGCAATAAACCTCGCTGCACAACAAGCTTGTGTGGTAGGAAGGGATGACATATGCTATGGGGTCATACACTCAGATTCATCCCGAGTGTGCGCAGGAGTGGCAAAGAGCCAGCTATGCAGGAAAAAGGTCTTTGGGGGAACAAGGTACCTTGTAGTTCAACACCACATTTCTAAGAACCCTTGGTCCTTCATATTTGCCTGCCTGAAGGAACAAGCCTTATCTTGAGTATATGAACCAAAGACGCCTTGTTTTTAAGGTATTTAAAGGAAGGAAATTTAATTTCCTTCATTGAAAACTGCACTTTTCCTTGAATGACCTGAGGAAGCATGCGTCCCTGAGGCCCATCAGTTCCTGCAGCAGTCTATTTCAGAGCAGGCTTTAGGAGTTGGAATGGCTTCATAGAGAAAATCCCAGTTGAGACTCTTTTCTATGTGTTGTTCCACGGTTGTTAACATGTCAAAGCACAGGTCTTTTATGTGCTGACTTGTTTTGATAAGATTGTGTTTTACTACAGGGGAGTTGGACCATCATCAACCTATTATTGTTACATCACTGTCATTATATCATCTGTAATTCATTTTTTGGATGACATTTTTTTCTGAGATCTTTGTCATCACTCATCAAATTATGTAATGTATTCTATTGTGGTTCATTAGTGCTGCCAGAATTTACTGGCCTTTATGGTAAGAAAAAAAGAAGTTGTGACACCAATTGAGCTACTTTATTGACAGAAGTTCTAACTAAATCCCTTGTCAAACAGACCCCATGAGAACAGGGAATGCTCTTTCAGCTCTGGCAGTGTGGCATGACTCTGTCTCAGGCAGGGTGCCCAACATGATACCCAGTTTCTTGGCACCTCTTTGCAAGGTGGATTAGTGACTCCGTGCATAAACAAGACGTAATGTAACGTTATGTTGCATCACTAAAGTACACATACACACAACAATGTTATGGTGTGGCTGCACTCAGAAATGAATACCTAACCCTGATTCTAAAAGTTACAACATTTTATTATGGTCAGTTACATTATGATATAAGTTAAAACTGAAGTGCTTACATGACCTGCCCAGTAAAATGGGTTATATATGATTCTGTTATCGATGTTATCAGTTAAATTTATTTGGTACCTGAATGTATTTTTAAATTTTAAGTTTTCCATCCAATATGGCACTCAAAATAAATTTCACAGGTATTATTAAATTATATTGTTGTTGTTGCTGTTATGATGTTGTTGTTACATTATATGCCCAGCATTTTACTACATCGTAGGCACTTGCGTCATGAGGTTTTGACCACACTGTTATTACATTTTGTGCAGTTGTTACAGTATTCAGTGGAGTTACAAAGGGCACCTTCATTAACATTTGGACTGTTTGGGGGATTGTCTTGATTGTATTAAGTCTCATGGCTTGCTCTTGGGAATTTACAGAACAATTTACAGTGCCCACAAAAACCAGCTTTGATATCCACCAAGTCAAAGTTGTCATTGTTGACTGCAGCTGCAGTGGCCATTCACAACAGGCATGCTTAATTAGGAAATAAATTTCTTCAGCCTGTATTTGATAAGAGGGCAAATTACATAACTTCCACAAACAAATAGGGAAAGAGAAGTCCTACAGCTCCATACTGTCCTGTTAGAAACATAAAGTGTTGTTTTTTGTGATTTTAGTTTATTTTATGAGCAACTTGAGGATGTTATTACTGTTCTTAAGCAAATGTTGTAAGAAAGGAGAATGCGTTTTTTTTCTGTTCATAGGTCTGCTGAGTTGCATTTAAAGAAATCCATGTGACAGCATTCATTCCCCTGTATGTCTTAAGAAAACCACGGCGATGTAAGTGAATGAATAAGGCTCGCCCCTATGTCAGCAGTTGGGGTGGTCAAGGCACTAAACCCTCAGAGGGTCCAACCGAGCTCCTCAGTGACCAGCCATTGAAGATTGTGGTTATACCAGGCAGCTCCCAGGTGTGAATGTGTTACTGTGTGAACATGAGGCAGGTTGCTGCTAAAACAGAGCATGTGTACTCAGTGAACTTTACCTAGATATACAAAAGTAAAAAAATAGAGCAACCTACAGTATTTCCAGTTAGAAATAGCCTCATAGCCTCCACTGACATCAGCCGTGGTTTTTGACATTTTCAGTAGTCACACAGTGGACAAGCAGTGGCCTGAACTGGAGGTACTGCAAGGATTTTCTCAGCACCTGTCATACAAAAAACGTGCAGTGACTTCAGTCAAATGAGAGATAATCATTGCTCAAATTACTGCTAGAGGGATGCACGAGAGTTCCCCTCACGTTGGCCAACAACACTCACTTGAGGCTGTAGGTCAACCTGGTAAGAGGTTAAGTTAATTTCCTTCGGCAATGACCCAACCCAGTAATATGCCGTTCAAAGGTGCTGTTCAACTATTTGCCTTCAGAAAAGGTGCCACTCCATGCACTCAAAAACAGTAAACAGAAGTGTGTTTCAGCTGTGATATAGGTAAATATGCATTAAGTATCAAATTCAATAAATAATTCAAGACCTAAACTAAATTTGATTACAAAGTAATGCTAGATTTTGTGGACCATATAGACACTAGGATAAAGTACTGCTTATAAGTGACCAGTACACAGACTGTATTAATTCTAGATTTGATTAACCTTGTTCCTGGGTCAATTCAGTATATTTGTTGCATAAAGCATTAATTACAGTTTGCCAGTATCAGTATGCACATACTACACTACTTCTAAAAATGCTGAAAGATATCCTTTCCTTCTTTAACTTTTTATAGTTTGTTTCAAGCCAAAACTTGACCTTGCTCAAGTTAAGCAACAATGCTTCACTTAATTTGAAAAGCATATATTTGTCATTTTTAGTTGACATTGTGGGCGTGTGTGATGTTCTACTGTGTGTAATTTTGTATCATGGGGCCTGTGTGTTTTTTTTGCTTTGTGCTGTTGTGTTGTTACATGTTTTGATTGTGATTTGCCAAAGGGACTGCAGATGAAAATTGGCTGTAAGCTAACTCTGGCACAGTACATCAAATGGTAACATGTAGGTCTAACACTGTACATGCTCTGTTATATATAATAATAAACAAATGAATAAATAAAATGCCATTCCTTCCTGCACTCCTTACTTAGAATTGAGGCTTCCTATTTTCACTGTTTCTCCTGTCTCTCTTATTTATATCTGCTTGTCTGTCATCACCTTAATGAACTCATCATGTATGTAAAATTCTGTCCCCTCTGAAGTATTATTATTATTATTATTATTATTATTATTACAAAACTATTTTGGCTGTTTCCAAGGCGATGACAGAGCGCTGACCTCACAGCTACTGTATCTAAGATGTGTTGTTTGCATGTTTTTGAAACTTAGAATGCTATGATGCTCTACTAATGTATGAGGCAGCTGTAAAGAGGCATGCTGTTGTTGGTTAGGAGTGGCAGTAATAAATCTGTCATGGCTCAGTTCTGGAAGCAGGGCTGTAAATCACCTTTGACTCTTGCCATTACAGTAGTGCTTGGATAAACCCTGCTTTACTAGTTTCTCAGGCGCATTCCGGCCTCCTGTCCGCTTTTGTCCTTGGGCCCTCAGCCTGGGGGCCTTGGATGTAGTGAAACTGGCTAGTTTATGGTTTCGGAGACCACCCCTGCTCTTATTGCATGTCATGTCTCCCAAATAAGGTTACAATACAGAACAGTAGGGTGATAGATAACTTTGCAAGCATACACGCCTAATCTATAAACTTTTTTTTTTTTTTTTTTTTTTTGTGGTATCAGTGTATCTGCACAGTATTAGATCTATAACTTCTCTTGCAGATGTTTTAGTGATGTTGGGATCCTTTCAATAATGTTTTAAGACACTTAAAATAGCAATCTGAGCCTGTCAGTGGCAAAAACAAGCATTGGACATAATTTGACAGGAGAAATTGCCTGTGCAAATTCTGTAAACTCTGAAATTATCCTTTGATGGTTGTAGAACTGTAAAGTCTTAAACCAGTCATTCACATAAATATCCTGTTTCTTGCACTACATGGCAATCTGGAATTTATTTGACATGTTTTATTATGACATGTTTGCCCTGCAGAAAGTGCATCTAGGCTAAACGTTTATGTGCTTACTTCGCTTATCTAAACATGAAACACAAATCTGTCTTACATTAGTGTGAAAGCATTACAAATGTAAACAAACTTTTTACAAGCTCAAATACATTGGGCCACCCATGCTCAAAATGTATGTATTCATGGTACTGTAAGGCACATGAAATAGTAAAACTGTCCACCAAATAACAAATGATGTTACATGTAAAACTCAGAATTAGCTGTTACATATGGTCAGCCTGTGTATTCAGATAGTATATGTAACAGGTTAAATGTATTCACTGTATTACTACAGACATTTTCACTTGGAAACAAACTTATAGCCAAGCGTATGAATTTAAGTGAATCTTGAAAGGACCATGAATCTACTTACTCTTAGCATTTTAAAACTTAATCACCTTAGATTTGCAAGCAGGTTTGGAAATACCAACCTTCAACTGTATGCTGGTAAATTTTTGCTGTGGCTGGAAATGTTACACTCTTAGTTTTGTAGGCCGCCCACTACTATGTGGAATACCCTTTCTATGCAAATCAGTCTGTGTGGTAAACTAGGTGTTGCTGACACATGAACCATGGGGTCCTTTGTTTAACAAACTTTCACTACATTTCTTGTCAGCAGCAACAGAGTTCCACAATCTGTCAAACCAAACCAAAAATCTTCTGACATGCATCATAGAAGTGTCACTGATGTCAGCTGTGCTCAAATGCCTAAGAAATGGCATTTAGAATGTTAGAATGTTAGAATGTTTTCTCGGCTGTGCTTTACACCAAATATTAGAGAGAGGCTAGCAAGTTTAACTTTGGTCATTACACTTGTGTCTTCTTAGTGAATGGTCTTAAAATTGATTTGAACTGTCATTAACATCTTATCGAGTTGCAAATTAAGCTTACAACCTGTAGTTATTTAATGTAGTCACCCAGTGAATAGTAAGTCCTCTGTTTTTTGTCATGTAAGAAGTGAATTTTCTTTCATAACTGTCTTTATTTGGTCTTGATTGCTCAAAATATCCTGTGATCAATTCTTTTTATTGTTTTTTCCTTTAGTTAATAAAACAGAAAACAAACAAACAGATGTGGCAGACATTAATTAGGCAAAAAAGTAACAACAGTAATACAGAAAAATAAGAAACGATAGTGTAGCGAAAAGAAAATAACAATAGTAATACTACTAATAAAACATCTGTAATAATCAGTAATATTGAGTGATGAAAAAGTGAAAAAAGAGAGAAATAACTGAGAAAATATATACAAGGAGTGCCACATCCCCTTCCCTCCCCTCCATCCACCCACCCACAGGACCCAAAGTAAGAACCAGAGATGGTTACAATAATGATTTTAAAGTGGTGATGGCATCATCCCAACATAAAATGTTTTTGGGTTTGGCCTGATGTAAGTTAGCTGCCCAATGTTCCATGATGGCTGTATCTATGAAATCTAACAACCATTATTAGCCTTGTAGCGGCAGTGAGGCCAGCCAGAAAAAGGCGTTTAAGTTTAGCAGGTAGGTCCAAGCTGGAAGAATCATTAAGTGATAAGATGATAGGTGAACAGGGAATCTGCTTAGACAGTAATATGGACAGCACACTACAAAATTTCCTCCAACACCTGGGCACTCCCAAACCATATGGAGAAAAGTGCCTAAGCTCTTTTGCGAACACATGGTGCAATTAGGAGAGGGCAAGGATTGCTCAAAATATCCTGATAGACAAATAGGCAAACCCAGTCATTTGTATTGAGGCACCATGAGTTATGGCTCCTTGCATCCCTACCACACAAACAAAAGGTTATGCATTGTGGCAGCGTGTTGGTCTCTGTTTCCAAAAGTCACGCCAGGACCCTAAATTGGCTCCAGTTCTTTTCTGCTGGGTCCCCCACATGACACAAGTAATAGACTATTTTCAATAGCCTACATCATAGGACAAGGCTAAATGTGCTAAAATTGGATTGAGCCTTTGGCCTGGCTACATCACATGATTTTCGAGTAGAGCTAGGCAATCTGGACTGTATCACCAACTTCCTCTGACTTCTCAGTGTAACTCACATTGTTCCTCTTCTGTCTTTCTTTGTCAGTCTTTCTCTATGTTGGCATGCCCCTCTTCCTCATCGTTCTCTTTCTCTCTGTCTGTTTGTCCCTTTGCACATATTTCTCTTCCCTTACTCATGTTTCTCCTGTCTCTTTATCCATCTTGTTAAAATGCAGGAACCCGTCCACTGCTTTCTACCAAGCTTTCCGGCCTAGCAGGTTACGAGGGTCAAAGCCCATCAACGATAGGTATGAAGCTCGGTTGTGTGTATGCATATGTGTGGCCTGAACTGGCTGGATAAACCAGACCCTCCACTCCTAAATCTGCTCACATTGCTTAAATTTCCATTTTAACAAGTCAATTAACCATGTATAGAGTCTTAAAATCTTGTCTTAAAACAAGTGAATAAATGACATAAGGTGAGACAATAACGCAGTTTTACTTTACTGCACGTTATTCCTGTATAATCAAGGCCGTCTCAGTTGATTGTCGAAAATTCTTGAAAGATAATTACAGGAAACAAGTGGAAGCATCTCACCCAAGGTTAGATCTACAGTACAGGCCAAAAGTTTGGACACACCTTCTCATTCAATGCGTTTTCTTTATTTTCATGACTATTTACATTGTAGATTCTAAGTGAAGGAATCAAAACTATGATTGAACACATGGAGTTATGTACTTAACAAAAAAAGGTGAAATAAGTGAAAACATGTTTTATATTCTAGTTTCTTCAAAATAGCCACCCTTTGCTCTGATTACTGCTTTGCACACTCTTGGCATTCTCTCCATGAGCTTCAAGAGGTAGTCACCTGAAATGGTTTTCCAACAGTCTTGAAGGAGTTCCCAGAGGTGTTTAGCACTTGTTGGCCCCTTTGCCTTCACTCTGCGGTCCAGCTCACCCCAAACCATCTCGATTGGGTTCAGGTCCGGTGACTGTGGAGGCCAGGTCATCTGCCGCAGCACTCCATCACTCTCCTTCTTGGTCAAATAGCCCTTACACAGCCTGGAGGTGTGTTTGGGGTCATTGTCCTGTTGGAAAAATAAATGATGGTCCAACTAAACGCAAACCGGATGGGATGGCATGTCGCTGCAGGATGCTGTGGTAGCCATGCTGGTTCAGTGTGCCTTCAATTTTGAATAAATCCCCAACAGTGTCACCAGCAAAACACCCCCACACCATCACACCTCCTCCTCCATGCTTCACAGTGGGAACCAGGCATGTGGAATCCATCCGTTCACTTTTTCTGCGTCTCACAAAGACACGGCGGTTGGACTCATCAGACCAAAGCACAGATTTCCACTGGTCTAATGTCCATTCCTTGTGTTTCTTGGCCCAAACAAATCTCTTCTGCTTGTTGCCTCTCCTTAGCAGTGGTTTCCTAGCAGCTATTTGACCATGAAGGCCTGATTGGCGCAGTCTCCTCTTAACAGTTGTTCTAGAGATGGGTCTGCTGCTAGAACTCTGTGTGGCATTTATCTGGTCTCTGATCTGAGCTGCTGTTAACTTGCGATTTCTGAGGCTGGTGACTCAGATGAACTTGTCCTCAGAAGCAGAGGTGACTCTTGGTCTTCCTTTCCTGGGTCCGTCCTCATGTGTGCCAGTTTCGTTGTAGCGCTTGATGGTTTTTGCAACTCCACTTGGGGACACATTTAAAGTTTTTGCAATTTTCCGGACTGACTGACCTTCATTTCTTAAAGTAATGATGGCCACTGGTTTTTCTTTAGTTAGCTGATTGGTTCTTGCCATAATATGAATTTTAACAGTTGTCCAATAGGGCTGCCGGCTGTGTAGTAACCTGACTTCTGCACAACACAACTGATGGTCCCAACCCCATTGATAAAGCAAGAAATTCCACTAATTAACCCTGATAAGGCACACCTGTGAAGTGAAAACCATTTCAGGTGACTACCTCTTGAAGCTCATGGAGAGAATGCCAAGAGTGTGCAAAGCAGTAATCAGAGCAAAGGGTGGCTATTTTGAAGAAACTAGAATATAAAACATGTTTTCAGTTATTTCACCTTTTTTTGTTAAGTACATAACTCCACATGTGTTCATTCATAGTTTTGATTCCTTCAGTGAGAATCTACAAGGTAAATAGTCATGAAAATAAAGAAAACGCATTCAATGAGAAGGTGTGTCCAAACTTTTGGCCTGTACTGTATATATTAGGCATTCATGGTTGATTGTATTTTATTAAATCACACCAGGTAGTGAAATATCCTCATTAGTTGCTGTATTCTCCCCTGGGCTGCTAATCCAAAATACTATATTTCTGTCTGTCCATTCACCTCGATAGTGCAGCAAAACAGCTGCCACAATAACACTTAAGCACATAAAGGAAGACGAACAGGGCGCCCTGCATAAGAGCGCATACCACATGTTAAGGCTGAGTCCTGATTGCAGCTTCTTCAAATCTGACCTCAGGCCATTTACTGCATGTCATCCCCTCTCTCACCCCTGACTCTCCTGTCTCTCTCTACTGTGACTGTCAAATAAAACAGAAATGCCATAAATAAATACATAAAAGCAAACAAAACAGATTATGCCAATACAAAGAACAAGCCCTGGTGTCCTTTTTTAAATTAAATGTCTCTTTAATTTTTATTTTATTTGAATTGGAAAGTAGATCTCGCAGGTTGTGTCTGCAGGAAACTTCCACATATTAATCTTGCGCCAACAAGAAACAACCTGGAAGTACTTTCACAATAATCAGCTTTGTTAATTTTCTTTTATGTACTAAATGTGCTATTTTTGGTAGCTGTTTTGATATACAAGTGAATGGATAGACTCAAATACAGTATTGTGGATTAGTAGGCCAGGGGAGCACAGAGCAACCACATCAGTTCATGTAACACCCAAATATATATGCCCAACACTTTCCTTAAGTTAAAATTTGCTTAAAAAACTACTGGTCAGTTACTGCTGTCCACTTCTAATATGATGGAGGTTCCTCCCTGACCTCAGCTACATAAAAATCTGCCAGACCTGCCATCAAATATCAGTTTCGCTGCACATTTTATTCATTAATCAGTAGGTCAGGGATGTTATTGTATAGTAATTCTCTCTGATCTGATGAGCTGTAATCCTTACAAGAATGATATTAGTAGGTTCCACTGAAGAGTTTTTAATGTCCTCTGATGGTCTGTATGCAGTGTCAGGGACGTTCTCATCCTGTCAAGAATAAGATTCAGGGGGATCCACAGAGTAAACTGAGAAATAGTCACATTTAAAGATATTGAGGATCCGTGCAAAATAACTATTCAATTTTAGCCATGTCAGTATCTGTCTTCAAGTTGAATCTTAATCTAAACCCACTGAGTTTTGAGTTGGATCTTAATCTAAACCCATTGGTAGATTTCCTCACTTGTTTAGAGAATAATATGATTTTAGGACTCAATAGCAAAATAACGGCTTGACAAGCTGTATTATTTTTTTTGCAATGCACCCATACAGCGTGGATCAGGCGACCGCATGATTATTTTGTGCTGCACAAGAGCATCCATTCACTGAAATACCGCATTTCATTAGTTTTAGTTGTGCTGAAGCAGTTGCACTTTGTTTCAAATGAGGCATCTGTTGGATTTATCCAGCGTTGGCATCAAAATCAAACTGCAGACTGGACTAGAACTATCAAAATATGCAATGTGCTAGCCGTTTCTAGCCAATATTTCATTTTCATTAAATGTCAGATTATGAGTCCCAAATTTAATTGACCTTTATTTTGAGTCATTTTATCATGTTTGATTTTGTATTATATGTGAAAATATTACATCCAGTTGCCTTCTAAAATGTAATGGCAGCCTATTCTGTCGGCTTGCTCCGGTGTTTGTGTTTTGCATGCAATACTAATATTAGTAGAGAAGACACAGTTTGTTGTTGTAAGGCTGTGTTAAAAAACTGACATCAGTTGCATTAGACACAATGTAATGATGCAGTCAGTGCACTAGGTGTTACCACCAAGTGTGCAATGCATGGAGAAAACATGGCATTGTAGGAAGTGTCAAGTGTCTGTCCAGGCAGTGTTTCAGAACCCTGTGACACTTTGAGTGCTCACATTCTGCCAGTCACGAGGATCTGGCACTCAAGTTTCTTTTGCCCCTACAGAGTGTGCAGCATAATGCCAGGGGATTTTAGCACTGCAAATAGCAGATCACATTGAAATAACATGACGCAGGCTGTGTTATATTACGTAATACTCTGCAAAGGTGGATTGTCATTTGTGTATTTGGAGAGAAGATAATGTGATGATTAATGTCTCATATTGCCTCAGTAAATTTGAGGATTTGATTATAAAATGAATTCACATCTCAAGAATTAGATTGTAAGACCAAAGAAATAAACAAGAAGAAAGAACAAGAGTTGGAAGGTAGATTTGCCTAACGTCTATACAGATGGTCTGTCAGTGAAGATGAAACATTAAACTGCTGACAACACTAATAACTGATCAACAAACAGGCTGTTGGGTGTTTCCGTGTGATGAAAGCCTATGTAAGGTTAGTTTGCTTTACAGATCAATTCACAACACGTTGTTTCCTTTATCCATCCTGCAGTACAATCCACACTACTCTAACGGTTGAAGAACATGTGACATTATAAAATTAGGGCCAGTTTTCCCCAATAATGCAAAAAAAAAAAAAAAGTACCAGTGTTAAGAATTGGTAATTGATTCATAAAAGCTGCTTATTAAGAGTTTCAGTTTTGTAGGCAGAAGTAGAGCCAAAATTGATTCCCCAACAGGAAGCTGATGTGGAAGCAAAATTACTTCCAGCAATGCTACAAAAAGATAAAAACACTGGGGAAACACCACTGTAGAATAGTATTTGACTAAATAACCAACAGTAACCATCGTGTTTATATGTTTTATTCTGCTGCGTTTAGCAGTTTAGCATTCCCATGAAGGTCTGGAGAGTCTGAAAGAGCACTGGGAATGTGTATGATCTTCAGAAGTTTGGGACAAGTCTGGAAAAGTGTGGGAAACATGTTTTTTTTTTTTTTTCCTCCAATTCAAAAATACATATTAAGAAATACTTTGTTAGAGTGAAAGGCATTTCAGTGATTTGTAATACAGTAGTCATTTTGCCAACCCATTAGAACCTAGATAGATGGATAGATGAATAAATGGATGGATGGATAGATTTTTTAAAATGCCAAGACTTTTTTGGCATTTCTACTTTATTTGATAGTGACAGAGAAAAACAGGAAACACAGGGGAGAGCGAGAGGATGACATGCAGCAAAGGCCCAGGACAGATTTGAACCCAGGCCTCTGCAGTAAGGATTCACACTCTATCAGCTGAGCTACGGGGGGCCCCATCACATATATTCTTAATTAATGCTCGACTCATATGTATGTGTAATAACCTCTGGAATGTTGGCATCTGAATGCCCATTGGTTTTGATTAGAAAGTCAATGTGTCCATGGTTTATGAATTGTTTGCTTTAGTTAGAGGCTGCTTTTTTATTTTAAGAAAGTTGAAAACATCCCCATGTGTGGCCTCATCGAGACTGTTTGACAACTTTATCCTCTGCCATGGATATTTGATATCCTGCCACCTAACAACAAGAAACACCTTTGGCAAACCTCTTAAGGTGGCAGGACACATCTCATTCATACTCTTAACGGTGAACATGTGGTTGGCTAACCGTACTAAGAAATAATTTGAGTGTGTCTTGCGGGGGAGGGGTTGAGGACATCCTCAGGAAAATGAGGATTACTTTAGTTTCACTGCTAATTCATGAGCCAGATGTTAATACAGTGATGCCTACATTATGAACAGACCATGGAAATCTTAATTAAACTGGCGTCTCTTTGAGACAAAACTTTAAGTCAGTGCAGGATTATAGTTTAGAGCCTGTTTGTTTATTTGGTTATTTTTCCTTAAGTCCCCATAACATAATTCTCCATGTATCACTTTTTTTCATTCTAGCACAGTATGTACAGAACCTTCCTAAAGATTCCATAATAGATTTTTGGAGAGTTTTCATTCATTTTTGTTTATGTAAGGACAAGATAGATAGATACGTCATAGCACTAGCAGTTTTAAAATGGAGTGCATAGGAAAAAATACACTACACAAAAAGTAAGTGTATGATAAGGCAATCATATTTGATAATAATAATCAGGCTATTACTAAGGTCTACCTAATGGTATCCATTTACATGTAGAACTTATTGGATCAGCATTGCTTTTCAATCACATTGTTTTAAATGAACTAGTATTTTTCTTGTATAATATTGCTACCCATGTACCATATGGTACAACCATGTAACACAGTGGATTTTATCAAATAATATTGTTGTGATTAACCAATAATCATTCTTCTATCATGTAACACTTGGTAATGTAACACTTATATCATGATGGGTTTATATAGCTGTTTAATACAGACGTTCACATCCCTATTAAGACAGCAAGATGCTTTCAAGATGTTTCATTGTGATTTGAAATTTGCCGCAGGGTCATGACTGCTTATTTTGGGCGTAGATGTAAGAGTACTCTCTTTCAACTATTCTTATTTCACACATTTCATCTAGGGTTTGGTCACTTGCATCACTTGACTTGATTAACATTGCACACCATATGATATGTACCATTGATTATCCTTTTTCTTCTACACTTGCATCATCCATTACATTTGTCAAATTACCTTTTACAAACAAGTTCACAGGAGCACTGCAGATCAAACTGTCATGAGTCATATCCTGTTAATAACACATGCATGTGAGTGTGTAACACTGCACTGAGCATGAAAGACACATCATGGTTCATGTCCTTATTTCTGTATTCTTTAAAGCAAGCCTGTCCAGATGAGAGGTCTACATTTACATAAAACAACAGTAGCAGCTGTGGATGTGTGGCGTCATGACTGCCTAAGGATTTAGAGCTTTTGTTTGTTCTCCATCCAGCTATAGATTGCTGTGGGCTCTGAAACTAACAGTGAAGCTTTATTCTAAACTGTTCCCACTAACCGCAGGTGAACCTGAGGGAGCAACCTCAATCCACCTCCCTTTGTCTTGAGCCAGCTCTCCTGCAAGGTTGGACTTGTTGGAGGTGGGGGGACTTGCTTGCAAACAGTTCGAGGGCTCAAAGGAACATTCCTCAAAATGATTGCCTTGTGAAAAATATAAAACCCTGTTTAGGTGGTGTGCTGCCAGATCACTTGTGGTCTTTGTACCATCCAGCAACAGTATTTTGAGCAAGATTCTGCTAAGTTGTAGGGATCAAAACATGCTCGCCTGTTTACCTTTACAGCTCTACATCTGCAGCAGCTCTGCTTAAATGTCCTCTTGTTAACAGTTCTTCGAAGAAATACATGACTCAATTTCTTTTAGCCTAACTAAATTACAAGTTACACTCAGTGCATTTGTAAACATTCCAGGAAGGCTATCTGTAGGCCCACTGACTGGAGTTATTGTGAGGTTGTGATTGGTACCAAGTAATGCAGCTATGGCCCTTTTACTGCCCCCATCCCACAGTGAGCAACTTTATGGTTATGGACAATAAAGAAAAGGCAAAATTATATTCCAGCTGAGTGCACTTGACCAGTGGCCCCATGCCCAGCCATGGAGAGTGATTTGATCCAGGCCAGGTATGTGACCACTGTTTATGACATGGAAACAAACATTTCATTATTGAAAGGAGGTGGAAAGTTGAATGCAGGAAAACACAGAGTTTCATTGTTGATACGTTGTTAGGTAATAATAGGGTTCAGGAACAGGGATCTTTCCTTAGTTGTTAAGTTATTTTCCATTTACCTGCCCCTTTCTTTCTTGTTAAATGTTTCTTTAGAAAATGTCACCCATTGATTTAGTCTTAACTTTAATTTTCATGAAATACTCCCTCTTTGCTCTAGGCATTGGCTTAAATGGAGCCCCCTCATCTTGTTGTAATTGCTAACAACCTGTGGGGCATAACCTTGGAGCCTCCAATCCAATTCAGTTTCAGGCTCCTGCTAAGGAGTGTGCACAACAGCAAGTACATCATTTTGAAAGAATTACACAGTGGCTCCACTGGGGTCCCCCCATCTCCCTCTGGCTAAATCTCTTAAATGAAGGCCTTGATGGACAGGATATGACATGACATGACTTTGTACAGAGTGCCCTGATCTTAACTAGCCTTTTAGGTGCAGGGTGAAATTGGATTGGATCATAACCACTGATGCTTCAAACCACTTATGTAACACAACTCTGGCTTTCAAAGATGCCACTATGTGGAGACAACATTTTCGTCCTGTCAACTTTATCTTTGGAAACTAGGCTGACATTTGACCTTTATTTAACCAGGAAAAGTTTGCTGAGCACACATGTGCCTTTTCAGCATCGCCCTGCTGCACACTCACACAGTTGAATGCATTCACACCTGGTAGCTGCCCAATATAACCATAGGCTTCTACTGTTGGTTGCTGAGCATCCTCACTTGGGCAAATGGTGGTCAAGTGTTTTACTCGCTGGCACCTTAATATTAGTCGATGGAGACGGGGGGGAGTGATATGCATTTTACTCTAGTTTAACCCTCAGGATTTAAACAGCTCACCATTTGGCCACAGCTATCTAATGTTGAAGCTACTAGAGCCCTCCCTGCTCTGTGCAGTGTCAAGTCATCAGTCATCATCATGAATGTATCTCAGGCTTCTGAAAGCAAGGGTGAGAAACAACCGCTTAGATGTATCAGTGTTTTGCAGCATAGTGGCCAACTACATTAAAATGACCGAGGCTGACCTGGGCCTTCCACTTCAGAGAGGAAGCCCAAATGGGGCTAAGTCCTTGATCCCATGATAAATGCTCTGCTGAATACAGAGGCTCATTACCGGTGAGGTGCCAGGATTTTCTCATTAAGCCCCAGGAGTAACACTATTACTTTTAACACATTCCAGTGGGCTGCTAATCCACATTCAGACAAATGAGAAGCACAGTCCCCTATCAAAGACAGAGTTGCAAAAGTAGGGAACTATGATATGGACCTGCAGGGTGCATACAAAAGCTGTTTTTCAGTGGCTACCTTTCTTTGCAGTGCTTATAATATAAGACTAGAGGATCTGTGCCACACCTCCCCCGCTGTGTTTGCATATGGAGTTGGTCACATTACTCTTACCTTTATTGTTTCACATCCTCTGGCACATTAAGGGGTGGTGGTGACAGGATAGGGCTAGAAAAGCATTGTTGGCTATTAGCAAACATTCCAGTTGGCAGTTAGGTTAGCCCCAAGATAGGCTGAAACAACAGGATCCTCTGTGACCCAGTAGAATTAGCTTTAGCTGATCGATCAGTCAAATGTCAGATCATGTCTTTGCATGTATTTAGCAGACCCCTATCCCATCACACACTTCAAGTTGTCCTCAAACCAGCCCACCAATCTTGACCTTCTCCAGGGGTGCCCATGTGTTGAGGGAGGACAGGCTGGTGGGCTTCCAAGGCTTCATATGGGGACGTGCAGATAGAGGAGCTGTTTGTGCACCAGGAATTATGCAACAGGCGAGAGCATAAGTAGGCCCGTTCCTTCAGTCTGTTTACAGGGAAGCCTGGTGGCAGCAGAGAAACCCTGCTCATGACTCTAATTTAGTGCTGCAAAAATAAAACAAGCGCAACACAGTTTCTTCCGTTATATCGGGGGTCTCTGAGCTCTCTCGTGTTTTTACCTTGTTCCGTAAATGATGTCTCAACAGTACAACCTCCAAAAGACAAACAAAAAACAAAACAAATTGACCTCATTGAGTGGAACACATTAAGGTATTTCCAGCATCCTTCAATTTGGAAAGATGATGACCTCCTGTACAATGGAACAATAGAAGACAGGGGGCACATAGTCAAGATTCTTTTTTCAGTCTGTCTAACTTCCAGTGCAGTATGCAAATTTAAATATTCTGAGGAACTCAGAGCATGCATCATCCAGCACCAAACGTAGCTTGTTTTTTGTGTTACATAGCTCATTTCCCTCTTGCACAATCTCAGTTTCAAGTGTTGTGTTGGATCATGACAGCCATGTGGATGGCCTTTCAATTTCCACGAAACAGACTGCAACGATCAGGTTTATCATTTCACAGCTAAAGGGCTCACAGTTCAGATGATCATTTTACTGACACCTACCAGTGAAAAATAAAATCTCAACAATCAAAGGTTACAGTTGGTCAATGGTTGTTAAATCCAATCACCCAGTCAGTCCTTAGAGCCTCGTTAGAAACTTCACATGGAAAGATTACACTGTAAAAAATGTCAGTCTTGAGTTCTTGCGTTGACTCTTACAATGCTACTTTTCTTAAAACAGAATCAAGCAAAAGTGGATGGCCTTTCATTCATCCTGAAGTCATATGGGATGTTTACAAATTAGTACTAATTAATAATTACGAATTAATTTTTCAGATTAGTTAAAAAGAGACATTTCTTAATAAGTTGTTTCTTGTAATTATTAATCGTGGCCACAAAATGTTTTTTTTTTTCCCATTACACTTCTCTGGTTCCATAGTTTTGCTTATGCCAGGACATAATCACTACATCTCACAGCCAGGCATGCTATAGCCTTTATTGTGAATATAACAAATTATGATAGCATGACATAATTTGGCATTGCCATAGTAACAAGAGTCGCTGTGTATGTTTTTCGATACTACTCACAGTCTAAATGCAATGATTGTCATGCAAGATCTCAAAATTATAAGGAATGAGATTTTCACTCGTTTCCAGACAGATTTTCTGGCTCTTGAACAGATGTCGCCACCTTCCCACTCATTTCATCATATTAGTGGAGAACATGGGGTGTGAGTATCGATACAAACTGCATCAGTCGAGGTGTAGGGGGTAACTTTACTTTCACGGGAGGCTTTTCAAGTTCTTCCTCTCCTCTTCGCTCGCTGCTTTCTCCTCTATCTGTGGTGTCTTCTGTTGTCTACGCTGCCATGTATGGCCTGCAATGTCGTCTGCACTCTTATACATAATAATAGCAGTAGAATAAATAACGGAGAGATATGAATATTTCAAATGTTTAATGGCTGTTTGAGTAAAGAGGGTGCAGTGCATTTTCCCCTTGTCATAATGTAACCACGGAAACTCCTGTAGCCAAGCTGATTTAAACTGCCTTACAGGCAGGAGGCCACAGGAACGGGAGACTCAATTAGTTTCACCTCGCTATCATGTAGTGATGACTGTATACTGACCGAGTCCCACTGGGACGACTGAACCTGAGAACTTTGACTGATCCAGTCAGTCTCAGCATCGTCAGTATCTGATGTAGAGGAGGCAGGGCTTGGACGTGCACGGAGTGAGAAAAAGTTAAGATAATTTTTGTTTGGCCATTTTGTTTTCCTGTCAGCTGTCGATGTTTCTTGATGATAGCTAGCTACGCAGTTTGATAACTATATAATATGCAATACCTATCACTCCACTGGGATGAGTTTCTTTTAAAAAAAAAAAAAATTGTTTTTGTTTTTTTGC
Organism: Myripristis murdjan; assembly: GCF_902150065.1. NCBI lineage: Eukaryota > Metazoa > Chordata > Actinopteri > Holocentriformes > Holocentridae > Myripristis > Myripristis murdjan. The sequence continues at coordinate 6,285,258 of NC_043983.1, read as the reverse complement.
ACTTCAGAATAACAGCACACATTTGCAACAAGACATAGGGAATTAGTGCTTTTTAAAATTAACATTGCCAGAATGGCAGATGATGAACCATGTGGAGTGTACAGATCACAGATCAACTGCATCCCATTACATCTCTATTTATAATGGTGAATAAATAATTAGTATATCATAATAATTGTTTCAAGAATTTTCTTAAAGGAAAGGGCAATATGACTGTCTTAAAATAAGATGCTCTACTACTAAATATTGCCTTTTACTTGAGGAAAATTCTTGATACAAACTAGTTTGCAGTGAAAACATTAAAATATACCCCCAATGGCAGATGTTCAGTGTTATAAAATACCCAGAATCTAGAGAATCTAAAATGGAAAACTGGATGTGAATGCTGCCTTTATCTAATTTATCTGACCAGATAGGTAAACATGAGGGCTTACAATCCCCTGTGGAGAACGCCCTCTTGGAAAAATACTGGTCTTTGTGTTTTCAGGGAGGTTGATCATCAGTTGATCAGGGCGGTGAAGGGCCAGCATGGTAGGTTGCAGAGCTGTTGTTATGACCTTCAGTTAAGCCTGAGTAGTCACTTTGATAAATTTAAAAACCCCTTTTGTCAAGCAATTACATTTACATTTCAGACTGACTTTTAATGAGTGCAGCAGTAAAGTAAGCTTCAGCTACTTGATCACCAACATAACAAACTGGAAACGTCAGTGCTGTGAATGATCATGTAAGAGAATTAGTAGGAAAAGAAATAAGAGCCAATGGGAGGTTGTTTTTTTTTGTTGTTTGTTTGTTTGTTTGTTTGTTTTTTAAACTATTCACTTTGTAAGACTGAATCAAAAAGCGGATCCATAAAATGGAAGCTTCTTGTTGACTTCTGTCACGTTAAGTAACACAGTGGGACAATGAATTCATTGTGATCATTGGAGGAATACATGATCCAACCCTTGTTGCCTCGAGTTGTCCTGTGGGTTTTCACTGAGGTCTTGTGCCACAACCAGTTGAAACCTCTGCTGACCTCATCTGGCTTAACCAGTGTAATGCAGCTATTAAGACAAGCTGTTGTGCTCAGGCTAAACCAGGTCTCTGCATTTGAAAGGGAACAGCAGTGACCCATTAGTGGGCGCAGTCCTCTGTTGTTACCCCTCTCTCCTTCCCTCCCCCCATTGTTGTTTTGAGGTTCACTCACCGAGGGGGGTTATCACCGAGAAGCTGAGCTGATTTATTCAGCTGCCTTCTCCCACTGTGTGTTTGTATGCATTGGGACGGGGAAGTGTGCCGGCGCATCTGTCCCATAATGTAGAACATGTTGGATTTTTGACACCATAAAGCATCATGTGATGAACTTAGAGAGATGGAGGGGACCACACTCTGCGGCCGCACGTGTCCCTATTATCCTGCCGCCGCCATACACAAGATAAACTCATTCACACTTACTTGCTGTTAGCCAGAGTGAGTTGTAATGAGGGAGCAAGTAGGGGCTCAGTGTCTTAAAAGACTCTCCAGCATTGCATATGAATGCTGATGGGAGCGCTGCTTGTTGTGGCTCTCAAACCCAAGACCCTCTGGTTACAGGATGGGTTTGATAATCACTGATGCACCCTAGAGAGCTGGAATATGTGGTGTCACAGATGTCCCTGCCTTGGTTTGGTGTCTGGAGGTGTTGGATGCTGAGGATGTCGAGAGCAGGAATGTGCCGCCTCGCAGTCGTGGGGACTTAGTTGGGGGTAGCAGGACATGTGTGCACCGCTGCAGCCGGCAGGGAAGGCTCGTGTTGTGGGTAACACAGCAAGCGGTCCTTATATAAACCACCACATGTCTTCCTCCCAGAATAAAATGTACAGTTTGCTTTGTTTTCCTTGGACACTGAATGCCAACAAATTAGTGTGGGTGCTGCTGGCCGTCCAACACTTATTTTAACTCCTCCAGGCTAAATCTTTCTGTCGGTGGACTAGCGAAGTGGATCCGACCTAGCTGTCTGTGTTTTTGTTATTGATAAAAACACATTCCGTCCTAAGCTGGTGGGCATTCTTGTATCTCTTTGTCCCAGATGTGTAAATGGTCAGTTCAAAGGGAGGAATGTGTTGTTCTCTCTTTGTTTATCAGTCTTCAGATCACAATCAAGTGAGTGCCTGGCTGTGGAATGCAACTAATTTTCCCTGCTCTTATCCTGTCAGCACAGACGTGTTGTGCTCACTCCTGACTCGAGACTGCATCACCTCCAGTCTGTATGCAGCACAACACTGTAATAACAAAAGTAGGTCACCACAAATGGAGGACTGACCTTCCATGGTCAGCTGCTTAGTCAAGACCAGAGCCCAAAATGGGAAAATGGTCTTGATCACCCCTCCTTTGATTCATCAAAGGAATAGAGAGAGAGAAAAAAAATCCTGAACAATACAATAGGAATTTGATCACTTCCAAAGCACATAATTCATTTGTTCCTTAGGTTAAACGTAACTTGCTTTGTTGTTTCATTACACCAGTAGGCTATTACTTCATGTGAAACACATAAATCTATTTGTTTCCTTTTGCTGTCAGCCAAAATTCCACATTTTCTTTAATCTCTTGAAGTTGCTCTTCTTCAAGATTTCAACTTGTAAATGCTTAAAATAGCTTAAAGTCATGCTGAAGAGCAGTGGATAACAAGGTTATCATATGTGGAATACCAAGATCAAAACCCGTTTCCAGTGACGTTTGCTCAGAGAAAAGTTACAAAAAGTAGATCCTTAGGTGAGTAGGGCTGAGTTTAAAAAGTCCAACACATGTAGATGAACTTGTTTTGGTGGTGCAGAGACACAGACAGTGGCAACTTCACGTAGCAGATTATACACTGGCACCCTTGGTTTATTTGGACAACAGGACACAGTGTACAGGGCAAAACACGAGACTCCACGTAAAACTGTGGATGAAAACATTTCCTCCCATTGCTCATTTTTTAATAAAGAATTTGAATAAGTCATTTGGATTGATTGTAGATATGTTTTTGGCATGCGTAAAAAAAGGAGGAGAGCCGCGAGCAGGACGCGGGACTCCTCCCCCTTGTATTCATAGTCGAATTCCCTCGCCGTGTGACTGCGTGTTTTAAAGACCGTGTACACTCCGAGCTCCCAGCCAAATCACTGACTCCTGTCCTTCTGAAGGGTACAGACTACTGCGTTTGAACACGTTGGACTTTTTCTCTTGTTCCTCCTCTCTGTGTACGCTTCGTGAGCCAATATGCGCTGCAGAATGAGCTACAGCCTCCCCTGCTCGCCGGGATCATCGCCGACTTACTCAGGACGTTTTGTTTCTTACCGAGCGAGATGCATCAGGTAACAGACCCATGCTACTCTCTTTTATACGGACTGTCCCTTTCATATGGTCTGTGTATTAGCTGCTGTGTATTTAAATCATGAGTTGCCTTGCACTGCCATTCCTTAGATTGCATTTGTGGCATATCCCTATCCATCTTGTGATGAGTTTAGACATTGAGCTCTAACTCATGGATCTGCTGAGTGCTCATGTCCTTGTGGGTAACTGCATTGATGAAACCCGATCTTCTTTATGACCGTGGATGTTTTGTAGTTTGCTATCAGCTGCTTGGCATCACGCGGGGTTTATCTCCCCACGTGAATGCCCCAAGTGTTTTCCGTAAGTGTGCCGTTTGTCGGTTTGTTTTCGCTGCGCCGTGCGCCTCCACGCTTTCCCCGACATACGCACAGGAGCGCACGTACGTTTGTTGCTGTGCGCTGAGCGGTGATGCCGCGGACACATAAGTCTGTAACTTCCATATCTAACTTTATGCTGTTGCCTGAGCTTAGTTGGTGCTGAAATAATTGTGGGATTCATGGGACCTTCAAATAGAAAGACTGTATCCCGTTTCTGAGGCGTCTCCAATCTCTAAACTAACTTAAACATGTTAACCCCCCAGGGACGCAGCGCTGCATGTAATCCTATTTAATATGTAGCTTACTGTAATTTCACCCCCCGGTTTTGTAATATTTATGGATTTTTGCCTGAAGCCGTGTAAAGGAAACAAGTATGAGCCCTCTGTGCTCGATCTGTCCTCAGTCTCTGTTTTCTCTCCAGTCTCCAGTGAGAAGTGAGTTGCAACATCCCATTAGTCGAGGCGATCTGCACATAATGTTCCCTTGTACCGACGGGCTCATGCCAGAGCACCTTCTAGCGGTGTGAAATGCGTCAAACCTTTTTTGTTTTCCATCCACATCCAGGCAGGGCGGTGGATTGTACCGAGCACACCAGGCGCTCAGGGAAATGTCCGTGTAGACGATAAAGACCCTGCATTTTTTTTTTTCGCTGCATGAAAACTCTGATACTTTTCGGGGCACAAGGCGGTGTAGACGGTTCAAGTAAGTCTTGTCATGTTTTCTGCAGGTTAGGGTTTGGAGAGGGTGGGGGATGTTGCGCTGCTCTAAAGTAATCTTTTAACATTTCAAAGCGGGCCGATTTGCACACGTTTTCTTTCGAGCTACAAGCGGTCGAATCGTCTTCATTATAAATGTATTATTTTTTTTAACGCTGGCTGGGAAGAAAATGGTTTCCAGTGAAAGTGCATGGCTACTGTGGTTGAAGAGTTGAGGAGTGCTGCCGTGGGTGCGGCTGATCAGCCACCAGCCATCACTTTACACACCCATCAAATTTAAATGCTCTCCCCTCTATATAAATATTTGATTACGCTTATTTTTCCACAATCTCTCACTTGACCCATTTCAAACATATTTTGTTTGGGGAGGGTATAGATGTATTGTGGAGCTGATTTGTCATCAAATTGGCTTCATGAGGAATCAAAGGTTTGCAAAGTGAACTAGTCAGTGAGGTGGGCCGGGAGAGCAGAAACAAATAGATGTGCATCACACTGCAGACCTCCGCCTGATAAGGCTTTATCCTAAGGAAGCTCACCCGACGATATTGTAGTTGTCTGATGCTACTTAATGTGGACTTGTGTTGCTGTCTGTATGATGAAATGTCGAAGCCGCAGTTTGATCAAAGTTATTATTCACCCTGATTGAGCCAACTTTTGGGTTGTGAAGCCTCTGGGGATTCCCACAGCTCAGTTTTGGAGTGATTGCTTTCAAAATGGACTGTTTTGCATGAAACCTCTTCATCTGTTGGTTGTTTCACTCCTCACCCTCATGCTTTTTCATGCAAATCTCTGATGTTGCTAAAGGCACTGCCTGGTCTGTGCGAAATCACCCGCCTCGCCTGCTCTAAAAACAGATTTAACATTTCACACTGTGGCTGTGTGGGTTGGCAGTGTTCAGCATCTCTCTGAAAACATTCTGATTCAAACTCTTATCTCTTTGTCTCAGGTACTTTTGGAAAAAAATCTAACCTCTCTAGTTTCGGTCAGCTTCTACTTAAGAAAACGTGTTATTGTGTAAAGCTCATTCCTTGGAAAAGAAGATCTTTCTCAGAGTGTTTATCTGCATCCTCTGGAAAGGGATGACAAGTTTTGTTTTTTTATTTTAATCTCAGACATGCCCGTGAAACCATATTCCAAGGAAACCGTCATCTGGTCATCAAAGTGAATGTGTACAGTGAGGTAACTCGATCCTCTCTCTCTTCACAGTGCATCCGGTGCCAGCGTCGTTGCCATTGATAACAAGATTGAGCAGGCGATGGTGAGTCTGTCACACACTCACTCTGATGTCTGAAAAAGTCACAAGTAGCTCGGTCAGATGACACACATTCTTCACAGGACTGGAACATGATTTGTTTGATAACGTTTCCTTTATTTACACATAAGTGACGCTGTTTTGAAAGACTGTTTGCTGGCAGGAACAGGGCAGTGTCATTATGTCGCACACACACACACACACACACACACACACACACACACACACTCAAGAGGTTCTCTTGACCTCTGACATTTTCATGTAAATGATTATCTATTTTGTTAAGAATATTCACAGTCGCTATTCTAAACACCTAATGTCAAGACAAAAAAAATATGGTGCACAGGAAGTATAACATTTTACAAGGATACAAGGATACAAGGAAGTTTATTTTTATGTTGCCTCTGGTAGCAGCTGTCCTTTGTTTAGACTAAACAGAAGAACTGGTTGGTTAGTGTGAGGCGTGATAGCCACCATCAGGGTGTCTATACTCTTGAAAATCGTGTAAACATCCTTGCAAATGGAGATTGGTTAAGATATTTTTTTATCTCCTCAATCAGCTCTTGTATCGTTTGAAGAAACCAGTCAGTCAGTATTAAGAGATGTAGCGGTTGCTTCATACCTGTTTAATTTGTCTTCCACCCCCTAGTTCAGAGATTCGGCCTGCAGGCCAAATCAGGCGCATAGGCACATCTCATCTAACCCTAAAGATGGTTTGGAGTGAAAGAGGAGAAAACAAAAATATTTGTATCTAGTCATTATCAACTATGTCTAATAAAGAAAATAAGAAATTTCTGTGATAAAATGATAAATTCATGATTGATTATGAATTATGATAAGTTAAGTATAAATTAAGCAGAACTGTAGGAGAAACCAGCAGGACAGTAGCCGCACTGATTGTTGCCACATCATGTTAGTTTAGCAAAACTGTCATTAAAAAAGACAGAGGTTGACATGGAATTCAGAATTTTTCAAGAGAGACGGAGAGAGCAGTGTTTTCCTCTGTACCAACACACAATTTCTCATTGATTGGTGTGCTACAAATTGATTAGTTTCAAATAATAAATCAGAAAGTAGCCTAAAATATCCCCATGTGTCGACTCCAGTCATATTGATGTTAGCAAAAAATAATCCGGCCCCAGTGACGTCTCCTGACTACCTGATATGAGTGTGGAAAGGAAAAAAATGCCACAATATTGACAACACTGAGTAACAGGTGATCTTTGGGCATTTTAAACACCACAGCGGTTAGCACATAGCATCACAGATTTCACCAAAAATGACATATACAGTACAGGCCAAAAGTTTGGACACACCTTCTCATTCAATGCGTTTTTTTTTATTTTCATGACTATTTACATTATAGATTCTCACTGAAGGAATCAAAACTATGAATGAACACGTGGAGTTATGTACTTAACAAAAAAAGGTGAAATAACTGAAAACATGTTTTATATTCTAGTTTCTTCAAAATAGCCACCCTTTGCTCTGATTACTGCTTTGCACACTCTTGGCATTCTCTCCATGAGCTTCAAGAGGTAGTCCTGTACTGTATCTCGCTGTAATTTTGTGTGAAAATGTTACATTAACATTTTTTGGATGTGATCAGCTGTTCCAGTGATCATCTTGACTCTTTTTTTTTTTTTTTAAATTATCCTTAAAAGTTGTCCAACATTTGTCAAGGAAATCATTTTGTAGACTAATGTCAGTTCCCCTTCCCTCTTTCCTGTCAGGACTTGGTGAAGAGCCACCTGATGTACGCCGTACGTGAGGAAGTGGAGGTGTTGAAGGAGCAGATCAAGGAGCTGTACGAGAGGAACTCGGTGCTGGAGCGCGAGAACGCCGTGCTGAAGTCGCTGGCCAACACAGACCAGCTCAGCCAGCTGTCCAGCCAGCTCAGCTCAGCCGGCAGCACCTCACCGCCACAGCAGCAGCAGCAGCACCCCGCCGCTGCCGCCCCCGCCAGCACCAACACAAACCCCCCGCTGGCCCACCACGAGGGGGGGCAGAGCATCCCTCATCAGCCCAACGTCACCTCAGCGTGATCCCCTCCCCCTCAACTGCACACACTTAAACACACACCTTCCACAGACAGGAGTGGAGGACCCTGTCATAAAAGACAACAGCTACTACCGTCCCCTTAGCTCCTTAAAGCAAAAGGCTCCACTCTGCATTTGATATGCTCTATTTGAGGGGGTGGGGAGGGGGGGGTGATCCCGGCAGCGTCATCCTCGTTCACTACCCCGTCTTCAACTCACGTGAAGAGCCATGCTTCAGTGTGCGCGCTGCTGTCGCTGGGCCTATTAATACAGTCACCATCCTGTGAAAAGTCACCGTCTTCTGGCCCGGGCACCTCGGGGCGAGGAAGCTGGCTGGAAAATAGAGGGTGAGGGTTGGGGTGCGAGCGCAGCGAAAACCTTTTCTTGTGCAGGAGAGGGGTGAAGAGAGCTTCATTTTGGTGGCAGGGGAACAACAGGTGGAGAATCCCCGGGAGGGACGGCGAGGCGAGAAGGGTCCCGTAAAAACATCCAGGACCAACCTTGGACTGTCCTCCCCCAATCCACCACCCCCCACCCCCCACATCACCCCTGGGCCGGAAGTGGCTAGACGGGCAGCGGAAAGCACTCACTTTCCCGAAGCAGAGGAAAAGGAGGGGTGGGGTCAAGAGCGTCGGCTTGTTTTATGCTGCAACAAGAGCTTGTGTTGTTTTCTCAGAGCCACCATATTTTGACATGAATCATTAATACTTACATTAGTTCAGTTTTACTGTTTGCATTTATTTATTTCAGGGCTGCTATTTTCGTAATGTAAATGAACAATGTCACGAAAATACTTATATTATTAAAAGAAAAAAAAGAAAACTTTCTCTTTGGTCTTTTGGTATGTTAGAATCGGTCAGGTATTAAATTGGTAGTCTGTTGCAACAAGTAGATCCCAAGTAGGCAATAAGTTCCATAATAGACCTTTTTTTCTCTCTCTCTCATGAAATAGTGCTAACACTAAAGGCCGAACTTCTATTAGGTGAAATCCAGGTTGAATGTACATTTTTGTAAAGTGTAAAGTATTAAGAGCGAGAGGAGGGTTTGTACAGAGGAACGCCTGTTGTTGTTGAGAAATGAAATATGGGATGGGATGTTTCGTTAAAGCAAACTATTAATTTACTTTTTTTTGCTAGAGTTTCTTTGTCAAAAATTAAATGAATTGCCATACTTGCCCCGACCTTTTAGGATTCTACTTGTGCATATTTTCTCTTTGGGATGGGGGGTTGGGGGGTGAAAAGCTGTGAAAAAATTGTTTGACCTACTTTATAACCAAAGATGCGAAGCTGTGTAAGTCTTTTTATTTTCCCATTTTTAAATGCACACTCTGTATTTTTTTTCTACTTCCTCCTTCCCTTCATTGTTTTTGTTGCTGTTTAGCATGTTCTGCATGATCTATAATCAAACCACTTTCTTACCTCATGTTTTTATCCAGCACTCTTACTGTTCTGTCAAGTTGTAAGTCTGTGAACGATGGTGGGAGAATCTATGAAAAGAGAAAGGGAAAGAGGAGAGGAGAAGGGCGGAGTAAGTCAAACAAGAAGAAAGGAAAAGGAGAAAAAAAGGAATGAAAAGTGACCATGTCAGACGGAGGGATGGAGGGTCTAGTGCACAACACACTAGTCAGAAAAGGAGCCATCTTTTTTGTTTTCATGTAAATGCTGTTCTAGAATTTCATATGCAGAGAAAGTTTTGTTACATTGCAGATTTTAATGTATTTAATGAATGCAACGTTTAGATTCCGATTGTAGTGTACCAACACGTACTTTGCTTACAAAAAAAAGATGATATCTGGAAAAAAAAAAAAACTCTCTGAGACACACACACACACACACAGACACACACAATGGAAACTATTGTACATTTCACAACTCCAGCTTGAACCCAGTTGATTCTGTATGAGAACATGATGGGACGTCCTGTCTGTGTTACATGTCTTTCGTGCCTCCTGTGCCGTCACCTGCTGTCGTCAGGCGACCTGGTTTATTTCATCGTGGCTTAGAACCAAACCAAATGGTCGGTAATTGTACAATCAGTCATCTTGCTACAGGATGGACTTTGATTTCCTTTCTCTCTTTAGTTTTTTTTTTTTTTTTTCCTTTTTCGTTTGAAGGAGATGCCGTGTACATGCCAAGTGTACTGTATGAAAGTGATCACTGAGCCTTGGAGAAAATATCTTAAAACATGCCCTTGTAATGTGCTGTTCGGACAATTTTAGTTTTCAGTCAAAAATAAATTACTGTTTTATTAAGAATGTGTCAGTGTGATTTAATTGTCTGGTAGAAGCACATACATTGTCTTTGCCCTAAACTGAATCTCCTGCCTTACTGAACAGGCCTAAACCAGTGGTTCTTAACTGGTGGGTTGCGGTCCAAAAGTGGGCCGAGGCATGTGGGTTCACTTTTTCAGAAAACTATTTTGAAGTGTAGATGTCATTTCATTTCATTTATTTATTATTTTAAAGACGTTTTTACAGTGCTAAAATAAAAAATGGTAAAATGAGAATAAGAAAATATTTTAAACAATGTAAAAATACATACATTTTAGAAATATGTTTAAAATACACAATACACAAAACTATATATATATATATGTGTATGTATATATATGTATATATAATATATGTATATATGTGTGTATATATGTATATATATATATATATGTGTGTGTGTGTGTGTGTGTGTGTATATGTATATATATATATATATATGTGTGTGTGTGTGTGTGTGTATATGTATATATATATATATATATATATGTATATGTATATGTGTGTGTATATATATATACACACACACAAATATATACAAATGGCAAATAAAAGTTTCATCTTCTTGGGCTGACCCAGGAATTTTATTATATTTTGTGTTTTTTTTTTTTTTTTTAGAACTGTCAATCACTGCCATTTTGATTTATGACCAGTATGTCACTATAGATTTGGTCTATTTAACAGTTCATATGCCAGTTATTTAACTAGGTGTCCAAGAGGAGAGTCACTAAATGTCTTTCCAGTACAAGCCCTGATGTTACAAGCAGCACTAGCGAGGTCCAACTTCAGTAGGCTGATGCAAATCAGACTGTTCATCACAGTCCCGACAATCCACATCTCTAATCCTCGACATGAGTACAGTTTGGGTTTGCCAACAGGGCCTCTGGGCCTTGGCGGGCCCTGCCTCTGTAGCTTTGGCAGGCAAAATCAAAGATATCTGTCAAATCCATTTCTATAATAAGTACAGGCAGGTTTTTATTTGATGTAATCACATTCTGTTGTCTTTTGTAATCCTGTTTTTGGTTAGTATGATTTTCACTTCCATTGTTTGTTGCAATAGTAGTGGCAGAAGTATGAATTGTTTTAGTAGTACCCATTGACAGCAGCATTGGTATGCTACTTGTAATTATTTGTTTATTTTTTCAATCATTTTCCCTCATAGTGTAACTGTTCCTGGGAATAGCTTGAATAACTTTGTGTCATGCCTTTCTTCATGAGGCATGACACAAAGTTATTCAAACTATTCCCAGACAGTTCAACGTCAGAGAAATCAGACAACTGTGTGATTCATTCAGCTGTCGTCACTCCTTTCTCCCTACCTCTGCAGGTACAGACCTCGCTGGGTTGTGTTTGGCAAACAGTCTGACACATTTGTCACGTCCTAAATCAAACTGAGTGTCAAACATGCTTTTCAACACGTAGAAGCTCTGTGATCTATAAACATAATTCCACACCTGTAATGAAAGGGCCTTGACTTGGTATTCATGTTAGTTTGATCATGGGTGCTCTAATATCATCATTCCACCTGGCTTCCTCAACAGTTGCAGGCATGTATGTATTAAAAATACAGTCATGACCTTTATTAGCCTCTATTGTTGAACTGCGGCAACCTGGTTACACTGGAACTCATCTGTGGCATTGTCCCTAATTGAGAAATGAAAAATAACATTTTCACAACAGAGATGAGTAAACCAGCTAATTAGGGCAGAGATCCAACAGAAACATCTAGTAAATAATTCCCCGCCTTGTGAAATCCTATAATAATAATTTTAAAAAATGCCTTGGAGCACATGGAAACCATAGCAGGCGAGGAGTTAGCATTCCAGAGCCGACTGTGGGCTGGAAAGTGAGATTTGAGAGCCAGATATTTCAGCACCTACTGAAGTAATTACTGAGTCAGTGGCATTAATCAACACCCCTGTCAACCCCCATTGATTAATTATTGTCATGTTATTCTGCGGGTAAATATCTTGAGTACCGCCATTTAACTTGTTTCACCCCATCCACCATCTTTTAGCAGGAACAGCTGATCTTTGGGGGAGATGAAAGGTCAACAGCGGGCGCCGCAGAGAAGTGGTAAGCACCATCTGAGAGCTGGGAGCCTGAAGATTGATTTGAGATGCAGCTCAGCTCTGTGTTTCAAGCTCTTATAGTCATAAATCTGTAATACACATTGATTTTTTTTAGGCACCTGTCCAGATTTTGAAAGTTTATAGTGTATAAGGATTTAGAACGTTATGATTTAAGGATATGATGGCCATTCCCATATCTACTTGTGCCTTGAGAAGTGATAAAATGGTTGAAAGTCCCTCCAAAATACCACATGAGGACACCAAGACATCAAGGAACACCACAGAAAAATTCATGCTGTGATTTAGTATCAAAATTTTTTGACATTTGGGATTTTTTAAGAATTGTGTTTTTTGGCAATTGGATGGCAAGCATTTTGTTCTGGAAATGTCTCAGAAACTTCCCTTTATTGTCAGTATACCTGGAAAACCAGACTTCCTCTGAAAGCCCTCGCTCTCTAGTTTGTGGCTATAAAGTTTCATGAGGCTGTGATTCTCCTAGAGGTCACTATAGGTCATTTTATACAGTGACATCCAGTTTGAAAAAAATGCTCTGCCTGCAGTGAAATGTCTGCTATGGGGTCAAACATCATCACACATGAATCAAATGTGGCTCATTGAATCCACAAGAGTCTCAGCTTTCCAGTCAAAGCCAACTGATGCAACTCCAAGACTGTTTAGGCCCCAGTCTGCACAAACACACCATTTTACAACAGGCCACAAGAACACATTTGGACTGCATGGTTTGGGGCCCAAACTGCATGGCATTAGCATGAGGTGGGCATGTCTGCAAAGGGGAGAGCCGTGGCTGCCCAGAGAACCCATTTTCATTCAGAGATCTGGAGGTCAGAGGTCAAGGGACCCCGCTGGAAATGGCCTCCATCTTGTCACTGAGTGTTTAGACAGTTAGCCTTTTGCCAGCATCTTATTGCACTTTTTTGCACCATGCAGAAGAATGCACAACCCCAATTTCTAATGGACGGCTGGTTTCTGTGTTTACAAGGGCCACCATGTGAATCCAATTCACAGAGATTTATAAAGTTAAATGTAATCTGACTGAATCTAATTTAAGTGCAAAGGAAAGGTAGGCGCCACAATTTTGCCTCATTTTAGCTTTGTATCTGGGTTCAATTTTGACAGCCTCAGATTTATGATAGATTTATGTCTGTAATTTTATTAGAGGGGCTTCTGCTCTTAGTTTAAGAATATGCACATGATCCATTTTTTAAAGATTCATAACTGATGTAGGTTGTCAAATGTGGTTTTCCAGGTTTGTGAATTTCCTTCGGGATGAATAAAGTATCTAAAGTATCTATCTATCTATCTATCTATCTATCTATCTATCTATCTAGGTTAAACTGATCTAGGTTTGGGGTGGGTGTGTGTGTGTGTGTGTGTGTGTGTGTGTGTTTGGGATGGCAGGGGGTGGGAGTATGTGTGTAAATTATTGCATCTCTTAAAATACAGTTGATTTTTGTTAAGTTGTTGTTGTTTGCCTTACAATGATGACTGACTGAAGGTAATACAGTTTGTTTATCTTTTTTATTTACACTGATAAGCTGCTCCACCGACTTTGTGGCCTTTCACATCCAAGTGAAATGGATATTATCATTGAGCTCCAATTAATTGTAAATACAGTTCAATCAATAAATCAATCAATCACACTTTATTCATATAGCACTTTTAATACAAATATATGTAACACAAAGTGCTTCACACAGTAAAACAATATACATATATTCAATATACATATATATACATATATACAAACAAAAATAAGTAAATAAAGTAGGGTAAAAAGTAAAAGAATGTTTATGAGTGCAAGACAACCTAATAAAATACTGAAAGAGAGGACACGTGTAGAAGTGAGTAAAACCAGACAACTAAAGGTAGGGTACTGTTTTAAAATGAAAAGAATCCAGAAAATAAAATGATAGACCAAGAGGACAAAGAGGCTAAAATACATAAATAAATAACTCAAATTCAATTCAAAGCCAGGCTAAAAAAGTAGGTCTTGAGTTTGTTTGTAAAAATATCGATTTTATCTGCTGCTCTCAGGCCTTCAGGAGGGTAGTTCCAGAGTTTTGGACCACTGTAACAAAAGAACGCCTCATAGGGTTTTTGTTCTGAATTTAGGCAGAATTAAAAGGCCGCTAACAGAAGACCAGGGGGTTCAGAAGCTAAAAGCAAATCTGATAAATATAAATTCTGAAGCAAACAGGCAGCCAGTGAGACTTTAAAACTGGTGTAAGATTCACGGACCAGAGTGCAGGGAAAACTTTTTGTCTCTGGTGTGGTCATTTTAGAGACCCTCAGTATCCATTACTCACAGTAAAGAAGGGAATAAAAAATAAAAATAACAAATAAAAAACATGATCACTGTAGCTGGCAGGTGGTGCAGACTGACACAGAGTGAAACAGCTGGCTGGGAAAAAAAGGATCCACCTGCATTATCTGTTAACACTCCCTGTACGCCTCTCTCTTTCTCTGTAGCTTTGATTACATTTTATGTCTGACTCAACATGCCCTGCTTTTCATATTAACCTTCTTTCCATTTGTCATGACAGGCCAAAACAGTTCCTTCTCTGAGTCACCCGTGGTTTATAGAGAGCTGCGGTGAGGACTGGGTGTGCTTCCTACGTCAGCGGCAGCGCATACGGCAAGATAAACGCTGGGCAGTGATTTAGGTTTGAAGATAAAGTCAACATTTCCCATCGTTGGGTCTTCAGATCTGCGGCTTCTTCTGATTCCCTGTGCTGTATGGAGAGCTGTGGAATGACGTCTGACATGCAGTCAACACACACGGCCCAATGCGGGGCGTGTATTGTGACACTGGAATCAGCAGGAAGCCCTAGATGAAGACATTTACAAGACAGCATATATGTAACACTTTACTCACAGCATGTTGTGAGTGCATGGTAATGATCCAAATCAGTGCATCATGTAATAAACTCTGTGGAAATAAATTAGAGGGCTGAGTCAGCACTCAACTGGGAAATGGTATAGTTAATAGCATGATGAAAAATATCTACACTGGTCTTCAAAAACACAGAATTGTAAAATTGTATGAATCATATGAGTCCTGTAGAATAGGGCAGCTGCACAGATAACTCTTCAATTCTGGTGGTTTGTCAGAATAAATGCATGCTGTACGGATGACCTTTGCTCAAACTCACAGAACTTTATTTTAAATTCTAGTGGAGATTCAAAGGTTTGCAAAGATACCAGATATGTCCTGCTGAATTAGAAGAATGGGTATAAAATAATGCACAAGACGTGGATATTTTCAGTTTGATTCAGTTTGATGGTGCAACCATGAAGCAATGGCATCTTGGCTTTGAATATTTCACTCAATATACTTGTGATGGAGCTTCAGTAAAATGCTGCAACCAGCAGATACACAATACTGATGTGATGTACAATGTGGAGAAAAACAATATTCCTAACCCTGAAGCTACTAAAAGGGAATGTTAAGGGAAAATTAATGTTCAAGTGGTTCAACAATGTGACTTTCTGATCTTTGCTGATGTTGTCTTAGAGGCTTTTAAATCATGCCAAGAATAAAATTCCAGGGAAAAAGGTGATTTTTTTTTTTCTGGCATGTTAATGGTCACATATATAGATAATGAATACTGTGAATATCAGCTATCTGCAGCTTCCAGAGAAAACGTTGGTATGACACTTGAAAAACTCACACTGATGTAAACCTGTTTTCAACACTGCATAGAAGTGACTCAGGAGGAGTCAGCCATACATCTGGTTTCAGCATTTCATCTAAGGCATTTTTATGGAAGTTACTGTTTGACAGCACTGCCCTAGTAAGAAGATGAGACCAGATTTCCCCTTTCTCTTTAACACAGTCACAAATACTGATTTGTTAATGCCCTGGTTGCAGCATCACCAAGAATCTCGTGTCACATATTGTCCCAGTAATGTCACACAACAGAGGGGAAGGAAGTCTTATGTAATCTCAGTGGTCAATCTTCCTTTGCGTAATTGTATGCATGCATGCATGTGTATATATGTGCGTGTCTGTTTGCATGTTTGAGTATTACGCAAGTACAATTACTCACCCTACAGTCATCCGTGGTCACGCCCAAAACTGAGGGGCCCTGCTCACTGTACAGTGTTTAGTGTGGATGAGATTTATTATGCACTTCTACTGACTCAACAGTGATAGAAAGGCTGTGGTGCCATCCAGTGGCCATGATTGACAATTTGTCTGCACTGGATGGCAAATGACACATCATATGCTTGTACTCTCTAGAGGTCAACCGAATGCATAGTGCTTACTCATATCTTCCATAAAGGTGGCTTCAGATGGGGAAGTCCTGAAACAAAATCTTGCCAAACAGAGGTCTATGGGTCAAGACAAACCTATTTAAGTTCTTTGATATGAAAAAGTTTGGAAACCCTTGTTATATGACATTTGACACAGAGTATATAATATAGACATTAAATATAAGCTCTTACCACAGTGGTAGAAAACAGTCACCAGTTTATATGAGGGCTGGGTGATACAGACAAATTCAAATATCATGATATCTTTGACCAAACACCTCGATATTGATATTGTGATGATATTGTAAGAATGGCTGTTGGTGCTTTCACAGAATATTTAAAAGCAAGGTTTTTTTTTTTTTTTTTTTTTTTTTTTACTAAATAATCATTGGTAATGTGGATATGATGACCGAGCAGGTACAGACAAATAATTAAACATCCAGAACAGTCTAATGAGTTCAGAAAATTGCATGCCTTTACTGTAATGTAGCCGTTAAAAATCAACAAAAGACAACATTTATGCCATGCCATGATATTACACTGTCTGAAATGCCAGATGATATTTAGTTTGAAAGAGTTCAGAGAGAGGTCAGGGGTGGACGGGTGCAGTGTCCTTTGCGACCAGCAGGTGGCAGCACCGTAAAAGGTTCCCTCCCGGCAGTGAGCGTGCATGGGCAGGGCTCTCTAGAAAGGTCTCATTCATCAGCCACCTCAGCAGTTTACCAATAATACATTTTGAACTGCTTAACCTCTTCTGGATTGAAGACCACTCATAATACAGACAAATAATTTTCACAAAAGCGGCTGTGTATTTATTTATTTATTTATTTATTTTTATCCCAAAGGAGAAGTTGTGAGGACATGATAATGGTGTAAATAAGAAAGTGGGCAGAGCACCACATCTCCGCCCCTGCTCCGCTGAGAGCAGGTCATGCGGCTGCTGTGGCCTCCAGTGTTTTGATTCTCCGCCACTCGGACGCTGACAGGCAGGGTGGACATGTTGCACTTCGAGGAGTCCATGTAGCTCTTCCAGTCAGTTTGCGCTGAAGTAAAACAGGAGGACTCGCTGGGGGACCCGGTGGCTGGCAGCGTTATTCGGTTTCCTCCGTAGGACATGGAGATGACGGCGGAGGGAGAAGCGGAGGAACGCAGGTGGGGGAAGCAATGGGCCGGGGAGCAGCGGGGTGGCCCGCCTGGTTTACCAAACTGACCAGTATGTCCCAGGGGGCACACTCCCTGGTTAAACATGACCTTACAGCTCAACCGAGGGCTGTTTTTGTCCTTTACTTAAGTAGAAACTCTGCAGTTAAAAGTAGAAACTTAGCACGAGTAGCTAGCTAGCTGTCAGAACAGTGGAGGCAGACGGTGGGCTGTTAGCCGCAAAGCTAGGCTAGCAAACCCGAAATGTCAAACTTGTTCATATTTCATCTAGCGTGTCACGCAGTCTGTTTCCGCACCTGTAAGCTACCCTTTTCTGGGCTGACATTATAACCAGTGTGCTGCTATTTGTTGAAAGTTTGGTAGCACTTTGGTAATAATTAACGTAGGTCACCAATTAATCTTTTGCTAGCTATGTGCTAACCGTTAGCCAGCCACTGTCAGAGCTAGCCACCGCTAGCTAGCACTGACAGCTCGTTGTGTTTTCAGTCGCAGGCTTGCAACCTTACTCACGAAATGAGTGGCATTTTACAGCCCACTTTGAGTTTATTAATATGAGACGATTTGGTGAACTAACAATAAAAGCGCTTGGAGTTCATAATCTGCACCCAGTCTGAGTCTCAAACTGGATAGCATTCATATATCGTTTCAGTTATTTTAGTAGATCATATTATGCATGTTTCGAAAAGGGTTTATATATTGCCCTGGGTCACCTAACTTTGACCACAGTGTGCTGCAGGAGCCTCTCAAGAGTATTGTGCATGTAAATATAAGTTACATATTTGAAGGTGTCAGAGTAATAGGGTGAGGTGGTGCACAGATCCTTGCCCTGTGGCAGTAGATGCAAGGATGACTATTGATACTGGGATTGGAAAGATAATTAAAGTAGCACAAAGATCAGCATTTGGGTGTGTTTAATAGGTGAGACATTTACATTTAACATAACATCAATGTATGGTCTGTGTGTTTAAGATTTGAACCCCATATAGCAGATAATTCTGTCTGGATGATAGCACCACTTTCTCATGTGGCAGAACTCACATTCTCAAAGAGAAAAGAGTCATAAAGTTAATCCTTAACCTCAGCAACCTGTCTGAGCCGTGTGGAATTTTGCTCCTTGCCCCTGGTATTCACACGCACACACACACACACACACACACACACACACACACACACACACACACCTCCTATTGCATTAACGCATCATGCCCTGCACAATGAGGAGAATGTTCTCTAATGTTTAGCCTTTCGCCCCCCGCCCAGTTTACACAACAAGATTCAATTAGCTGGGTAGCTGAACTCGTGATGGTACCCGCTATCACTTCAGAAAAGGCTTGTTGTGCCATTCATCAGTGTCTCACTGTTAGTTCTCAATTTCAGGGCCTCGCTTTTCAATCAGCTGTTCCTTACTTCCACTTCTGCTATTTGCTGAAATGTCCATTTGAGTTTCCTAGAAAATGTAAAAATTGGGAATTGTAGGTTTACTCAGTTGCTGTATTGCTTATCAGTCCTGCCTGTACAAGGCTTTGTGGACCTTATGTGATGCCACATGATTCATTTTTGCACTATCAAAGCACTGATAAGATCATTCTTGAGCTATTTTGATGCAGTTTGGTTTATGAGAGTACTGATTTTGAGAAAATTGATAATGAACGTCATAAAATGCTAAGAAATTAAAAATAGAAGAAGCAAATGATTGTGTCTAGGTGGAAAAGGCTTGTTCACAAATGTCCTAGACTCTGGGAATGCAGCCTGGCTCCACTGGTACCTGTAGACAGTGGATAGTTGTGTCATGTTACTGCGCTGCTCTGCCGATGCAAAGGGTTCTCAATAGGATCAAGTTTCAATTCACTGCTGACTTTAGGAAAAATGAGGAAATCCTGGATGTGAGTTTGCACTTTATGCATCTGAGGGAATGTGACCTATCTCATTTTGTTTGAATCCTGTTGTGTTCTAGAGATAGAGAAAAAGAAGTTTAAGTCATTATATCTGTCAACACCATACCACTGCTTTTCTCTTTACCACATTAATTTGTTCTATATCAGACCCTGTACATGTGTTTTGTAGTTACATTGAATAGGTGGCTTGAGGTCTGAATTGGCCATTATTTGAGCTTTTTATATATTGCTGCCCAGTTATATATGATAGGTTAAGGGTAATGGTACAGTTGTGTTCTGCTTGTGCTTTTCTGATAGATAGTTTAGACTAAGGCAGTGTATATAAGGAGCAGGACGGTGTGTTTAGGCTAGGACTTGGTGCATGACGCTGCTTGTTATTACTGCAGGCAAGCTAGGACTTTTAGTGGTTGTCAGCACTCAGTCAGCTTAGAATAATTGCTGACTGCTTTGTGGTTAATTTGTGCTTAGTTGCTGGTCAGTAAGTTATTTTTAGAAATGTTTTTGGTTGCTTGACATCATGTTGAAACCACCACAGTGCTAACGTTGCTGCATTTCCATTCTCATTCCTCAACTTCCTTCTCCCATCCTTCCCCTTCCTCTGCATGTCGCCCTACTTCCCTCTGCCTGTTCTTGCCTTTAGGAAGGAGCACTGGAAGCTGCTGTCCAGCCTGAAGACCACAGTGGAGGGATTGGTGTCCACCAACAACCCCAACGTGTGGTCACGTTATGGTGGCCTGCAGCGGCTGCACAAGGACATGAACAACATCCTCAGCCACGGACTGAAGAATGAGCAGGTCAGTGCTCAGGAGGCCTTTCAGCTTCTCCTGCATTCTATGGCTGATTGTAAACCTCACAAATGATCTTTTCACCAAAGTGATGCCATCAAACCCCAAAGTTTAGTTCTACTTGATACTTCAAAAGTAATAGAGTGGTGACCATTAAGTAAAAATGTACTTTTTATTTTGACAAAAACAGACAAAGAAAACACATTGACTGATAACTAGTTAGGTCTTAATTGTGTCACCATGTTTACAACAAGTATTTTATTGCATCTGTATTTGTTTATGTATCAGCCACAGTGGCTGTTGGAGGATTCCAGTACTGTGAAAATGATTCGACCACTGAGTATCTTACCAGCCAAATTAATTTTTAAAGTACAAAAAATGCTAAAATATCGACAAAATTAAAGCAGTAACTTACAAAATGAAATATAACAAACATGGTAATCTTCATTTGAAGTTATAATCACAGGTTAATGTAATAAAGTGATATAATTAATTAAAAACAGTATTAATTGCATTTTCAGATGATTTAGACGAACATTTCTAACTTTTCGACTAAGTTATTAGACTTAGACTTAGACTTAGACTTCTTTTATTGTCATTGCACAAAAAAACACAGCAGTGAGATTTTGGCAACGAAATGTCGTTGCTTGGCTTCCGGGTTACAGCAGAGATGGAATTGTGGGACCGTTTAGGTATATATAAATATAAATATTATACATAAATATAGTCTATATAACTGGTATGATATGGTCTATATAACTAGTGCTAAAAAAACAGGAGCTAAATAGTAATGAGTGCAATTTAGCTAGATAAAACAGAATGTACAACAACAGACTAAACAGTGGTTTAGTCTGTGGTTGTGGTTTATAATATTTGGCAGTCATTACAGCTACAGATCTCTTGGAATAGAGGAGAAATATGTCAAATAAAAGAAACTGGTATTTAGTAATCTGTAATGACCCCTTGTGTCAGTACTAGCTGGTGTTCTGTGTGACTTGAGCATGTTTCTTTTCTCTAAAGGCTTGGTTTGTGTTGCAGGTGTACTACAAGCAAAAAGACTACTGGCCATTTGTCTGGTGTGTTCGCTACATCAGCCCTCACCTCGCCACGCATGTTGAACAGGTATGGAAAATCCGTATCAGCCACATTCAGGGGTGAGGTGTTTTTTTTGTTTGTTTTTTGTTTTTTTTTTTAACTTTACAGCAAAGTTGAACTGGATTGTTTAGTTATATGAACATGATTTGAGTCGACATTGTAGTGAAATATTCTTATTCTTATTCTCTTATTAGCTGTTCTGTGCTCCCATGAGCCTGCTAATCTATCCACTTTCATAGCAGGACAGCTCCCCAAATAACACCTATCTCTCATAGACGAATGTGAACAAAACGGATTATGCCAAAATGTAAAACAAGAAGTCCACTACCCAAATTTTTGGAGAAAAGAAATGGCTCTTTGTGTGTTATTTTCCTGTTTTAATTAGAAAATAGATCCGGTAGGTGGTGTCTGCAGGAATCTTCTGCATAGTCACTTTGTGCCAGGAAGAAACAACCTGAAAGTTTTTTCAGTAATTATTGGAGTTACACAAAAATCTGTACCCTATAACCCTGTAATCCCAAACCTCATTTTCAATATTGTCTTAATGTACTTTATTCGTTCATCATGTACTAAAAGTGTTATGTCAGGAGCTGTTTTGCTATAGAAGTGAATGGAGAGATGAAAAAGTAGGATTGTGGATTAGCAGTCAAAGGGAGCACGGAGCAATGATTTAGGACATTTCACCACCATGTTGACTCGTATCACTCACAGGGAGCAACACAACCAAACATTCTGCCTAAGTTCAGTTTTGCTTTAATGGGCACACAGCTCTTGAATTGTCAGATCAGGTCAGGGTTGTTGAGTATCTATATTCTGGAGAACCAAAGGTCAGTCTGATTCCATGTCTGTTGCAAAGGAGTCACATTTTATTGTTCAGATGCTGCCTAGAAAATCTGTGTATTCCCTCCCTTGGCCGCTTGCCCGCTGCATTACCAGTGTAGCACTTTGTGGTTGGTGCTGGAGTGAAGCTCAGTGACCCTTGACCCTGATCCTTGCCTCCATTCCACTCTTTTAGTGTTAATGAGACTGTGCAAAATCTTTGGGTCTTCACACTCAGAATCTAATTATCTACATGGCTGGAGAGGTGGAAGCCTTATCATGTGGTGACTGGCTAGTGTTTTAGTTTATTTCGTTTTTCTGTCTTTCTTTTCTGAGCTGTCCAGCTGCTCTTAGCTGTGGAGCAGCTGCTTCCCTGACCATCAGTTTTTCTCCCTCTATACTTGCAGCCATTACAGATTTACATCAGTCTTTCCCTTGTCTCTTGAGCTTGTCTCATTTTTTTTAGGTAAATAGATGGATGGGTTAATAGGTTTTATTGTGGATCAAACAAACATATGTGAACAATGAACCCACAGTATGCTTTGTGTTGTTATGACTCATTTCTTTCTCTGTGTGTCTCTGTCCTTCCTCAGTTCAGTCACCTGGAGCCAGTACTAAGCAGTGGGATGCAGAGTGCTGGTGAAAGCTACAAGGCCGAGCGCTGGCTGCTCCACAGCTTACAGGTGCACATGCTCTCAGCCCAGCTCCGCCCCCTGCTCAGGCATCTGGGACATACACGCAAGTACTATAACGGTGAGTCTCACGGTTGTGGAAATAACAAATGATGCAGCCATCATAATGTGTGGATGGATGAACGGAACACAAAACCAAACAAGTCTCCTAATTCCCCCCTGTTTATTCCTCTCTGTTTATCTCTGTGAACATCTTTCCTCTGTTTGACCTTCCCGCTGTCTCTTCTTTTGTATCTCATCTCTCTCCGTCTCTCTTTGTCTGTCTGTATCTCATCGTTTCTCAGAGGAGGCCTTTCTGCTTAGCGAGCCCCACGTGACGGCCATGTTTCAGTGTCTGGAGGCTGTGGAGCAGAATAACCCCCGACTGCTGGCCTTGGTAGACACTGTTGGGGTGGGTCTCACAAATAACACATAACAAGTGAAATGATTTAACTTATGTGATTGTACATTCAGCACCTTAACATGTTTATGGGGAAACACTAGTAGGTCCACAGATTATACTGTGAGCAAGAGTCAAAACAAAATGACTCTTGAGCTGTGCATTGCCAGTTCTAGGTAACATTTCTGTATTCATGTAATTTACACCACCATTTCATTGTTGCTGTTCTTTTTTTCCTTAACTTGCTTCCCTCTTTTTTGTTTTGAGACGAGAGTTAACCTGCTTTTTCTTTTTTTCTTTCATTCTATTTTTGACATTGTATTTCATTGCTGTTTTTATTGCTTTGCGTCTGTTAAACAATAACCGGTTCCACATAAATAAATAAATTCAAGCTGTGCCCAGAGATAGTGGAGTGATTAAGTCCCTTGCCTTTGGAACCAAAGCACTTTAGTGCTTCCTCTTTCCTCTTTACTACTTTCCTACTGTCTGAATTAAGAAAACAATACAAGAACATGAGTGGACGACCCACTGCTATTTTAAACAAGAAAAATAAAACTCACCAAGATATATTTCCAGTTGATGCAGCTGTATCACATTGTTGACTGTAATAGTTTCTCATCCTCACCCTGTTTGCCCTCCAGTTATCTCCACTGAAGGGCTCGTGTCTTGGCCTGTTGAAGAGCCAGAGTCTGTGTGTGCTGCCGGGGGCCGGTGGGGTCTGGAGGAGCACGGAGTCGGCTCTCAGAGGGGAGGCTCTGCACCGCCGCCTTACTGCCTCCAACTGCTCCCTCCAAGACGCAGATGCCACCAGTCCCAGCACTGGCACAGCTATGGGAGTTGGCTCCCAAAATGGCAGCAACACTGGTGAGGATAAACTGAGTAAAGGGTGACAGCAGTTTATGAAACTGTGAAGGGTGATAGTGGTTGATACTATGCTATGAACCACTGGGTACATCACCCACTTGTTTTCTGGTGCTGTTTAGTCCTAAATGTATGTGTTACTTTCAGAAGGGTTGCTCACTGGTTACTTCACTGAAATATACCAGGATGATTTTTACAGTTTCTTTGACATGTACATGTAGGAGGAGGTTATCTGCCAGATTTCTGTTTTGGCTGGCTCCTTCCTCCAGAGCAAGACCAACTGTAGACCTTCTAAGAACTGTAAAACAACTCCAACAAACAAGGAAGAAGAAAATTTCTACCTTATGAAAGTACTCTTACTTAGTCATGGAAGAGTCATTCAATTTAATGTTAGTGCTATAGCGGGAAGCCTATTTAAAGAAGTCTTGTCAGACAACATGCATCACAGATGGGTTAAGTGAGGTCATAGCCTGACATGATTTTCAGCAGAGATTTCAATGAAAATGGTTGTGTTGGACAAGGCTTCATCCATGTCCCTTCATGCAAGCAGAGGATTTTGGACATGGAATGAAGTGAGGGGAGAGAAAATGGTCTCTATTCTGTAATCAGTAGGGAGAGGTGGGGGTGGTGGGGGGGCTTTTGGTCAGTATGAATGCACGACAGTGTGTTTGTGAATAGACTGATTGCCTTAACCATACACAGGCCTTATTGTTCCTGGACATGGTCAGTTATTAAAGAATGTGTTGAAATAGTCTGCAAAACTCTGTCCTGAGTAGACTATGCTCTGTCTCAGATAGAAATAATGTGAACTGGGTTTCCTGAACATCTTTCAATGGTGAAGTTTAGTTTCCCTTTTACATGAAAGACCATCTTAATGCCAATACGATGTGAAGACTCCAGTTTAGATCAGCCAAGCCTTAGCATGTGAAAAGGACATGATGGCTAGTCCAAAGCTTATAGAGAAGCAGCCAGCTGGGAAGATCTGGGTGGGGAGAATGAGAATGAGCAACACACTCCCTGGCCACATTTCACTTGTTCGTGATCAAGACACTGTCCTGGTTAGCAGCTAGGTGTGAATATGTGAAGCGTGAAGTATGGCATTGCAGCAAAAGGAAGCTGTGTATTCAGCTTTTTTTCTTGTTAATTTGATGTATAACCTACTGCATTTGCTGTGTCAACCAGCCTCATCTACCTCTCCTGGAGACACTACCTCTCCAGCAAGCAGCCTGGGAGCCCCCTGGGTGTGTGTGTCCAGGCCAGGGGAGAGCGAGCGGGGCGTGACACCCCCTCCTGGGCCTGCGGCGGTCCCACGCATCTCCCTGACGGAGTCCCCCTCATCCACCTCCCCTCACCCCGAGGCCGGTGACTCTGGCGAGGGCGACTACGACGATGGTCCAGAGTACCTGGCCATCGGCAACCTGGGGCAACGCAGTCGCCGTGACTCCCGAAGCTCCACCCCCAGCATTGAGCGGAATGAGACCCATGACCAGTCCGTGGGGCGGAGTTCACTGGTCGCCCCTCCTCCTAGACGCTCCTCCTTCTCTGAGGGCCAAAAGGTGCCGGGCAGGGGAACCCATGGCCACACCCGCTCTTTTTCTGACACAGGGGTCAATCAGAAACACAGGCACGGTAAGCAAGCAGGCCGGTGACCGAAAAAAACTGGGTGCGTTTCTGAGTTTTTCAGGGTTTTACGTTCTATTGATCATGAAGGCAGAATTGAAATGGAAAATTTCAATAACAACAAAATTACCTCAAATGTTTAAAACATAGCGATGTTGTTATTGAAGCACATTCTCACACAAATTACACTGCACAATAACTTAGCCAGTGCAGGTGAATTCTTGTTAATGTGTTTTCTGATGTAGTTTCATTTCAGTATGCACGAGTCCTCAAAAGCTGTATGTCTCATATTAATGCCTTAAAAAGGATTGAAATGTCTTACTGTCAGGCTTTATTTCTTTAACCATGCAATAACTGGCTCCTTAGCATGGCATGTACAGTATGTACACTCTTAAGATGAACTCTTTGATTATCTGTTTGAATGTGAATGAGTTGGTTGTACAAGCATGGTTTCTTCATTATGGTTTTTAAATTGGTCTTAAACTGAGTTTCATGCAGCATTAAAAAGGTTTCAAGAAGTCTTAAATTGGGCTTTTAGAAACCCCTAGCAGCTGGAATTTTTTTTTTTTTTTTTGTGGTCTTTTTTCGCTCAACTCAGCCGGTGAAAACCCACCTCGTCCACATTTTACATTTTGCAAAAAAGCAGAGATGGGATGTTTGTGTATTTATTTGTATGCTCTATGAGATATTTGTTTAAACACATCCTTTTTCTTGAGGTGCAAGCTTCCTGATTGAGCAGTTCCAAAATAACACCTCTGTTCTTTCTGTGACAAGTAACACAACATTTCCCCTTCTTGGCTTTGAGGTAACTTTTTTTCTCTTTCTGCTCTATCTCTCTCTTCCCCTTTCTCTCTTTTGTCTGTGCAAAGGAGGGGGCCACCGGAAAATCACCATAATAATAGAAGATCCGGTAGCAGGTTGGCAGTGCAGTCCCACTGCGCTCCATCACTCAGACCCCCACCCCCCACCCCCTTTTCTTTTCCTCCGCATGGTGCAGAGATTTCTTCCTCCTTTCATCTCCAACCTTTCCTCAGCTTCTCATTTGTGCAGTTGGCCTTTGAGTTTCCCTCTTTCTGTTTTGGTTTTTGTTTTTTTTGTTTTTTGCTGATTGTTTTTTGGGTCAGAATAAGGTGACATGGCCAGGGCCACGTCACAGATCATTTTCAGTGTCCCTCATTGTGTTGTTTTGTCCATGCATGTAGTTTTCATGAAATATCAATGCTTTGGTCATTCACTGAAAATATCATGGAAATTATTAATGATTAAGTGTCCTTTCATTACATTTTAAGCTAAGGATGTGCTTCTACCAGTATTGCTAGTGAAAGTGTTTTATTGGTTGTAAAGCATTATAAAGCAAACCGCATGTAATGTGCCAGAAATCAGAGCCAAGCAACTTGTTTTCCTCTGGTTGTTACACATAGAGAGTTTAGGCGTTATTACTCTAAAATGAACTAAATCTGAATTACTTATATCCATTGATCTACATGAAATTTAGATCAATGGATATCAAGATCAAGTCTTTATTTTTCAGTGAAAGTAAGAGTTGGATTGCTACTCAGTAGCAGGTTAAGAAGTATCAGTGCTTCAGCAGTTCAAGCCATTATGCTGACAAGGCCGTATTTTAGTGTCTGCACGTGCTAAAATCAGTCATCCCCATAGATTTTATTGTATATTTCATGGTTGAGGATGTCTGTTGACATCTCCAGCAATGAACTCGTCAGTGCCAAGTTTTCTTTCCATACCCTGTGTATGAATAATGATGCATGTTTCCATCCATTAAAGCATCCACCATTGATTTTAGTGACAGTCAGAGTGTCGGGGTCCTCAACATGAACTGTTTGCCTCTCAGAATCGGCAGGCGATGATTGCTGTATGAAGGACTACAGCCCCTTTTCACCTCAAAGCAGCGATGCCAGCACCCCCAGTTCACTCTACATGGAATCAAGTGAGTATGCTGCTAGTCAAGCATAGGACCCACGTGCAATCTAATCTGTGCTTCTTGCATTTGTACATTGTACATTGTAGCAGTGCTCCTACAGCAACCTATAATACAGAATGTTAATGTTTCAGCTCATTTTTATTTGCCCTCACTGTGTTCGCTGATTTGCAGCAAGTAATTAATACATTAAAATAATTTACATCAAGGCATTTAGGGCATGCTCTTATCCAGAGCTACTCACAGAAGGGCAAGTTCAAGATATGAGTCAGACAGGAAGTTCAGAGTGATTAAGGAGGCCGCTCCAGGAAACAGACATAAAATGTCTCATGGATAGATGTGTTTCAATTCATGTTGGAAGATAGAGGGTGACTCAGTTGCCCATAAACATGGTTATATGGAGCTGAGCAGAAATGTCACAGAAAATCTGTTTCTAGTTTAAAGTGATGTACTAGTCACAGGATTCATGTGAAAGTTCAGCTCTGATGACTCAGCACATAATAATAATTTGACTTCCTTAACAGATTTGGATTTTTTGTGGTGTAACAAATATTAAAAGCCAAAGACTGACCTCTGATGTGTAAAAGTGATGATTTACCATATTTGTCTTGACCTCATATCTGTGTGTGTGTGTGCGTGTGTGTGTGTGTGTGTGTGTGTGTGTGTGTGTGTGTGTGTGTGTGTGTGTGTGTGTGTGTGTGTGTGTGTGTGTGTGTGTGTGTGTGTGTGTGTGTGTGTGTGTGTGTGTGTGTGTGTGTGTGTGTGTGGTGGACTCAGACGGGTCCCAGTACAACAGTGTTCCAGATGGGATGTTCAGGAAGCCCTCGGAGGGCCAAAGCCTCATCAGCTACCTGTCGGAGCAGGACTTTGGCAGCTGCGCTGACCTTGAAAAGGTCAGATTTTGGTTTTGATTCTTGACCACTACTGGGAGTTGGGTGTTGAAAACAATATTTACTGATATAAATCTGATTATTAGTGTCAGTACTGATTTTTTTTTTTCTGGCACGGTATGGTGTGGACAAGCTTCAAAAAGTTGGGTTTACTGTCTGTTGTCAAACTTGAGATCAACACCAGTCAACAGCCAACTACAAGGAAATTTTTGCTGACGCTGGGAATTTATTCTGCTCTACCAGCCACTTTGATGAGTAACCAGTCATTCCTTCCTGAGTGCTGCTGTATTCTGATAATGTGTTTGCACAGCCACTGTGGCTCCTGAGAGGACACATATACAAAAAAGTCCCAGTAATGGGTTTGTTACTTTGTTTAGCCAAATCCAGTTAAGAAAAAAAAATTGGAAAAAAATATGGATATTGAAATGAAAAGGTTGTTGTTGCCTGAAAAGTTAAAAAGTTAGTTCCTGGCATTGATAAGTGCCTCATTTCATGTCTTTTTTTTTTTTTTTTTTTTTAGGAGAATGCTCATT
Organism: Myripristis murdjan; assembly: GCF_902150065.1. Lineage (NCBI taxonomy): Eukaryota > Metazoa > Chordata > Actinopteri > Holocentriformes > Holocentridae > Myripristis > Myripristis murdjan. The sequence goes on along the minus strand of NC_043983.1, from coordinate 6,256,319 downwards.
TCAGCATTTCGGAGTCCCTGATCGCAGCTATCGAGCTGATGAAATGTAACATGCGGCGTCGGGAGGAGGAGGGCGAGGAGGAGGGCGACAGCGACTGTGAGATCCAGCAGCTCAAGCAGAAGATTCGCCTACGGAGGCAACAGATCCGCCGCAGCCGCCTGCCGCCCTGCTCATCCTCACAGCACAGTAAGCACAGTAAACTGAAGGTTCCTGTCCTCTTTCCTGATTGGCTGGGTCATGTTCAAAGCCACTTGACAAGAAAGACATAATGGCAAACCATTTAATTATTATTACTTACTGAAAACTCATCACAGATATATTTAAAATATTTTTTTTTATTACAGTTGTATGTTTCTTCATTTTTATTAAAGCCATGGGGGTCACCAACGCCAACCATGCGACCAAAGCTGTATCTTTGGCTGTGTTTGGCCTGAATTATTGATTTATTTATTTAGATACTTGCCTCTGTGGAAGATACCCAGCCAATCTCAGATGCCAGTCTCAAGTGTTTTGCCCCATTAAAACAATAAAACATTCATTTATTCATTTTTCCTCCCTGCTCCTGTCCAGTTTTCCACTCCACAGACAGCGGAGGTTCCAGGAGGAGCTCCCAGGACTCCTACCAGGGACTGTCTGACTCTGGCTCAGCTGAGGAGGTGGAGGAGTGCGAACTGAGAGGTAGAGAGAGGGAATGAGACAATGGCAGGAAAGACTAATGAAAGAAAAGTGTCAATTAAGAATAAATCATTTGATTATTTGTTTTTGAGTTTTAGAATTGCACACAGTGAGAGAGAGTATGATAGAAAACCTTTGTTCAGTCCTGATACATGACTGCACACTTTATGTAGTTTTCAACTTAGATGCTATCATTTCACATCCGATATTTGTGGTTATGAAGAATAATCACTCTCAGCCACAGTGTGATATGATAAAGGTTGCGGCCAGGACAGCATATACTAATGCAGTCTGGAACATGTATTAGATTTTGAAATATAAAAATGTGGGAAGGCTCTCTGGTTTGCATTCGTTTTTGCATGGTAATCAGTCATTGCCTCATCACCATTGACTTCATACTGCTCACTAAGCTAAGCAAGCAACATTTCACGGTTTACCACAACCCATAAACATGGTACTGTGGGCCTGAGTAGAAAAGTAATGAGGTGTGTTCAGTATAAAACTATTCACTAGCCACAATTCATGCCAAAGTTTAGTTCAGTTGACTCTACATGTTATATTGCTCTGATAATTTGACTGCCTGGCAGGACATGGTTTGGTTTTGGAAAGTTTCCTGTATGTTTCACACAATATCTCCCAGGTGTTCTTTAAATATTTAGATAGTAATTTTGTGAACAGTTGTTGATGTCCTCTGGCTTGCAGCATGACACATAATTTAATTGCAAATGACTAACCACTTATGTATAGAAATGGTCTGAGGGGTTGCTGTAAAAGTAATGGCAGCATTGACAGGGGTGTCTCATGTGTGCATGTACTTTGTGTATGGATAACTTGTGTGTGTTTGCTCACTACAGCAGTATGTTGATGCAAATGTGTGCTGTAACTTGGGGCTGTATGACTGTTGGTATATGTGTATGCACCTGTCACTACGGTACAGTAGACGGATGGGATGCATGCCTGGGAGATGTACACACAGCGCATTTGAGAACATGTTTTTGATGTTTGTCTGTGGTGGTGGCTGAGCTGAGCGTTAGTTTCTGTCTCTCAGATGGCTGTGAGGGCCAGTCCCTGCTGGCGGTGTCTCAGAGCGGCCTCTCCTTGTCGCTTGCCTCACTCTTCTCAGGTATCTGCAGACGGGACAGAAAGGGGAAGCTAGAGGGCTGCAAACAGACTATCCTGTGTGGCAGGCTTCACGTGAGAAGAAGCGAACGACTCCATTCCAAACTGAGAACATATTTCCTTTCCTTTGATAGTTGTGTCACTACAGGGCTACATATGCCTTTTTGCCTGGGTCCTGTGTTCTCCAGCACAATCCTAACAGGCCAGCAGTTAACCTCAAAAGCACCCAAAGGATGTCTTTGCAACATATTCACACCCACTTCATAATGTGATGTTTATATATAAAATTTTCAGTTTATCCGTGACCCCACAACTTTCAGTATTCAGTTTGCATGTAGATTAGCAGCCACCACTAGGCACAGAAGAGTAAACAAAGACGTGCTAAAGCAGCGCCCAAGTAGGATCATAATTGCATGGGAAAAGCATGACTGTAGATAATTTAATTTATATCTTTTTACTGATACAACTCCTCTCACCATTCAGTGTGTTGAAAAAGACACTTTTGGGCACTTTAAGGGTTCATTTTTATAGTGTCCATTAGCCTTTTAGCATTGTCTCGGAGTGCTGTGGTAGCTCTGTAATGAAGCAATTGAGTGGGTTTTGGCTAGAGGTGATTACTATTAAAAATGGTAAAATATTGTTCTAATCAACTGTGGATTGAGGTATGCTTTAAGTACAAACGTCAGATTTCTGCTTTATCAGCCGAGCACAGTGGACAAAAGGTTTGGTCTTAAATTCATGTTCTCAGCTAAAAAAAAGTTCTGTTCAACACCATCTACAAACCAAACACTTATCATTTTGATTGTGGCTCAAAAGCTGTTATAAAATTATATTTGGCCATTTTTGAGAACCACTAGCTACTATGTCAGCTAGAGAAAAATTACTTGCTCTGGTTCTTGTTTTTTGTTTGATGTCAAGTCAGGTTTGGAGGGCAGTAAGTTTTCAGTTTGGAGTCAAGCCGGCCGCCTTCTCCCCTCAGCTCATGTTTGTGCTTGGCTTTTGCTTGGTGCTCCAGGGTTTTGGTGATGTGTGAACACCCATGTGCCCTTAACTTTCTGGGGTTCAGGGAGGCTGATGGGAGAAGTCTTGTGAATTAGCAAGTGGGATTCTATGACGACTGTCACTCCAGGGTTTATTCACTTGTTCAAATCCATTCAGCCAATCATTCACCCCTTGCAGTAATTCACTCTGTGGAAAGCCTTTTCAATGAGTATCAGATATGATTGCCGACATACACTCATCCTATCAGCTTGCACTTCCCTTTGGATACTGGAGCTACCATGTTGCTAGTTTCCACTCTTTGAAAACAAACATTATTCCTTTATTATCACCTTGCATAAAGCCAGCCAGCTTGAAGTAGTGCTAATACTTCACCCCAAAGCATCACATAGTACAAATGAGGTCGGAGACTTAGGCTACATCCTCACTAACGCGTTTTCGTTTTAAAACACATAACTTTGGCAACGTTTGCGTCTAGCGTCCACATTATTCTGGCATATCTGAACCCCTAAAACAGACTTTTGGAGATGCTTTTGACCCCGTAATAGTTTGAATACTGTCTTGTGTGGGTGGTCCTTTCCCATTGCCATGACGTCCTCCAGCAATGGATAATGCTCTCGTCTCCTTAACTGTTATATTCCCCGGGTTACCTTTGCTTTTGCCGCATAGTTTAGTGTCCCTGTCTGCTGAATCTGGGGATGTCTCTATTACCATGGGTTGCATGGCCAGTTAACAACGTTTCTGTGAGACATAGTCGGCTGCAGTCCCAGTAGGTCCTCTGACATCTAACCAGAGCCGCTCTCTCACTTTATAGCTGGCTGTGCTCCCAACCAGCCTGCAGAGTAGACGATCTGCTTCATGTTGACACTAGCATGCGCATGCCCAATGTACGTGAATGGTCATGTGATGTGCATTTTCAGGCTTGTTACCATGGACGGAGTCTATTTCTGATATGATGCAAAAATGCTCATGTGGACACAGTTCGTCTTAGTTTTAAAATGCCGTTTTAAATCCAAAACATATTGGTGTGGATGTAGCCTTGCAGTGGACAGCTTACACCATGTGATCATTGCACATTTCATTCAAGACAATCTTATTAGTGTTTACTGTAGCTTTACTGTAATAGTAATTCCTGCACTAATAACAGTCATTTTGACTTTCATCCTGTAATTGACTAACTTGCTTATCCAGCTCTCTAGTGTACTGTAACATTGCTTTAACTTTCACCTGATGAGCATTGATACCCATTAAATGTGTATCCATGTGAACAAACAGGCAGGAATGTTGATCTTTTGATAGAAAGCTTTCCTAGTAATTCAAGGACTGATACAGGTCAAGGCATACAGATTACATAATCAAGTAGGCTGTCCCAGTTCTGCCAAACCTGTGCTGCCTGATGTCTTTGCATACAGGAGAAAATATGGTAGAAATACTCTACCATTGAATTTCTCTGTTCTTTTGTGCATGCTTACCACTGAAAAGAAATCAAAACCCGTGAATTTAATCAGGGATGTTTTTATTTTATTTTACTTCATGTTATTTCAGGGATATTCAAAGCTTTCATGTTTTTGGACATTCAGCTCCAATTTTTAATGGGAGTTTAATGTCTTGTGCATTTTTCCTTTTTTAAAAAAAATCTCAGATCACATCTCTGTTAGTTCATTCTTTCTCATAACACAGAGCACTGCTTAGCTGTAGCAAATAATGGCATCTCACTTAGGGTGGTAAATTAACATGAGCCCAGTATATTGCTGGAACATTTTTATTTTTGCAAAGCACAGTATATTGTTTCGAGCCATACTGGCATGTAATCACCTATCATCTGGAGGGTCGTTTGCATTCTGATCTAAGGATCATATTTGGCTGGCATGATAGTGAAAGTTATTGGACAGATTTTAAACTTGTCACAGCCACTAGGGCCAGTGAATAAAAAGTTAGTTTTTCTGCCCTGGTGACAATGTAACACACTCCCCTCCTGACATATTCTATTACATATTTTAATATATTACTTCTGTTTTGCTCTCACCCTTTTTTCAGATGCCGACATAAAGCGCAGTGCTACCTCCAGCAGCAAGTCATTTCTCAGCTCAGACTCTATGTAAGTAATGCAGCTAATTCCTTTTTCTTTTCATGCTTTCCTGCCAGGCCTGGGCCAGTAATTTTTCACAGTCTTTACATTTACTTCAATCTGTTTGTAGTGAGAGATGAAGCAGGTATGCACTTGTGCTAGGTTACATAAATTGTAAATGGAGCCAGAAAAAATTAGGCCATACATTTTCTAGAAGATGCAACTTTTTGACTTAGCCAGCAAGAAACTAGTGTGGGCTCTCAGGTGCTGGTCCCCTACCTGCTTTGTGTGTGTTGGGGGAACGCAAGTACTCTGAGGTGCATGAATCACCAAATTTGATGGCAGTATGCCCAAAAGATATATTGCTTTACATACATTGTATGTGTACATCACACAGTCGAAAAAAAAGATCAACGTGGCTATCCATATGCACTCCTGCAAGTAGGGCAGAAACTTTCTACATAAAAACCAGCATTTATTGCATTTAGAATCTCTCTCTCTCTCTCTCTCTCTCTCTCTCTCTCTCTCTCTCTCTCTCTCTCTCTCTCTCTCTCTCTCTCTCTCTCTCTCTCTCTCTCTCTCTCTCTCTCTCTCTCTCTCTCTCTCTCTCTCTCTCTCTCTCTCTCTCTCTCTCTCTCTCTCTCCCTCTCTCTGGTTTTAGCTCCCCCTCCTTCCTCCAGTCTAACTCAGCTGAGTCGGTTGCCATGGGTTTGCTCAGGCAGTTTGAAGGCATGCAGCTTCCGGCTGCCTCGGAGCTCGACTGGCTGGTCCCAGAGCATGACGCTCCACAGAAGGTATACCCTCATGCCTATATACACACACACACACATGTTGGTTTCCATCACTTCTGGGGACATTACATTGACTTACATTCATTTCCTGGAGATTTATCCTAACCTTAACCATAACCACTACCTGCCTAACCCTAACCTTAACCTAACCCTAAAGTTATCTTAGCTTTAAATCAAGTCTTCACCCTAAAATTAATGGTGCTCCATTATGGGGACTTGCTTTTTGTCCCCATAAGGGAGGCGAGTCCCCACAACGTGACTGTGTAAACAGATTTATGTCCCCACAACATTAGCAATACCAGGTACACACACACACACACACACACACACACACACAGTCTCACACACCTCCCCTCTGTTTACTCTTACTACTCTGCCATCTCGCAGCTGCTGCCTATTCCTGACTCCCTGCCCATCTCACCTGACGATGGTGAACACGCAGACATCTATAAACTGAGGATCCGGGTGCGAGGAAACCTGGAGTGGGCCCCGCCCCGGCCACAGATAATCTTCAACATTCACCCCGCCCCCAAGTGAGTCCCTACAAATTTGGCTCTTTCACATTCACTTCCTCACTTGCATTTTGGCGTTATTTTTACTTTTGGTTTCCCTTCTCCTTGTGGTTTCTTTGGTTTTCAGGAAAAGCACTTAGGAACGGTTACTTAAATTATTACTATGGTCTAAAAACTGTTCACTTTATATTGAGGAAAATGTACAGTCTTTTCCCATAGATTATCTTTCAAGAAATTACAAGCTGTGTGTAGCCCGGCACCCTATTAATCTAGAGAAAGCGTAAATTACTGATATCCAAATGAAAATGTATTTTGCACACAAGCTCTACATGGCACAGTTCTTTTTGGTAGGGGTTTTCATGTCCTGGTAGTCCACCAAAGCCAGTACAACTGTATAGGGAAAAACACTGACTCTCTCCCTAAAGCCAGAATTGAGTTATAGCTGTATGATGTATTTTGGTCAAAAATTTGGGAACTTCACTGGTTTTGCAAATTGCTTATCCATAAGGGCCTCGGGGTTTGTTGGAGCCTACCCCAGCACTCATTGGGTGGAAGGCAGGGGAACGCCCTGGACAGGTCGCTGGTCCATCACAGGGCAAACAGACAAACAGGCACATTCACACCTAGGGGCATTTTTGTATCTCCAATTCACCTGACCTACAAGAATTGGGCTGTGGGAGGAAACCGGAGTTCACAGCAGAAACAGGGAGAGCATGCAAACAAATTTTAGAGGATTAATGGGACATTTTGTAGTTTCAGGACAGATGTGTTAAGAGTACATGATAGGTGTTTTCTGTGTGTTAAACCTCTCATAGTCATCTAATAATTTTGTGAAGCCACAAAATAAGGCTCCCTCTTAATTATCTAGAGCAGCTTTAAAAGTAGTTGCTGTTGACAAATTTGAGTCTTATAAGGTTTCTCATTTTTTTTTTTTTTTATGAAATTGTGCTTTATTTTATAACTGTTTAACCATTTTATGAGCCTGCTACCCCTCTTTAAAATCCATCAGCAAAATCCATCTTACTTTATCTCACATCCACTTTTTCTCTGTGTCAGGAGGAAGATAGTGGTGGCTAAACAGAACTATCGCTGCGCTGGCTGTGGCACCCGAATCGACCCAGGTACAACCAACCGCACTCCCAAGAAATGCATCTTTAAGATCAGTAATGGGTAGGGGTGTGACAATTCACCAGTGCATTCAGATTTACTGTGCCTAATGTGGAAAGATATAGCTACGTCAATTTAGATCTAGAACTGTATCGTGGAAAAATTATGCGGCACTTTGTGTATTGATGCATCTCGATACGACTCTCCCCCTGCATCTGTCTCTGTCTCTGTGAGTGTGAAGGGTCACATCAGGTCCTCCCGCAAACTGCTCTCTTCCCTCTCTGTCCTCTTCATGTAAGAATTAGCATGAAACACCGGAGTGAATAATTTCCCCGAAAGACATGGTTGATTTTCACTATCTGTGTTGTTTCTCTCCCCTTCTTTACCCCAGACTACATCAAGCGACTGCGTTACTGTGAATACCTCGGGCGCTACTTCTGCCAGTGCTGCCATGAGAACGCCCAGGCGGTGGTTCCTGGCCGTGTGCTGAGGAAGTGGGACTTCAGCAAGTACTATGTCAGCAACTTTGCCCGGGACCTGCTGAGCAAGATTGCCGGAGACCCCCTGTTCAACCCCAATGACATCAACAGCGGCCTGTACAAGAAGAACAAAGCCCTGGAGACAGTCAGGGTGAGTGGAGTGTACAGGTTTCACTGGTGTTATGATAAAGAGGCAGTGGTGGCAAGTAAAAGAGCCAAATGTCACTGGTTAAAAACTTTACAGTCATGCACTGGGTGGAGGTAGCCTAAATATGAACATTTTGGGGAAAATACCCAATAGTCTTCCTTTAAAGTTGTAGGCTTGTGACCAGACATTGCTGGTTTAAATCTCCAGGCTAAAAGAGAAAAGCTGGGTGAGAAAATTGAAAGAATAACATTTTGGGCTCTGTTAACAGCCCTCGAGCAAGGCTTTTTACCTCTGACTGCTTCAGTGTCATTGCTCAATGGCCAGCAGTTGTAGAAAACTGGTGCTACACTGAGGAGCTGCAATGTGCAAATGTCTATAGCTGTGTATATGAAGTATGGCATTGCAAAAAGGACATGAATGCTCAGCGAAACCCTTATAAATCTGTTTTTTTGTTTGTTTGTTTTTTTAACCTCCTGTTTAAGCTTATGCTCTGTAATCACTGTACCACCCTGCTGCTGCCCTGTGTTGTCATGTTTCACAGCATAAGACTGTATGTTCTTGTTCAGGTGAATGTATTACAGACCAGTGGCATTATGCTTTTTCTTTTTTCTTGTTCAGGTGTTGAGAGTGCAGTTGTTCCACATGAAAAACCTCTTCAAGACCTGTCGTCTGGCTAAAGAGTAAGCTCTCTGTATATGTAGGTGTGCCTGCTGGTAAAAGGACAAATGGTGTACGCACATCTCATAATCAGGTGCACGCTCCAGTACTGAGAAGAAAACACCCACACACAGAGGATTTGCAGCCTTGTTCTTTCCAAGAAGGCAACAATTCGATCACTCGGTCCTCGTCAGGCTTTGTCACCCTGACGAAGACCGAGTGCTTCAAAAAAGACAAAGGGAGCAAATGCTCAGTGTGTAGGTTACTCTGTACATTTTTGTTTGCCTACTCCTGCTTGCTTCTGTTCTTGTTTTTGAGTTTTACAATAGTACCCATGTGCTCCTCGCATTGAATGGTATGATTGGTATTATTACACTGTATTTCAAATAGTGCGTGCATTGTTCAGTTTCTACTGTGATATGATCAGTCTGCTTACAGTACATCTGCGTGTGTGTGTGTGTGTGTGTGTGTGTGTGTGTGTGTGTGTGTGTGTGTGTGTGTGTCTGTGTGTGTGTGTGTGTGTGTGTGTGTGTGTGTGTCTGTGTGTCTGTGTCCCTTAGCGTGCTGGACCAGTTTGACAGCCTGCCGGGTCACCTGACTGAAGACCTTCACCTCTTCTCCCTAAATGACCTCACTGCTGTGCGCAACGGAGAACTGGCTCCCCGCATGAAAGAGCTGCTTAAACTTGGTTCCATGCACGTAGCTGGCTGTGTGGTAAGATCATTGTGGTTTTTCTGTTTTGTTTTGTTTTTTGGGTGTGTGTGTGTGTGTGTGTGTGTGCTTGGGGGGGTTCGTGATAAAACAGAAGTGGTGATCAAGTATCACCTTGTTTTGATCTGCAAGTGATAAATTTAGTGATAATTTTGGACTCGCCCTTTCCATTTCATCCAAGACATGTTTCCATGGTTGCACTTGTCTTTGTTTAGTGTCACAAGAGCTGTTTATGTTGGGTCATAAAATGTTTTAGTGTCAAAAGATAACAAGCAATTTCCTGTATGAAGTGGACACCGTACAATTGAATCCACCCTCTTTTTCCTGTTCCCTTTGCTTCTGTCTTCCCCAGCTGTGCCAGGCCAAGGGCTTTGTGTGCGAGTTCTGCGGCAATGACAAAGACATCGTCTTCCCTTTTCAGCTGAACAAGTGCCAGCGCTGCGAAGGTGAGCCCTCTCTGCTGGTGGCAAGCCTGGGCGGCCTGAAAGCCCCCTTCCCCCGCCCCTCCACTACACTTTCCTGGAGAGACTGGAAGTTCCCCAACTCCCGTAGGCTGGCCAGGGCGCTCTCACAGGACAGGAGGGAGGGGGAGGGAGGGGAGGAGGATTTGGAGTTAGAGGGGGATGAAGAGAGGATAGAAGGAATTAGAAACACTGAGAGTGGAGAGCAAGAGGAAAAGGGTGAAGCAGGAGAAGAGTCAGGGGACATGAAGGAAGTGAAACGGGAAAGAGGAGGGATATTCAAGGCTTTCAACTCAGGTAGACTGGTGAAAGCTTTGTCCAGGAGTAAGGGTAATGAGGAAGATGAAGGGAAAGAGGCAGAGGAGGTGAAGGAGACAGAGCTGCAAACAGAAGTAGAGGAGAGAGGAACAGGGCGGTGCGGGGAGGTAGATTACCACAAGAATGAAAAGAGTGAGCATAGTAGCAATGAGCACTCAAGAAGGGAGAAAGGAAACCTTCTAAAAACCCTTCACATTGACAGACTAACTAAGAACATCTACAAAAGAGACAGAACAAACAGTGCAGCCAGCGATAGTGAAACACGGGGCAGCGTGGAAAGCCTAGATGAAGTAGGGAAAGACAGAAAAGGAAGTTGGAAGGTGTCCGGGTTTGGGTGGCTGGCCAAGGGTTTCTTGAAAAGGGAAGAAGGGAGTGGGGGTGAAGGGAAAACAGAACTGAAAGAGGAAGAGTGCGATAAAGGATTGTTTGAGAAAGGGGAGAATACTGAAGGAGAAAGGAAAGTTAAAGCCGGGGAGAACAATGAGATGCCAGGAAAGGACAAAGAGAAAGTGAGGGAGCTGGCAGTGACTGGAAAAACTGAGTCTGGCACAGTGAAAGCAGAGAAGTTTCCAGGTATGGGGCTGTTAAAGCACCCCAAGCTGTCCAATATTTTCTCAAGAGAAAGAGACAAGAGGGAAGAGGATACAGGTGGGGAGAGACAGGGAACAGGAGAGGTAGATTCTGAAGGGGGTGGCCAAGACAAGCCAGAGAGCGAAACCCAGGCTAGCTGGAGAGCTCGTAAAACTCGCAAAGCTAGGAGAGTCACTAAAGGCAGGAAGATGAGGGAAAGGACAGAACAAGATCACAAGACTGAAGAGAGAAATGATGCTTGTATTGAGGGAGCTGCAAGAGAAGAGAATGAGCAAGATCAGGCCTAGCACCTGAAACAGTTTACCATAAATTAAAGATGGGGAGGAAGCAAAAGTTGGAGGCTGCATGGGAAGAAAGTAAAGAGGAGATTTATCATAAAATTACGTGTGAAATCAGAAGGTTAGGGAGAGCCCACCTTGCTCATAACCTAACCACAGTAAGACTGGAATCAGTCCAGTGCCTGCTGGGTGTTGAAAAACAGTAGCAGATTATCATTAACTCATCTGATGCCATCAGGTCTGACCTGCTTTCAGTCACAGGTCACAGTCCACTCCTGTTGCACACAGCTCCCACTCTGCTCTGGCTTCAGTTTTCAGTTTCTTGCACTTTCTTTAAGGTCTGCACAATTATGACCAATGCAACAGTCTCAATTTATTTTACTTGATACTTTGACCAGAATTAATAGTCTTGATGATCTGATGAAGTAAATGATTTTATTGTATTTACTGCACCTTGTTCAAACATCCAGACTCTTTCATTTTCAATAATCATGCTAAGTAAGTTTTAGTGTTTCAGTATTGCAACTACTGCAAGATGTTGACCAAAAATGCAGTTCATGATCATTTCTAGACAGATTAATTGTGCAGTCCTACTCTTTCACCTGTTTTTTCATGACCTTTAAACCTTGTGGTGGTTTGAAGCTTGTTTTTCTTCCCTGTCCCTGTTGTCATTTGGCACTGAATTGTTGGCACTACAGCGGGGTTGTCATAGGGCCGGGCTCTATATTGTTTTATAGATATCATGATATGTGACTAAATATCACATGGGTTTCTGAATATGGTACAAATGTCTTCCTGGTTTTAAAGGCTGCATTACAGTAAAGATGCACTTTCCTGAACTTATTTCACTGTTGCAGCTATTTTTATTATTTGCTTTAGTGTAAATATCTTGTGAAAACACCAGTAGTCATCGGTACTGTAATATTTGATTTTGTTCATATCGCCCAGCCCTGTGTTGTTGTTAGTTGGAGAGTAGTTGTGCTTAGTAACTGGTGGAGGGTAGTTGTGCTTGGTTCTGGCAGCTCTTTGGTGGCAGATGCATCTTGGCAGTAGGTGTTGTCTTTGGTGGTGTTGGTGTGTTAAATGTGTGAGCTGATACTATGACTATCATCAAGGCCGTGGCATTAAGAGATGGAAAGCTTCTCAGTGTCATGTTTTCAGGTCATTTTTGTATGCTAGAGATGGCAAATGTTAGCATAGTGCAGTGTTATTCATTAAGGTTTACATGTTCATGCTTCCTCGGGTCATAAGTTTCACTTTGGACATGCTTCACAGTCTTTTGCCAATGTTCTTTCTAAGGTCTTACGTTTGCTCTGGTCATGAATTTCAATTTGGGCATGCATAACACAAGCTGCCCATCCACTGCTGTGCTGACTCACCTGTGAGAGCTTTTAAAGCCGTTGTATTTTTTATTTTGATTCTGCTGAAGTGAGATGGTGATTAATGTAGACGCTGAAAGAATGTGTAATTTATACTTTAAAGTTTTTACTTGCTGCTACGTCTGCCTGCCGTTGCTGAAGATTCACCTTCAGCTTCATGTGTATATGAAATAAACTCCATTTTTGAATTTGAGTTGCTTGTCATTTCATTCATCATCACCCCAGTAGAGAGAGAAAATAACGTGGGCTGAAGATTATATTCTCATAAGCAGCTCTAGAAGCAGCTTAGCGGAGACACTGGAGCCGTGGCTTCTTGTGGAGAATGAGCTCTCATCAGGGACACGTCTGAACTGGTTTTGGGCGGTGCACTGAGCCCAAGTTCTCACGTGCTTGAACAGCTCGCCTTCCCCCTTCCTCCTACCTCCTGCCTCGCTGCCTGAGACCACTGCTCCTTTTATACTCCCTCCTTACCCTTCCCCCCCTCACGTCACACTGTGATTGGCTGTCCTGATGGTGCATCACAGCACCTCTTCCCTTATGAGCAAAGTTGTCAAACCGGTTGCCGCTGTTCAACACTGCCCCATTGTTTGGTTCAACACATAGGAGCCTCCCTAGAGTGAAAGGAAGTTTTCCATTTATGTCTTTATTCAGCATGGTGGTGTTACATTTCCACTGCGGTCTTCCTCTGGGTTTTACCTGCTCATAGTTCTACCACTTGAGTGACACTCGCTCTCCTGTTTTTTTTTCCCTCCAGAGTGCCACGCCTGTTACCATCGCAGCTGTTTCCGGGCGGGTAGAGACTGTCCTCGGTGCCAGCGGCTGGCAGAGCGGAGGGAGAGGATGGCGCGCAAAAACATGGAGGAACAAGAAGACGAGGGAGGTGGCAGCTAGCGCCAGAAAAACTGAGATCAAAGAAGAAGAGCACAACGCGACCATGATTGTAGTGACTGACCTCTTCCCTTTCCCCTCAGTTCCTCCCAGTGCTGGGTTAAAATACTGGCTAGATTGTTGGTGGTGTGCCAGATGGGTGCGCTTTACCGCATCAGGACACCTGCGATCGTATCGCATGAGTTGCCACTCAGGAAAGTTCTCTTGAGTTCCTCATACTTTGCTATGATTGTCTAAACTTTGTGTCACTCGTTTCATTGTCCTGCACGGTAAAACCAGCACATCTGACACCAAAGGAAACCAAAACAAAATGTTCAGATGCATTTGCCAATACTGTTCAACCCAGGTCTGATTCCTCTCCTATACAAGTGCAGCTTCCGGCAAATCGCTTTAACTCTGGTGACTTTTACAGGCTACTGGCTTAGCTGAAGTGTCCGTTTGTTTTTCTTGACCTAAAATGGCAGGATTTTATAAATCAAATGTGTAAGACTTTTTAATGATTTTGGTTAATTCTCACTGCAAAGTAATCCTGCCCTTTATGTCGAGAGGTTCTTATTTTAATGCCGAAGTGTTGAAGATATTTAACTAATCTCTTTATTTACCCCTGATTGTCCTATTTTAAGCTGTTTTAGCCAAGCTTATGTGCCTCTGGGACCAATGTGCTTGAACTGGCAGAGCTAGTGGGGCCACATTGGAAAGAAGAGACGGGCAGGACTGGAATTGAGAAAGAAAGGGGGTTTGAGTCAGTGTGTGAATTTGTTTTAGATGAGACAGCAGAGGCTCCATGTTTGTGCTGCTTTGTGTGCGTGTGGGCTCCTAAAAAGATTTGAATGGATATACTTAGTATTACAGTGTGTGTGTGTGAGTGTGAGTGTGTATGTGTGCGTGCACGCGTGCAAACACGTCTCTTCCTGCTGTACATGCAGCCATGCGCAAATGTTTTGCACAAATCTAATTGGCCCTAACCTATCTCTAAATGTCTTTTATTTCTGTTGTTGAAGAGTAGCAAGTCTGACGTTTACTTATTTAATTGCACTGATCTTATTGTGTTGTTTTGTTTGTCAGATGGGCAAGTTGAGACGTCACTTTCTGGGGCTTTTTTTCATGTTCATTGTTCGAACACGGGCTTTCACTTCTCATCGTTCCTGTTACTGCTTTTGTGAAGCTCCTGTCACCTGGGCTGCACTCCTATATGAAGAGATTTATTCCAAAATTAGAGATTCACCAAAACCAAACCAAACAAAACAAAAAAGCATAAGAGGTCTACCCTTTTTTGATTGCTGGTCTACCAGCAAAATATATTGTGGGTTACTGTTAAGTCATGGTTTGACTTCATAAAGAACTTAAGTTAGAATTTTTGCTTTCGTGCATAAAATTATCAGCATTTTGAAATGTTGATGACTGTCAGGTTGTGGAATTGCATACATGGCTGTTTGGACTGAAATCCTTCATATCTTCAATGGGTGTTTTTTTTCTTCTTCTCCCCCGCTACATGTCATTGGTCTGTGATAGGTTTTATTGATGCACTTTAAACCACTCCCGGCTTATCTTGATTTGAGATTAAAGAAAGGCCCAAGAGGCTTTGACAATCCCCCTTGCTGATTTGGCTGTGAACTTTTAATCTAGATTGTTTCAACAGTAGCTCAGATTGACTCCCCCACCCAGCTGCCTGAGGCCTCAATTACAAAAAAAAAAAAAAAAAAAAAAAAATCTGTAACTGTACAATTGTTTCAGAGAATATGTTGGCAAAAATTTGCATATATCATAATTGACAGTTGTGTAGAAAGTAGCAAAAAAAAAGAAATCATGCTCTGTTTTTTTGCATCTTTTTTTGTTTTTTCTTTTTAAATTTACCTTGTAATTTGGACATAATCTGGGTAACGTTTTTTTTTTTTTTTTAATTATTATTATTATTATTATTATTATTGAGGCTCTACATTAGAGACCACAAGGGAATCTGTGAACAGGTTTTGCTTTTCGTATACACACCTCTAGATTTGAACACTTTCACAAGGCACTAATTTAGGCAATAAATTAATGCCAGCATCCCTAAGCTGCCCACAAGCAACAGATAACAGCAACTCAGCCCATTTCTTCAATTCTTCTCTCTTCCATTTTCAAACGGCTGCTTTTAAAGGAAACACTGAACTCTCGGCTCGCGCCCCCTGAATGAAGTGACCACTTGATCCTGCTGAAAACCCGCTCAACTTAGCAGATTCTTCGTCCTTTTACTGCCTTTTTTAACATGGAGGTGTGTGGAGGTTTAAAGTGCACTACAGAGAAAAATGTCTATTATAAATATTGATTAATGTTATTATTATGATTTATTGTTTGCATTAATTTGCCTTTGTTCTGTAATTAATAAAATACTGGCCAGACTGTTGAACGTGTGATATGGTGATGTTTTTGCTGCACACACTTGCGAGGCAGGAATCACCTCATTGTTTCAGATAAATCTTCATGGGAGGAGCCGAAGATCATTTTTGCTAAGTGATGTTGGACACAAGCCTATGGTGGGATGGACACCAGGTCAGCCGTCCCTCTATCCTTTAAATAGTTTTTGGATCATTTGGAGATCACTTTGTCCTGGCCACGAGTAAGACACACAGCAGCCCTGGCATCCCCTGTGATTTAACTCAACCAGAGAGATTAGTTCTGCCTTAAATATGTAGAAGGAAGGATTTCTCTGTGAAATATTGCAGCAGCAGTCAGACAGAAACTGTCTCCTGCAGAAGCATCTATACAACCAACTCTCACACTCTTTCACTCTTCTAGCTCCCCAAGCAATTAGTGTCCCTATTCCCCCACCTCTTCTTCTCAGTACTTGTAGCATTTCTTTGTGATGATCACTGATGCTTTGTGCTGGTGAAAGAGGAACTGAAACATTCAACTGTTGCACCTATTGCCAGTAAAAACTAAAACAGAAAATGTTACATCTTGAATTGAGTGACTGGGCTAACAGGAACAGTACAGAGCATGGTGAGACAGAATGGAGTCATGAAGATGTCACACATCAACTGTAATGCACTTCACTTCTGTCACTTCACTTTTTAAAAACATTTATTATTGGGTGGTGATGCACAGGCTCCTGGTTAACACAGTGGATAACAAGGACACTGCTTAAGCCCTGTATGTGCTGAGCTGAGGTCTACTCCAAATTAAAATAGCCACCATATGAAAAAAAGTAACCCGGACTCTGGACTCCTGGTTTCATAGTTTTTTAATGGACAAACACAACTCTACACACACAACAGGATTTTGTGTGTGCAGATTTAGGTGAGTGGTTGTGTATCCTTGAGCCACTTGTTCAAGAGCTTGACCTACTAAGAAATGACCTAAATACTATTTACTGAGCAAAAGTAGAATATCCTATTGGTCTGAGCTTTACTGAACCTTTAAATAGCTTTATTCCACCGTACTCACTCGCATATTACCGTAATCTGTATAGATAAATACATGCAGTTGAAGATATGTCGGAACACAAAAACATGTCACCATTATTTCAGTTTTTATCTGAATATTTTAGAACTACGTTTTTTTTTTTTTTTTTCCATTTTTGTCCCTGTTTGCATCACTAGTACTAAATAGACTGACAGACAGACATGGATGGATAGATAGATAGATAGATAGATAGATAGATAGATAGATAGATAGATAGATAAAAATGTATTTATAGTTGCTAAATAAATAATAATATCAAAATATTTCTAAAAATATGAAAAGTTAATTTCTACCAATCATCTCTCTAGGTTTGATTATCAACATAAAGCAAAAAATGCAAATGTTAATTGAAATTGCATTAAATATTAAAAATTTAAGTTGGACCATTATGTAATAAGCAACATGAAAAAAATGTATGGTACATAATGGGAACTGTCACAATGGCATTGCACAACTGTGTAATTATTCTTATTATTATGATTATGATTATTATTGTTGTTCATGAAGGTATTTTATGGTAACTTTGATTAATTAGTGGTATTACTGTCACTGTTAGTGTATTAGTATCGCTGCCTGTTGCTCAGGTGCTGCCTGCGCTGATGCAGTGTGAGCAGCAGCAGGACTCGGGCTCTACTGGACACACAGAGCTGAACCACCTCTGACGTCATCAGTCACACCTTCAGGCCAACATGGCCGCTGAGAGCCAACACACAGAGCTCTGCTGTACAGCTCTGGGAAATACTCTGGGAAATCACCCTGCAGGTGAGAAGCCCAGCTGACTAGCGACACCTTGTGCCAGAAAGACATCACTGCAGACAGTCCTGCTGGAACTTCTGTGGAAACTGGAAATTTTGTAACAGTACTTCTTGCTAAATGATGACTGACTTTCAGTTTAGTAAGTGGCCAGGAAATACACAGGAAAATGTACACGCAGCATTCCAGTAAGATGATTAGAGATACAGAGCAGAGTGTAAGGACTTATTTTTAAGCTGCCCCTGACATACATTTATAGTTCCATTTAACTTTATATTATTGCTGCCAATGAAACTGGGAGGAGCTTGTGTTTTCATGTCTGTCTGTTTGTTTGCAAGGTATATCTAATATGTGGTTTGAAAGTCACACATCCAGGACTTCCAAGTCAGCTCAGCTGGAAGCAGCTCTGCCTGCTTATGCCACTGTCTTGGAGAAAATATGAACTGTTGTGGGGACAGAGAATTGTTCAATGCGGGCAGATTCCAGAGGTGTAGCGGACATGGGGGGTAACGGGGGCGGGGCATGTCCCCCTCACTCTTGGGACCTGCCCCCTCTGTCCCCTGCACTTCATTGTACCTTCAAACTGTCCAAATTCGGCCAGTTACTAAAGAGTTCACAAGCATTTAAACCTTCAAAAACATGGGGGGAAAAGGTTACAAGCAAATTAGCCAAAAAAAGAAAAAAAAAAAAGAAAAAAGAAAATTAGCAATAAACACATCCTGAAAATTATTAAAACATTCCTGGAAATTTTGTAAAAAAAAAAAAAAAAAAAAAATGAAAAGAAAAGAAAAGAAAGAAAGAAAGAAAGAAAGAAAAGAAAAGAAAAGAAAAAGAAAGAAGTAAAAATTAAAAAAATAAAAATTTATTAGAAGAAAACTCTAATTATTGTAAATATATATTTTAAATTAAATTATGAGATGATATCCATAACATTACCACAAAACTGCAACAAAACCATGTAAAAAAAATAATTTAAAAATACAGAAATTAATTAATTTTATCAATTATTAATATTTAATTTTTTGGTAATTTCCTGGTAATTTCCTGTGATTTAATCATGTTTCAAAAGGTTTGTACACATGATAATAGGGACACAATGCTGTTGATTTATTATTTATGAGGGGGAAAAAAGTGTTAGCCTACTCCTGAACATCCCGGCCCCCTCACTCCTGAAATTATGGCTACGCCCCTGACGGATACAAATTACACTTTGATTTTAAATTTAGAGATCCGGTGAAATGAAGGTGACCTGACAACCGGCCCCATGGGACACTTGGCCCTGTCCCGTCAGGTCTGGTGGATCCAGATGCACCACATGCAGATGATGACGAGGGCGTAGCAGGAGATGAGCAGCAGGTAGATGCGGAACAGCAGGAAGTCCAGGATGTATCCCACGTGGCACCACTGGTCCTGCCGCTCGCTGTCCTGCTGCAGGGAGGTGAGGTGGGCACGGAGCTCGCTCAGGTCCTGGCAGATCTGCTGCAGCTCGGGCACAGAGGCCACTGTCGCCATGGCAACTGGAGGCACAGGGATGGGAGGGATTAATTGGTCTGTCAGGTGTGGACTCGACATGTTGAGGCAGGAGTCAGTACCAAAACAATGTGTGCTGGAAACTGGACGTTGACTGAGGATCAATCAACCGACCAATCAGACTTTATTTGTATAGCACTTTTCATACAAACAAAATGTAACACAGATTCACTGATGAATCTGCTGGCCTCCACTGGGAGTGGAGACATGGAGCAGCTGTGCAAAATCTTCAGTGTTGGTGCAGTGGGATTAAAGCCCGACCTTTATGGTGGATTAATATTGTGCGGATGATGGGAGGAGAATACATCAGGTAGTGGCATGTTAGAGGGATGTACATTGTAAATGTTGCATTAATTTACTTGTAATTTTACTTTCAAAATTTGGGGGTAATTTTTTAATAATTTCAATTTAAATATAGAATTATAAAAATTGTGAAAATATATTATTTTCTTTTGATTACTTTACACTTTCTTTCTAATTTTATGGAAGATTTTCCTTGATTTATGGGAATCTTCCTTGATAATTTTCATGCTACTTTTTTAATACATATTTTTGCTAATATTTTGGTATTTTTAAAAGTAAGTTTCATGTTTTATTTTTATTTTCTAGTCATTTTCAGGTATTTATTTTTTTACAAATTTCTTGCAAATTTCTGTGTTTCTCTTTTTGGTCACTGTTTCTATTTAATTTTTTTTTCTGTTATCTTGCGGTAATGTGATGTACAGAGTCAGTTGGACCAACCTGTTGTCTCGGCCGTGGTGCTGGCTGGGTGCGGGGCAGGTTCCTGGGCCCGTGGCTGGATGATCCAGGGGCCTGAACAGTTATCCAGCCTCTCAGGTTTATCCTCCTGAGCCTTAGAGGGGGGCGGGACATCCTCCGGTTGACGGTAGCAGATGAGGTTGGCGATGTGTTTGAGAATGACCACCCTGACCCAGCGGGGAACCTCCCGGTACTTCATGGAGTTGTGGTGGAGCACGTTGGTGATGATGACCGTCTCCAGGAGGCTGATCACCATGAGGGCCAGACACACCGAGAAATAGATACCTGAAATTGATGCACACATTGTAGAGGCAGTCAGAGAGATTTTTACTGCTGTGTGGCACAAAATGACCACGACATGTCTGCGTGAGGTTAACAGGATTACTTTTAAGGTGCCGAAATTTCTGCCTTTCAAAACTCCCTTCCCTTGTCTGCAGTTTATATTTTGGAACAAAAAACTGAGTTGCAATATATTGCTTCTCCGTTAGACATTACTGTTGGATCTCTGCTCTAATCCCAAGGATGCCCCCTTTTTATTGGTGGTCACCTTGCAATTATGAAAGTGTAAGCAGAAAAACATAACCTTACATGCAGTGGACTGGTCAGATTACACTGAAGTGACATGTATGACGTTTCAAGTTGAATTATGCCAATACCACATCTCCCACCACCTGCCAGTGTGATCGCCACCCTAGAGGCCACCATTATGAAGGAGATGGAGTGTGCCACTATGTTGATGCTCCATGCATATTTTTCCTACTGCTCACCAACAGAGGGCAACAGAAGTCACATAGCATATTGTCCAATTTCCAGTCACAAAACACCCTGGTTTCACCCATATTATTGTTGCGCACTACCAACAACTGAAAAAAAAAAAAATAGTGTGATGAGTTTAAACAGTGAGTCAACACCAGCAGAAAAGCTCCGCTGCACTGCCCTCTAGGGATTGACACTTCAGGCCTCACTGATTGTTTACCACAAGTGTCATAGCTGAGGAAGTGTTAGTACCGCCCTCTGAACTACATGGCACCGTGCAGCCAGGCGTCTGACCTATGATGGGCGTGCCGTTGGCTGTACTGGGCAGCAGGTCGTTCATGATGAGCAGGAACACGGTGTAGCCCAGGATGAGGGTCATCTTGAAGGAGGCGCGGTCCACGCTGTGGGGGGGCAGGTAGAAGGACAGGATGTCGATGAGCATGAGGAAGGAGCTGGGGATGAGCAGGTTGACCACATAGAGCACGGGACGCCGCTTAATGACTACCTGCAGTGGACAAGACAGACAGGCACATGTGTGTACTGGGCATGGACTGGAGGATCAAAACAAATAAAAAAGCAACTGATAGGATTAATGGAGACCATAACTAGTCACGAATGTACTAATTTTCCCCTAGCGTGGTTGGTGTCGCCTGGCTGCAGGTTTGGTTGAATGCCAGGAAAGAAGTGCCCGCTCATTACAGCCTCATGACGACGGCGATCTGAGCCACAACAGCATCTTGAGGCTGCAGTCAAATGTTTTGTAGGTTCAAATTATTATAGATATACCCCAAACATGGCTACCAGCTGGCCCATCTCCTGAGCATGGCCAGTTCTACTCAATTGCATTTCACATTTTAGCTTCGTTCATTAGCTGAAATAAATGTTCAAGGGGGAAAATTTAAAAAAAAAATCATACTAAAAAGTACTGGGACAGATAAACATGATTATTATTATTATTAGTAGTAGTAGTAGTAGTAGTAGTAGTAGTTTTATTAGAGCAAATGAGGGCGAGTCTTTTAAAGGAGTAGTTCATCTTCTCACCCCCATGCCTCTGTTGAGAGATTGTAGGAAATAATGATGTTAATATTGTTCATAGGTTGCTCCCCTTTATCTGCACCACCACATGACTGGCTTACAGTCGACGTGATTAGCATTATTGATTTGTTTTTGACTGTATTGATCCCTCACCCAGAAGGTGATGATGTCCCACTCGTCGATACCAAACTGGAGGATGGAGGCCTCTCCCAGTATGACCACCAGCTCCCACTCCCCGCTGGCCTCCAGGTAACGCTTGGAGTTTCCAGACATCTCCTCGAAGGTCAGGGCCGGACTCACCCTCACATCTTTTACTGTGAAAGAAAAACAACAAGCAGCTGCATGCTAACCAAGATACTTTACGTTGACTAGATCAAGGCCATCGTCTCTCTGACTCATTTTTGGAGCTGTTAATAATTTGTCTTGCAGACCCCATGAAATGCCTCCTTACTGGCTTGATGTTATATATTTCCTGCTGTAACAGGATTCTGGGATGATTTAAATAGGATGCCAGTCAGAAAGAGAAACTTCTTTTTATTTGAGGAGGTAAATGTACAGAGTTCATTTTGTGGGCTATAGAGACTAATTGTAGAATTTACATTTTATTTCTTTTTATTTCATCTTTGATTGTCTTTTTTTGTTCTCTTGTGAAGCATTTTGTATACTCCTTTTAAGTAGTGATTTTAGAGTATCATGAAAGTGAGAGGAACCTGCAACAGCTTACAAATTAAATGATATTAAAAGATATACAGTACAGGCCAAAAGTTTGGACAAACCTTCTCATTCAATGCGTTTTCTTTATTTTCATGACTATTTACATTGTAGATTCTCACTGAAGGAATCAAAACTATGAGTGAACACATGTGGAGTTATGTACTTAACAAAAAAAGGTGAAATAACTGAAAACATGTTTTATATTCTAGTTTCTTCAAAATAGCCACCCTTTGCTCTGATTACTGCTTTGCACACTCTTGGCATTCTCTCGATGAGCTTCAAGAGGTAGTCACCTGAAATGGTTTTCCAACAGTCTTGAAGGAGTTCCCAGAGGTGTTTAGCACTTGTTGGCCCCTTTGCCTTCACTCTGCGGTCCAGCTCACCCCAAACCATCTGGATTGGGTTCAGGTCTGGTGACTGTGGAGGCCAGGTCATCTGCCGCAGCACTCCATCACTCTCCTTCTTGGTCAAATAGCCCTTACACAGCCTGGAAGTGTGTTTGGGCTCATTGTCCTGTTGAAAAATAAATGATGGTCCAACTAAACGCAAACCGGATGGGATGGCATGTCGCTGCAGGATGCTGTGGTAGCCATGCTGGTTCAGTGTGCCTTCAATTTTGAATAAATCCCCAACAGTGTTACCAGCAAAACACCCCCACACCATCACACCTCCTCCTCCATGCTTCACAGTGGGAACCAGGCATGTGGAATCCATCCGTTCACCTTTTCTGCGTCTCACAAAGACACGGCGGTTGGAACCAAAGATCTCAAATTTGGACTCATCAGACCAAAGCACAGATTTCCACTGGTCTAATGTCCATTCCTTGTGTTTCTTGGCCCAAACAAATCTCTTCTGCTTGTTGCCTCTCCTTAGCAGTGGTTTCCTAGCAGCTATTTGACCATGAAGGCCTGATTGGCACAGTCTCCTCTTAACAGTTGTTCTAGCGATGGGTCTGCTGCTAGAACTCTGTGTGGCATTTATCTGGTCTCTGGTCTGAGCTGCTGTTAACTTGCGATTTCTGAGGCTGGTGACTCGGATGAACTTGTCCTCAGAAGCAGAGGTGACTCTTGGTCTTCCTTTCCTGGGTCGGTCCTCATGTGTGCCAGTTTCGTTGTAGCGCTTGATGGTTTTTGCGACTCCACTTGGGGACACATTTAAAGTTTTTGCAATTTTCCGGACTGACTGACCTTCATTTCTTAAAGTAATGATGGCCACTCGTTTTTCTTTACTTAGCTGATTGGTTCTTGCCATAATATGAATTTTAACAGTTGTCCAATAGGGCTGTCGGCTGTGTAGTAACCTGACTTCTGCACAACACAACTGATGGTCCCAACCCCATTGATAAAGCAAGAAATTCCACTAATTAACCCTGATAAGGCACACCTGTGAAGTGAAAACCATTTCAGGTGACTACCTCTTGAAGCTCATCGAGAGAATGCCAAGAGTGTGCAAAGCAGTAATCAGAGCAAAGGGTGGCTATTTTGAAGAAACTAGAATATAAAACATGTTTTCAGTTATTTCACCTTTTTTTGTTAAGTACATAACTCCACATGTGTTCATTCATAGTTTTGATTCCTTCAGTGAGAATCTACAATGTAAATAGTCATGAAAATAAAGAAAACGCATTGAATGAGAAGGTGTGTCCAAACTTTTGGCCTGTACTGTATGTACCTGAAAGTTTTTAGATTTACACATAGCATAACGGGAAAAAAAACTACCAGGAACTACTTTCTTGTGATTATACAGGAAGTGAAGGTGATTGAGTTGGTGACAGTGTAAAACTAAAAATCACTGTGCAGTGGATGGTTGTTTGTCTAAAGTAGTTCCTCATATTTTTATTATTTATTTTATTTTATTATTATATTTGTTATAAATCCAAAGGGAACAAACAACTTATACAAATTACCTATACAAAGCCTATAATTTTTTTTTTTTTTTTTTTTTCTAAAACGTCAGTCTTCTTTCTTTGGATAACATTAGTTGCACAATGCTGATAATGCTATCATTCAATATAGTGTGTGCTGCTGAAGTGTTAGCATAGATGTATGTTTGGCGTGAGCAGGTGAGTTGGTGATTGTAAAATGTGCATGGTTACTTGTGTGCATGTAGGAGCCAAAGGTGAATGTGCAGTTCTGCACATCGAAAGGAAAGCTGAAGATCTCCAGGTTACAGGCGGAGACCAGCCGCAGCATCCTGTCCCAGCGGATGTGACCCGTGTGGTTAATGTAGACGTAGGGACACGCCTGCGACACATCATCATCCACACTGAGAAAACAGGGGGAGTGACAGAAGAGAAAATGGAGTGACAGCAACAACTGAAACTGCACTAAAAGAGATGAGGGCTTCCCTGTCTCTTTGGTCATTCCCAAGAGTTCCTCCATTTTTCCATTTTTCCCATAGCTTTTTCTTGCCCGCTATGAGGATTCAGATGAGGCCAACATTTTGTTTTGACACCAAAACAAAATGTTGGCTAGTTGCTAGTTGCTGGGTGGGTGACATCGTCCCTGCCCAGGGCTGGGCCCTCAGGCTCCAGCAGGAATGAAGCTCAGCTCGCTCTGAGCAGGAAACTCACAACTCGTAGATGATGATGTCCGGAGACCAGAGCTTCTTCACTGGGAGAGAAATCCTGGTGATGCCGTCGCACTCGTCCGGATCCCAAACCAGGAACTCGTGGTGCCAGAACTGTGTTGGAGGAACTTGTCATTAAGACACAGTTCATTTCATAACATATACACCAAAACCACTGTGGAACTGTAACATATGTCAGTAAATAAAGACATTTTTCAAGATAAAAGACACCCAGATCTTTATCCTCTTTTCAATTTGTTGTAGTTATCTCTACATAGATGCTTTTGTAGAGATAAATGCATCTATGCAAAAAAAAATATATATATATCTTCAGATTAGATTAGATTAGATTAGATTAGATCTGATCAAATCAGGTTAGATTAGATTACATTAGATTAGACCAGACTAGACTAGACTAGATTATGTTAGATTACATTAGATCAGATCAGACTAAATTAAATTAGATTACCTTAGATTAAATTTGATTATATTAGAATGGATTTGATTCATTTCAATTCAATTCGATTAGACTGGACTAAACCAACAGATCAGATCAGACTAGATTAATTAGATTAAATTAGATTAGATTAGATTAGATTACATTATATTACATTAGAATGGATTAGATTAGATTAGATTAGATCAGATCATATTAGATTAGATTAGACCAGATTAAATTAGAATAGACTAGACTACATTACATTAGAATGTCTTAGATTACATTACATTAGAATAGATTACATTACATAACATTACATTACATTTCATTTCAGTGGATTAGATGAGATTAGACTAGACTTGACTAGCCTAGGCTAGATTAGATTAGATTAGATTAGATTAGACTAGAATGTACCTGGCTTGATATCCTGTCGTGTCACTTACCAGTCTCAGCCACAGGAAGGTTGTTAGTATCTGGGTTTTCTCATTCTGAAATAAACAATGTGCAGATGTCATTAGGAGCGTCTGGACAGCTCTCTCCTGCTCTGGACTGGAAAACTGTGAGGCTGGAAACTGCAAGCAACTGCTGATCTGTAAACACCCTCATTTCTAGAGTCAGATGCAGCTCTAATTATGGCTGCTGTGGGAATTAAAATCATGTTTGTCTTGTTTCTTGGATAGTTTAAAGCACAGGACGCTACATTTGCGATCACTGTTTTACTATAACCTAAAAAACATTTCGTGCACACAACAAATAGAGGATAATAGTAACAGTCATTCAAGTAAAGTTCCCTATATCATCTATCTTTGATCATTCCTTTCTATTTGATATATTCATATGAGTAGACCATTTTTTGCTGCTGCAGGGGCCCCATGTTTCCCCATTGCAATCATTCAAATGTCTCAGTATCTTATAATTAGCATTAGAAATTATGCAAGTTAATGTTGAGAGAAGTAATATCTTATATAGTGTGGCCCATTTCAACATGAGTCACAAGATAAAATTAAAGTGGCACTTGTTTAGACTTTGGTACCAACATCAGTTGTAGAGCTGGAAAAAGACACATGAAATTCACATCAGTAGATTGATAAGACTGTTCTCCGAGGTTTTAAATACATGAAAAAAAATGAAAGAAAGAGTGAAAATGAACAGCATTAGTAATGATACTAATGTATAAGAGAACCAGAGGCTATTATTGAAATTCCCATGTGACACAATGTAAATATGCTTGCTCAGAGCTGTGTTTGACATGTCCTTAACCCTTTATAGGGCACTCATTGAAATACTTTGAAATTAAAAAAAAAAAACAACCCTTGACTGTTATTAGTGAACATGACATGATTTAATTACTTTTATAAAATTTTTCAAAAAATTGAATTTTCCTATAGAAAATCAAGGCCAATGAGATTGGTCAAATGCCACAAGCATGTGACCTGGGATGATAAAGGGTTGAAGTGGCAACAAGTACTTTACCTCAGGCACTTCATTATGCTACTACAACAGATCTTAACTTGTATTTATGCTGTAGTGATGCCTCAAAGCCACAGCAGGGAAATTCGTACATTGAAAACACGGACCAGGCATGCATCTTGCAGCCTGCAGTGCAGTCATAATACAAAGATGGCACACAAGAAGAATTCAGAACAGAACACTCAGAACAATTTCACCATTTTAACAATGAATTTACAAGCTCTATTCGCACCATCTATGTCTCAAGGTTCAAAACCCTTTCTTTAAACTAGTCTCCTTTTCCATCCCAATTAATCATATGGCTTTAGGTTATACTTTTCAAACTCACCACCCCCAGGACAGCATAAAGGGTGAAGGAGATGTTAGTTATGGTGGGATTACTGAGGTTCACCACCGGCCTGAAGGGTTTTAGGTCAAACACGGCCTGCATGGACTCGTGGGTCGGACCGCTCTGGCCGTCTTCACAGGACAGCTTGCTGTGACAGAGCCAGACTGAACAGAGAGCGAGAGAATGGGGTGACAAGTTTGTTAAACCTCTTCACTTTCATAACTTACCGAATAGCATCTAGAAGTGGAAAAATCACAACTGACTGCAAGAAATTAAGATTAACTTATTATATCAAAAGATGTAAAAACTCTCATTTTTGCTGCTTCCAAATGCATCAGCAGTACATCACAGGTATGATAAAACACTGATACATGTTTGCTTTTATTTTTCTTTCCTCAATGTGTTTTCCATTTTAGTCTTGGCTTTTCGGTGTTACTTTTAATCATGCCTATTTGTATTGTAAACCCCTCTGCCACAATTTTAAGGCATTTTGGGTCAACTCCTATTGTTTTTAAATGTACTGTATAATTCTTCTGGATTTCATGTATAAAATTTGTCCATTTGTTGCCAACTAGCGGTGGAAAATAAATCTCAAAATGATGATGTAATATTGGGTATTCCAAATTCCATGCTTTTGCTTTTTTTTACAGTTACTTGTAACTTTGTGGACTGCCTTCTGGCAGGAGACTTTGGAGAGGGTGGGAATATTGAGTGTTAAACAAATACCACACAAAACGTAATGCAAACCCGACTCTTTGCTCTGACATAATAATTATTCCCACTGCAAACACACGGTATTTACACACCATTTAAGTTCCTGTGCAATACTGTTGACACGCCATAACCTGCAGACATTTTTAAATGTTATTTAAATGTTATTTATGTTACTAGACAGTGGTATTAAACAGACACAGACACAGACAGTAGTCTCAGCTGCTCAAGGCATCTCACTGCAACATGGTAGGAAGGTTGTCTCCTTCATTTCATTGCACTGATATTCCTATCACCTGCACTTGATTTGCCAGGAAGTGAAACTTGATAGGGAAAGAGCAATGCCACAAATTTCTTTTAATCTATTATTCCTCCACTCTCGTAAGTAAAAAATAAATAAATAAATAAAAAATTAACGGCTAAGCAGAACCAGATTAAACATGGTATTAATATTAGGGTTAGGGTTGCATCATACATAATGCACACAATGCACACAGTTTTTTACAACTAGCATTAATGCACAAGTAGGATTAATGCATATGCATATACTTTTTTGTTACAAATTTTTAATGCACATATTTTTATTTTTAGCATTTATTCTTATATTTCTTATAATTTCACTTATGCTTATAATATATCCTTCTCTTGTGAATTTGAGAACTGCAACTGGCACAGTTTCCCCTCGGGGATCAATAAAGTATCTCTGATTCTGATTCTTGTTATCAGTAATAATGGACAAAAGGGGAACTTTTCAAAAGTGCCTCAATCTGGAAAATAAGAATATGGATAAAACACAGGAAAGCAATGAGTAAATAAACTAAAAACAAAGCAATAATCAACTATTAACATGAATGTGTGAAAAGTGATCATTACCTGAGATAAAGAGCACAGCTGAAATGAGGCTGGTGTTGCGCCGTGATGGACTCATGCTGTCTGGTAGGATACTTCTGAAAGGCCGAGCAT
This sequence comes from Myripristis murdjan, assembly GCF_902150065.1. Lineage (NCBI taxonomy): Eukaryota > Metazoa > Chordata > Actinopteri > Holocentriformes > Holocentridae > Myripristis > Myripristis murdjan. Next base: position 6,227,671 of record NC_043983.1, on the reverse strand, counting down.
CATCCAGAAACAGCGATCTGATCAGTGTGTGAAGCATTCAGCAAGCTATGCTAACTCTCAGTGATAGCACCCACCCACCCACACACACACTCAGGTGTATGTGCAACTACAAAGATGTGCATGTACATTGCCCGACACACGTTTCTGTACTTTGCCAGTATGTCAAAGAAGTTCTTATGGTTTCAAGTAAATGTGGCACATGTCAAATTGCAGTATTGCGGCTCTCTATTTCCCTCAAGTGTGGATTTGTATTACTGACGCTTAACCCCACCTGTGAGGGCTGTCACTGATTACAGTTCCCTGACCCCTTGCTAAAGCCAAACCCTAATCTTAAGCTTGCCCACTAAAAAAGTGCAGGACTTTCTTCATTTTTCTATCAATGTGATCCTCTTAAGTATAGAAATACAAATACACACACATGCACACACACACAAACACATGCAAATTAAGCCAACATAGAGATTCACACCATGTCCTAAGCTGATACACAGGACTTGTTGATCAACACCTCTGGTAACCAGTCACCCATAGTATTTTTGAACTCCTCTACCCATGGGAGTCATGATCTGTTCCATTCTACAGGCTGCTGCAGTTCGATGGTAAACAAATAGTACCCTAACAGTAAAATCTCAAATTCAAAAGGACATTTGAAGGACAATTCTAGTCTACAAAAGCAGAAAGCAGTGTTTCAAGATCATGCTAAAAATCTACATTTCATATTGACACAATTTGAATCCAGAAACCCTGTGTCTCCAACATGCCAACTTCCCAGGAACTGAGAAAAACTGCATAATGACAATGCATTTACAATATCAAATGGGTTTTGAAAGGATCCAAGGGGTTGTAGAATATTTTCAAATCATGTAATCCTTCATCTGACGTGAGAATGTGACAGTTACCAAAATTAGAGCAGTAAAAAACTACTAAATGATATATAATCTGCCTCTGTTCCAGCAGTGCTTTTGTCAAGACATGATGTGTTTGTAACGGTGAAGCTACGATGTGAGGTTACAATTATTGACCAATTACTTCAATATTTGGTGCAGTATAGACATGGGTCGAGGTGAGACAACAACACCTAACAATTTTGCCTGGATAGAGTATATTTCTGAAAACTATAGTCCCACATTTACATTGCTTGTGAATGCTCTAGAGGTCACAATTTTGGCAAAAATCCCAGGGATACACCCACACGATCATGAGCAACCAACATTCTGTTTTTTTATGTTGTGATCTTATTTTCAAAAGCTTGATTTGTGAGTCAGACACAGGTGATAAATTCAGGACAGACACCACTGAGTGAACGCTTTTTTCCTTTTCAGAGTTCTTTAATGGTACAGGGTGTTGAACAAGTATATAGGAAATTTGGGAATGGCACTACAGAACAAATGGAGCCTCACAACAAGAGCCATCTAACGGGGTGAACTGTTGGCAACAATTCATTCTTGCTATGAAGCAATCACATCATGTGCCGCTGCTGTCTCTGTAAAGGACACCTTGATCTTAATCTGGCAAAACATAACATTAAGTTTGCCCATTCATAAATACAAAATAAACAATAAAAAGTTAATATAATAACCATCAACTCAACAATGTACAGACATTCGACTGCTCTGTCCAAGGCCTCCTAAGAGTCTACCGGCCAGGCACCATCACCAACACCAACCAATGGGAGTACACTAAGCAAGGACCCACAGAAGAGCTAGAGAAGCTGGATAAGCCACATAGTAGGAAGACAAAATAATTCAATCACCAAACACACTAAACATGGAACCTACAAGGCAAGAGAAACAGAGGAAGACCTTGAGGCACCTGGAGAGGAAGCACAGAACAAGAGACTTAGGCTGAGGGGCTGTCATGGCAACAACTGGACCGAACGGCAAAGACTGGAGAGGATGGAAGACTTTCGCTGATGGCCTGCTGTATGTTCCAGGGGAAAATACAAAGGCCTAAGTGCATACCCTAATACCCTGGCAGGGTATTAGGGGGGCTAGGCTAACAAAGGGCTAGCCATGGAAACCAATACCCTAGCACAGAGCCAGCCTTACCTTGACAAATAAAAGTTAGAAAACTGTCTGGCCATTGATGGAGTTCATCAGGAAGCACTACTTCCCAGAATATTACATGTTAACTATCAAAATGTTTCTGTGCCAATACCAAGATGACAAACTCCTGTACTTTTAATGATGATCTTGATGATATAAATAATGGATATGCTCTATGTATGTGTTACTCTGGATCCAGATACACATAATAGTGATGAAGCTCATAGTGATGAAGGCTATGTAGACACCAAATAGAAGACGGTCAAAGACCATTCCAATCATTTTCCATTCCTCTGAGCTCTCGCTCCCCTGCAAGTGTTTATCCATCTGGAGGCGTATGGCCAGGAGATCCCTGCTCAGCTTCCTCAGCTCATCTAGTGCCGGCTCCAACGGGTTCGGAGGAGGTTTCTCTGGAGAAACTGCTGCTGAGATGTGGATCGGAGACTGTGCCTTTTCACCAGCAGTAGGTGAGATACTGATGCTCATCTCTGGTTGTACTAAAATGAAAGAACAGAGTGGTAGAAAGTGATGGATGGTGTGACACTTGTTGTCCAACAGCTAGTTACTGTGTATGTACAAAATAAAGTACACATGAATGACATCTACATTATAAAACTATGACTATGTGTAGAATTTCACTCCAGAATGAGATCATTTGAAGAAGGATGACATAAAATAAATTATGGTACATTTTAAAGGGCAGTAGCTAGCTTAAGACTGCACAGACTAAATGTAATAAATTTTGAAGATATCATAAACCTCTTGGTTAAGGTTAGGGAAAGGTTAAGTTTAGCCATAAAAATCACTTGGTTATGGTAACATAATGTTACATTTGCAAAAGAAACAAACACCGCTGTTGCTTTGTGCTTTACCCAACCCCACATCGCTTAGGTGAAACTCGCTTGTTTGACCCATCCACCACCCTACCTACAGTGGTGTGAAAAAGTGTCTCCCTGTTTTCTTATTTTTTTGCATGTTTGTCACACTTAAATGTTTTAGATCATCAAACAAATTTAAATATAAGACAAAGATAACACAAGTAAACACAAAATGCAGTTTTTAAATGAAGGTTTTCATTATTAAGGTGAAAAAAAATCTAAACCTACATGGCCCTGTGTGAAAAAGTGTTTGCCCCCCCTGTTAAAACATAACTTCACTGTGGTTTATCACAACTGAGTTCAGTTTCTCTAGCCACACCTGGGCCTGATTACTGCCATACCTGTTCTCAATCAAGAAATCACTTAAATAGGACCTCTCTGACAAAGTGAAGTAGACCAAAAGATCCCCAAAAGCTAGACATCATGCTGAGATCCAAAGAAATACAGGAACAAATGGGAAAGAAAGTTATCGAGATCTATCAGTCTGGAAAAGGTTACAAAGCCATTTCTAAAGCTTTGGGACTCCAGTGAACCACGGTGAGAACCATTATTCACAAATGGCGAAAACATGGGACAGTGGCGTACCTTCCCAGGAGTGGCCGGACGACCATAAATACTCCAAGAGTGCATCGACGACTCATCCAAGAGGTCACAAAAGAAGCCAGAACAACATCTAAAGAACTGCAGACCTCACTTGCCTCAGTGGAGGTCGGAGTCCATGATTCAACAATAAGAACGAGACTGGGCAAAAATGGTATCCATGGGAGAATTCCAAGGCAAAAACCACTGCTGACCAAAAAGAACATAAAGGCTCGTCTCACATTTGCCAAAAAACGTCTTGATGATCCCCAAGACTTGGGAAAATATTCTGTGGACTGACGAGACAAAGGTTGAACTTTTTGGAAGGTGTGCATCCTGTTACATCTGGCATAAAACTAACACAGCATTTCATGAAAATAACATCATACCAACAGTCAAACATGGTGGTGGTAGTGTGATGGTCTGGGGCTGCTTTGCTGCTTCAGGACCTGGACCACTTGCCATAATTGATGGAACCATGAATTCTGCTCTCTACCAGAAAATCCTGAAGGACAATGTCCAGCCATCAGTTCATGACCTCAAACCCAAGCGCACTTGGGTTATGCAGCAGGACAATGATCGAAAACACACCAGCAAGTCCACTTCTGAATGGTTGAAGAAAAATAAAATGAAGACTTTGGAGTGGCCTTGTCAAAGTCCTGACCTGAATCCGATAGAGATACTGTGGCATGACCTTAAAAGGGCAGTTCATGCTCAAAAACCCTCCAATATAGCTAAATTACAACAATTCTGCAAATATGAGTGGGCCAAAATTCCTCCACAGCACTGTAAGAGACTCACTACAAGTTATCGCAAACACCTGATTGCAGTTTTTGCTGCTAACGGTGGCCCAACCACTTATTAGGTTTAGGGGGCAAACACTTTTTCACACAGGGCCATGTAGGTTTGGATTTTTTTTTTCGCCTTAATAATAAAAACCTTCATTTAAAAACTGCATTTTGTGTTTACTTGTGTTATCTTTGTCTTATATTTAAATTTGTTTGATAATCTGAAACATTTAAGTGTGACAAACATGCAAAAAAATAAGATATCAGGGAGGGGGCAAACACTTTTTCACACCACTGTACCTCCTAGTGCATCTCTGAAACTAAGGAATTACAAATGTTGATGTTGTTGTGGTGATATGTTACAGATGTAAACTGCACCAAAAATACATTCCCATTGAACCGTAATTGAGAATGCAGTTTAGCTGTATGAGAATGCAGGGCTCAATCAAAATCCTTCAGTTATCAAATTTGATTTTTTGGTTGAAACACCCACTTTATACCTTATATGTTATGCTTCTGCTGCTGACCAAGTCATCAACATTCCTAATCAAAAGAAATGATAATTGGCTGTGTAAAGTAAATGTTTCGTCCATTTCAACTCATAAAAATACAACAGTGCTGCTGCTTTTCAGAAAAGTAATGTGGACAACTTTATTATGGTAATGATATACTGGTGTGAAGAAAGTTTGAAGTCTTTTCATTTCATAGTGGGATGAATGGAAACCAATGTCTGGATAAGAGGTAAGAAAATAATATCAGAGTTCTACAATATTCTGCAATGTTCTACAATTGCTTTGGGATAAGATTAGCACAAATGTGAAGTAGGCTATATACATTTTGTAGATACTGCACTAAACATGCAAAATCACATGGACCTTTAATGTCATTTGAGCTTTGTTAAGATGTTTTCCTAGCAAAATAATTATTATGAGTAGTAATAGCACGTGTAATAGCACAGGTGGTTGTGGTAAAAGCAGTAATAGTAGCAGTAGTTTCTGAATGCACTGTATGTTTCATTCGATGTCACACCCACCTGTAGCCTTGGGGTTGATGGTGACTGTGACTCGGTTGCTGGGTTGTTTGGGAGGGATACAAACGACTCGAGCCAGATACTGCAGCGCGAGGACGCTGAGCCAGTGAGGCACTGCATTGTAGCGACTGGAACTGAACTGGACATGAGTGATAAACACTGTCTCCAACAGGCTGGCCATCATCAGAGCGAAACTGATGGAGAAGAAAATATCTAGAGGAAGCAAAAAAAGGAGATTACAGGGCTGAGAGATTTTATGTACCAAGGGTGGGATACAGTTGGAGTTTTAGGTATATGAATTTTTCTCAGAGACAGAGCTGCTCTGGAGGCACAAATAATTTATACTGTTTGAGATAACCTAACTGGAAAACTGGAATAAAAAAGAAGGAATTCTGGTCAATTTTCAGCAGAAATATAAATGAGAATGACTTATTGCTTTTATCCATGACCATGCAAGCATGCTGGCTAGCTTAGCCAGATAACTTAGTCGGGTTAGATTGTATTTTCAGTCAGTAGCAAATGTAATGGGAGACTTCAACCAAACCAACCTAAAAACTGTAGCACCTAAGTTTTACCAGCATGTGAACTTTGCTACAATGGGGGACCACATGCAGGAATTATTCTACAATGGCCGTGGCTCATACAAAACAACCCCCTGACCCCACCTGGAATACTCTCACCTAGACCATCTCTCTGTCCTCCTTGTCCCAGCATTAAGTCCAGTGCTGCAACGCTCCAAGCCAGTACAAAAAAACATCTGGCCTGAGTGAGCCACCTCATCCCTGCAAGATTGTTTCGAGAGCACGGACCAACTCTGACCAACACACCTGTCTGGTGGAATGCACAAACTCTGTGACTGGATACATGGAGAAGTGCATTGAGGACATTGCTGTTTTAAGGACTATAACCATACATGCCAACTAGTAGCTGTGGCTGATGGCTGAGGTCCATGCCCTGCTTAGAGACTGCATTCAGGTCTGGTGATGAAGGGCTTCTCAAATCAGTGAGGGCTCAGCTTTCCAAGGCCATCAGAAAAGCAAAACAGCAGTATTCACAGAATATCCACAAAAACTTTTGTGATACTAAGGTCCCAAGACACTTGTGGCAGGGCATCTAGGCCCTACCTGACTACAAGTTCACACCACAGGCCAATGACAGTGACACTCACCACCTGACATGCTGAAAAGACTATTTACGGTTTGAAGCTCTCAACAACACATGGCCATAATCAGGGACTGTGCTGACCAGCTAGCAGATGCCCTCACAGACATCTTTAACACTTCCCTGAACCAGGCTATGGTACCCACAAGTTTTAAAAAGACCACCATCATCCCTGTGCCAAAGAGGTCCCCAGTGACGTGTCTCAATGACTATTGCCCTGTAGCACTGACTCCCACCATGATGAAGTGCTTTGAGAGGCTGTCAATGAGACACATTCACATTACCCTCCCCGCCTCTCTAGACCCTGTGCAATTCGCATACTGGTCCAACTGCTCCACTTATGACGGCATCTCCTACACCCCGCACTCCGCTCTATCACACCTGAACACTGAAGACACTTACATCAGTGTGCTGTTCACACTGTCCCACACAACTCCAACATCATTGTCAAGTTAGCTGACAGTAGCTGCCCCCATCAGCAACAAAACCGAGACATCATAAAGAGAGGAGGTGGAATGGCTGGTGAGCTGGTGTAACAGTAACAACCTGTCTCTCAGCATTGACAAAACAAACGAGATGGTTGTGGACTTTTGGAGAAGGTCAGCTGCACCAACTCCCTGCTCATTGGCAGCTCTGAGGTAGAGAGGGCCAGCAGCACCAAGTTCCTTGGCATTCACATCTTGGATGACCTAACCTGGTCTATCAACACCAACTCTGCTGTGAGAAAGACACAACAATGCCTACACTTCCTGTGGAGGCTGAAGAGAGCCAGTCTTCCACCACCCATCCTCACCACATTCTATATGAAATGTAATTTCAGTGAGCTGTACACTCTGTTCATGGGAGATTGACAATAAAGTTGAGTTGAGTTGAACATTGTAATTCCCCCTCATGTAATCACAACCTTATTGTGGTGGAGTGGTTTGTGTGCCCCTGTGACCCTGGGAGCTGTGCTGTCAGAAGCTTGTAGCTCCTGGTAGGGACTCCCAAGGCAGAGAGGTCCCCTCCTGGAGCCATGCCTGGGAGGGGGCAAGCAACTGGGGGCAAGGCCAGCCACGGGATGCAGCTGGGTTCAGCCCGAAGGAGTTAGGTGGGGCCTCCATCCCATTGGCTCACCACCTGACAGAGGAGTAGTAGGGGTCAGGTGTGATGCCACATGGGTGATGGATTGGAGTGGAGGTCCCAGCAGACTGGACCTAAGGAATGGAAACTGGCTTCTGGCATGTGGAATGTCACCTCTCTGGTGCTCGGAGTAGAGCCACTACTCCTCTGCATTGAGAGGAGCCAGCTGAGGTGGTTCAGACATCCAGTCAGGATCCATCCTGGTGGAGGTAACAACTTTCCAATGTGCTACACAATGTCAGCAAGCATTGTAAAATGCATGTGTATCAAATGGCAACAATTACAAAGCACCATCCCATAATGACAATGCAATATAAATTAAACAGTAAAGTCAGGCACAATAGTATAGAAAAATCTGTGGTGGTAATGTGGTGGGCCAGCTCACCACAGCTCCCTTCAATTTGCATATGCTGGATATGTCATAGTAAAAACACATCATTCTCCAAAAGTTGATCAAATGTTGACGCAGCAGTGTCCAAGACACTGAGCGGCAAGCTTAGGGTCCTGCTGGCCTGGTGGTAGCGCTCTGGAGGGCAAATCAGGTTTATAATGAAAATGCTGGAACCCAGTGTCAAAAATCATCATTCAACCAAAACAGGCCAAGAGACACCCAAAACTGATGGCTTGATGACTTGAAATGGGTGAAGTGAAATGATCTTTCCGCTAGAAAATAGTCCCTGGGAAATGTTTGCTTTACACGGCCAATTATCAGTTTGATGGTTTATGAATGCTGATGACTTTTGTTATCCACAGAAGCAGAATATTATAAACGTGGGTGTTTCAACCAAAAATTCAAAACTTCAACAGAGTTGCAGAATCTGCAGCATCTGTGTTCAGTAAAGCCTCCATGGATAAATACAAGTGAAACGAATCAAAACACATCCCATGTCCAACTCACTGATTAGGGGTGCGGTCTCTCCAGTGACGGGCAGCAGGTCATTCATTAGCAGGAGGAAGACAGTGTAGCCCAGGATGAGGGTCATTTTGAAGGCAGAGCGGTCCACACTCTCAGGGGGCAACAGGAAGCTGAAGAGGTCCACTGTGATCAGGAAGCAGCTGGGAATCAGGAGATTCAACACATAGAGGACTGGTATGCGCCTTAGAACAAGCTAGGAAAATGGAAACAAGGCCTTAGGTTTTAAGTTAGACTTGGGGCAGGCATGGTGTAAAAACCTGACATTTTCCTTAAAAATGCTGTGATAATATAATAATGCAAAATCCAGTATTATTATATTGTTCTGAAGTACTTTAAGTGGACGTACAAAATATTTAATCTCATAGTAGCTGCCCACATCTAACTCAAGGACAGATGGAGCTGCTTTGAGCTCTAAAAGCTCCCATTCCCCGCTGGTTTGCATCACTTCTCTGGACTCATCCAGAATGCCCTCGGCATCATAGTCTTGAACCATCCTTATGTCCGAACCTGGGTTGACATTTAACAATACAGTTAGTTTAGAATTGTTAAACACCAAAACTGAGGTGATGTGAACGTTGTGTGAGTTTTGTTGTAACAGAAATACTTTGAAGAACAAAGAAGAAAGAAAATGGCCAACAGTAAGCCTTCAGAGAATACACACTTCAAGGAGGTAAGCGAAGGTGATGTTGAAATGTAGGCAAGCAGGTTGAATATGGGAAGTGGGAATATTGGAAGCTCTTCCTATCTATGTTTTTGAAAGGCTCACCAAAGTGCAGGTAGGATCCGAAGGTCAAAGAGCAGTTTTGGAAGTCGAAGGGGAACGTGTAGATTCCTAATTGACAAGTGCTGACCACCCTGAGCGGCCTATCGTCGTATATATGACCCTTGTTGTCTAAGTACACGTAGGGAGTCTTGGGAGACTGGCCTTGACTCATACTGAAATGGAATAACACACACACACACACACACACACACACACACACACACACACACACACACACACACACACACACACACACACACATACAATATTAAGCTTAGACTCATATATAGCAATTAAGCTTACACTCATCTTTTCTGTGAAAATCCGACTTAATCATTTTTGTCATTAAGTCTCTTTATGATTTGTTTCCATGCTGTACATACTGTACTTACAGTGGACAAGAGAGGTGGGTAGGTCCTGTGCTAGAGACTTAAGAAGGAGGAGATCAGTTTTATCGAGTTTGTTGTAATTCCTACTATTGGCCTGTAGGGAACATAGATTATTTTAAGACCTCTTAAACTTACAACTCTGAGATGTGGACGTCTGGGACCCACAGTTTGTCTCGAGGGACAGAGACTCTCCAAGTTCCACATTCTTCCTCATCCCAACTCAGCCCCTCTATATTCCACTTCTACAAAGAGCAATAAAATGATTTGCGTAGTTTAGTCTACATTTGTATGGTGTCATTACATAAAAAAAAGAAGGGTTTCAGTTTTGAGATCTTCAGTACTAATCTACAATGTAGAAAATAATAAAAAAATAAAGAAAAATCATTAAATGAGACATGTCCAAACTTTTACCTGGTACTGTATATGGACAGTGGTAGACCACCTACATATTAAAGTTGGTCCCCCCTTTGCAGCTAGAACAGCCTCCATTCTTCTCACAGTTTTCCAAGAAAATTTCTTTTGATTGCCAGATAGCCAGTGAGCTTTACTGCAACTTTGCATTTATTTTGAAAGACTAGGTGACGTCACTTAAGATTTCCTCCCTACACCCACACACCTCCACCTACCTGAATCATGTATATCTAATTATGGAACTTATTTAAACAGTATTACTTCAACACGGATGAGTTATTTGTTATGTGGAACACTTACAAGGACTTGCCATAAGTAAACGGTAAGGGACTGGTGTTTTTCATCCTAAAAAAGAAAACATTTGGTGTTTAGTAGAGCTAGGCACAGAGAATATCAGTTAATTAGAGTCACTTACTAAGAAATGATGACGATAAAACAAACCGTTTTTTTTTTTTTTTGCATTTTCTATAAACACATGGAGAGCCGGGCACTCACCACTCCTAAAATGCCCACCAGGGTGAAAGATATGTTGACATTAGTTGGGGTTGAAAAGTTTTGTACAGGACGCCAAAGTTTTTTAGAGAACAGTTCCTTGTCGAGGGCATCAAACAGGGCTTCGGGAGTAGGGCTGCTGCAATTCAATGTTGCTCCAAAATGTGAGTCTAAAAAACAGAAAAACAAATTTGTTATTAGGGATGAGCGAGTACGCCACTATCTGTATCTGTATTTGTATCTGTTCAACCATCTACATTATCTGAATCCATATCTGTACTCGGAGCGGGCGGGGCCTAAACCGGAAATGGGTGGGGTTTGACCGGAAACGGGCGGGGCTTAAACAGATATGTTATTTTAAGCCTGAAATTGATACGGGTTGATCAGAAGTTGCTATATTTATTGTTTATTAGAAAACTATTTACAGAACAGATCAATGTTTTTGATCACAACAAGAACATGAATATTCTTAAGTGCATCAATGAAGGGACTTCCAGGATGGCTGCACACTAGGCGGACGTGTGTGTATCTCCACCATAAAAACTTTGGGAAATTCCTGAATATAAATCAAACACTCTGCTGCTGAAAGTGAGCAATAGTTTTGTTTAAAAGCATTCTGGTGGCGACCATAATGACAAAACCACAAAAGGATCGCAGTAATCTGCAGACTAAAATAGATTTCAGTTCAACCAAACAGAGCTGGGAGGCTGAGGCTAACATTAGTACGATAGCGGCTGCAGGGGCTGAAAACCCTGAAAATGAAAGAACTGAAAGCATGTCAATACTTCAAGTTATCAATGACCTAAAAACTGATTTTTCTAGTAGATTTGACGGAGATATGGCTGCTATTGAAGGAGTGAAAAAAGAGGTTGGGGAGTGCTTTGAGTGAGTCAGGAGGCTCGTATCTCTAGCACTGAGGACATTGTAGCCAATCTGCAGTCGGTGACTGCAGTCGCTGCAGTAACCAACTAGAAAAAAAGAACAAAGAAACAGAGGACAAGCTTGCTGACTTGGAGGCAAGGTCCAGAAGGTGTAATTTAAGGTTGGTAAATCTCCCAGAGAAAGCAGAGGGAGATGATGTTTGCTTCTTCCTCAAAAAATGGATCCCTGAGGCCCTAGATGTCACACTGTCCTCGAGGATTTTCCTCGGAAGGGCCCATAGGGTAGGCCAGAGAAGCGACCCCAACGCTCCCCTGAGAATTCTGATCATGCAATTTCTGAATGACAGAGACAAGATGACGGTGTTGAAAGCAGCCAGAGCCCAAAAACATCTGCTTTACAAGGATAATTCTACCCAGACCTAGCAGCCAGTATCCACAAGAAACAGAAGGAATTTGACTCCATGAGACAGAATCTTCGTTCCATGGGGATCCGATGTGGAATGCTCTTGCCTGCCTGCAAATTCCTGGTGACCCACAAGGACAGAACACGATCGAATGAAAAACCAGTGGATGTCGAGGCTTTCATCGGCCAAATTGAAACGGACTGTAAAAGATGAGCAGAGGTATTTTGGGGCCGTGAGGCGGGCCTGCTAGCCTGTTGTCTATGCTCCTGTTAGCATACAGGCTACATTGATCACATTAATACTACGGCCATTTTTTGTATTTTTGTATTTTTTTGTAAGAACAATCTGATTCCTCAGCTGGACTATGTTATCAGCACAAGCTTTTTGTTTTGTATTTTCTAATCCTATGAATTTAATTACATGTTACAGAGTGGCAGACAATATTTCCTATTTTGTTTTGGTAAAAAGCCAAGTGGAGCCAGGATTATGGGGGCTAGCAATGGCTAAAAGCTAACTAAGCCGAATACTTTTGTTACTTTTTATTTTCTGTTGCAACCTTGTTTATGTTTATGCTTATGTACAATTTGCTGTATGTCAGTCGTTTGTTACATTGCTCTTTTTGGTTACTTGCTTATGTACTAATGCCACCTTATAATAAGTAGCATGTTTGGGAAACTTCTTCATTGTTAGCACTGTTAGTTTGTTATTATGTAGGCTAGTACTCAATTTTCCATAATTGCATTTTGAGACACTTTTTTCAGTCCCGGTCCTGGGTTGCTGTATGTGTTGATGGGACCAGCTGCTAGCTATGGTGCTGCCCTGGGGCCTGGCTGTGCACATTGTGAGTAGAGCAGTGTTTACAGTCCTCATTTATTTTTGAGTTTGCTTTGTTCTATATTGCGTCTGAGTGCAAATTTAAATTTATTAAGGTTTAATTTAAAAGAGGTATGATAATTATGATTACGTTTACAATAGTAATTAATACAAATTATTAAACAAAAATAAATAAATATTTAAAAATTATTAAAAAATAATTTTAAAATAATTTTAAAAAATACTAAAAACTGGGAATTTTAGGAATCTTAATATTGCTCATAGGTTTAACATTTCAACCTAGAAGGTACTGTTTTATTTCAAATATAAGGAGGGATAGTTTATTTCAGGAGATGGAACTACAGGCGTTGTTTGGCTGTTCCTCACTAGGTGTGGACAGGTCTTTAGCTGTTCTGAAGAGCACGTTAGGGAGGCCGGAGGGGGCCTGGTTTTTGGGCTTAAAGGCTTATGTTTTGTGTTTTTTCCAGTTGACAATATTTGTGTACTTTATGTTTTTTGTTGTTGTCGCTGAACAGGGGCACCATACTTTGTTTCCAAATAAGAATTTCATTTAGATATGACCAGTGGTCTAGAAATTAAGTTTACATCTTGGAACTGCAGAGGGTTGCAGAAGACTAAAAAAGTCAAACAGGTTATGGGGAGGCTAAAAAGGCTTACAGTCTAAAATAATTTTTCTCCATGAAACTCATTTACCTGCAAAGGAGGATCTTAGGATTAGGAGAAGTTGGCGAGGGCAAGTTTTTTTCAGCGCCATTTACTAACCAGGCAACATAGTGGGTAGATATTTGATTGTGCAAGGTACCTTATACACAGAATGGGTCAATTTAGTCAACATCTATGCGCCAAATCAGGGTGAAGAAACATTTTTTAGCAACTTATTCTTTATGTTGTCCTCTCTTAAAGGTCATTACATCATATCTGGTGACTACAATTGTACTTTATATCCCAAGAAAGACAGATCATCACATCTGGATACAACCCATAATAAAAGTAGGGAGATTATTCATCAGTTCATTAAAGAGTTGAATTTGAGGGACATCACATCTGGATACAACCCATAATAAAAGTAGGGAGATTATTCATCAGTTCATTAAAGAGTTGTGTTAGTATATTCCTGCTTTTCACATACTCATGGTTCATACTCCCGAATTGATTATTTTTTTGTTTCTGCATGTTTAGCATACAAAGGATTGTATTTACGATAGTATTTTGATTTCAGATCATGCCCCAACTAGTTTGATTTATGTGGACACGGGCCTGCGGTACAATCCCCCCAAATGGAAATTTCACCAAAAATGGTTAGAAGACACAGATTTGATGGAGTTTTGGGGAAAAGAAATTGATTTGTATTTTACAGTTAATACCAATGAATCCTCTGCAAGCACAAAATGGGAAGCATTTAAGGCATTTATAATGGGCCAAATCATTAACTTTATGAGCTCTAAGTCCAAAAAGACACAACAAAAATTATTATCACTAGAGTCAAAAATTAAAAATTTGGAGAATAACTATTTTAACAATCCCTGCCCTAAAATGCATCAAGAACTGTTACTGTTAAGAGCCCAATATAATCAGCCTCTATGGCAGCTGCTAACTTGCTGAGGCTTAAACAGTCATTCTTTGATCAAGGGGAAGAACCAGGCAAGATATTGGCTTGGCACATAAAACAACTTCAGACTGAGAGATCCATCACTGTGTTAAAGAATGATGCGGGGGAAAACACTGCAGACCCTGTGGCAATAAATAGTACATTCAAGGATTATTATCAAAAACTATACAGTTCTGAATTAAAACAGAAAAACAGCAGCCTGCTATTTGTGCTGCGCTCCTGTCCCCACAGGTGAGAAGATGTGGAAGCGACTGCACACTCAGCAAGATGGACATCTCCACTGCTGAGGAAATAGCATCAGCACTGAAACCAATGAAAGATGCAGATACATTTATACATGTTGAAAATGGATAGTAATGTAGGTCAAAGTTAAATTTTGCATGGTTCTATGTATGTATTTTTATTTTATTTTACCATAAAATGAGGGACTGGTGGTGTGATTATATTGTACATAATGACTGATATGATTGTTGATTTTTTTTTTCCTGTAGCATCATGTGAACTCAGAGGAGGCTGAGAACAAGTCTGAGACACCACAGCCAGACTTTTCCTACAAAAGAATCTGGATGTTGCACCCGCAAATGCACATTAATCTTGGACACAGTTCATGTCCAGTTCTCTTTTCATGATTTGTTGAAAATCATACAATCAGTTGCACAGTTGTGGACAGTTCTATTGTTGCAAGAGGCACTTTAATGAAAAATTCAGAGGCAGCTAGCTTACGGGTACTATTTCTCATTTGAAAAAGTTATTTTCATAACTTGTTTTTCTTAAAGCTACTGAGAAATATTAATGTTTTTCATTTGTGCAACAGTTGTGTTCCACATGATATTTTTGGTACTATAATTTCCTGTGAAATGAAAATGCATCTTGTTCAGCTGTAGGGGAGAGTGGGGTAAGTAGTGCCAATTTTTACTTTAAGTGCCTTTAAAGCGAGGGGATTACAGTAATGCCTCAAGTAAATTATGCACATATAGTTTAGGATGTTGTGCATCCCTAGGAACAATCACTTTGGATCTTATATAAACTGTTTGAGAAATATAGCTTTAGAAAAAAAAGTGGTTTTGTGGCACAGCTTGCCCCCGGTGCGGGGTAAATTGTGCCATTAGAGAGAATACACTGGGGTAATTTGTGCCATTGATAATTGAAGTAAAACAGATCATTTTAACCTCACAAATGATAATGCTATATAAAAGCAAAGCAAATTCAATACAAAATTATTAATTTAACATTTATTTATTATTTTAACAAGATCACAGGCCACTTTTCTATAACAAGGCCTAGCGCCACATGAACACATACCCAGAACAAAATAAAAATTCCAAAATGAGCACCTGCAAATCATCTTCATCTGAATCTGAATAGTTTTAGTGATCAAAGGTAAGAAGACAATGTACAATAACAATAAAATACAATAAAGTAATATATAGTACATAATCACAAGTTGTGCCAGTGGCACAATTTACCCCAGGCCCTTTGGCACAAATTACCCCAAGCCCACCATTTTGAAAAAAATGCATCCCCCAGCTGTTTTGAGCTAACATCATGCTAACTGTATAGACTCATGGTGTAGCTTACTAAATTACTAAAACCTGTGTGAACTGTTTTCAAAGTTTTCTATAATTGTTCAAACACAGCAATCAAAAAACCTTGATCATAGAAATTTTACTTTGGAGGACAAAAAAATGTTTTTTGAACTTAAATGTTCTTACCTCTCAAGCCATGTGTCTCCCTTCTTTACAGGATGAGTGAAATGGATGCCTCCTCAAAAATATGTGGTCACATGACCAACTTCTTCTATGGTTTTCTAGATAACAGGGGTGGCACTACTTGCCCCTTGGCACAAATTACCCCACTCTCCCCTATCACTTTTATTATACAGAAGCACTTTATTTTTGTTTTAGCTTATTTTATAGCTAGCTACATAGAGTAGCAGTTGTTGTCAACACACTGTTTTTGTGGAAAAGGCACTTTCCTTAGAATTCAAAACTTAATAAATGTAAAAAAAAAAAAAAAAAAAAAAGAAAAGAAAAAAAAAAGACACTTTAATGTCTCCATTTGTCATTCTGTCTTGCAAAGCAGACTGGAGTAGATCATGACGATCCTTTGCACACCTATAGATTGAAGAAGAAATCATTATCAATCAAATTGCTTTGAATCGAAAATCGTTTTGAATCGAAAATTGATTCTGAATCGAATTGTAGACCCAAAAAAGAGAATCAAATCAAATCGTGAGATAGTCAAAGATTCCCACCCCTAGTATAGACCATCATATATCTTTGTATGTGGATGATGTGATTCTCTTCCTTAGAAATCTGGCTCACTCGATTCCGGTTCTCATGGAGTTAATTAAACAATTTGGCCGTATATCTGGATATATATATATCCAGATATAAATATCCTCTGTCTGTATTGGACAAAGTCTTGATGTAATTTTTTTTTTTTTTTAAATGTTTTTGAAAATAAATGAGGAGAATTTAATTCAGAGGGTTAAATAAAAGTCTGATAAAATACATGCCAGCCTCTGGTCTCGTTTAGGTTTCCATTAGTTTGCTCATATTTAGTCTGGGTGTCTGCCCTGAAAAGTCCACGTGGGAGTTGGTGCCAAATGTTTCACAGTCTTTAAGTGACAGTGAAATAATATTTTAACCAGCAGAATAAACAGGAGGTGTCAGGTGGTTTATAAAATGAAATATCAAAACCAGTTGAATCAAAGTGACGATACTGACGAAACTCAAACTGAGGGCAGACCTCCAGCGAGGGTCGACCCTCATTGTTAGAAAGGGACAGTTCCTCTGCAGGAGTGTATGGCTGAGTGGGAGACACATAAATTTACTGGACACGCAAATGTTAGTGTAGTCAGATCGACTCGTGCCGTCATGGTGGGGAAGTAATATTATAATCACACTAATTTACGCATTGACACAGTCGGCGATTTTTTGCCAGCATTCCTTGCATCTTTTGGCAGCTGCAACTGTGTTGCTTTAGGCCTGGATTATTGATTTACAGTACAGGCCAAAAGTTTGGACACACCTTCTCATTCAATGCGTTTTCTTTATTTTCATGACTATTTACATTGTAGATTCTAACTGAAGGAATCAAAACTATGAATGAACACATGTGAAGTTATGTACTTAACAAAAAAAGGTGAAATAACTGAAAACATGTTTTATATTCTAGTTTCTTCAAAATAGCCACCCTTTGCTCTGATTACTGCTTTGCACACTCTTGGCATTCTCTCCATGAGCTTCAAGAGGTAGTCACCTGAAATGGTTTTCCAACAGTCTTGAAGGAGTTCCCAGAGGTGTTTAGCACTTGTTGGCCCCTTTGCCTTCACTCTGCGGTCCAGCTCACCCCAAACCATCTGGATTGGGTTCAGGTCCGGTGACTGTGGAGGCCAGGTCATCTGCTGCAGCACTCCATCACTCTCCTTCTTGGTCAAATAGCCCTTACACAGCCTGGAGGTGTGTTTGGGCTCATTGTCCTGTTGAAAAATAAATGATGGTCCAACTAAACGCAAACCGGATGGGATGGCATGTCGCTGCAGGATGCTGTGGTAGCCATGCTGGTTCAGTGTGCCTTCAATTTTGAATAAATCCCCAACAGTGTCACCAGCAAAACACCCCCACACCATCACACCTCCTCCTCCATGCTTCACAGTGGGAACCAGGCATGTGGAATCCATCCGTTCACCTTTTCTGCGTCTCACAAAGACACGGCGGTTGGAACCAAAGATCTCAAATTTGGACTCATCAGACCAAAGCACAGATTTCCACTGGTCTAATGTGCATTCCTTGTGTTTCTTGGCCCAAACAAATCTCTTCTGCTTGTTGCCTCTCCTTAGCAGTGGTTTCCTAGCAGCTATTTGACCATGAAGGCCTGATTGGCGCAGTCTCCTCTTAACAGTTGTTCTAGAGATGGGTCTGCTGCTAGAACTCTGTGTGGCATTTATCTGGTCTCTGATCTGAGCTGCTGTTAACTTGCGATTTCTGAGGCTGGTGACTCGGATGAACTTGTCCTCAGAAGCAGAGGTGACTCTTGGTCTTCCTTTCCTGGGTTGGTCCTCATGTGTGCCAGTTTCGTTGTAGCGCTTGATGGTTTTTGCGACTCCACTTGGGGACACATTTAAAGTTTTTGCAATTTTCAGGACTGACTGACCTTCATTTCTTAAAGTAATGATGGCCACTCGTTTTTCTTTAGTTAGCTGATTGGTTCTTGCCATAATATGAATTTCAACAGTTGTCCAATAGGGCTGTCGGCTGTGTAGTAACCTGACTTCTGCACAACACAACTGATGGTCCCAACCCCATTGATAAAGCAAGAAATTCCACTAATTAACCTTGATAAGGCACACCTGTGAAGTGAAAACCATTTCAGGTGACTACCTCTTGAAGCTCATGGAGAGAATGCCAAGAGTGTGCAAAGCAGTAATCAGAGCAAAGGGTGGCTATTTTGAAGAAACTAGAATATAAAGCATGTTTTCAGTTATTTCACCTTTTTTTGTTAAGTACATAACTCCACATGTGTTCATTCATAGTTTTGATTCCTTCAGTGAGAATCTACAATGTAAATAGTCATGAAAGTAAAGAAAATGCATTGAATGAGAAGGTGTGTCCAAACTTTTGGCCTGTACTGTATATTCCTCGTATTTATTAATGATTATTGTCTGCTCCGACGTTGTGAAGTATGCGGCTCGGGTAGATTTTTCCTTGTCTGCGATTGGTCACATGCAGCAAACACCGCCCTTTTTATGTGAGCGTGCACAGATCTAGATTGGAAAAGCCTGGGTTGAATTAGCGAGTTGATAGCCGGCTTTATGGTACCGAAAATCCGGAGTGCGGATGTCTGGTTAAGTGAAACCAGATAAGTAAGAGAAAGCCCGGCTATGTTAATCCAGCTTTATGGTACAGGCCTCTGTTGTCATTCTCCCCAGAGTCTTCTGCCTCTAAACTAATGCCTGGAATTCTGATTTACAGGAGGAACTAACAATGGAACAGTGGAGTAAAGCCTGTCAAAAGGCTCAAACCCAGACAGGCAATACTCGTCTAAAATTGTTGCAGCATAATTGGCTGATGAGAGAGTATTATACACCTGAAAGACTTATTAAATTTGATAGTAATGTTCCAGACACTTGCAATAGATGTAGAGAAGATAAAGGCACACTGTTCTATTGCTTATGGTCCTGTCCAAAATTTGAGGGAGTTCTGGGGGGAGGTTAGAGAGGAGGTGCACAGAATCTTGATGATCAATGTGGATCTTGACACCAAAGTTTTTGTAATAGGCTTATATTCAGACGGTCACAAGATAAAGCATGATAAACAGACCTTTCTAGACAATTGTTTGCTACAAGCAAAAAGAATTAAAGCTCTGTCATGTAAATCAATGAGGAAACCAAGCAAATAGTTCAACGAACTGTCTGCATGCTCGCCTTTAGAAAAAAAATCACATACACCCTAAGAAACAAACAAGATCTGTTTCAAAAAGTGTGGGGACGTTTTATTGATTATGTCAAGAATAATGCCATATCTCATCTTACACTTGAGCCTGATAATGAATACCTGTATCCTCTGCAGTTGTATGATTGTGTTACTCTAGACTTGAATGGTCATATAAGTGCCCTTTGACTTTGTGTGTTAAATTTGCAGATTATTGTCATTACTGGTTGTCTTTGTTCTGTTTGTCATATTTTTTGTAGTTGTTGTGTTGGTTTCGTGTTGTCATTTTGTATGTTTGCATAAAAATGTTTAAAAATCAATAAATACATTGATGAAAAAAAGTGCATCAATGAATACAACACATACATGAGTGTGTGTGTGTATATATGTATATGTGTGTATATATATATATATATATATACATATATGTGTGTGTGTGTATATGTGTGTGTGTGTGTGTATATATATATATATATATATATATGTACATATTTTATGAAATATGAAAAACTACAGACTCTAAGTGCATGCAGCCAAAATAAAATAAAAATAATAATGTACTTTGTGTATGAGCAAAGTTTTCCAACTGACTTATATCAAAAACCAGCTGGTAAGAGCGAGCAGATGGTAAAAAAAAAAACAAAAACTGAGCAGTGTGTCGGCAGTGAGAGACATGATGCGAATCACATTCAGCCTGTCAATGTGTCTGTTACCAATCAAGTTTAGCAGAAACTCTACTGACTATCAGTGACTACAAACCGAGGTAAGAGGGAGCTGAAAAAAACCTGACCAGTTCTGAAAAGAGACGCGACGTGAGCTGTCAGACCAGAGTGAGAGAGAGGTTGTTGTCTATCACACAACGTGGACACAGTCAGCTACCCAATGAGGATTTTCATTCATCACGATCACAGATATTGACTCATATTACTCGTATAATACTCATACTCATCAAAAGTTCTTTATCCGTACTGGATACTCATTTCAGCCGAGTATCCAGCTCAACCCTATTTGTTATGCACCTCAGATACACTCACATTAAAGTTTCCATTTGCTTCTTGGCACCGACAGAGCAAATTCATGAACATGTTTAATTTCATTCATGATACTGCCATTTAAAGAATACTGTAACATGCTGGGGAAATCCCTTTTTCAGACTTTAACATTGTGACCCTGGAAAAATCAAGGAGGACGCAGGACTCCAAAAATATCTTTATTGGCTTTTTTTTTTTACTGACACATAGTATGCAGCACATACAGAGAGTGAGAGAGGAATCACATGATATGGAACTTCTGTATATAGACTTCCTGACAGATAACCCACTCCTGGAGCCTAGAGCTCCCTCTAGATGAATACAAGAAGTCTCAGGATACTACATCCCTCCCCTCTCAGGTCTGCAGACAACACTCACTGCAAGAGAAAACAAGATAAATTAAGCAACATTGTACATAAAATACATTTTACATAACCTTTATAAGTTGAACTCAACTTAAATTTAACATTTAAATTGTAACTTAAATCTGGGTTTTAAAATTTAAACTTTAACTGAACTTTAAATGCAATATACATAAATGTCTCTGAGAAGCTAGAATAATTTGGTTTAGCAACTAAATTTCATCAACAGTAGTATTCTCTGCAGAACTGATAAACCAGTGTTTCCTTTTTTCTTTTTTTTTCCAATGTTTAACTAAGGCCTATAATAATCAGGAGGGGGCCTCTCTCTAATAGAGCACCTTAAGGGTGGTGTTACTTGTTGCTCCAGCACAGGTGGGGACTCACTCCCCAACATCAGTGGGTCACTTTTGGAGTCTTCCACAGGGGTTGGAGAGTCAGAGGCCCTGACCTCAGGGGACTGCACTTGTTCTGGCATCACAGGAGATGGGGTGCTCACAACCTGAGGTTACCAAGACAAGACCATTTTCACCTCTCTGTCCATTGGTTCAGTTCCTGTGGGCAGCGTTTCATGTTAGCTTAGCATAAAGACTTGAAGTCATCAGCCTAACCCTGAAAAAAAAAAAAAACTCACAGGAATTCCAAAGTGGAACCGCTGGAAGACTACACAGTGTGTCATGTGTATTTAAAATAAACAAAAAACAAACAAACAAGATTTGTTTAGCTCGTAGGACTTGTTGTTACAGTCCCTAAAAATAATCAGCTCCTACCTGATGTATGTATCTTGAGTGGGGAAAGGGCAATCACTTCCTGATGTAACAGCTGACTGCTGGCTTGGAACAGCCCACTCAGCAGGTCAGAAACCGAACACTAGTCGCTAAAAGTAAACCACAGCATAATGTTGGTGTAATTTAATCTATCAGCTGACTGCTGGCTTGGAACAGCCCACTCAGCAGGTCAGAAACCAATCACTAATAGTCACTGTTTCTATGTTTAGCTCGTAGGACTTGTTGATACAATACCTACCTGGTGTTTGTATCTTGAGTGGGGAGGGGGCAATCACTTCATATCTGTTATCCAGTGACTTGTGCGAGTGGCATTTGCTTCATTGAGGTCATCAGGTGGGCACCCTCCTTCATCAGTGTTTCGTTGAGAGGCCCACGACACCTCCGGATGGAGGGTTTGGGTCAAATACATCATGTTGTACGTCCCTGAATCATCCCTCTCTCCAGAATGATTGCCAGTTGCCATAGGACCGGATTGTGCCTCCAGGTGTAATGGCCCTCCAGGTGTAATGGCCCTGGTCTTAATGATGCTGGAGTTTGGCAGAGAGCACATGAGGGATCTACTGTAACCCACTGGCTTAGGTTCTTGGGTGTGGGAAGAACATCATAAGTGGCTCTGATGATGAGGCTGATTTGGTTTCTTCCATCTACCAAAGATCCCTCCAAGTGAGTTTACAATGCTCCAGATTTTCCCAGGTAGTCCATTGGCCTTGTTTAGACTGTGAAACTGCCTTTGTGCATCTCTCTGCCTCCTCTTGCTGACGGACCTCCTCAACCACTAGCCTTCTTTTCTGGGTGGGTGTTGCTTTGTACCATGTTGGTCGACTTGTCCTGAGTCCAAACTAGGGATGGCTCAGAACATTGCTGCTCGGGTCAATGCGTAAGTTTAAAAGTAGTCCGTTGCAATCAGTAATATTACAGGGGAAAACTGCTTGAATTACTGCTGGCCTATTAATTTATTTCATTTAGGTGACGTGGAACGGTAACGCTCAAAAAGATAATTGTCTGGAAATGCTAAAACATCTATGCGCGGTCTTATAACCATCTCCCGACGAATATTTAATTCTCTGCGCAGTAACACTGCACCTTCATCCACGGGATCGTTGTCGAAAGGACATGCTATGTTCGTGAAAAAAAGACGCCACCTAACTACTAATGGACTTCAAATAAAGGCCTACTGACTGATTTTTTTTTTTTTTTAAATCATTTAAAAAAAATTTTAAAAAAGTAACAGACGGCAGAACTAATATGCCACACCAAAACTCGCCTGCTGACTGAATGAATGAGGAAGTTAAATACCGTGTGGCTGAAAGAGGGCGGACACAGAGAGAAACTCGAGGTTTCATGAGAAAAACCTGGTCCCGACCAGGTTAGTTTCATGGAGTCTGTTACTGCGGTAACTGACTGAGAGCTTAAGTTACCCCCCTCTGTGAAACAGGCTAGAGTTACCCCTCTTTCTCTGCTTTGAGTTACCCCCCTTTGTGAAACGAAAAACTCAGTTTCCCTCATTTCAGGGTTAACAGACTCAGAGTTTTCACCAAACCTGCTTTGTGAAATGGACCCAAGATTTGCTGCACCAAAAACAAAAACGGTTGGTTTTTCTTTGCACTCGCCTGTAAAAAGT
Organism: Myripristis murdjan; assembly: GCF_902150065.1. Lineage (NCBI taxonomy): Eukaryota > Metazoa > Chordata > Actinopteri > Holocentriformes > Holocentridae > Myripristis > Myripristis murdjan. The sequence goes on along the minus strand of NC_043983.1, from coordinate 6,204,135 downwards.
CTCTGTACTCCTTTCCATGCTGCTTCTTCAGACGCTTTATTAAGTCCGTTGTGTTAAAACGTCCGGTTTTGCTACCACCCCTTGAGACACTCATATTGCAAACGTTGCGCTTTTGTCCTCCGTACGGAGGGCATGATTACAGCTCTGCAGGCTTCTGCTCACGTGATGAAAACACAGGCACATGGCAACCATGGCGACAGCTCATCTGTGTTACGGCATGTCGCGCAAAGTGAAGTTGAGGATATATGAGATAGTTTGGGCTTGTGGATCGGATCGGACGGGTTCTAATAAAAAAAATCCGATACCCGATCCAGTCGTTTTGGCCTGGATCGGACTCGATACCGATGGTTCCCTGCTGAACCTGCCCCACTATGTTCCGATGCCTGAGAGCAGATTTAGCCTGCTGCACAGCCTCAGATGGGGTCCACTTCCTCCCAGTTGCCTGTTTGGGAGCAGCCATTTTGATGTAGGAGCTGACTGTCCTCTCTAGCTTCTGGACTTTAGTTATAGGGACCTCATAGACAGTCAGAGGCCACATCATCCTGTGCTGCAATCTGAACTGCAAACACCCCAATTTCAACTAACCTGGGAGTGAGGTCTTGTCTATGGTGACAAGGCCTTTGATGGTTTCCTCCCACAGTTGATCGCTCTTGTCTGAGTCTTTGAGGCTTGCATCGTACCATCGACCCAAGCTTTTGATCGGCTGCTCTGACACCATTGGAATGGGTGCTTTAATAATATAAAATCTCTGGTCCACAAGTTTTCCTCTGGCGATGGATATGCTCCTGGATTTGCTGGATTTCAACTTCATCTGTGCCCATGTTATGTTGTGATGTAGTGTCTCCAAAAGATGCTTGGTACATGGGATGGTTGAGGTCAGGGTGGTCATGTCATACATGTAGGCACGAATAGGATGTAGCTGTTGTCCAGCTTGTAGTCGTTCCCCTCCTACAACCCATTTGGAAGCTTGGATGATCACCTCCATTGATTTGGTGAAGGCTTGCGGGGAGATGATGCATCCTGCCATTATTACCACTTTCAGTGATTGCCATGATGTTGTGTACTCTGTTGTTGTAACACAGACTTGCAAATCTTGGAAGTATCTTATGACCAGGTTTGTGATGTACTTCGGCAGACGGGAGAAGTCAAATGCTGTCCAGATGAAGGAGTGGGGGACACATCCAAAGGTGTTGGCTAGTTCCAGGAATAAGATGTGCAAGTCTTTTCCATCCTTTTTTGCAGATTGGATTTGATGCCATATCAATGCTAGTGTGATCTAAGCATCCTGAGAAGCCTGGTATCCCAGCCTTCTGTACGGACGTATCAATCAGTTTGTTTTGTTTCAAGTAGGTCGTCATTCTTTGAGCTACAATGCTAAAGAAGAGTTTACCTTGGACATTCAAGAGATTGATCTGTTGGAATTGGATGTTGTTCCATCCTTTTCCTTGGGGATCATCACTCCCCCTGCTCATCCCAAAGACATGGGCCTTTGGGATGATTTGTTTGTTCTATGACACCTTCATTTGCTTCCACAGGGGTCGCAGAACGTTAGGGGCAGGGGAGAAGTTTGATGGTTCGAACTTTTACTCCTAAAATGACTTGTTTTTAAAGAAATTCCAAGCAGTGTATTTCAAATACATAGTTAGTTGTTGTAAGGTTTACCTTTTCATGTTGACAGAGCCAGGCTAATGACTCCCATAGATTTTAACCCATACTCATAGGAACCGAACCACTGGATGCACAGAGGTGAAAATGATATCAAACATCTTGTCTCAGACTGGGTAGGTCAGAAAAAGGGTATTTTTCGCAAAACATTGAAGGAGTATTCCTTCAAAGAAAAACTGAATTTTGGTATAGTGTTGGGTTGTATAGATACCTGGGTGTCACCTGGGACTCCACATGGTGGACTATCTTTAGTAGTTGCTTCATGCTCCTCCAATGCTGAATTTCTATCTCCATTCACTTCCACAGAGTGGCAAAAGAGCTCCCAAAATAACACTTTTAGCACATAAACAAATGCAAACCAAACAGATTATGTCAATAGAAAGAAAATAGAATAGAGAGACACTCATTTTTCTCCAAAATGGATACCGGGACTTGTTTTTACATTTTTGTAATCCACTTTTGTTTGTGTTCATGTATGTGCTAAAAGTGTTATTTTTGGAGCTGTTATGCTGCACCATGAAAGTGAATGGACACACACACACACACACACACACACACACACACACACAGTATTGTGTATTAGCAGTCTGGAGGAGCAAAGAGCAAGTAATGAGGATATTTCGCCACCATGTGGGTTGATATTATGTCCAAGTAGAAACTGTGTGCTGTTCTCCAGCTAACCTTCTGGGAAACAGTAGTCTGAGGACCAAATATGTTTATCCATGGTTTGAAACAATAAATTCATAGCATGCTTTGTCAGGTGTCTCAGTAAACTGGCTAACAATCTCTCTTTATACATGCGTAACATCAGTACAACATGAGCACCTTAAGACAGGAAGATGTACAACATACAGAAAGCATTTCAGAATAGTTTTATCCACTTTTCAATGGTGATGCTAAGATGAACAAATATCCCTTTTGGTAGCATTTACAATGTAGAATTGATTTGGATGGATCATGTTACAGCACCAAAGGTCAATGAATGGTCTTCTGAGCCACTAGTCTGTTATGGCTCTGTTTTTGACAATTCTTTTTGTCTTACCGTGAAGTAGCATCAAACAGATGAAGATGACCTCAGCTAGTTTATTTGGCTCTGTCATCTTGTTAGGCTCTGCTCAGCAATTTTCAGAAGATCCTCAGATTTAGATGTTAAAAACAAGAAAAAAGTCAGCAGTCTGTTCTGTCAGCTGGTCTTCAGCTTAGCGAGGTCTTAGAAACTGGATATCCCCTCCTGAATGAGACTAATAAGAATGATGAGAACAAATGATGCTACACAGTCCACATCATTAGTTCCGCCCAAAACGCCGCCCATGTCTACATCTAAGCTTCATCACTCACGCTTCTGGGATGTTTTTAATCGCCTGCAAAGCTCGACTCCATCTGAAGGATGTATTTGCATATTGAGTGTTTGGACTGTATAGAGAGGACATCCTCAGGCATGACTGTTACATTTGTTCAGACAAACCCCACCCTGGTTGTAACTATGTACGCCGCATGCAACATGCAGGAAGTTGTTTGTTCTTCCAGTCTGCCTGCTCAGATGGATTGTGAGAGTGGAGCCTGCAGCGACATAATAATACTCTCATGAACTAAGTCGGGGGTCGTTTTTGCTCTCTATACACTATGGTCCTATTAACCTCCCTGACCTGACTGTAACACTGGGGTGGCCTGTTGTATCTAAGGTACCTCTGGTCTGATTATGCCTAATCAGTGTTCTAGCATTTTAAAAATGTGCTGATTTGCCTAATGGCTGTGTTAGAATTAAGCACTAAAAGGCACTATGAGATCTGCAGCTCATATCCAGCAATCCTTTCAAATTACACTGACTGGACAAATTGGGCTGCTATAATTAAAGGTCAAGTTTTTTACTCAAATGTGATATCTCCTGGTCTGAATTTGCATTTCATGTTCTGCTGTTTAAAGGAATTTGCCAATGTCTTGGGAAAAATACCCTTTTTCTGACTTACCCACACTAAGACAAGATGTTTGATGCTATTTTCACCTCTGTACTTCCACTGGTTTAGTTCAAATGGCTAACATTTTGTGTTAGTTTAGCATTAAGACTTGATGTATGTGGGAGTTATTAGCCTCGCTCCGTCAAAGTGAAAAAATAAACCTTATTCAACTCTCTTTTATTTACACAATGTTTCATGTGTATTTGAAATACAAGTCTTGGATTTTTTAAAAATGTATCCTTAAATGTATCATTCTGTCTTGTGTATTTGTGTGTGCACCGCTGAAGTTATAGGAAGATCCAGCACAAATTAACTTCTTCTACAAAGATTAGTTAAAAAAGAAAAGAAAAAACATATTTTATAAATGAGACAACTTTGGAGTTCTTTAATGGTACAGGGTGTTGAACAAGTATATGGGAAATTAGGGAACAATTCATTCTTGCTATGAAGCGATCACATCATGCACTGCTGCTGTCTCTGTAAAGGACACCTTGATCTTAATCTGGCTGGATACAATTTAATGTTAATGCCCATGCACAGCAGTAGTCCTGATAGTAGTGACAGTCCAACAAATAATTTAAGTGTTTTGCTTTGTAGTAAAAAGCTTCATACTATATTTACATATGTATATTTAAAGACACTCCAGGTATGACTTTTGTATATGACAGTGTCTTGTAAGAGGAGCTGCAATAGAGAAGAGCATCCCACCCCCCATAATTCCCACCTTCCTGACAATTTGCCCAATTTACCCAAATGAAACTGTGGTGCTGGGGATGGACTCTTTTCTGTCCATAGAAGTGATGAATTAAACCTGAGAAGAAAATACACACTGTCTCCTAGACAGCAGCGAGTCATTACTCCATCCAGAGAAAGCTGCAACTAAAAACATTTGATTTTTTCCCTTTGCTACAAATGACGGCAGCAAAACGTGCTTTGCTGCCAGACTTCATCACGCTGCAAACATTTGATCTCAGCAGGGTTAACCTTAGCCCTGCTCCATAGTGTTAGTTTCCATGGCTAGTCTGTTGTTAGCCTAGCCCCACTACCACTCTGCCTGGTATGTAAAATACCACTGACCAAACTCTCAGGGTCTGTAGTGACTGGCTCTAATGTAGTTAGGTTACTCACCAAAGTAAAGATTTTGGAATCAAGACTTTGCTCCACACTGGCTATGGACTCTATTCTCAAGCTGTTGTTTAAACTGTACAGTTAAACATAAAATGTGGTCTTAGCACTTTCAGAGATGACATTGCTCATTCATGCATGAACCAATTTTCTTCTTCTCTGGCACTTGATGCCTCACTCTGCTGTTAGCAAAGCCAACGATGGCAAACACAATATTTGTAGAGGAAATACTGGACAGTATTTCTGGTTCATCCTCTGTAAAAAGCACAGCAAAGGACAGTCCTTGGTGCTCTGGCAGTGGGAAAAATGTGTCCATTGTCCATCAGACACCTTGCACTTAAAACCAACCGAAAATTTTTAATTCAAACACCAAATACATCATGTTGTACGTCCCTGAAACAAGGAAAATTACCATCAACTCAACAATCTACAGACATTCAACGGCTCTGTCCAAGGCCTCCTAAGAGTTTACTAGCCAGGCACCATCACCAACACCAACCAATGGGAGCGCACCAAGCAAGAACCCATAGAACTTCAAATCACGAGAAAGAAGAGGAGCTGGATAAGCCACACAATACAAAGTAAAATAATTCAAACACCAAACATACTAAATATGAAAGAAGATATAAAGAAGTTTACACTGTCCCTGTCAGGGTGGTAGGGGGGCTAGGCTAACAAAGGGCTAGCCATGGAAACCAATACCCTAGCACAGAGCCAGACTAATCTTGACAAATAAAAGTTCATCAGGAAGCACTACTTCCCAGAATATTACATGTTAACTATCAAGATGTTTCTGTGCCAGTACCAAGATGACAAACTCCTGTACTTTTAATGATGATCTTGATGATGCAAATAATGGATATGCGCTATGTATGAGTGACTCTGGATCCAGATCCAGATAATAGTGATGAAGCTCATAGTGATGAAGGCTATGTAGACACCAAATAGAAAACGGTCGATGACCATTCCGATCATTTGCCATTCCCTTGAGCTCTGGCTCCCCTGCAAGTGTTTATCCATCTGGAGGCGTATGGCCAGGAGATCCCTGCTCAGCTTCCTCAGCTCGTCTAGTGCCGGCTCCAACGGGTTCTGAGGAGGTTTCTCTGGAGAAACTGCTGCTGAGATGTGGATCGGAGGCTGTGCCTTTTCACCAGCAGTAGGCGAGATGCTGATGCTCATCTCTGGTTGTACTAAAATGAAAGAACAGAGTGGTAGAAAGTGATGGATGGTGTGACACTTGTTGTCCAACAGCTAGTTACTGCGTATGTACAAAATAAAGTACACATGAATGACATCTACATTATAATACTGTGACGTGTAGAATTTCACTCCAGAATGAGATCATTTGAAGAAGGGTGACATAAAATAAATTATGGTACATTTTAAAGGGCAGTAGCAAGATTAAGACTTTGTTATGATGTGGAAAACTTCGGTCCAAATCAGGCCAGATTGACTGCAGAAAACGTCTTTGACTTGGTACCAAAAAAACCCCAATAAAATAAGTCTTGAATCAAAAATTAAGACTTGGAACAGGCAGAGTCTTAAGCAGGCAAGTTTATTTTCATTCGAGATCTCAAATGGAAACAAACAGTGAGTCAGTCATCCAGGAAGATGACTGGCGTTCTTAGTTTTTACACCTGTTTATATATTCTCTGATCCCTGGGTGCCCCCATTTACTATTTTCCTTTGTCAGCAATTTTGTTCACACAAAGAACTCCTGTATTATCCCAGGGTGTCATCGTTCAGCCAGCCGGTGGATAAAAGCTCCTAATTGGGACATATTTACCTTGGGCTTGTAGATTTTGGATGCCGGCCGATGCTTTGCGGTCACTTTTCTAGATAAGAAGAGGGCTAATTGGGCACACTCAAAGTAGGTCAGGCTTTGAACTGAAGTCAAGAAAGACATTTTTGTGGTCAGTGCAGGTGGCTGTCTATTCATTTAAAAGTATAGTCAGACCTTCTTAAACCTTGCTACGGCCCTGCTCAAGCTCATTAAAAGAGCATAGTCTAGACTTGTCAGGCATGCTACTGCCCAGTCCGTGTACTTAAAAAAGGGTAGTCCAGCCTTTCCAGGCATGCTACTGTCCCATCTGGGCACCTTTAAAGAAGATTGTCCAGCTTTTCCAGCTTACTGATGTGATGTCCATGCAGATTTTAAAAATACAGTCTAGTCTTCTAAAAATTAGCACTGTGAGGTCTGTGTAGATTTAAAAAGCAAATTATGAGTTTTTCTTACATTTGCTACCCTCTACAGTGTGGATATTTTTAGGCTCAGAATTACTTCTACAGTAAATGAACTTAAACTATTTATATTTTCCACAATAATCTTATATATTTATTTTCAATATATTATTACAAAGGTTTTCTAACTAACCTAACATCTTGACCTGTGTTAACATACATTAATTCTCACATAAAGCTTCACTGGAGAAGAGCCTGGCTAACGTCAAATTCTGAATGGGACAAACTGGATTAATATTCTAGTCATAACTGTCATGTGCAAAAAGATTGTATCTAGGACTATGCCAATGATTTTGAATGTTTGATCCATTTACTACAGCTTATCCACTTATTACATTTCAAGAAACCTTTAAGCAAATTATGAGCTGGTGCAAAAGATTTAACAACATATAATAAAAACAGTCCTGTCTCCTAAAAATTATGCTCCCAGACAACTAAACTGCATTTCTTAATTACATTTAGGGGGAACCCTGTTTTATCACAGATTATGCTTGTGTCTGACATTTCACAAATACGTTTCTAATCAGCCTAACTTCTATATCATTTCGGGTGGCTGTTTTGTCATTTTCATTTAGACACCAAAAGTACTTGGTTACGGTTAGGGAAAGGTTGGGTTTAGGCATAAAAAGCAACTGGTTATGGTAACGTTACATTTGCAAAAAAACAAAAACAAAAACAAAAAAAACACTACTGTTGCTTCACACTGTACTCAACTTCGCCTCGTCTGCATGAAACTTGCTTGTTTGACCCATCCACCACCCCACCTACCTCCTAGCACAGCTCTGAAACTAAGGGAGTACAAATGTTCTTGTGATGTGTTACAACGTAATGTAATCCACAACAAAAATACATTCTCCTTGAAACATAATTGAAAATGCAGTTCAGTTGTATGAGAATGTAATTTTTTGGAGACAGGGCTCAATCAAAATCCAAAATTATCATATTTGAATTTTTGGTTGAAACACCCACCTTGTAATGTTCTGCTTCTGACCCATATTAAAATATGCATAGCAGTAAGAACTAGACAATTGCTATAGCAGAGGTGTATGTCACTTTAAGATGGTAACTTTTAAACAGTTTGATTTAAAAAAAAAAAAAAAACATGCTGTCCTCAACACGACATGTGACAGACTATCTTGATTATTTTAGTGTGGGACTGGCCTATCACACAACATAACAAAAGCAAAAAAAAAAAAAAAAAGTGAAAGGGGTGTGAGTTCTTTCTGAATGCACTGTATGTTTCATTCGATGTCACACCCACCTGTAGCCTTGGGGTTGATGGTGACTGTGACTCGGTTGCTGGGTTTTTTGGGAGGGATACAAACGACTCGAGCCAGATACTGCAGCACGAGGACGCTGAGCCAGTGAGGCACCGCATTGTAGCGACTGGAACTGAACTGGACATGAGTGATAAACACCGTCTCCAACAGGCTGGCCACCATCAGAGCGAAACTGACTGAGAAGAAAATATCTAAAAAAAAAAGAAAAAGAAAAAGAGGAGAGTAGAGGGCTGAGAGACAAATTCAACACTTCATTCAGCTTCATGTACTAAGGGTGGGACACAGCTGGAGTTTTAGGTATATGAATATTTCTCAGAGACAGGGCTGCTCTGGAGGCTGAAATAATTTGTACTGTTTGAGCTAACCTAACTGGAAAGCTGGAATAAAAAAAAGGGCAGTTCTGGTCAACTTTCAACAGAAATATACATGACAATGACCTTTTGCTGTTGTCCCAGACCATGCAGGACTAGCATAGCAAGCTAACTTAGTAGGGTTAGATTCCATTTTTCAGTTGGCAGCACGAACATTGTGATTCTATAATATATATATATATCTATATAGATATATATAGATATATATATATATATGATTCTCCACTTTCAGGTCTTGTCTGTTTCATTGGGCAACAGTCTGAGGTTACTTAGGCTCTATGTCTCCAGAGTCGCTCTGCCTCAAAGACATGTTTGAATAACTTTACAATGTGCAACACAATGACAGCAAGCATTAGTCCAGTCATTTTATGAAAAAACTTAGGACAAATTGCAAGAGAAGCAAACTCAACTGATTTTTGTAAGTAAAATTTTGAACCCCTTTCACCTGTGTGTTAAAAAGGGTGTTTTTTGGTATAATATGGTCATATATAGGCAATTTTCAAAACTTTCCACCAGTGGGATTCCTTGGGACTTTTTTTCCCCTCACTCAGGACATACTGAGGATACAAAATCAGTTGAGTTTGCTTCTCTTGCAATTTGTCCTAGGTTGACCCCAATTTTGGCCTAAAATTACTGGACTACATTCTCATTTTCAAATGTGCATGTGTGTCAAATTAAAGCACAATTCCACGGTAGCACTTCAATATAAATTAAATACTATAATAAGGCACATTAGTATGGAAAAAAATCAAAACATTTAAAAACAACAACAACAACAACAACAACAACAACATATTTACAAAGACAGTGATATCCCCAGAAATTGTCTTTGGTTAATTTTTGGGGGGGCAATGTGTGATGTGCTCTGTTTCAGGCATTGCAGCGTGAAGCCTGGAGGGGCTTTTTGGCCTGTTGGTGGTGCTGTGGTGGGCCAGCTCATTTCATTGTGTATATGTGGGATATATCAAGGTAAAAACACATCCATCCAGGTTTATCAAATGTGATCCAGCAGTGTCCAAGACATTGAGTGTCAAGCTTAGGGCCCTGTTGGCATGGTGATGGCGCTCTGGAGGGCCAGTGGGGTTTATATTGAAAATCCTAGACACTCAGAAATTGTAACAGATGGCTTAATGACTCGAAATTTGGTGAAGTGAAATGGTCTCTCTGCTAGAAAACAGTTCCCGGGAAATGTTTGCTTTACACAGCCAATTATCAGTTGTGTGGTTTATGAATGCTGATGACGTTTGTTATCCACAGAAGCAGAACATTATCAGGTGGGTGTTTCAACCAAAAATTGGTATTTTAAAATCAAAGGATTTGATTATATGTTGTGAAATCTTTAGTTGCCCCACATGATTAGCAAAAAGGTTGTTGCAAAACCCACTAACATCTCATGCCCCACTCACTGATTAGGGGTGCAGTCTCTCCAGTGACAGGCAGCAGGTCATTCATTAGCAGGAGGAAGACAGTGTAGCCCAGGATGAGGGTCATTTTGAAGGCAGAGCGGTCCACACTCTCAGGGGGCAACAGAAAGCTGAAGAGGTCCACTGTGATCAGGAAGCAGCTGGGAATCAGGAGATTCACCACATAGAGGACTGGTATACGCCTAAGAACAAGCTAGGAAATGGAAACAAGGCCTTAGATTTTTAGTTCAAGTAGGAGCATGCATGGTGTATATGTATTTGCCTCTGGCCTGGCATATCAATGGATATTTTTCAGTTTTGTTTTTAAGAGGAATTGCATGAGTTAGACTTATTTCATTATTCTGCAAAAATTGACATTTCCCTAAAAATGCTATGTGTAACATCAATAAATCATCATGGCATCACATTTGAGATACAGGTAAAATTACTGTAAACAAAAGACAGAAAATGCATCTCTGACTTATTGCATTTTACATTGTTTGCCATCATGTTGGATTACTTTGGATAAGAAAATCACATTCTGGGTTGAATTTGTAAGCCGTATTTGTGCTTAGTTTAGTTTATTAGTTTATTTGACAGGGACAGTGTATATTTAAAATACGCCAAAATTAGCCAAAATGGCTCATTTTCATCTGCAGAAAATGGGCAGATAGTCAAAAGAATAGACTTTTGGCATGGATCATTAAACATACATACATTACTTAAGCTGTAATAAAATTCTATAGATAAGATGAGTAGTGTTATATCATCATTATCAGCAGTAATTAGTAAAATCATCATCACCATCAAATGTGAGTAGAATCTTATGACCTTTGGTCCTAGAATAGATATATTTTGCGGGTTTGAATCATCTGTTCCTTTGAAATAGTGACTGCTGAATTTAAGACAATAATCCAGAAGCCAGTGTTATTTTGTTCTGAAGCACTTGGACGTACAAAATATTTAACCCTATGGTAGCTGCCCTCATGTAACTCAAGGACAGACGGAGCTGCTTTGAGGTCAACAAGTTCCCATTCCCCGCTGGTTTGCATCACTTCTATGGATTCTGCCAGAATGCCCTTGACATCGTAGTCTTGAACCATCCTTATGTCCGTACCTGAGTCGACATTTAAGAACACAGTTAGTTTAGAATTCTTAAACACTGAAACTGTAATGATGTGACTGCTACATGAGCATTGCTGTAACAGAAATGCTTTGAAGAACAAAGAACAAAGAAAATAGCCAACAGCAAGCCTTCAGAGAATGTGCATTTCGAAGAGGTAAGCAAAGGTGATGCTGAAAGGTGGGTAGGCAGGTTGAATATGGCAAGTAGAATAAAGAGGTAGGAAACAGCTCGGTCTATCTATGTTTTTGAAAGGCTCACCAAAGTGCAGATAGGATCCAAAGGTCAAAGAGCAGTTTTGGACATCGAAGGGGAACGTGTAGATTCCTAATCGACAAGTGCTGACCACCCTGAGCGGCTTATCGTCGTATATATGTCCCTTGTTGTCTAAGTACACATAGGGAGTCTGGGGGGACTGGTCCTCATCCATACTGGAATAGAATAGAACAGATATTTTTATGACCACATAGAGGTGGTGAGGTGCTGTGCTAGAGACTTGTGAAGGAGGAGATCACTTCTGTTGATTTTGTTGTAATTCCTACTGTGTGCTTGCAGGGGTTGTAGCCAATTCAAGCCAATTCCTTCCTAGCAGCCAGACCAATAAAATGTGCCCTTTCACTGTTTTGGAGCCCAATGCTATCTCACATCCTCATTCCCAACTCCAGGCCTTACCAGCATATGTTAGCCTGAAACATCTTTTAAATAAACATTCTCAGCAACACCAGACAGTCATCAGTGTCAGGGGTCAGTGAATCTACTGGTGTAAATTAAAGGACTTGGTAATCAAATGGACACGTTTCCCAAGCCTCAGCAGGAAGGTCATACAAAGTGGGCAAAGCGGCCCCTGTGTTAGTACATAACTTCAGTTTATTCAACTGGCCACCTGGTGTTTCCCAAAATGGGTTAAAAACACCATCTATCTGAAAATCAGTGAGTGCCTTGTCCGTTGGGAGCACTTGCTCCATTGGGAGTGCTTTTTCCATTAGAGCCTACTTTCCATCCAAGAATCTGCATTATATCCAAGAAAGAGAGAGATTCTGACTCCACTCTTTTCATCTCCTCTCATGGGCTCTGCTGCTCCAATCAGGCCTCCCCCTGCCAATCAACCTTCACCACCACTCTGCAGCTCTGCAAGAAGTTATCCCCTGGAATAGGCAAGTACATTACACCTACAGGAGCTTTTATGACTTGCCATTCCAAATCTATCGGCATTTCTATGGAATTGGTCTCCCCTTTGCAAGTAGAACAGCCTCCGTTCCTCTGGGAAGGCTTTCTACAAGATTTTGGAGGGTGTCTGTGGGAATTTTTGCCTGTTCCTCCAGAAGAGCATTTGTGAGGTCAGACACATGTTGGATGAGAGGGCCTGGCTTGCAATCTTGGTTATAGGTCATCCCAAAGGTGTTGGATGAGGTTGAAGTCAGGGCTCTGTGTGTGACCTTTCTTTGTGGTCTGCAGCACAGTCATGCTGGAATAGAAAAGGGCCTTTCCCAAACTGTCCCACAAAGCTGGAAGCAGAGAATTGTCCAAAATGTCTTGATAAGCTGAAGCATTAAGATTTCCCTTCACTAGAACTAAGGGTTGAAGACCAACCACAGAAAACAAGCCCACAGCGTTATCCCTCCTCCACCAAACTTTACAGTTGGCACAATGCAGTCAGGCAGGGATCCATCCATCCATCAGACCAACAGTCACTCCACAGAAAATGTTTCCACTGCTCTTTATTGCAGTATCAAGTTGTTTGGACTTTTTACATGGACTTAAGTGTATGACATGGTATGTGTTATGGCTCCAAGGCTGACTAACCCGAGCAGCTTATAGGTTCTCCCAGACATGTGGCAGTCGGACATAGATGCTGTGGGAAAAAGACTGAGGCAGTTTCACAAATGTGCATGGCACGCTTGGCACTGGCATCGCTCCGCCAGTAAACGTTCCTTTGTGCAACCTGAAAGCGTGGCCAGACTGGGATGAGCCAGTGAGTGGCCTGAGGCAGAGGACTGGCCCTTATTCACAGTCACCAAAAGTGAAGGTGAATCAGTTGCTTATCGTGTGTGGACATAGAGGTACGGCTCTTGTTAATAGGTGAGCCTGCTGGTGATAGTTTGTTGTTCTGTCCTCAGCAGCTCCCGCTCCAGGCAAGGAGGGTGAGCGCCATGAACAACTGGAGTAACGCCACAAACGGGACTGTTGGACGGTGGGACTAAAGACTAAAGGTCATTGAACTGTGGGACAGCCTGGCCGTAGGACTGACACCAGGACAGCCCTGGGAGTGGATTGAGTATAATACTCACACAGACTGTACGGGGAAGAAATAGTGAGATGGGATTTTAGTGGAAAGATTGTTTTAACCTTGGCGCTTATGCCAGTCTTGTTTTACTGTTGTTGTTTTTTTCACCAATCAGTACAACCTTGTGACACATGCAGCTGCTCAGCCATTGAAACCCATGCCATGAAGCTTTCTGTGCGCAGTTTTTGTGCTGATGTTAATACCAGAGCAGATTTGGCGCTCTGCAGTTATTGAGTCAGCAGAGCACTGGCCACTTTTACCCACTATGTGCCTCAGCGCTTGGTGAGCCTGCTCTGTAACTTTACATGGTCTGCCACCTGGTGGCTGAGTTACTGTGGTTCTTAAATGCTTCCACTTACAGTAATAACACTTACAGTTGATGGTGGATGGTGGTTGATTATTCACTGGTAGCACATTAGCAGGTCATAACCTTTCATCCAGTTTTTTCCCCCGTTACAGTTTGTTTTTTCTAATTACCATTCCATATATGCATCCTCTTGTTTTTCTTTTCTATCTAATTTGTCATTTCGTAGTTAGTGTGTGTAATTAGTGGTTGTAGTTGTAATACAGTGTGTTTTACTGACATCAGTTGTTCGAGTATATTATGAGTGGAAATATCGATCCTTAATTATGAAATATCTGCCTTTCAACTTATTACATTGTAAATAATTATAATAATCATCCTTATGGTGGTTGTCAATAACCTACAATAATATCCCCTACTATTTATAAAACCTATCTAAGCAAGTATCCTAGGTACATAGATTATTTAAGAGCTCTTAAACTTACAACTCTGAAATGTAGACATCTGGGACCCACAGTTTGTCTCGAGGGACAGAGACTCTCCAAGCTCCACATTCTTCCTCATCCCAACTCAGCCCCTCTATATTCCACTCCTAGAAAGAGCAATAAAATCATTTGTGTAGTTTAGTTTAGATTTGTCATAGTGTCATTACATAAAAATAAACATACAAGATGAGTTTATTTTCAAAATTCTGTCTTGTAGCAACATATATGATGCAATATTTGAGCACAATAAGCAAAAAGACATTAACACAAAAAATACATTTAGATGAAACAATATCAAGACAAAGATACTGAATGACCAGGGCATTTTAGTGAAAAGCAGTGAATTTTTCAGGATGTTGAACAAATAAGAAATTCAGTTTCATTTATCTTGTAATTAAATCATATTCTCACAAGTCATAGTCTCACAATTTTCTAAGAAAGTTTCTTTTGCTTTACTGCAACCTGTTTATCCAATTATGGAAGTCATTTAAACAATATCACTTAAACAAAGATTAATTATTTGTTATGTGGAAGACTTACAAGGACTTGCCATAAGAAAACGGTAAGGGACTGGCTTTTTTCATCCTAAAAAAGAAAAACATTTAGATGTTTCGTCAAGGTAGGCACAGTGAATATCAGTCAATTAGAATTTGTTACACAATGAGAGAAACTGATAATAGTAATAACAACAACAATAACAACAACAACAACAACAAAAACAACAACAACAACAACAATAATAATAATAATAATAATAATAATAATAATAATGATGATGATGATAATAATAAGGATAATAAAAACAAAACTATGCATTTTTTTGTGCAGACATGGAGAGCTGGGCACTCACCACTCCTAAAATGCCCACCAGGGTGAAAGATATGTTTACATTAGTTGGGGTTGAAAAATTTTTTACAGGACGCCAAAGTTTTTTAGAGAACAGTTCCTTGTCGAGGGCATCAAACAGGGCTTCGGGAGTAGGGCTGCTGCAATTCAATGTTGCTCCAAAATGTGAGTCTAAAAAACAGAGAGGCAAATTTATTATGCACCCCAGATACACTCACATTAAAGTTTCCATTTGCTTGTGTGCCGCTCCCAGTTTCCAGGTCACTGGTACCATCATGGGATTTGTCAGTTGTGCTAGATGCCCTCTCCCAACACCCATTTGAACCTTTTGAGAGCATCTATCACTCAAAACTGCATTGCTCCTGGTTCTGACTACAGCCAAGCGAATGGGTGGACAGACACTGTCCATGTGCCTGTATGCAGTTTGCTCCAGGGCTCCAAGTATGTTTAACCCTCCTGTTATGATCAAATTTACTAACTTTTATGTTTGGGGTCAATTTGACATCAGCAGTTTAAACCTCCACAAAATTATTAGAATTAAAATTGTTACCAAAGTTTATGTGTCAGGTACTTTATGTTTCTTTGTTGACTACCTAAATAGCCCTTTAAATAAAACATAACCCAGCCTTTGTGCCTAAGGTGGTGGAGTTTGTATATAGGTTCCCTACAGTGGAGCCGCTGGCTTTTCACCCCCCACCATTTTCATCAGCAGAAGAGCGGGGGTTAAATACTTTATGCCCAGTGCAGGCACTACATATGTATGTGGATAGGACAGCAAGTTTCAGAAGAAATGACCAGCTGTTTTTGTCCGGGGCTACACCTTACAAAGGAAAACTGGATGTGTAGGCAATACGGCTAGCTTACAGGTGCAGGTGCCTGCAGGCTCCCTTAGGTTTAAAGGCCCCCTCCAGGACTAGGCTACTCAGTCGGTTGCCTTCAGAAGATTATGCGATCCGGGAGTGAGCTGTATCTCCCATAGTGAAGCACCAAATGAAGTTAGAAAAAGAGCGTTGGGTTACTTAACGTAATCCCTGGTTCTTTGATAACAGAGTGAGGTGTTTCAGCCACACTTCTCTCCTTGCATAAACAGACATGGTGTCATTGGAGCTTCCATAGTTGGCCGTGCCAAAAGTGATTCCCATAGTTAAACACTTCCCTCTGTTATCAAAGAACCAGGGATTAAGTTAAGTAACCCAATGTTGCGATACCCTTTTTTGTGTGTAATCACAAGTATTTGTGATAGCACTAAGAGGTTGTTTCTTCATGGCACAAAGCTACTTTGCAGACGTTTCCTGCATGCAGACACGACCTGCTGGATCTACTTTCCAATTCAAACAGGATAATTATAAGGAACGAGACACTTAATTTTCTCCAAAATGGATACCATGACTTTTTGTTTTTTGTAATCCCCTTTTGTTTGTGTTCATTTATGTGCTAAAAGTGTTATTTTTGGAGCTGTTTTGCTGTTCTATGGAAGTGAATGGAGAAACACACGCACAGTATTGTGTATTTGCAGCCCAGAGGAGCAAAGAGCAAATCATGAGGATATTTCACCACCATGTGGGCTGAAAGTATGTCCAAGTATACTGTGAGCTGTTCTCTGGCTAACCTACTGTTTCCTCTGAGGACCAAATAAATGTTTATCCACAGTTTGAAACAATAAATTCATTGCACGTTTTTTCATGGTTTGTGTTTTAGTAAAAGCATTTTGAAAAAAGTCAGGTGTCTCAGTAAACTGGCAAACAATTTCTCTTCATACAAGCATAACACCAGTACATGAGCATGACAGGAGAAACTGAACTGAAACAGCATTGTTGACTGTACCATGTTAGGAACGCTTGTGTAGATATCATATAATATAGTGCACATAGTTTTTTTGGTTCACATCTTGTATATTGTTTTTTATGAGTGATTTGAAGATGTACAACATAGAGAAAGCATTTCAGAATATTTTTATCCACTTGTCAATAGTGATGCTAAGATGAACAAATATCCCTTTTGGTAGCATTTACAATGTAGAATTGATTTGGATGGATCATGTTACAGCACCAAAGGCCAATGAAGGGCCTTCTGAGCCACTAGTTTGTTATGGCTCTGTTTTTCTTCTCATTTTGTGTGGAGTGCCAAAATTCTTTTTGCCTTACCGTGAAGTAGCATCAAACAGATGAAGATGACCTCAGCTAGTTTATTTGGCTCTGTCATCTTGTTAGGCTCTGCTCAACAAATTTCAGAAGATCCTCAGATTTAGACGTTAAAAACAAGAAAAAAAGTCAACAGTCTGTTCTGTCAGCTGGTCTTCAGCTTAGCGAGGCCTTAGAAAGTGGATATCCCCTCCTGAATGATGAGGCTAATAAGAATGATGAGAACAAATGATGCTACACAAGTTCCACTCAAAACACCGCCCATGTCTACATCTAAGCTTCATCACTCAGGCTTCTGGGATGTTTTCAGTCGCCTGCAAAGCTCCACTCCTTCTGATGGATGTGTTTGCATTATGAGTGTTTGGACTGTATAAAGAGGACATCCTCAGGCATGATTGTTACATTTGTGCAAACAAACCCTACCCTGGTTGTGACTGTGTACGGCACATGTGACATGCAGGTGCTTGATTGTTCTTCTACTCAGATCTGCCTGCTCAGACGGATCAGAAGTGAGAGTGGAGCCTGCAGAGACATAATAATACTCTCATGAAATAGGTCGGGGTCGTTTTTGATCTCTATACCCTGTGAGCCTATTAAGGTCTTTGACTGTAACAATGATTAACAACTCTACATTAACAACTTAAAACTTTATCATGACCAAAGATTTACTATGGGGGTGGAGGAGTGTGGCCTGTCGTATCTAAGGTACCTCTGGTCCGATTACACCTAATCAGTGTTCTAGCATTTTAAAAATGTGCTGATTTACCTAATGCTAATGGTGTGTTAGAATTAAGCACTAAAAGGCACTATGAGATCTGCAGCTCACATCCAGCAATCCTTTCAAATTACACTGACTGGACAAATTGGGCTTTTATAATTAATGAATTTTCAACTCCAACTCAAAGTCAACTCAACTCTGTTCTCCTTAAGTAGTATTATAATTAGCTGATACAGTGGTACAATAAATGCAATTCTACAGGTGCATCTCAGAAAATTTGAATATCATGGAAAAGTTTTTTTTTTTTTTTTTCTGTAATTTAATTCCAAAAGTGAAACTTTCATATGTTTTAGATGTGTTATACATAAAGTGAAATATTTCAAGGCTTTTTAAAATTCAATTTGAATGATTTCAGTTTACAGTTCATTAAAATGAAAAATCCAAAATCTCAAAATATTAGAATATTACATAAGACCAATCCAAAAAGGATTTATAATACAGAAATGTTGAACTTTTGAAAAGTATATACATTTATGCAATCAATACTTGGTCAGGGCTCCTCTTGCATGAATGACTGTACCAATGTGGTGTGGCATGGAGGTGATCAGCCTGTGACTCTGCTCAGGCGTTATGGAGGCCCAGGCTGCTCTGATAGCGGCTGTCAGCTCATCTGCACTGTAATAGTTCACATAGATTTGTATAAGATTCCAGTAAAAAAGATAGTGAAATTGAATTACAACAAAGTGAATAACACCTGAGCAGAACCACAGGCTGATGGCCTCCATGCCACACTGCACAGATGCAAGAGGAGCCATGACCAAGCACTGAGTACATAAATGAACAGGCTTTTCAAAAGGTCAACATTTCTGTATTATAAATCCTTTTTTTGATTGGTCTTATGGAATATTGTAATACTTTGAGATACTTGATTTTTGATTTTCATGAACTATAAGCTGTAATCATCAAAATCTGGGTGGAAATAGTTCACTTTATGTGTAATGAATCTAAAATATAATAAAGTTTCACTAACTGAATGAAATTACAGGGAAAAAATAAACTTTTCCATGATATTCTAATTTTTGAGCTGTACCTGTACATATGAACATTTCAGTGCCACAGCTACTGCCCTCATGTTTTCTCTGAGTTGTTTTGACAGGATCATTATGTGTTGAAAAGTATTGTAAAACAGTAACATTCATCTGAGTCCTGTCAGAGACAGACAGAGAGAGAGAGAGAGAGAGAGAGAGAGATGTGGACAGTAAAGGAGTTTGCCGCCACTGTGTGGCAGCATGAAGACACTGCAGCGTTGGGTCTTTCCAGCAAAGACTGATGATTAAAAAATCTTTTAGCTGCTGATTTTAAAAGTGGCTGCATAATTTCCTTCACCAGTAAGGCTATGATCACAAAACTGTCAGTTTGTCTAACTGTCAGCAGGATATCTTATCTAGTGACTGACATGAAATGTGCAGGACAGATGTGTGTGATCAGTAACCAGAGGGGCTGGGGAATATATCAATATTATATTATATAGTGATATAAGATATGTGTCATCTGGGATTCTGGATACTGTGATATCTTTATATGGTAGAAGTGTTGTCTTTTCTTGATTTTAAAGACTGCATTAATACCTCATTAGCACCGATAGTCATACTTACAACATGCTCACAATATCAACATTGAGGTATTGACTCAAAAATATAACAATATTTGATTTTGTCCATATCACTCCAGCCCGAGCAGCCAGAGCACTCTGCATATAAACAAGCCACACCTGCTGAAAACCTTTGAAATGTGAAACAATGTCTGTAACCAGCATTTCATGGTTATATGGAAATTGTGTTGTCAAGGAAACTCTGACAAACACAAGTTTGGTGTGCGGTTATTGCAAAAGCCAACTTAAAATCTGATTGGCTGAGGTCAATGACCTTCAGAATAACATTTTTCAACTGAAGGAAGTAGACCTAGTGACAAATATCTTCAAAATTTTGATGCAAGTAACTCTGTTTCACATGATCTGAAAATTCTTCACTAATATCATCAAAAAAGAATTGCATGGCTGGCGATCACCCTTGTTTATTTACAAGCCCTGACAAATACACATGAAAAACTCGTTTTGTACATTTACTCAGTCTGTCACATGCTGAAGAACAAGAAGGCCATTACACATCTGAGTGTAATGGCCTTCAGCAATAGCAACACACACAAAAGACAGTGTCATGAAACATGAAACATGGCAGGAATCCTTTTCAAATAAATTCACTAAAACACAAATCACAGTGAGCTTACGGAGCCTTGAATGAGACTGTCCTCTGGCAAAAACAACCCCCATTTGTACAGCAGCTTATTAGACCCATAGTTACTTTTTTAAGTAAGCAACCTAACAGTCATGTATATAACGATGGGGTGGTGTAGTATTAAGGGAGAGACAAAGTCTGCATAGGAGAGTCGAGAGTCAAGAGTCAACACACACAACTTTCACTCAGTCATCCTGAGTTCAAAACCAAGCTAGAACAATCTTTGTTTTTCAGTAGCTGACATTTGCTAGCAAGCTGACACAGGATCTTCACAGATCACATGTAGCCAAATCATAATTTTCTAACAACAACAACAGCAACAACAATAACAATGTGTGTGTGTGCGTGTGTGTGTGTGTGTGTGTGTGTGTACTGAGCCCTGATCAAATCAGATCATAATTTTACAATTCTGGTCATGTACAGTACAGGCCAAAAGTTTGGACACAGCTTCTCATTCAATGCGTTTTCTTTATTTTCATGACTATTTACATTGTAGATTCTCACTGAAGGAATCAAAACTATGAATGAACACATGTGGAGTTATGTACTTAACAAAAAAAGGTGAAATAACTGAAAACATGTTTTATATTCTAGTTTCTTCAAAATAGCCACCCTTTGCTCTGATTACTGCTTTGCACACTCTTGGCATTCTCTCCATGAGCTTCAAGAGGTAGTCACCTGAAATGGTTTTCACTTCACAGGTGTGCCTTATCAGGGTTAATTAGTGGAATTTCTTGCTTTATCAATGGGGTTGGGACCATCAGTTGTGTTGTGCAGAAGTCAGGTTACTACACAGCCGGCAGCCCTATTGGACAACTGTTAAAATTCATATTATGGCAAGAACCAATCAGCTAACTAAAGAAAAACGAGTGGCCATCGTTACTTTAAGAAATGAAGGTCAGTCAGTCCGGAAAATTGCGAAAACTTTAAATGTGTCCCCAAGTGGAGTTGCAAAAACCATCAAGCACTACAATGAAACTGGCACACATGAGGACCGACCCAGGAAAGGAAGACCAAGAGTCACCTCTGCTTCTGAGGACAAGTTCATCCGAGTCACCAGCCTCAGAAATCGCAAGTTAACAGCAGCTCAGATCAGAGACCAGATAAATGCCACACAGAGTTCTAGCAGCAGACCCATCTCTAGAACAACTGTTAAGAGGAGACTGTGCCAATCAGGCCTTCATGGTCAAATAGCTGCTAGGAAACCACTGCTAAGGAGAGGCAACAAGCAGAGGAGATTTGTTTGGGCCAAAAAACACAAGGAATGGACATTAGACCAGTGGAAATCTGTGCTTTGGTCTGATGAGTCCAAATTTGAGATCTTTGGTTCCAACCGCCGTGTCTTTGTGAGACGCAGAAAAGGTGAACGGATGGATTCCACATGCCTGGTTCCCACTGTGAAGCATGGAGGAGGAGGTGTGATGGTGTGGGGGTGTTTTGCTGGTGACACTGTTGGGGATTTATTCAAAATTGAAGGCACACTGAACCAGCATGGCTACCACAGCATCCTGCAGCGACATGCCATCCCATCCAGTTTGCGTTTAGTTGGACCATCATTTATTTTTCAACAGGACAATGACTGCAAACACACCTCCAGGCTGTGTAAGGGCTATTTGACCAAGAAGGAGAGTGATGGAGTGCTGCGGCAGATGACCTGGCCTCCACAGTCACCGGACCTGAACCCAATCGAGATGGTTTGGGGTGAGCTGGACCGCAGAGTGAAGGCAAAGGGGCCAACAAGTGCTAAACACCTCTGGGAACTCCTTCAAGACTGTTGGAAAACCATTTCAGGTGACTACCTCTTGAAGCTCATCGAGAGAATGCCAAGAGTGTGCAAAGCAGTAATCAGAGCAAAGGGTGGCTATTTTGAAGAAACTAGAATATAAAACATGTTTTCAGTTATTTCACCTTTTTCTGTGAAGTACATAACTCCACGTGTTCATTCATAGTTTTGATTCCTTCAGTGAGAATCTACAATATAAATAGTAATGAAAATAAAGAAAACGCATTGAATGAGAAGGTGTGTCCAAACTTTTGGCCTGTACTGTAGATTGCTATAAACTTTAATGAATACAATAAAGTGCCTTTTTTGAAATTTAATTCTAGTTTCATAGTTTCATTGGGACATTTTTGGAAAATAAATTCTAAGCTGAATCATTTTACATTTTATTGCAAAAAGCAAATTTTTACCACTTGGATCAATAGTTGCATTTTATCCATAACACATTATCTATGCTGAAGGTGATTAGTTACAGTGTGTTATTAACTCTGTCCCTTTTTATGTGAACACACTCATAGCTGTGGGATCACGATTGGCCTTGTTTGATGCTGTGAGTCCAGATGTTGTGGTTGTATTTTTCATCCAGAAACACAACCTCTGTCTTGTTTAGTCAAAACCAGACACTGATGTTCTATAACTCATATTTATTGAATTAATCCATAATGAACATCTGTTTTGTAGGAAGGTGTGCTTCACTCAAACTGGGGCTGCTTGGCAATAAGCACAGGTATCATGAACCAATGAAAATCAAGTATACTCAGGCAGGACCAACCATCATAGAGCATCCTACAGCAACCATGTCTGTTAGTATGTTTCATTTGTTATACTACATGAAATTGTCGGAGGCTTTGCTGCCTGGTAGACTGGGAAGGTTATGGCTCTGAGGAGCCTTCCTGGATCCCCAGGAGGTTTATTCTGGATCCTGACATGGTCCTGCTGCTGAACATGCAATTAAGCCACCTTCACTGCTACAGGACAAAAGAACCAGCTCATTCCTCTCCTCTCTGCCAGATCGTCTGTTACTCTATCACCCAAACAAACTTGGCCTTGTGTGGCTTGACAGGCTTGATTGTGTGACTAAAGACAACTAAAACTAAAGACTAAACTGCTGTGCACACATAGCACTCTGTTCAATTTAGTAATACATTTGTATTCTATGCTGTTCGTACAGTTAATAATGCAGCACAATATCAAATAATAGATATCATGGAAAAAAAATACATTCAGATCTAATGAAAAACTACGCATTTTGTCTGAAAACTATTTTATACAACAGGTAGATCCGACTGAGCAATCTGATTGGTCAATCAGACGTTTAGAATGTGTTCAAATGAGCATGACAGCACGGGTAGCCGTGCTCAAATGAAAAATACCTCGGTAACACTTTACAATAAGAGTACAACAATTAACGTTGGTTAATGCCGTAATAAACGTTAAGTAACAGGTAATAAACATTATGTAACAGTTAACTAACCGTTAACTAATGTGTCTAAGAATCATGTACTAATGCTGTTCATGCTAAGGTATTAATGTTATTTAAGGGTTATTGTAGATATTATTAACATTAGTAAGTGCCATAATAATCATTAACTAACAGTTAATTAACCATTACAGCATTAACTAACATTAACTAACGTTAATTGTTGTACTGTTATTGTAAAGTGTTACCAATACCTCATCACTGAAAATATTACTCCGCCTATATCTTATTGCCGGAGTCTGTGTGATTTCCATGGAAACAGGAAACGTTTCATTGAAACCCACATCAAAAGCCGCTGTCAACTTCGTTAGTCTGAATAATGGACCGTTTTGTCAGTTTTGATTTATTTGGCGACCTAAGTTTGGATAAATGGCTGAACAAGGAAGACAAGACAGAACTGAATAAGCCGAGATACGTGAGAGTGACAGGTGAAGAGCTGGACAGACCCGTGTTCAAGGGCGGGCTTTAGGGGGCTGTGCCCGCCCTGATCATCAGCTGGGCCGCCCTGAACGAAAAGTGCCGAAAATCTGACACATATCTTATATCACGATATAATATAATATTGATATATTCCCCAGCCCCTCTGGTTACTGATCACACACATCTGTCCTGTACATTTCATGTCAGTCACTTGATAAGATATCCTGCTGACAGTTAGACAAACTGACAGTTTTGTGATAATAACCTTACTGGTGAAGGAAATTATGCAGCCACTTTTAAAATCAGCAGCTAAAAGATTTTTTACTCATCAGTCTTTGCTCAAAAGACCTGTCTCGCTGCAGTGTCTTCATGCTGCCACACAGTGGCGGCAAACTCCTTTACTGTCCACATCTCTCTCTTTAAGTTAAATCTCCATCACATTAAATCTCTGTGATGACTCCTGGGCTATTCTGCATCTTACTGGCTTACCTGATATTACTTTAACCAATCAAACTCCTCTGGCCTAAAACCTGACCAGTCCCAACCAAGGAACGCACCGTTCATGTTCACGTGCCATGCGAGGGAGGGGAGAGAGACTTAACGTTAGTCTGTTAAAAAACTTGGTCAGAGTAAATTAGTTACAAATATAGATGCCAAACAATTTTTAAATGATTTTAGCAAGAACAATGCCGGCCGCTTAGCGGTGAGTGAGCCCTAAAGAGGCAGGGAATAAACATTTGAAGTCGGTTGGCTATAACGCAAGATTATGGTGACGGTCTTCAATGACATATTTAACGTTTATTTAATAGCGACGGGTGCGGGTTGGGGCGGGTTGTGAAAATAGATGCGGTTGTGTCGGGTCAAATTGTTTCATAAATGCGGGTTAGAAAAAACTCCGACCTGCGCATCACTAAGCACCACAAACAGTACCTGTAAGATTTTCCATGGAGATTGCAGGCTATAACTTTGTTCTTGTTATTAATGTGTTAATGTTATCAGTTATTAATCAGCCTATTAATTGTTATTAATTTGTTTAGTCTTTATGAGTAGCCTATTCCATTGATTTAATTAATTTGTCAATTTGTTTGCATCTGTACATTGAAATGAACATTTAATAAATCAACACATCTGTGAAAATTGTCGTCTTTATTTAAGAGCTAAATTGATAATAGCCTGAAAAGGCTATTAGCAAAAGCCCCTGAAAGGTGGGGTTGAAATGATATAACTCTGTTCAGCCTTAATGTGACTGCTTACTGTTACTTTTGCTGCTTAGCCACATTAATAGCTAACGTTAAATTGGAGTGCCACACCCCCAGCTGAAATAAAACATCTGCCGGTGAGTTTATTAAAAGATAGATGTTTTTTCTGGCGCTGACAATGGAAAGCAGTAGCCTATGTTTAAATATAACTGTTAATATAAGTTGGTTTTAGATAAAGATCAGCTGTACTGGTGAGTTGTTGTCACACCACCTGTTAGATTAATAATGACTGAGAAGTGTAACTATTAGTCCATGAAAAAAATATTTTTTCCAGCGGATATTCTAGTTACAACATGATTGAGCTAGCAGAGCAGTTTTGTGTTGCTATGTGTGGTATTTATTCAGTTTTGGGGAATCACAATGTCTAGAAAACATGATAAGCCCAAGTTGGATGGCTGACAAGGACTAGTTACCGTCAGATCTCATGTATTTCCGCTGAAACAAAGAAAATACTAGCAAAAAACTTTGATATTTTGAGAGCGAAATGCCCACAGTATGAATACATTTTGATTATATATTTTATTTTGTTGGTAATAGTTGCTAACTGGTCACATCACTGTTGTGACAATAATAACAGTCAAGCACACCCTCTCGTGTAATAATGCTTAATTGCGGCATTCTTACCACTTCTTTGTGGAAAATGGGGTCTGTCAGTTTCTAATCCTTAGCTTGAACATCAGAAACTGTCTTCAGGAGGAAAACAGTAACTTTTGGTAGTGCTGAAATAGTGGATGCATGTATGAGGAGTAATTGTATCATCCTCCCATGAACCCTCTGTGTCTCCTTGGTTTCCTACAGGAGGGTTAGGTCACCGGTCCAGAGAGATCGAGCTGTTCAAGGGGACTCAAGCACTTTCTGCTTGTCATAGACGTGTCTCACAATTTGCTGCACAGGGTTTTGGGGCCTTCATACAATCTTTTTAAGTTTACCTAAAAATGTTTTGAATGGGATGCAAGAAATGCTATCCAAAGGACCAAATTTCCATGAATCTTGGACTATGTGTATCAAAGAGTGTACATTATATCCAACAAATTCAAGACCATAAATCAAGCCAAAATCTATCACAAAAAGTCTAAAAATTTCTTCAGCACAATCACAGTTTTCTGAGCACAAATCAGAGCTAAGAGGAATTCTCACAGGAATAGATAAAAAGCATACAGTTTGTATACATGCTGTTGGGTACACAATAAAGCAATACAGGCAAAACAGCCTCAATTTAGTTGCTTTCTACATCCTAATTTCTAGGAGAGACCTTGGTTTTCTTGCAAAATTCCTGGGTAAATATTGCTTGACAGAAGCCATAAATGTTGAGTATTTGAACAGATTGCTTGCATTTCAGAGGCTTTTTTAACTGAAGACAAATCAGCTTTTGCAAAACCCCTAAGCACACAAGGTGCATATTATCAAGCCAAGACTTGAAACTAACCCCACACCTAACTCATTTACGGGTGAAACTCCAACTTATCTGATCATATCCATATCCCCAAATATCTGATCAGTCCTTTGCTCAGCAGACAACTCGGGAAAAGACACTTTTCCGTTTGCATATGCACCTTTTTGAGAGCAGTGCTCATATGCACAATAACCAATAGACCCTTAACAGATTTTTGGAGAGCGCATGCTGAGGCATCACCTATAAATGCATCAGGAGCAGCAACTTTGAAATACACACCATTATATTGAATACCATCCTGTACAACAGCTTTAACATCTCGAATAAGTTCATTCAGATACTTATAAATGAGAAGGTTTAATCACACCAGGGAGCAAGCCACTCACAAAGACATTTGAATTTGGGGTTCTTTAATCATACCCAGGGTCTGTAGTGACTGGCTCTAATGTGGTGAAGTTACTCACCAAAGTAAAGATTTTGGAATCAAGACTTTGTTCCACATTGGCTATGGACTCTATTCTCAAACTGTACAGTTAAACATAAAATGTGGTCTTAGCACTTTCAGAGATGACATTGCTCATTCATGCATGAACCAATTTTCTTCTTCTCTGGCACTTGATGCCTCACTCTGCTGTTAGCAAAGCCAACGATGGCAAACACAATATTTGTAGAGGAAATGCTGGACAGTATTTCTGGTTCATCCTCTGTAAAAACACATACAAGAGAGTCCTTGGTGCTCTGACAGTGGGAAAAATGTGTCCATTGTTTTACTGATCAGACTCTGAGCATTCAAAACCAGACTGAAAATTTTTAATTCAAACGTCAAATCCATCATGTTGTATCTCCCTGAAACAAGGAAAATTACCACCAACATACTCAATCTATAGACATTCAACTGCTGCCTCCAAGGCCTCCTAAGAGTTTACTAGCCAGGCACCATCACCAACACCAACCAATGGGAGCACACCAAGAAAGAACCCATAGAACTTCAAATCAGGAGAAGGAAGAGGAGCTGGATAAGCCACACAATACAAAGACAAAATAATTCAATCACCAAACATACTAAATATGAAACCTACAAGGCAAGAGAAACAGACCTTGAGGCACCTGGAGAAAAAGCACAGAACAAGAGATTAAGGCTGAGGGGCTGCCATGGCAACAACTGGACCG
This sequence comes from Myripristis murdjan, assembly GCF_902150065.1. NCBI lineage: Eukaryota > Metazoa > Chordata > Actinopteri > Holocentriformes > Holocentridae > Myripristis > Myripristis murdjan. The sequence continues at coordinate 6,176,398 of NC_043983.1, read as the reverse complement.
AAAGCCACAAGACTGCAGAGGATGGAGGACTTTCACTGATGGCCTGCTGTATGTTCCTGGGGAATACAAAGGCCTAAAGAAGTTTACACTGTCCCTGTCAGGGTGGTAGGGGGGCTAGGCTAACAAAGGGCTAGCCATGGAAACCAATACCCTAGCACAGAGCCAGACTAACCTTGACAAATAAAAGTTAGAAAACTGTCTGGCCATTGATGGAGTTCATCAGGAAGCACTACTTCCCAGAATATTACATGTTAACTATCAAGATGTTTCTGTGCCAATACCAAGATGACAAACTCCTGTACATTTCTTGTTCTTGGTACAAAGGTTCCGGTCATGTTGTCATGTATTAGTTCCTCCAGATCCAGAGACAGGTAATAGTGATGAAGCTCATAGTGATGAAGACTATGTAGATGCCGAATAGTAGACGGTCGATGACCACTCCGACCATTTGCCATTCCCTTGAGCTCTCGCTCCCCTGGAAATGTTTATCCATCTGGAGGCGTATGGCCAAGACATCTTTGCTCAGCTTCCTCAGCTCGTCTAGTGCCGGCTCCAACGGGTTCGGAGGAGGTTTCTCTGGAGAAACTTCTGCTGAGATGTGGATCGGAGGCTGTGCCTTTTCACCAGCAGTAGGCGAGATGCTGATGCTCATCTCTGGTTGTATTGAAAAGAAGGAACAGGGTCATATACCAAATACCAAGAGATACCAAATAACAAAGAACTTAAAGTATGTTTTCTAACTAACCTAACATCTTGACCTGTGTTAACATACATCAATTCTCACAAAAAGCTTCACTGGAGAAGAGCCTGACTAACGTCAAATTCTGAATGGGACAAATTGGATTTACATTCTCGTCATAACTGTCGTGCAAAAAGGTTGTATCTAATGCACCATGCCAATGATTTTGAATGTTTGATCCATTTACTACAGCTTATCCACTTTTTTTTTTTTTTTTGCAACAAACCTTTTTGCAAATTAAATGGGGGTACTAAATATTTAACAACATATAATCAAAACAAAAAATATGCTCCAATGCAACTAAACGGCATTTCTTAATTATGTTTAGGGGGAAATGTATTTTGTTGTGGATCATGTCTGTTTCTGATTTATCACAAATAGGCCTACTTCTCTGATCAGCATATCTTGTATATCATGTCGGGCGGCTAAATTGCCACCCGACATGATAAATTAGCCACCAAAAACCTTTGGTTAAGCTTAGGGAATGGATAGGTGTAGGCATAAAAGCCACTCGCTTATGGTACATAACATTGCATTTGTGATAAAAAGAACACCGCTGTTGCTTCATACTGTACTCAACCTTGCGTGACATGAGTGAAACTTGCTTGTTTGACCCATCCACCACCCCACCTACCTCCTAGTGCAGCCCTGAAACTAAGGAATTACAAATGTTCTTGTGATGTGTTACAACATAACTTAATCCACAACAGAAATACATTCTCCTTGAAACGTAACTGAGAATGCAGTTAAGTTGTATGAGAATGTAATTTTTTGTCATGGTTCTGTATTTCTTGTGCTTTTGGACTTCTGGTTGGACTCTTGTTTTTCTGTTTTTCTGTGTTTCCTTTGCCCAGTTCCAATAAGTGATTTCACCTGTGTCTTCTTTGCCCATCCCAGTTCCTCACCTGCCTTGAATCTGTCAAGTTTCCCAGTGTTTCCCTCAGCCTATCCTCTGTGTTCTCCAGTCTTGTGCTCCAGCCCCTTCCCCAGGTGTGTCTTGTTATCTGATTTGTTCTTGTGTATTTAAGGCCTGTGTTCAGTTCTGTTCCTTCTCCGTTCATTGTTGCTGCGTGTCATGTTTGTAGTTTCCTGTGTTGCTAGAGATCTGTGTTTTCGAGTTATTATGAAATATTTTGTTTTCCTTTAAGCTTATTTGCCTGCTTGCTCCTGTGTTTGGGTCTGACCTACCTCCTCACCTACCTACCCTTATCAAATTTGGGTATTTGGTTGAAATGCCAACCTTATAATGAAACCAATGGCTGGGAAAAAAAGGTAAGAAAATGATAAAATACAGTTGCCCACTTTGGGAAAAGATTAGCAAAAATGTGAAGTAGGATATATACATTTTGTAGATATTGCACTAAACACACTAGCATGGTCCTTTAATGTAACTGAAGCTTTGTTAAGACATTTTCCTAACAAAATAATTTTGACTAAATAATTAAAAAAAAAAAATTTGAACTGTAAAAGCAGTAATAGTAGCAGTAGTTGTAGTGGCAATAATAGCAGTAATTATGTTTCATTCGATGTCACACCCACCTGTAGCCTTGGGGTTGATGATGACTGTGACTCGGTTGCTGGGTTGTTTGGGAGGGATACAAACGACTCGAGCCAGATACTGCAGCACGAGGACGCTGAGCCAGTGAGGCACCGCATTGTAGCGACTGGAACTGAACTGGACATGAGTGACAAACACCGTCTCCAACAGGCTGGCCACCATCAGAGCGAAACTGATGGAGAAGAAAATATCTAGAGGAAGCAAAAAAAAAAAAAAGAAAAAGAAAAAGAGGAGAGTAGAGGGCTGAGAGACAAATTCAACACTTCATTCAGCTTTTATGGGTGGGGGGTAAAGGGAGGGACTTTTTGGCCCGCTGGTGGTGCTGTGGTGGGCTCATTTCATTTTGTATATGTGGGATATATCAAGGTAAAAACACATCCATCCAGGTTTATTAAATGTGGTCCAGCAGTGTCCAAGACATTGAGCGTCAAACTTCGGGCCCTGTTGGCATGGTGATGCCGCTCTGGAGGGCCAGTGGGGTTTATACTGAAAATCCTAGACACTCAGAAATTGTAACTGACTGTGAAAATGGTCTCTCCACTAGAAAACAGTCCCCGGGAAATGTTTGCTTTACATAGCCAATTATCAGTTGTGTGGTTTATGAATGCTGATGACGTTTGTTATCCACAGAAGCAGAACATTATCAGGTGGGTGTTTCAGCAAAAAAATCATATTTTAAAATCAATGGATTTGATTATATGTTGTGAAATCTTTAGTTGCCCCACATGACTAGCAAAAAGGTTGTTGCAAAACCCACTAACATCTCATGCCCCACTCACTGATTAGGGGTGCGGTCTCTCCAGTGACAGGCAGCAGGTCATTCATTAGCAGGAGGAATACAGCATAGCCCAGGATGAGGGTCATTTTGAAGGCAGAGCGGTCCACACTCTCAGGGGGCAACAGGAAGCTGAAGAGGTCCACTGTGATCAGGAAGCAGCTGGGAATCAAGAGGTTCACCACATAGAGGAGTGGTACACGCCTAAGAACAAGCTAGGAAACGGAAACAAGGCCTTAGATTTTTAGTTAGAGTAGGTGCAGGCATGGTGTAAATGTATTTGCTTCTGGCCTGACAAAAATGCAATGATAACACTTTACAATAAGAGTACAACAATTAACGTTAGTTAATGCCGTAATAAACATTAAGTAACAGGTAATAAACATTAAGTAACAGTTGACTAACCGTTAACTAATGTGTCTAAGAATCACTTACTAATGCTGTCCATGCTAAGGTATTGATTTATATGTTATTTAAGGGTTATTGTAGATATTATTAACATTAGTAAATGCCACAATAATCATTAACTAACAGTTAATTAACCATTACGGCATTAACTAACGTTAATTGTTGTACTCTTATTGTAAAGTGTTACCAATGCAATAGATGGGTACAGTTTACATTTGTGTTACATGATTGTTATCCTCAGTAATTAGTAAAATCATCACCAGCATCAAATGTGAGTAGAATCATCTTACAACCTTTGCTCTCCAAATCGTTATATTTTTGGAGATAGAATCATCTGTTCCTTTGAAATAGTGACTGCTGAATTTAAGACAATAATCCAAAATCCAGTGTTATTTTGTTCTGATAGCACATTAATGGGACTTACAAAATATTTAATCTCATAGTAGCTGCCCACATCTAACTCAAGGACTGACGGAGCTGCCTTGAGGTCAACAAGCTCCCATTCCCCGCTGGTTTGCATCACTTCTCTGGACTCCTCCAGAATGCCCTTGACATCGTAGTCTTGAACCATCCTTATGTCCGAACCTGGGTTGACATTTAACAACACAGTTAGTTTAGAATTGTTACGCACCAAAGAGAATATGCATTTTGAGGAGGTAAGTGAACATGATGCTTAAAGGTAGGTAGACAGGTGGAATATGGGGAAGTGGAATAAAGAGGTGGAAAACAGCTTTACCAAACTATGTTTCTGACAGGCTCACCAAAGTGCAGATAGGATCCAAAGGTCAAAGAGCAGTTTTGGACATCGAAGGGGAACGTGTAGATTCCTAATTGACAAGTGCTGACCACCCTGAGCGGCTTATCGTCGTATATATGACCCTTGTTGTCTAAGTACACATAGGGAGTCTGGGGAGACTGGTCCTCATCCATACTGGAATACAATAAAACAGATGTTTTTATGGCCACATTCTGTAAAAAATCTCTCTCTCTCTCTCTCACTCTCTCTCTCTCTCCTCTATAGATAGATAGATAGATAGATAGATAGAGGACTGAAAATGAAATGCGGCTCCACCTGAGGCACTGGAGACTGCCAAACAACTTACAGTTTTTCAGGCTACCTGCCTGAAAAGGTACACTAGAGATATAGAAGCCAGGAAAACAAAAGCAGGATGTTTTCCACTGACCCATTCAAAGTCTACTCTTAGTGGCAGGGTAGTACAATGAGAGCAGACCTCAAGAGCCAGCTGAATGGACAGAACTCTGGGCCATCAACACCTACACCCTCACAGTGATCAGATACCCTGTTGATAGATATAGTAGATATAGATGAATACAGATATTAAATTTAGATAGATAGATAAAATCTTTTAAATTAATTTTTTCTCATAAATCTACACAATACCCTATATAACCTATGACAAACTGAAAACAGAATTTTAGACTTTTTTGCAAATTTATTAAAATGGAAAAAATATATCCTCGATGAAAACCTGTTCTAGAGCACTCAGGACCTCAGACTGGGCCGAAGGTTCACCTCAACATGACAGACGTCTCCAGCATGACAGTGACCCGAAGCACACAGCCAAGACAACACAGGACTGGCTTAGGGACAACTCTGTGAATGTCTTAGAGTGAACCCTATCCAACATCTCTGGAGAGACCTGAAAATGGCTGTCCACCGACGGTCCCCATCCAACCTGAATACTTATGTCAATGTAGTATTTCAGTTTTTTCTTTTAAATAAATTTACAAACATTTTTACAATTGTGTTTTCACTTTGTCATTATGGGGTACTGAGTGTAGAGTAATGAGAGAAAAAATAATTTAAATGACTGTAACATCAGGCTTCAACATAACAAAAGTGAATGGGGTCTGAAGACTTTCTGAAGCCAGTGACCAGTTCCTTCAGCTTTCAACAGCTGGAGTGAAAAAAGCTCTGGCTAGCAGTAACCCACGTAAGGCTACGCGGCCTGACAACATCCCTGGGCGGGTTCTGAGAAACTGTGCAGAGCAACTAAAGGATGTTATAACAAACATCTTTAACGTGTCTCTGAGGTAGGCAGTGGTGCCTAAGTGTCTCAAGAGTGCAACCATAGTCCCCGTACCAAAGAAGTCCAACCTGACCACCCTGAACGGCTTCTGCCCTGTGGCCCTTACACCTGTGCTGACGAAATGCTTTAAGCGGCACGTCATGCGGCACTTAAAGGACTGTCCCTGTCAACCTGGACCCTCTCCAGTTTGCGTATAGGGCAAACCACTGCCTTCTCACATCTGACAACACTGCCTCCCACACCTCTAACCACATCATCAAATACACAGATGATACAACCGTGGTAGGTCTCATCACGGGCAGCGAGGAATCCACATACAGGATGGAGGTGGACCAGTTAACATCATGGTGCAAGTCCCACAATCTTTTGCTCAATGTCGGCAAAACAAAGGAGATGGTGGTGGACTTCAGGTCTGGCAAGTGTACCTGCAGTCCTCTGAACATCAGTGGTGCAGCTGTAGAGAGGGTCAGCAGTGTTAAATTCTTTGGGGTGCATCTGGCAGATGACCTGTCCTCCACCATCAACACCACAGCCATCATTAAAAAGGCCCAGCAGCGACTCCACCCCCTCCGTGGACTCAAGAAGGCAGGTCTCCCTACTGTACATCTGACCACCTTCTATAGGGGCACAACTGAAAGTATCCTCACCTACAGTCTCATCTCCTGGTTCGGCAACTGAAAAGGGCATGAGAAACATCAGCTGCACAGATTGGGGAGATGGCCAGGAAAATTACTGGGGCCCCTCTACCTATGCTGCTGGACATCTATAAAGACCACTGCATCTGCAGGGCGACACCCATAACGAAGGATCCTCACCACCCCTCCCACAGTCTGTTTTCCTTTCTGCCATCTGGAAAATGGCTCAGGAGCATCAGCTGCAGGACCAGCAGGATGTTCACCATTTTCTTCCCCCAAGCAGTGAGAGCTGTTAACACATTGTGTCCCCTACCACTGCTACCTCCACAGACAAAATAATATACCCCTGGCACACATGCACTTTAGGAGGGACACACATTTGACTGTCTGCATCATTACTGATTGATCTATTTATTACTTAAGTGTCTTTTATGATGTTTTTAGATTGTTTTTAATGGATGCCCACTTGCACTGCATTGTTGTTTCAGGGAAACACAATTTTGTTTCTATGTACTTGTACTGAGAAATGACAATAAATCTATCTTATGAATGCACTGTAGATAGATAGATAGATAGATAGATAGATAGATAGATAGATAGATATATATATGCTATGCTAGAAACTTGTGAAGGAGGAGATTAGTTTTATCAAGTTTGTTGCAATTGCTACTGTTTGCCGTTAGGGGGCATAGATTATTTAAGAACTCTTAAACTTACAACTCTGAGATGTAGACATCTGGGACCCACAGATTGTCTCGAGGGATAGAGACTCTCCAAGTTCCACATTCTTCCTCATCCCAACTCAACCCCTCTATATTCCACTCCTACAAAGAGCAATAAAACCATTTGAGTAGTTTACATATGTTAAAGTGTTATTACATTTAAAAAAAAAATGCAAGAAAGGTTTCATTTCAAATTTTGGGAAGGAGGAAATGCTGCTTAATTTATATTACAATACAAATTTCTATTTACAATATTTACAATACAAATTTCTATTTGTATTGTAATATGTATTATAATATAAATTAAGCAGAATTTCCTCCTTCCCAAAATTTGAAATGAAACCTTTCTTGCATTTTTTATTTATTTATTTATTTATTTATTGGTTGATCTTAGTTCAGTTTGAGATATCATTGAGTATGTCTACATGCACACCATATTCTGATTTGGGTCAATATTCTGGTTAAGGTAATATTCTGAATAAGGTGTTTATATGCACTGCAGCAACTGGAATATTCCATTTACATGTTACTTGGCATATTCCTATGTTTCGGCGTATTCCATGCTCTTATTTAATGCAATACTCAACCTGCAGGGGGCAGCAGGGGGTCTGCCGGAAATACAGAAGAAGAAGATATTGCTATTTCTATGTTTTCTCCCATCGATATACTCCACGATATTTGAGTCTTTGATTAGCTGAAGGCAGACTGCAGTCTCCTCCTCAGTCCAAAAATGCTGGCTCCTGCTGCTTCTTGCCATGCTGTTCACCATGTTGTTCTCCCCGCTTGCAGTAACCATAACAACAAAGACGCCCCAGGATTCCATGTGAATCGAGTCTGAGCAGACGTAACTGAATATTCCGGTACAGGGCATTTTCCGATTAAGGTGTTTACATGCCACAATATTCTGGTTACACCAGGCATATGCCAGCGGTCTGATTCAGAATATTCTCCAACCGGAATATGACCTTAATCGGGTTCGGTGTGTGTTTACATGACTCGTGCGCAACCGGAATATTGAGGATATTCTGAATAATACAGGAATATGGTGTGCATGTAAACGTGGTCATTGCCCCAAATGGGAAAACAGTCTTGCAAAGCAAAACATGATTCAGTATCTAAGCACAATAAGCAAAAATACATCAACATAGAAAATACGTTTAGATGAAACAATGTCAACACCAAGATATGGAATGACCAGGGCATTTTAGTGAAAAGCAGTAAAATTTACAGGCTGTTGAATAAATAAGAAATTCAGTTTAATTTATCTTGTAATTAAATCAAGTTAATCAAATTAATTCTCTAATTTTCCACCCAAATCATGTTTATCTAATTATGGAAATCATTTATTACTTAAACAAAGATGAATTATTTGTTATGTGGAAGACTTACAAGGACTTGCCATAAGAAAACGGTAAGGGACTGGCTTTTTTCATCCTAAAAAAGAAAAACATTTGGATGTTTTGTCAAGCTAGGCACAGTGAATATCAGTTAATTAGAATTGGTTACAAAATGAGAGAAACTGGTAATACTACTACTACTACTACTAATAATAATAATAAAACAAAACTATGCATTTTATGTGCAGACATGGAGAGCTTGGCACTCACCACTCCTAAAATTCCCACCAGGGTGAAAGATATGTTTACATTAGTTGGGGTTGAAAAATGTTTTACAGGACGCCAAAGTTTTTTAGAGAACAGTTCCTTGTCGAGGGCATCAAACAGGGCTTCGGGAGTAGGGCTGCTGCAATTCAATGTTGCTCCAAAATGTGAGTCTAAAAAACGGAGAGGCAAATTTGTTATGCACCCCAGATACACTCACATTAAAGTTTCCATTTGCTTCTATATATATATTATATTATTATATAATATTCTAACGTGTTGGGCAAATCCCTTTTTCTGAGATTTAAATTCATTATGCTAAGTTAACACAAAATGCCACCCATAGTAACCGTGAAAATGGTATCAAACATCTTAAAAAGGGTATTTTTTCACGAAATATTGGAATTCCTTCAAAGCAAAATTTAATTTTGGTATAGTGTTGGGTTGTATAGTTATCTGGGTGTCACCTGGGACTCCTCATGGTGGTGAAATATCTTTATTAGTTGCTTTGTGCTCCTCTGGCCCGCTGACCCACAATGCTGTATTTCTATCTTCATTCACTTCCACAGAGTAGCAAAATAGCTCCCAAAATAACACCACGGCCCAGAATCAAGGCAGACCGTGTAATAGTATCCACCAGTGCACCAAAGTGTGTCACTATTACATTTTGCATTGCCTAGGTGTGAAAAATTCACAGTTTTATGAAGGGACAGTGATGTGACATAGTTTAAAGGGGCGACAGCATGAAGGCAGGTGGGGTGGTGGACAGGTCAATCTCATGGACATGGAGATTGTTTTTAATGCATTTTCTGATGTTAGCCTTCCAGCTAACATTGCTCGGTAACCTTAACTCTAACCTGACCTCACCCTTACCTTAACTTCTCCTTAAGTAAGTATTTTAGCTAATCTTGGCAAAGGAGCTAAGATGCCAATAATAATTTCGCTAATGAGGTAACCCTCAAACTCCCCACCACCCTAACACTAATTCCTAACCATAACCCTCACCCTAACACTAACACAAGCCCCTAGCACTCACCTTAACACCTAATGCTCACCCTCAACCCTAACCCCACCAACCCCATCCCAAAAAGAGACCCCAAAACACCCCCTCTACCTGTGCAACTTGGTGGGCATTGTCCTGGTAATTACTCTGTGTGAGAAATACAAGGTGTGGTGTGTCAGCATGTGAGCAGGTGGAAATGCATGTGTCTCATGGCCAGTGCGTGAGACTTGAGAGCCCTGTCAGTCACAGACATGAGCCAGTGCCTTTTCTCTTAAAAGCTTACCTCTCAAGCCACCCATACTATTGAAATTGGAGATGGGGCAGGTGTGAGATATCAGGTGTATCGTCCCTAACACCTCACGTAACCCTAACCTTAACCTCCCCTTAACCAAGTATTTTAGCTAATGCTAGCCAAAGAGCTAACAATTAACTAATGATTAGCTAATAAGCTAACGATTAACTAACAATCTAATGATGGCATATGCGCGGATGTCACACTAGACCTGATAACTGGCGCCTTAGGATCCTGGGTGTTGTTGTAACACCTAGACAACAAGAACTTCCATTACCCATTATTTGTGTAATCACAATTATTAATCAAGAATTTGTGAAAGTACTGTGAGGTTGTTTCTTGTGTTCCTGCATGCAGACACTACCTGCTGGATCTACTTTCCAACTCAAACAGGGCAATAATAAGGAAAGTTTAATTTCCTCAAAAAAAAAAATGGGTACCAGGGCTTCTCGTTTTTTATTGTAATACTGAAATCTGCTTTGTGTTCATTTGGAGCTGCTTTGCTGCACTCTGGAAGTGAATGGACAGACACACAGTAACACACAGTATTATGTATTAGCAGCCCGGAGGAGCAAGGAGCAAGTAATGAGGAAATTTCACCACTGTGTGGGCTGATAGTATGTCCAAGTAGAAACTGTGAGCTGTTCTCCGGCTAACCTACTGGGAAACAGTAGTCTGAGGACCAAATAAATGTTTATCCACGATTTGAAACAATGAATTCATTGCACTCTTTGTCATGGTTGTCATGAAAAAAGTCAGCTGTCTCAGTAAATTTCTCTTCATACATGCGTAACATCAGTACAACATGAGCATGACAGGAGAAACTGAACTGAAACAGCATTGTTGACTGTACCATGTTAGGAACGCTTGTGTAGATATCATATAATATAGTGCACATAGTTTTTTTGGCTCACATCTTGTATATTGTTTTTTTATGAGTGCATTTGAAGATGTACAACATAGAGAAAGCATTTCAGAATATTTTTATCCACTTGTCAATAGTGATGCTAAGATGAACAAATATCCCTTTTGGTAGCATTTATATTGTAGAATTGATTTGGATGGATCATGTTACAGCACCAAAGGCCAATGAAGGGCCTTCTGAGCCACTAGTTTGTTATGGCTCTGTTTTTCTTCTCATTTTGTGTGGAGTGCCAAAATTCTTTTTGTCTTACCGTGAAGTAGCATCAAACAGATGAAGATGACCTCAGCTAGTTTATTTGGCTCTGTCATCTTGTTAGGCTCTGCTCAACAATTCTCAGACGATCCTCAGATTTAGAAGTAAAACAAAGAAAAAAGTCAACAGTCTGTTCTGTCAGCTGGGTCTTCAGCTCAGCAAGGCCTTAGAAAGTGGATATCCCCTCCTGAATGATGAGGCTAATAAGAATGATGAGAAGAAATGATGCTACACAGTCCACATCATTAGTTCCACCCAAAACGCCGCCCATGTCTACATCTAAGCTTCATCACTCAGGCTTCTGGGATGTTTCAATCGCCTGCAAAGCTCCACTCCATCTGATGGATGTGTTTGCATAATGAGTGTTTGGACTGTATAAAGAGGACATCCTCAGGCATGATTGTCACATTTGTGCAAATAAACCCTACCCTGGTTGTGACTGTGTACGCCTAGACAAACACACATGACACACTGGTGTTTGATTGTTCTTCTGCTCAGATCTGCCTGCTCAGATCAATGTGAAATGAGAGTGGGGCCTGCAGCAACATAATAATATTCTCTTGAAATAGGTCAGGGGGTCGTTTTTGTACTTTATACACTGTGGGCCTATTAAGGTCTTCGACTGTAACACTGGGGTGGAGGAGTGTGGCCTGTCGTATCTAAGGTACCTCTGGTCTGATTATGCCTAATCAGTGTTCTAGCATTTTAAAAATGTGCTGATTTGCCTAATGGCTGTGTTAGAATTAAGCACTAAAAGGCACTATGAGATCTGCAGCTCATATCCAGCAATCCTTTCAAATTACACTGACTGGACAACTTGGGCTGCTATAATTAAAGGTCAGAATTTTCAACTCAAATGTGACATCTCAGATACTAGTTGCAGTGCATTGAAGCTCAAGAACAACCTCAGATTAACATGCACATTTTCTTGAATTAGAGAATCTTCCACGGAACATTGATATAAAAAGATAAAACAATTATTTATTCCACAGTTTCCTCTTACAGGAGCTTTCAAAGTTAAGTTTTCCAGTAAACTGTGCGACGGTAAGAAAACCATGTCTCTAAGTAGCTCCTAGAGCTTGAACTGACAAAATTCACTTGTGCGAGAGATCTATTTCTCTTAAAGAAACAGCAACTTAAATAGGTAATACAACAGAAATCTTATATAGTCTTTCCTTTTACAAAATATGCATATGTTAACATGAATTATTTAACTGACTTTTAATGGTTACTTTTAATTAACCTACTCAGTGAAATGAATTATGTATCTATATTTACACAAATTATTAAAGGAAGTACAGACTGCAATGATTTCTAAACCTAAACATGTACAAACATTACTTGGCACCCACACACCAGCCACTAATTGCCCTCTTAACAAGAGACAATTACCAAAATATCTACATGTGGTGCCTTCATTGCTTGATTATTTATTTTACCTCACTCAGCTTCCTGGAGGAGGCAAATCTTTGTGATGGGCCTATCCAGCATACTGGTTTTGGTCTGGATGTGGACTTGTCATACCACCCCATACTTGTCTTGGATTGTCTAATCTGTCCCATGACCCAGAAGTTGCATGGGGCTGAGTAATCAATAATCAATACAGTGTCTCAAACACCAAAGTTGCGAGATGGATGGGACCACTTGTGGTGCTCTGGTAATTGTGGGAGATTTATTTTCTCTTGTCCATCACTTTCAAAATATGTCTGCCATATACTGGATCTGTCTCCACCTCCTGCACCCATAGAGGTCCTGCTTATCAAACAGACCTGGGTTTAGAGATGGTGTTGTTTTGAGGAGCAATAGGTGGTTCAGTTAAAGTGCTCCCAGATCATTTGGATCATTGGATGTCTTGGTTATATACCAACTGTTTATGATGGCCTCTACCTCACATAACAGGGTGTGTAGGCCCTCTTCATTGAGTATCTGTAGCTCCAGAGTGGTGTTCAGGATCTTCCTTATGGATCTGATGAATCTCTCCCAGAGTGCTCCATGGTTGTAGCCAGTGGAAGGACTTTACATACACTGGATACCACATTTGACATAGAACATTTTCAATCTCTGAGCTACTCCACTCGTCAATGGCACTCTTCATCTCACACTTGGCTCCAATGAAATTTGTTTGATTGTGAGAACGGAGTGTTTTTACCTGGCCTCTTTGAGCTATGACGCAATACAGAGACCTTATAAAGAAGCCCGTATCCAGTGAAGATGCTACCTCTAAGTCAATTGCACAGACTGCCAGGCAGGTAAAGGTGACACTGCACCTTTTCAGCATATGTCTCCCACATGTTACCTCATACAGGCTGAAGTATTCAACTCCAGCGTTGATAAATGGAGGCTTGCAGCAACTTTGTGATGAAGATTCTTGTCCAGGATTGCTGGCTGCTTCGACTCCTCTGCTGAGTCTTCCTCCTGCTCTAGGAATGCCATCTTGTAGGACTGAATTAAGTCTGAAAAGGCTTCTGCTTTTATATACCAGTAGCAAATGATCTTTTACTCTGCTTCTGTAAGGTTTCTCCATTATGAGCTTATGAGAGGTCTGCTCAAGAGACCTGCCTTGATGTTCCCCATCTCCTTATTGACCTCAAGAGGAGAGAGAGCAGTGTTCAACTCTTTCCTCTTGTAACAGACTCAGCAGAGTGTTAACCTTCAGCACCCAAGCAACTGCCTTCCTGAGGCAAATCCAGGAAGTACTGCATTAACTCCAGTACTGCAACCCTTAGTTCTTCAGCTGCAAATGCACTGACCACAGTGTTCCTTACCTCTGGGTCCTCAGAGTTTTGTTTCTAAGAGTGGTCCCGATTCTCTGGTCATTCTCCAAACAGGATTGGTAAGAAAGTCCGGCCCTCGTAACCAAGTGTGGCTTTGGATGAATTTCTCTGTCTTCAGTCCCCTCAATGTGTAGTTTGTGAGGTTCAGTGAAGTACTTACATATCTCCACTGATGGCATTAGATGGTGGTAAATGCCATCTAAATGATGGCATTTAGATGGTGGTGGTGACTGAGCCTTGCTTCTTGCAAGGCTCAGTCAATCTCTGGCCTTGCCAATGCCATGATGCATACGTGCATGTGTTGTCATGCAGCAAGTATATTCCGGCCGGAAATTTTATCTCATGTCTTTTATACAATATGCATATGTCATATGCACTACATGTTCTGCTGTTTACAGGAATTCTCCAACATTTGGGAAAAATAGCCTTTTTCTGACTTACCAAGACTGAGACAGTGGAACTATAGCTACTGAATCCATGTATCCATCTAGTGTAGGGATCCATGCATCGCTGAAGGTATAGATAGATCCGGCACAAATGAACTTATTCTAAAAGTTTTTTATAGTATTTTTAAAAAACATTTATTGTGTAAATGAGACAGCTTTGGAGTCGCTGTAAGGTTGTTTTTTTTTCTCCTTGATGTAGTTAGGCTAATGTCCCCCTTAGACTTCAAGTCATATATGCTAAGCTACACAAAATGCTATCCATAGGCACTGAACCACTTGATGTGCAGAGGTGAAAATGGTGTCCAACGTCTTGTCTCAGTCTGGGTAAGTCAGACAAAGAATATTTTGCCCAAAACAGAGTATTCCTTTACATACTGTACACTGACTGACATAATGCTATATCCTGGTGATAGTGATTTGAATCTGAAAAACAAATTCTGAACAGTAGATTTAGGATAATGAGTCAGTCTTCCCTGATGACTGATTGCTAAAAAAGTTATTTGCGTTTTTGCAGGATGAGTGTTTGGTGTGTTTTGGTTTTGTCTCTTTTACATGAGCCTACTCCCCTGTTTGCCATTTGCCTCTCTCCTCTGCACTCCCTCTCTTGTTCTCTCTCCCTCCACACCTGCCTGGCATGTCATCACCACCTTCATGTCATCATGTCATCACCACCTTCCCACACGAGCCCTGCAGCTGCAACCAGTTCCTGCGGGACTGTTGCCAAACACAGAGTGTTTGTGTACAGTTTGTTCATCGAGAAATGCTTCCAGCTCTTTGACTCTGGGCTGTTCTTCTGCCTTGACTCAGAAATCGATCTTGGTGCACCATCTTGTCTCAGTTCCTAAAACACATCTGGATTAGAGAGGAGCATCCCTGGAGGAGCAAGGATGCCTAGGTAGATCCTTTGCAGAACACTTTCAACTTTTTTCTTTCCTGAATGTATGACGTAAACTGTGAGTTCTCCACTTCCAATGTTTGGCATTTGGAAGTGGGATTATTTAAAAAAAAAAAAAAAAAAAATGTTAGTACGTATGTTAATTTTTTAATTTTCTCCTCACATAAGATCTACTTATTTATTTAGATCATTCTAGGGCTGATTTTTGATAGTCTTTTTTTTTTTTTTTTTTTGGCAAAGATCAAGGTGTTGTTCTTCAGAGTTTTATGGGTCTATAAACATAAAAGCTCTACAACTAGAACCAATCCTTACCTTACCCCAACCTGTCAGGTTTTCCAAAAGAAAAAATATCCCTCTGATTCTGTGGAGTGCAGCTGAACTGACGGACTAAATATAAACTCACCTGCAAGTAGCTTGTAAATCCTCTATCTATCCTCTAGCCTGACAGACATTAACTCACTTAATTTTATTCATCAGATTATTTGACTCCTTTTTTAAAATATTTTATTTTCAAAACTTTCAGATATTATACAAACATATACGAAATAACAATACAAAAACAATCGCTGTAACAATACAAAAACAGTCACAGTACAATCACAAAACCTCACAGTACAGTGTCGCAGACCAAATGATAAACAAGGTATAAAACAAACAAAACCAACAGACAAAACAAAAGATACATCAGTCGTCAACTCTAGTCATCTTACTTGTAGCGGTAGTACAGGATTACTCAGTCATGTGGGGAGAGAGGTTTTCCATATAGGGAATAAAAAGCTGCCATATTCTATTAAAACGGTCTGTCTTGTTCCTCAGTGAATAGGTTATCTTTTCCAAAGGTATGCAACTATTCACTTCGGAAAACCACATTCTAATTGGGACTGGAGCATCAGATTTCCATTTCACTGCAATACATTTCTTGGCAATCGTCAGTAAAATTTCAGTAGGTTTAATGGAGTTACTATGGGGCAGGTTAGAGTCCATGAAATTACCCAAAAGGCATATCTCAGGGTCCATCGGAAAAACAATACCATGAATTTGTGATATAGTATCACAGACCATTTGCCAGAAATCCTGTACTTTGTTACATTCCCAAGAAGAATGAAGAAAAGTGCCTTCGACAAGGCCACATCTAAAACAAAGGGGCGAAAACTTAGAGTTAAACCCATGTAGTTTGGAGGGAGTAAGATATGTCTGGTGTAAGAAGTTAAATTGAATCAGTCTGTACCTTGCATTTAATGTACCTGTGACACCATCCCTATACAGATCCCTCCATAAATCTGGATCAATTTCTATACCTAGGTCTCCTTCCCATCTAAGTCTAGATCTTCCTGGATCCCGGATTGATAAAAACGGTAATAGGGCTTCATAGACCTTAGAGATAGTTCTAACCATTGGGTGACCATCATGGAACAAAACTTCAATGGGGGATAACTTGGGCAAACTCCACTGTCCTTGAAGATTGACCCTGATAAAGTCTCTCAGTTGTAGGTATTTCAAAAATTCTTTATCAGATAGATGATACTTCCGTTTAAACTGCTGGAAAGACATGAAAATACCATCTGTGTAGCAATGTTCCAAGTGAGTGATACGAGATGGGAATAAGCTTATTCCCCCATAAGCATGTCTTGGGAGACAGAAAACCCTCTCGTCGCCATCCCGTTTATATAGAATATCGGATGGGATGGCCTCCTCTGTTTCTAATTTCTCAACATCTAGCCATGGATTTTGGGAGTCGGGGGAACAAGGGCCTCGCCAGGTCTGCAAAACTAGAGCCCTTTATGTTGCTGTAATTAATTAAAGGTCAAAATCTTAAATCCAAGTGCAATATTTGCCATTTTACTGGTCTGATTTTGAAAAAAGGTTGAAGGGTTCATGCATATTGTCGTTATGTCATTGGTCGGGGATGATATGTTTACATGTTTATGACAGTTATAGAAGCTTTCTAAACTGAGATCCTGTAATAATGCTTCACACAGTGAAACAATACATTCAGCGCTGCAGCATATATTGTCTTCTGAGTTGTTGGCTTGCATGTATTCTACTAAGACACATCTTACATAAGTAAGTAAATAAGTAAGTAATTTATTTATATAGCGCTTTTCACAGATAAAATCACAAAGTGCTTTACAGTGCATACAAGGAATAAAAAGCAAAAGCAGAACATCAGGTACAATGGGGAAAAAACGGTAGCGTCAAAAATTCAATAAATAGATAAATATAAGCTAAAGACCACAGTCTTACTCAAAGGCAGTTCTTAAAAGATGGGTTTTCAATCTCCCTTTGAAACTTTCCACACTGTCTGCAAATCTAATTTCAGTGGAGAGAGCATTCCATAACTTGGGCGCGGCAACAGCAAAAGCTCTATCACCACAAGTCTTTAACTAATCAAACACAAAAGTTGATTTCCTTCTTTATGTTTTTGATTGTTGATATTTTAAATGGGAGTGGCTTTCACAACTTGGGTGTGTCAACTTTGGCTGTGAGTCAGATCTAGGTCACCTGTGTTGTTATTCATATGAGATGTCAAATTAAACAATTATCTTTGGAGTCAGGCAGGCATCAGACTAGTATCTTAACTGTATATAGTTAAGCGTAATAAAGCCTGAAGCTGATTGTATTGATGTAACTGATGTATTTGGTCCAGTGTCTTATATAATATAATCCTAGATATAGGTTACCCTTAAGCTATGAAACAGTTACAAAGCATTTCAGGGCATTATTTCACTAAGCAGCACCTGAGACAGCCTGATATCAAGGTAAAGCGTGTAACAGAGCTGCTGATCCAACAGAGAAAAAGTGTTTAAGTGGGACATTATGTGTTGCTGATGTGTGAAAAATAGACGGTTGCATGAAAGAGCAGTAACGTCAAGATTATGAAGGGAGTGACAGAGTCTGTGTGAGGGGGAAAACACATCGACGATCCCATGAGAGACCTGATCCATGTCCAAGCAAAACCCAACTTTGTTTTTAGCATGTTTGTTAATGTTAGCTGACATTGCTAGTTTTCTAGCTTTTACCCTAATTTTAACCCTAACCATAAGAGTGTGCATACCTGGTTAGGGTTGTTTAGGGTTAGACCTCCACCACCCACAAAATACGCAACAAGTTAAATAACAAATAACAAAATTAGTCGCTGCCATGTGCTTTCTAGTTTCACCTGGCACCCGTGTTGGGGTGTGCAGCCCTGCAAGATTGAAGGTAAATGACGGATGTAAGTCCTCACACAATATAACCATGACAAATTGCTCGTACCTCAAAAATTGGACAAGGAATAGATAACCCTAACCCATACCCTGACGCTTAACCCTAACCCTAACCGTCATCCAAACACCTCACCCTAACCCTCAACCCCTCCTCATCCTAAACCAAACCCCCACCCTCACACAACACAGAACCTTCACCAGGGGCCCCATCTCCCTAACAACTCCATAGTAACCACTGACAACATGTGAAGCTTATCTGGCAGGACTTAGGGCCCTGATTTGGTGCAACATGTACAGATTCCTGGCTCCTGCCTCCCGGTCCCAGGCATCAGGGCCCGCCACATGGTTTCACATTAACTCAAAACTGGTGTTGAGGCAGGTTGTTCTTCAGGGTTGTGGCAGGTAAGTCACAGACATGGGCCAGTGCCTTTTCTCTTGCAAACTCACCTCACATACCGCCTGTACTACCAACACACACTTCACTGTTCATGCAGTATCACTGCTCTTTAGAAAGGTAGAAAAAGGCTGCTAGACTGCCATTAAAAGATGAAGAAGTGAAAGAATTAGCTATTCAAATTTCCTCTTTTTGGCACCAAAGTCACCTATTCTTCTTCCAGTTCTTTAAAAAAAAAAAGTGTTTTCAACACAAAAGTCGTTTCCAAAAAGTAATATTTAATTTTAGGGAGGAAAATGACTACTCATACTTGAAATCATGCTTTAAGTATCTCAAAACAGGAGCATGCAAAATGTACCATAATTATGTTATCCTTTCCTTTTCTCAATATTTCCTCATGGACATATTAAGATACAATCCTTGATATGGAACATCGTGTACCACAAAGAAGATGCAAAAGAAATGTTTTTCATTGAAAACTGAAAATGTTACTGTGTGTTTTTTGGCAGGATAGATTGTGATATGATCAGACTGAGGAGGCTGGAGGCCTGAAGTATGAAGGTTGGAGACCAAGCAGAGGGGCAGGTTGTGTAGGGAGAGGGTTGGTCAGGCAGGCAGGCAGACTGGAGTGTCATGGAAGGCTGGAGGGATCCTGGACACAGGGAGGCACTGGGTTAACACAGGAGGCAGGACGGCAACTCAGAGAAATATCACAAGTTAACTCTAGTAAACCACTGGAGTGGTCAAGAGTGTTTCTACCACAGTAGCAGACTGAACACTCTGTCGGGGAGTGAAGGGAGTGGCGGTGAGATGATTGAAGGCAGATGAGGTGGTGAAGCAGGAGTCTGGAAAGAGAGACTACGCCCACACACACACACACACACACACACACAGACACACACACACACACACACAGACAGACACACACAGACACACAGGAGCAGGAGAACACAAGGGAGGCAGAGAAACACAAGGAAAGTCCTGGCTGGAGCTGTGACAGAAAATGTAAACTAACAAAACAAATGATGACATGACAAATGTAAAAAGACCTTTAAGCAAACTGTCACAGTAAGTGATAATGAGATGAGAAAATACATATAGATACATTTGTTGTGCTTTTGTTTGAATGTAATGTTGCAACATTATATGAATGAAATGAATGAAATCAAAATGAAAAACAGGACTATATCAGCTCCATTCATTCATTAATTAATTAATTAATTAATTAATTAATTAAACTAGTAAACCGATCAAAGCAGCAGGCAAAGATTATACAGTTGATCCAGTTTTTACAAGTGATTTACCCTACTGCTGAACACCAGAGATGCATCTTTCCATATACAAATGTATGTGCATTTACAATGCATATGTGATTACTGTGGAAAATATTTTGACTGATCTATGTGATTATTCAGATAATACTAACAATATGTAATGTGAAGATTTAATCATTTATTAAAAATCTTTTTTTTTCTTTCGTTAGGAGTGTCAGTCCTAGACACCATTATGCTGTTCAAAGGGTTTACTGTGAATCAGAGTTTGAATGGACATGAGTTGATCCGGAGGTTTTAATGTTGTAAAAACCTCGTATTACAAGACACTACTGGACAAGACAAGTGTGGAGGAAGACGACCACTCATTTGGCCCAAGCGGTGGGTGTTTTGGACCACATAACCTTTGTGAACAGATGAAGTTGTGTTATACTGTGTAGACACCATGTTTCGGTTACTTGATTGTGTTATGTCTCCTCCATAATGGAAGTAAAAAAAGCAAAAATGATACAAATTTTGTGGCAAATGGTTACACTCTTGAATGGTTCTGCCAACCTGAATAGCTAAAGGCCAGAGAAAATAGATGTTCCAGTCAGTGTGTGAAGTCACCAGGACACACAGTTTGAAGGTCCTTCGCTTGTCAGAAAAAGGGCAAAAAAACACAGCTGAACTGACAGAAGTTTCTAGCGAGAGACCTCCTGAATCCTTCTGCACAATGTGATCTTTTATTGGACTTTTCTCATTTTTAATCTTATATAAGAAGATTATACTGCAATCAAAGTTTAGTTTCTTTTAATGTTAGTCACCAAATGCTGCACAAACTATTCCAGCTCATAAAGCTTGGATAGCACAATACAGTTTAAATCAGGGTGCAATAACTTTGTTTTGAACTGTATAAAAGTTCAATCTAGTGCTGAGGATGCTACTTGTGTTTTTAACTTCTATGTGTGTCTAGTTTAGTTTTTCCAACACTTCACCAAACTAAATGACACAGCTTTACCACTCTGCCTCTGGAAAGTATGATGACGTTTTGGAAGTGACTATACCTGTGAACACAAAAGCACGTTAAAGCAAGGCCTTTCAGAAGTCCACTGGAACATTCAAGTTCATAAAGATTTAAAAATTGTATGTGGATAGTATAAGTGAAACGGTTACAGATAATTAATTGTCAAGAGACATATAGTGTGATTGTGTTATTTAAAGCAGCTACAAAAATGAACAGTGTTTTAAATATTGTACAATCAAAGCCTCTTGTCTTTCTAAGTTTTCATACATCGATGCAGGCTCACTATTTGGCATCAAAGATAGCTGACTGATGAAGGGAGTAGATAAAGTAAACTAAGCAACCAGCAAGATCGAGATGTAACATAATATATGCAGTGCAGCAGTAACTTGATCTTGCCAAATACGACTTCTTTGCAATTGTTTATTAATGATTTATAAAGTGTTTACAGCAAAATAGTAATCTATTACAAGCCATTCATTAACCCTTTAAAAGAGTAGGATCATTATGTGTTGAAAAGTATTGCAAAACAGTAACATTCATCTGTGAGTCCTGTCAGCGAGAGAGAGAGAGAGAGAGAGAGAGAGAAAGATGTGTAGTAAAGATGTGACAGTAAAGGAGTTTGTCGCCACTGTGTGGCAGCATGAAGACACTGCAGCGTTGGGTCTTTTGAGCAAAGACTGATGAGTAAAAAATCTTTTAGCTGCTGGTTTTAAATGTGTCTGCAAAATTTCCTTCACCAATAAGGTTATGATCTGTCAGTTTGTCTAACTGTCAGCAGGATATCTTACCAAGTGACTGACATGAAATGTACAGGACAGATGTGTGTGTTCAGTAACCAGAGGGGCTGGGGAATATATCAATATTAGGTTAGCCTTCAGGTCTGTATCCTGCAGCTCAGGTTCTTCACTAGTTTAATTCCTGCAGAACACAGCTCCTCTGTTTTTGACTAGCTCTTCATAGGTATTCCATGCATAGCCATGTTCCAATAGGTTTTGAATGCTGACTGCTGAATCTTCATAATATAATTGTTTAAATAAGATGGTAGATCTGGCTAAGGACAAAATGACCAGCTGAGCGAATGCAACACAATTAGCCTCATATCAAGCAAGCCACTTGCACAAATGAATTTGTTCCTAAATGGTATGTGCAAACAATTTAAATGATGTAACCACATTCTCTGGAAACAACTTTCTCTTAAATACGTACATTTACAACTACTCTGGACCTGTTGAGTGATCAATCTACAGTTAACCTAAAAAGGTGTTTTTCAGTTTCAAGACAAATCCAAACGTTTTGTTTGTGAATTGTGAAAGTGTTGCTTGCTGTTGAGCTGAATCTTGTGTATATGACCAGTGCTGACTCTATTGGCCAGGCTTGATCTGAGTGACAGCTTGGCAACATCCACAGTAGCCAAATTTAATTCTAGCTTCAGTTTCATCAGAATACTTTTGTAAAATAAATTCCAAGCTGAATCATATTACATTTTATTGCAACAAGCAAAAACAAGGGATCAATAGTCATATTTTATCTTAAACACATTATCTGTCCCTTTTTATGTGAACACACTTATAACTGATCAATTGCTTTATACCACTATAATGTTTTACTGTCATCAGTGATGAGTAACAGATGACACGCAATCATATTTCACTTATCAGATTACAAAAAATTTAAATCATCTGATACAGTCACCGTTACCATGGTAATCAGATTACAGTCACCCTCTGGGATATTATGGCTGATATGATAATGCTTTGGAGGACGTGGAGCCAGTGCAGCTGCAGCAGCTCCTACACTGTTCTCCACTATCCTGTTGTTCTTGGCACCAAAAGCAAGCTTAAATATATTATCACTTGACTTTTCTCATTTTTTCCATAGGGATCAGTCGAGTGCCATATCTTCTTATCTCTATACTACTCAAATTACAGTCTGTGAACTGAAGTGAATTGGATTTTGGAGGCAAAGCAACTCTAAGATAATTGAATGTAATGAAATTTTGCTGCTTAGTTTGATTATTCCCATGTATTACATTATTGATTGCCGTTTTAAAATGGTAACATATTCCATTCTGAAGGGAAGCTCCTCAACTTTGTTATAAATCATTTACTTTATTATATATCACTTTATATGGTACAAGCCTTAAGACTAGGCTCACGCCACTGACCAATATTTCCTGGAATGAAAAATGTCCTTTGTTGTCCAGTAGAATAGGTTGAAAAAAAGGCTAGAAGAACCTGACATAGTGCCAATTAAGCCAATGTCCAGAAGCCCTGTAGCGCCCCCTATACGTCATTTCTGGGGCATGGCATTCCATGTGTTTGTTGTGTATTCACATATCCACTAGTCATCTTATTCCTAAATAATGCTCTTCTGAGGCTGGTAAAGTTGCCTAGGTTCCACTGAATCAAGAAAAATCAGACTGGAAATTCAGATTTTGTTGATATTACTTCACATTTCTGAATCATGAAAAAGGTGGATTTGACCTAGTAAGGACACAGTGAGTTTATTCCAAATGATCTGCAGGTCCAGTGATATACTACTTCTATCTGACACATGCAGGTATTTATTTCTGATTATATGTATGTTTTTATTGCCTCATTTTTTCTTTCAGGTGCATGCTTTACATAAGGTGTGTTAGAGTACATACACATAACATTATATAATTTATAAGCATAATTAATCAAGCATTACCACCAGACAGACAGCATTATGGGTAACATTAACATGCAGTGTCAAACATCAGGAACAAGAAATTAAAAATCTTGATCAGAAAGTAGAATCTCAAAGACCCTTGGAATGTGTTCCATTCATGTTCCATTCATGCAAAGTATTTGAAAGCATTTTTGTCCAACTCTAAGGAAAAACTTTGAGTAATATCTTGTAATTTAAGTTTTTAAGACAGATGACAGGGAAGCTTATAAAGCAGGTACTTCATCAAGCCATGTCCTCATGTTAAATAAACTTCTTCTGAACTGCTTCCCTTTGGCCAGTTTTTTGAAGTCAGCATCGATGTATCGTGTGTTGGATAGAATATCTTTGTCACATGTGACCTTCTTAGCCACATGTGTAAATGTGGGTTTTTGAAAAGTGGATGACATTGAAGTGTCCATCTTTAACTAACCAGAGAGGAGATGTTTGAATAATCACTTCTGTAATGCTGTTTTCTGTGTGGCTGCACATTGTTCTTGTGTCTAACGGTCAGTGTCCTTATCTCAACCCTGGTCGTGCTGCACCTTGGAGGAGCATCTCTGCAGCCAGCAGGCTCGGCAGCCATACCTCCTCACTGTCAGGCGTCACAAGAGCCAGACTAACAGCATCACCATGGATAATCATCTCATCTCATGCCAGGCACACTGCTCACTCTGGGCATCTGATGAACTGATCTGAAGCACATTTTGTGTTTAATTTGTCTTGTGATGGTGCACTTATGAATTGTTACACATTCCTGCCATGAAGCAACAGTGTGTAACACTGATATGGGGAATATGAGGGAGTCACTCAGAGTGAGAGACTTGAGAGTCAGACTGCATAACCAGTCGTCCTTTCAATCTGTGAGTGAGAGACAAAAACAGTGCTGACCTGTTTTATGTGTTAGAAACTGTATCCCAGCAGTCAGCAGCTGATTTCACATTTAAGAATCGAACATGGTTACTGTCCTGGATCTTAAAATTAAAACTGTTTTGCTCTCAGCAAAGCTATAGGCATCAGTCCCAAACATATGCAGGTTTTCAGAAGCACCTTGATAGTGTTCAATGTCCAGCAAATTGCTCAAAATTCAACTGCTGAGTGTTCCTCTGGTGAGCCAGTTGCAGCTCCATCATAGGCACATGCTTTGGGGGACCAGTTTAATCCCCAAAATGAAGTTCTAGTTCTAGTAGTTCTTCCAGTGGTTCCTCTGAGAGCTGTGAAGTGGGATTGCCAACAGGTTGGTGTCCTCAGGTGTAGGGGATTTGGAGGAACAAACAAGTGAGCATACTGTTATTTCTGCCTTACCTACAACTGGACTTTCTAAACAGAAGAAGTAAGATGAGTTTTGCTCACCTTCCTCCTTGCACTTCACTGTTGACCTGACAAAAGCCCCATGGGCCTTCCATCTGTAGCTGTCATCTAACGGCTCCTCACACTTGCTAAGCTGCAGCAGCTCCCCATCACAGAGATCTTCACTGGTCTCATTAAAAAAAGATGCAGTTTGAGACATCAGCTTATCTTCTTCTTTCACCCATCAGTGAAATCAGCTGGTGGAGTTTTTGGTTGGAATGAAAACCTGCAGCCTCCTGGCCCTCCGCGGCAAGACAAGCCAATACAGTGAGAGGACTACCAACCATACATCCATTTCTCTTTACCTGCAGCCATACTGGCATTCTGTTAAGTTAGCTAGCTCCTTAGTTAAGCATTTAGGCTAAAAATGTGATAGAGCTATCTATAAATGCTTTTGCAGGGTACATACATTTACCTTTGGTAATTGGTAACTGGTAAAACAGTGTGCTGTGTTCCCACACTGTAGCAGGATGCAGGGTTCCAGTTCAGACGGTCGGAGCCCCTCTGACTGCTGAACATCAGAAAGGGGCTGTGGCTGAGACTGAACACCTGTACAGGTGGAATGGATCCAAATTTTAACAACTACCCTACAGGGGACTCTGAAAAAAAAAAGCACAGCACAGATTATAGCAGAGATTACATCAAAGTGCTAGCAAGATATTAGCCTAACTTATTGGCTGTTTGCAAAAGCGAACACTTTGCTGTGTTTGGTGGCAGCCCCAGACTGCTGTCCCAGCCTCACTTTGAAAATCAGAAATTCAAATTCAGCCCTACACCACACCTGGGATGGGAGAATATAGAGCACCGCATCTCTTTTTTTCCACTGCTGTTTCTTTCTCTCCACTGCAAGGGCTCTTCATGGTGTTTTCTCACTTGGGAGGGCATCTCAGAGGGCACCTTGTGAGTTTTCTTCATCAGAAAGACACCTGGGGAACCTCATGTTTCTCCCATTGTCAGGGCTCCTGTCCTCCAGCAGCACATCACATTTTCATCCATGAAGAAACTTCCACATTGTCACACATGTACGGGCAGCCTTTACAACACTGCAGCACAGTTTATCTACTGGAAGGTTGCTTCACTATTAGAGGGGCATCTAATTTATAATATTATTTATTTATTACATGAAGGAGCACCCTTATAATCATTCTTTTATAAAAACAGGAAGAATCATAATAACTGGAAGTGGCTCAATAGAGTGCAGATCTCCACTTTTGCTTTCTCTTCTCTTTCAATTGTGCTTCACTTGAGTACACACACTATTGTACCTCATATGTCCTTAACTGGTATGAACACCTGAGAAATAGAGCACAAACAACTCTGTAATGCTTAGCTTAAGTAAAAAGACTAGAGGGACATCCAAAATCATTTTATTCATTTAATAAAATCAACCACAAACAAAATGCAGCAGATACAGTTCTCCTTGCTGTAAGAACAGTTTGTGTTGGCATGTGGTTGATAATCCAAAACCTGATATCACAGTACGGTTGAAATATTGTGATATTCACAAAGTCCATTTATTCTAAATTCTTCTTTTAAAATGTCTTAAATTAAATGTTTATGTACATGAACTGCACAATAATTAACATTGTCATGTGATCAAAATTACATATGCACAGTATCACTGTTAGTTATTCAGTCTTCCCGCGAGCTGCAGTGCCAACAATTTAACACACTTTCTAAGCCAAACAGAAATTAAACAAAATAAGTGTGAAACAAAAATTATTAAAAATGCAAAAACAGTTACACTGTTATTGACTGGGTGACTGATACACAATTGAAATTTGACATTTACCAATGGAAACTGATTGGGACTGAAGAGCGAGGGCTGTAATAATCTCCTTGTTTGAGCCTTCTTGACATTTTGTTCACAACACCTTTTCAGTTTCTGCCATCACATTCTCTACAAGTTGAGACATTATCTCTCAAACAAGGCAAATCCTTATTTACAATGACCACTGGGCTCTTTCAAGGGACTACATTCAACTGAAAATCCTGTAATGGTGTCCAATCTTCCTGGCTGATTTCCTTCATTCTGATAGGCTGACAAGTTGGCATGCTTTGGATTTATTCAATAATGATAAACTTTCAATGAGATCAACAGGTTAGGATCAGGTTACTTCGTGTTCAGCTTGCAGAGATACAGGCCACTAGCAAGTGTCAGATGAAAAAAAAATTACTTCCCATCTCTCTCTCTTTCGCTCTCTCTCTCACACACACACACTCTCTCTCTCTCTCTCACACACACACACACACTTCCCTGGGTCACAGACGATCATTCCATAGGCCACAAACAAAAATCACATGGCAATGTCTTCAGGTTGAGTTGTTGATGACAGGGACAATCCTACTGTGTCTTTCTCATCCTTCTTGTCACTTCTTCTTGTTCAGCAACAAGCTGTAAAGCAACAACAGTTTATTAAACAGACATCAAGCAGGACTGGCAAGGAGAGAGGGCAGTACAGTTTGACTCTGAGAGCCTACAAAAGTTGTTAGCAGAGACTGGTATGACTGTAAAAACCACCTACACTAAAACTATACAGTAATGTGGAGAAAACATTAAGTTAACTGATGGAACACTGCACTAATTTATCCATAAAAAATAACTTATTTAGCATTAGAGATGGTTTCTGAAAATGTTATTATTCACGGTATTGTTTGCACCACTATTACTGTGTGTGGGTGTGTGTGAGTGTTTATGTGTGTGACTTAGAGCGTACTTGTTAAATGACTCGTCTTGCAGGTTGAGGACCAAACTGTCAGCGTTGAGATACACCTTATTCTGAGATGACGCCACCTGAAAACAATCACAATCATCATCACCAGCCCAAAATGACTGGTACTGCAAAACGTTCCAGTTCCTTCAACTTTGCTGCTGGTTTTTAAAGGATAAATGTCAATCTGGGATACAAAAATACTTCCACAGGTCAATGGTTTGAAGCTGGTTTTGGATTAGTCTTTATGAGCAAAATTACAAGGAATTTAATTGACGAGAGATGTATACAAAAACATGAGTACTCACTGTCTTAGCAATGTTCTGCGCTGCTCTGATACGCCTCAACTTCAGATAGCCTGGGTTCTTAGTCACGGCTTGACCCAGCTGACACGCAGAGAGACAGACAGACAGACAGAGACACAGAGAGATTCAAGGAGTGCAGCTGCATTTTAGCCAATATATATCCAGTGATCATGACCAGAAAAGTAATGCTAGGCAGATGGCAGGTTTACTGAAAATTACTTATGCAGGCTTGCACCGGTACTGACTTATGGATGTGTGTCAAAGACTCAAAGGCTGTGAGAGAGAAAAAAAATGTCCTCCTACTTGGAAAACACATTTTGGCTATCAGAGCTTCATCATATAATAAAGGACGGGCATGATTTTCACACCACATATAACCTATGCCCAGTACAGCCTAAGCCCAGTCACAGGACACGATGTCACAACTGGCAAGACTGTCCCCCAATACAAAACATACGACCAGTATTATTTAACAACAAAAAAATTATAAATTTCATA
Source organism: Myripristis murdjan (assembly GCF_902150065.1). Classification (NCBI taxonomy): domain Eukaryota; kingdom Metazoa; phylum Chordata; class Actinopteri; order Holocentriformes; family Holocentridae; genus Myripristis; species Myripristis murdjan. Next base: position 6,147,893 of record NC_043983.1, on the reverse strand, counting down.
CCAGCTGAGATAGTATGATATATAATTAATTAATTAATTAATTAGTTAAGTTCAACACTGAACCTTTCAGCTTCCCTGTACTTGCACAGAAAAAAATACATTCCTACATTATCTTACAGCAGGAAAAGATGCAGGCTTTAGTATTTGTGTTGATCAAAACAAATGAATTAATTTCTTAATTAAAATAAAATATAAACTGATGTAAAAGAGGGTATGACTGTCATTCTAGCAACTAGTGAGTTGTTAGTTGAATTAATTAGATAGCTACTTACCATCTTTGCAGCTTCAGCCTCTCCCTCAGCCTGAATAATCTTCTGTCTCTGGTCCTGTTTGGCTTTCTCCACATAGAACTGGGCTCTCTGGGCCTCCTGCTGGGCTAAACACACACACACACACAAATACATGTTACGATGATTAAAGTCTCTGAGTCTCTGAGTCTCTGGGTATGTTCAGGCCAAAGGTGTTTTGAGTGGTTTAGTGAAACTCCGTAGCATTTACTCATTTCGTTCAGTTCGTTTGGGCATGTGTGGATGCCATTAACAAAATAACAAAGGATGACCTGATCAAAACTGTTCATCCCTGATCCGACTTCATATTCAACTTGCAGACATACAGTGACAGTGGCAAGTGTCAGAGATTTGAAAAACTGCTTCTTGTCTCTCTCTCATGCATGTATCCATATCTATAGATTAGAAAAGACAGACAGCTAGACAGGTGACAAATTGAAAGAAATTCCAAGATAATGTGGTATTAGGCAGTTGGGGCACCACGAGCTACTAGAGCCGTTTCAGTGTGCCTTGGCACAGATTCTACAAGTCTCTACTGGAAAGATGAACACCAATGATGTGAGCTTACTATCATCTGTCACAGGCAATTCAAGCTGCAATACAAATGGATTACATAATACAATTCTTGAAAGCCACCCCCATGCCAAACATTTGAGATGTGCACAACAAATCTCTGGATGTAACGGACAGATTCCCGAGTAATTTGGTGAGTGTATTGATGCTTTCAGGGAATTAACCCTTTCGGTTTTGGTCTCACAATCACATGAGACTGTCAAATTTGATCTTACAATCTATTGGGGCGATGAAATTTGATGATCACATTCATGCTCCCAACAGGATGAACTTGAAGTTTGGTGACCTCATGATCTTTCAACCTTTGCTGTAGCACCACCGTCAGGCTAAAAGATATTACTAAATGGAATTAGGAAATGATATTTGGTGAGTGCATTCATACTCCCCGAAGGGAAGATTACTCTTTATTCCTCTTGAAATCTTCTGGGCAGATTGCCATGAAATTTGGAGAATACGTTCTTGCTACCCAGAGGATGAACCTTGCCAATTTTGGCAACCTCATGAACACACTCTCGCCAAAATGTACAAACCCTGCTACGTGCATGTTTCTGAGATGGACCAAGAGAGTTGGGCACCAGCGGTGGAGAGCGGTGCTTCTTAAAGTATTATTAGTGCTATAGTACGCTCAGTGTGTCCCAACACTACAGGTACTACTAGTTCCCTTGTGGTGGCAAGTCTTATGCCTTCAAAAGCATTTTTATTGCAATTTTGAGACCAACAACAACAACTGTGACACAAACCATTATTGTGTGTGCTTAACATATAACATAACATATTTGTAGTGAGGCAAGTCTTACCAACTTGCTTGGCCTCCACAGCAGCAGTGTACTGGCTGCTGAAGCTGAGCTCAGTGATGGCAACATCATCCAAGATGATGTTGAAGTCTTTAGCTCTCTCAAACAGCTCTCTGCGCACCAGCAATGACACCTAGAGGACAGAAACACAAAGTAACTTTTGAAAATGTCCCAACACTGAAAGCCATACCTACCATACCCAACACTAACACCCTGCAGCAAATCTTCAGCTCTCTTTAGCACTGAAGCTCCTCATAGCCACCCATAAACTGCACAGTCCTTCCTCTTCCATATGGTTACAATGACAAAATTGCTGGAATGTGACAGGTTTTCAATGGAAACTAAAATGTGTAATTTTTTGTCAACATGATTTTTATTGTCATCCTTGGATGTACAGGCCAGCAAAGCATGCTGATTTCGTGCTGTTCCTGGATCAAGCCCTAATTTTATCTCCCGCATCATATGCAGAGGTTTCTAAGATAACATGAATCCAACATGAATCGCACCTGGGCTCTCTGTGTGATGAGCTGGGAGGCGTTGAACTTTGCCACAACAGACTTGAGCACCTCGTTGACGATGGAGGGAAGGACTCTCTCGTCGTAGTCCTTACCCAGCTGCTGGTACATGACTGGGAGGTTGGATGCCATGGGTCTGGACAGTACTCGCACCGCTATGTTCACCATCTGAAGGTCTGAACGCACGCACGCACACACACACACACACACACACACACACACACACACACACACACACACACACACACACAGGTAGAGGTACATAGGTTAGGTTGCGGTGCATTGCTATCAGTTTGTCTGTTGTGGTTCCTGGGGAGCAGATCTTTTTCACAGCAGCCATTTTGACATGAATATCAGGGTAAACAAAGAGGTTACTATTATTAATTAAGGCTCTGCTCCAATCAGGTGTAACAGAGCCAGGATCTGCTCAGGAGCTGCTTATATCGGCTCACTCAACCTTAATTAATGTCATTAGTAGCACCTGTGTTTACCTGCTATTTCATGACAAATGGTTGCTGTGAGGTCTATTATTACTTCTTTTAAACCACTTTTACTTGAGTTTTATCAAGTTTTATGGGAGTTTCTTTATCACTGTGTGCTTTTACACTTTTATGGCCTAATTTAAATCAAACTCATCACAGAGACATCAGGCCTGCACATCAAAGCAGCTGACTTTCAAACCTAAACACACTGGAGGCGCTTCAAATGCAGTGGGTCTGGGCTAAGGATGTTTTTCAGTTGCTATCCTCAGACTGCAAGCCTGATCATTGCTATGAACTCTTAGTACACAACCATTTGGTCACCACCGACTGTACTACCCAATCCCATCTGCAAACACATATCAGTGAAGTCTGCATGCCTACTCTTCTACTGGTCATACTGTTTCTGTTCCCCCAGCTGTTTATTTATTTCAATTGAGCTGATAGAGATTGAGTAAGTCTGACAGCAGAAATCTCCCTTTTGATAATGACACACAGTTAATGCTGGCTGGCATGTCAAGGTAGCCAGCTTCCTGTAGTTGGCCTCTACTTAGTGTGTGTGTGTGTGTGTGTGTGTGTTACCTTTGCTGCCAGTCAAAGAGGAGATTTTCCTGGGTTTGGCTCTGATGTCATAGATGATAGGGTACTGAAACCATGGGATCCTACAACACAAACAGTCAATAAAGTCAAGAGGTCCCTTAGACCAGGAAGCACCAGTATGGACACTAAACACCAGAAAGTAAAGAAAATGAGTGTGTTAATACCTGAAGTGTAGCCCCTCAGCCAGAACAGTGTCCATTTGAATCCCTCCAATCCTGTTGAAGACGATTGCTCTCTGACCACCCTCCACTACACACACAGTCACACACACACACAAACATACAAAAATGGCAGTGAGAACGAGAACTAAAATATATAAAATGTCAGCAATTAAAAATACATGATTGTTTTTTTTAAATAACTCTTAACAAATTCAGGTTCAAGTTTCAGGTTTAAGTGCATTTAGACCCTTTCAATGTCTTTTTACAGTCTCAAAGGACTTTACATGCCCACAGGTTTACAATAAACAAAACAGGACAACATCACCTGACTCAATCCTCATCAATTACCAAAATGTGATTAGTTAATTTTAAGTGGCTAAATCATGACTGACATTGACACAGCTAAATCAGAGCATTTATACAACATAAAATGGTTCTCCTTGAGTGCTTCCAATATTTTTTAATCAAAAACGTAATTCAGTGAATGTATCAGCCAAATTTAAAATACATTCTGCTATATTCCTGTAAAGTGACACATTTTTAAGAATTCTCTTGTATTTCCTGACTTTCCCAGGGAATGTATCGAATTATCTGACTTTTCCTGTCTGAAATAGACCAGTCATGGTATTCCAGGAATTCCAGTGCCAGTAAGTGTTGTTGTGTGCTTACCTGTGTAGGTGGCTTCTTTAACGCCATATGCCAAGGCCCCGGCTCCAATCAGAAGCTTCAGTCCTAATCCTGCACCCTTGCCACCAGACGAAGACATCCGGCCTGCCAGGTCCCTCAGGTGCTGAAGAAATCGCTACAGAGGGCGAGACAGAGGGACAGGGAGGAGAGAGGGAGTCAGAGAGGAATCACCTGTATTATCCCTGCAGAGAGGTGTGTCTTTGAACGGCACCGGGAACAAAGAACTAGCCCACAAAAACAGCAACACAACTTATGTTTTTTAACTTGCAGACACGACTGCTCTTAGTAACAAACTTAGAGCTGCAACTGTGGATGACAGATTGGAAAGAATCAGCCCTTATCTAGCCCAGTGCAGACTACAGCTGCCGTCTACCTCCACAACATGTTGAGCTGGATACTTTCATTACTTGCTTACAATGTACTGCTGAGCATATCCCTTATGAAGTAGGGTGCTTTACTCATTTCTGCCTTAACAACATTATAAACACATAGTTGATGTCCATATGAACATGACCAATGACTGAGGAGAGTGAGAGGTCTCTATCATCTGAGGTTAGTGATCAATTCAGTCATTTCGGTCATCAATTACAATTCTAACATTGTTAATTGCATTATGATTGTAATGTCTGTAATCTGCTCAACAGGGTAGCAGTTGGCACTTATTACACTCCTGTCTGGCTAGGAATGGGGTCTCCTCTCTCTGTGGTCCTTCAAGATTTGAGTATTAAGTCAGGGGATGTCCGGCTGTCTACTGTAAATATGTGGGCATGTAAAGCCCTTAGAGACTGTAAACAGTGACACTGGACTCTAAATAAACCCGAATCTGCACTTGGTCTCTCCTATGGGCTTTAAAAACAGACTGTTTAGTGCTTTTTTTGCTTGCTTGCTGCTAAAAGAATGCAACAAATAGAGCATGCCATCTGACACTACAGGAGTCAAAAGTGCCTTCTAGTAAATTCTAGTGAAAGGGTTTCATTTCAATAAAAGCTGAACGTTTAGGATCGGTCCACACTGTGAGCTTCCACTTGAAGGTTCTGCTGTGGACCTTAATGTCAAATAAAAGGTCAGTTTCTTTAGATAACGTTGAGCACCTCCGTCGACACACAAGGCGGCATTAAACAGCATGATTTCTGAACAAGGCTTGGCGTGACCTCTCGCCTCGCAACGGAACCTAGCGGAGTCCGTGTCCTTATCTTAGCACTTTACAATTCTCTGGGCTAAATTAATAAACCGCAGCACCTTTTGACTTGCATAATATAAGCTCCATAGGCTGTCTTTCATTCAATTAGCTCTATAGGTTCTATCGAGGCACAGACATGGAGGCAGTCCATTTGTCAACCTGGCTAACCAACTAGTTAGCACAGTTAGCTAACAGTGTGCTATGTATGGCACCAGTCTCCTGTATTCATATAGGTCAAATTTTATACATGATAGCAAGTTGTTTTGCAGTTTGGTCAGTGGAATAGCAGCAGAACACAGGAAAATGTGTCTAAATGTGCCATTGTAAGTGGCCAAATGTTGGATAATTTGTCACAGGGAGAGGCAGCTCACTGGCTAACGTTAGTTGGCTCTTACAACAGCCGCAGTGTCCACTAAGTTAAAGACACGCAGCTCCGACTGTCACACAGCGACAACATGAACATATTTCACTTGTTATTTTCGCATTTAAAACACTTACATTGGGCTCCTTGTTGGCCATGCTTTACTTCCAGTAGAGCTTCAAGGTCGACACAGCAGTCCGTCTCCACATGGAGCGCAAAGGCTACTGGGACATGTAGTTCGACAGCTGACTCTTGCGTCCTGCCGCAGGGCACAGGAAGCAGCAAATAGGCCTGACTCTGTTTATTCCTGTGAGTTTTTCCTCTGGTTGGCGTATGTTCTAATATCTGTAAGCTACTCTCAGATTTATTTGGTGGATAATATTCTGGAAATCGAGGCTTATATCCCAGGATGGAAGTTTATTGCTCCTTATCTTGTCTATCCCACCCCTCCCAGTCTATAATTAGACAGCAGTGGGAGGCTGATTTAGAGTATGATTTCCTCGATGAGGAGTGGGAGCATGTCCTCTGGTGTCAGCTCCACTTCAGTCTGTGCTCGCCTTGGCCTTGTGCAGCTTCAATTTGTTCACAGACTCTACTGGTCTAAAACCAAACTGGTCAAGTTAAAACCTGATTTGTGTCTGTCTAGGTGCAAGCATGCACCAGATACTCTTATCTGCCCTGCAGATGGCCTAAATGAACTCCATTCTAAACATTTATTTTTGAGGCTGGTGGCGGTCATTTATTTATTTATTTATGGTCAGTTGATATGGAGCAGATGGAGGGATAAGGGGCAATTGCTAGCCTACATCTGCTAGTATACTTTTCTTTATGTATTACCAAAATTGTAAAAATATTTGTATCGCTGTTATACATAAATCATGCCTCTTAAATGGAAAAGTCAATAAACAGATGTGTGAAAAAACATCTCCCTTTTCAGATGTCAGCCAGATATACCTTACTGAACAGAGTGCAGACAAAATGGTATCAAACCTGTATTATATCTTTTGCCAGCTAAAAATAAATCAAAACAAAATTGATAAAATAATCAGTAAAAAATGTATCAATAACCAAACTGATTTTGGATTCCCAACAAAAATTTGGGTGGCCAGCTCTGCTGCCATTCCTTCTTGTATTTGCTTATTCTTTGTCTTTCTTTCTTTTCTTCACTAAAACTGCCTTACCATCCATGAAAATGCACCAAATGTTGGTACACAGCTTTGTTGCAATGCCAAACACCCACTCAGGTCTGGGGCAAATAGTCTTGATGCTGGAGCTATAACAGTGTGCTAAAGTTTTAAACCAAAAAGAAAAAAAAAAAAAAAAAAAAAAAAACACAATGCATGCAATAACTAGAATTTTTTTTAGGTTGTTCTTAGACCAAACAAGAGGATACTTGTGTTTTCTCTTCACTGGAACATATACTTTATTATGAGTCCACCTCTAGGTTTTAATCTTTGAAAAAAGTCAAACTAATAATTAATCTATTAATCTATTTATTAATAATTAGTCTAACTAGTCCCACATACTGTCCACAAATTGCATGAAAATCACTACACCGCATCCTGTCTGACTGTAAATAAATGATAGTCAGCACTGCCACTATAAATTGATGCTTACATAATGCCCAGTCTTCATGTGGAAAAAAAGTTGTTTTTTTTTTTTTTTTTCCAATTTCCTCAGAAACCAGCAAATAGCATATTGGTACCCATTATGTCTTTTACTGGATTTTAAATGTAATGCTGAATGGTAGGGTTACATCAGCACCTGTTGTATGGATGTGACATTACCAGCCACCAAAGACCAGGCGCCCTACTTTTCACTATAGAACTCAGGCTCCACAGAATCATGGGTGTGGGGTTTAATTACTTTTTAAGAACCAGTTGAATAAGTTCAACCAAGAAGCCAGTAGGAGGTGTGTGATTTTCTCTCAGATTCAAAAAACAAGTAAGCGCTTCTAAACCCACTTTGTGTAAAGACTCACAGGGTCTGTAGTGCATCAGGTGTCTGTGTCCTGAAGATATTTTGTCAAGGAAATCAGTGGTGACTCTAAGGTTGGAAGGAAGTGGATTGTTTAATATATAAATCTGTATATTGCGATAGACTCAGTGAGCGACTGGTTCACTGGGGAGCCCAGGGACTGGATCATTACATGATTATTGAATTTTTGGGAGCATATAAAATAGGTTATACTGGGTGTTCATGAAACATGAACTCAAATGTATTCCCCGATATCAGCTGATGAACCACAACTTTACTCACAGCTTAAGGGGATGTAAAACTCACAACCACTGCACCACCTTTGTCAGCATTCATTATAACAATAACAGTATCACTGGACAGACTAACATGCACATGACGCTGTTTTAAGGACCTGGGGGAGGTCACTAGTATCCAGTTGGGAACTGCATCTTTCTTACACCTGCAGTACATGGGTATGAAGATCATCTTCTCTCTCACCCAGAGATGCGGGTGGAAGGTTGGTGCCAGTCAGGGGAAGATGGACCGGGCTTGCAGGTTTGTGTGCAGTGTTTTGTTCATTGTTTATGTGGCAACTTTGTACATCACTTTCACCTTAGCTTTGACGTTCTTGGACTATTTTTGCACCATGATCCTTACGAGAAATCATATTTTACAATAGTTTTACTGTGTCACTTCAATCCCAACTCTGAGAATGGTGACGTTCTCATGTCTGACATTTTCTATTCATAGATTCTAGTCTTGGATGTAGGCCAAGCCATTTAGGGAGCTGTCACCATTTAGTTTACTCTTGCAAACACCTATTAGTCAAAAGCCACTCCAGAAAACTGTAACACTCAAACAGAACAGTGTATTTGTGAGCAAGTACTAGAACTACAGAACAGAACTGCTCAAATGAATGATTGTAGCTACACAGTATCTGTACAATAGTACAAAGGAGCGGTAGGACTAACTGGCCCATTTGTTTCTCTCCAAAAGTACCCAAAACCAAAAGGGCCATGATGGGCTGAGATGTGTCCTGCAAATAAAAGTCAAATATGCACAGGACAGAGGCAATGATGGGTGCCTTCTGTGTCATCGGTGTGGGGAGGAGGGAAGAGGTAATCTCCAAACTGGAGATTTCCTTCATTGCACTGCAAAAACGCAAAATCTTACCAAGATTATTTGTCTTATTTCAAGTCAAAAATGTCTTATTTCAAGTCAAAATATCTCATCACACTTAAAACAAGACATGATCACCCCAGAAGAAACTTGTTTTTAGACAATTTTCAGTTGTTTCAAGTGAAAATTCACTTGAAATAAGTGAAAATTTGCTTGTTTCATTGGCAAAATTTGCCAGTGGAAAAAGTGAAAATTCACTTGAAATAAGTAAAAATTAGCTTGAAACAAGAAACAAATTTTGCCAATGAAACAAGCAAATTTTCACTTGTTTCAAGCAAATTTTCAGTTGAAACAAGAGACAATTGTCTAAAAACCTGTTACTTCTGAGGTGATCATGTCTTATTTTAAGTGTAATGAGATATTTTGACTAGGAATAAGACATTTTTGACTTGAAATAAGACAAATAATCTTGGTAAGATTTTGAGTTTTTGCAGTGTGTAAAAGCTGTGCAAAGACTCCTGAATAGAAAGAGTGGAAAAATTGCTCACTATCATCACAATGGACCTTGTGTGGCCAAACTGCATAGTAAGCTGTAGTGGAATGAACTGTGTTGACGACACTAGGAGGGAGTCCGAGGCATGCCAGCCATTCTGTCTCAGCAATCAAATCCAAAACCTCAGACCTATCAATGGGAGCTGGCATACTTCTGCCCTTGCCTCGTACATGTATTTTGTCTTCAAGGGAGGTGCAAAGGCTGTGCTGGTAGAGGCAGAGTCAGCACTGGAGACCACATCACACTCATGCTCTGTGGAGCCTAAGAAAAACCTCCAGCTTTTTGGTCTTGATGCCAGGGGAGGGAGAGAGACAAAGAAGATCTACATGAGCCCTGACCACGTCTGAATGCAGATGCCAGTCACTTGGACACAGACTCCCGCCCCTCCATGATGTGAGGTCAGGAGCATCTGAGCCTCTGAGCTATGCTGAGTAAACAGGCTGACTGGACTCCACTTTGATGATTTATGTATACTGCTGCCATGCAATTGTCCATCTTAATGAGGACAAGCCAATCTTGAATGAAATGGCTGGTCTTGCCATGTTCAACTCACCACTCTAGATAGATACCTGCCTCCCCAACCTGGGAGGGAGGCATTTGTCAACACCAAGATCTGTGACATTACTTTGTCAAGAGGAACTCCCTCTGCAAACAGACTGGGGTTCCTCCCGTATAACAGGTCTAGCCCCACCAGGGGGGGAAATTGTCACTAGGGGATGACTGTGTCACTTGGGATTGAGGCGTAGACATGCAAACCATCTTTCACATCGCTGGCTATCATCCTCAGTAGTTAGATAACTGTGAGTACTGTTACATCTCTGCAGGAAGGGACACAAACTTGAAGCTCTGTGTTCATTGAAGGGAGTATATCAGATGTTTGAACAGCTCCACTGTCTGATGTGTCACCTTAAGTCTGGAGGGTTCAGAGTTCATCCAGGTATAGCAGGACACTGATAGGAAAAGGTGTGAGGGGCCAGTGAGTAACCAAATGGCAGATGGTTCTGTTAGTACTGGACTACTTTGAAGGTGAAGCACAGGAACATCCTGCGATTTGGGGTGATGTGCACATAGAAATAAGAGTTCTTGAGGTCAGTGGAAGTGAACCAGTCCCCTGACTGGATGGACTGCAACACATGCAACACATTGTCAGAACGCGGAACGTGATGTATTTGTTGAAGAATGAAAGGTTGAGAATTGGCCTCATTCCTCTTCTTTGGTACTAGGAAGTAATGAGAGTAAAACCCCTTGTTTGCGCTCTCCCTGAGGACCACTGAAATCACCCCTTTGTCCAGCAGGGCAGTGTTGTGCATGGACGCATTACAAGAACAGTGCTCATTGAAAGTGCTCATATTTTTAATGAACGGTGAACTGAACAGCTCTTTTTGCAAATAATGAATGTGAATGTGAGCGTGTTAACTCTTGCGAGGGTTAACAACGCTCTTGTGAGAGTAAATGGTGCTTAATCACTCTGAGCCAAGGCAAACAACTGGCATTCTTTCTGAATTAGCCATGCATCTTAACATCAATGCAGTCCTACCATTCTCCATAGAATTTACAAAACCATTCCCACCAGCAGCGCCAGTTCTGATTGGAGATTCTGCCATCTGAGGCTCATTAAGAACTATTTATGTCCCTGCATGGACTGCCTCTCTTTGCTGTGTGTTGAGCAGGACATGTTAACACTGAAAAAGGCAAAGTGGTTGGCAGTGGTTTCCACCATGACGGAGAGGAGGATGACGTTTTAAAAGTAGTAAAATGGACTACACTAACGTTAAAGTACAGCAGGCTGAGCAGGGACAACAAGTGGTGAGTGAAACATCCATAATTAGTCTTTATTAACTTATATTTTGGTCAGCAACAAGTGTTATAACATATACTCACATTGTTTTTCTTGGTTTTCAAAAGTAATCTCTGCCTGGGATTCTATAGTAGCACACAGTAATGAATTTCTGGTAATAATGGATTGCACTTATATAGCACTTTATCTAGATTCTCAAAAGACCTTTGATTGACATGTCATCTGAAAGATGGTATTTCTTACAGCACAGAGTCCCTGTCACTGCACCAGGGTTAACTAGGACCAGAAGGAAGACTGCCCCCTATTGGCCCACCAACATCACTTCCAGCAGCAACTTGAGCGTTCCCAGAAGGTCTCTCATCCATGTAATAGCCAAACCCACACCTGCTTGGTTTCCATCATTCAGCAGAGCCAAGGCCCATGTTTGTATGGCTGCTAGTTTGAGAAATGGGCAGTGGCAATGGCTGAGGGCTAGGGATGGATGGAGGAGGTCCTACTGAAAAAGAATTGCTCAAGGCAGCTCATTAAAAAATAGAAGAATTTTTTTCAAAATTCAAAATTGTGAACTATGAACATGAACTAGTTGATTGTAATGTGTGTGAACTGAACTTTGAGTTGGCTCTTGGGAAATGTGAACTTGCACAACACTGCAGGAAGTCAGCCTCTTTTGTCTCTTTAGTTTAACACAAGGTGCTGAAGAATAAAGGTGAGCAGAACTATGGCTGCACAGCACTTGTGCAAGGTGGGGACAGAGGTAGAGCCCTCCTCAGTAGTTTGGGAAAGAAAAGGCATCAGTGCTGCACATGTATGCGTGGGATACACCCAAATGTGATGGAACCACACACAAAATAGAACAGTTCAAGTTTTAGCTATTTTATATATATACACTTAGTCATAACACTGTCAAATTTATCATTTGTGCTCTTCCTTGTCCCCTACACCCTATGTTACTCCCTTTCCAACCTAGCCTCCATTGATTATGAACTACAGCACTAACTTTGTACAATAAAATACACATTACCAACCTACAGATTGTTGTAAAGGCAACTGTTTCACCTTCAACCTGGCACTACACTTTACTCAGTTATTTCAGAGGATTTTAGAAGTGTTTTTCTCTCACTGCTTTCTCTTTTTGGAATCAGCATTTAAAGAAGGTGAGTTTAAGGCACTTTTGCCCACACTTGAGTCTGTACACATGCAGTGGTGGACACTGACAGCTATCAGTGAAATCACCAGGTCTAGTTTTTGGTTGGAATGAAAACCTGCAGACTCCTGGCCCTCCATGGTCCTCCATGGCAGATGGTCACTTGTCCCAGTACCCTGTACTAGATGATGCCAAAACATCATAAAAATACTTGGCCTACCATTAAATATATCTTTTGAAAAGTTGCTAAAAGCCAAGTTGTGCAGATATACATTCTGCAGCTTAGAATTATTTTGAAAATTATTTCATGGTTACCTGTTAGTGTCAGATTGGGTTTTACTTTACTGATCACTCATGAAACACAGTGTGCTGTTACAGTAAAGAAGCTGATTTGTTCATATTCATGAGGCCTATTAACTGTATGAAGTTTTGTGTTTTTAATGTTCTCATTTTGCTTGCTCTTATGCTCTATGTAGCAGTGTACACCCCCACCCCCCGCCCCCTCGCCGCCCAAAAAGCCATAACACGAGTGAAGTTTATCAATAGGGATTTTATAGTTATTACTGCCTATTATTGCTATTATTTGTTGATTGTCCATGCGTGTCCGTGGTGTGGAGGACCCAGCTCTGCAGTTTCGACTCAGACCAATCCGGTTTGTTCCGACTCCGGTCCTGCCTGTACTTGCGCCTACGCCGCTCCGCCCCCCTTACCCGGAACCGTGCAGGGCCGGTTGAGTGACAGCTCAATCGGCCAGTCGTTGGGCGCAAAGCGTCAGCTGTATGTTCGCTCTAGTTCACCAACCAATCAGCTGAGAGCTAAAACAATCACGACGCCATACGGCCTGCAGCGGCCGCCATGCTGGTGAGGGAAAGACGACCGCAAGCTCCTTCCTGCACCGCTTCAACTCACATAGCAACGACACGACGGCTTTCTACTGCGAATCATCACAACTTTATTACATATCAATTATATATCATATATTATTATTGTGTATTCAATTTTTATCACATCCTAAAGAGAAGCTATCTATCTATCTATCTGTCTATCTATCTATCTATCTATCTATCTATCTATCTATCTATCTATCTATCTATCTATCTATCTGTCTGTCTATCTGTATATCTATAGATGTGTGTGTTTTAAGTTTTGTTGCCACTGAGTGTTTAGATTTAATATGATACAGTGTATTGATGCAATACAATAAGATCATCAACAACAATAATAAAATTGATAGTAATAGCAACAACAATAATGTTATTTTTTTAGTATTATTATAACTAAACAGCTGAATGACCTCAGAGTCATGAGTTTCTGTTAGAATTAGTAGCTGTTTCACATGAAAGCATATATAATTTAAATGTGTGTCTATACCAGTACCAGAAATTTCCCTTAGCCCCCCTCCCATTCTTCTCTCATGGTCCCTCCCATCCTTATTTTCCCCTTTTCCTTGAACAACCCCCCACGCCCCCTCCCTCTGTATGTGTCTGTTTTTTTCTCTCTCGTTACTTTGCCTTGCTGTATGACCTTCAGCAAAACATCCTAAAAATGCAAGCACAGAGGTGCACAGAGGAGCTCACCTGGCAGAGCACGCCCCACATGTCGAGGCTGAGTCCCGGCTGGAGCAGCCTGGGTTCGACTCTGAGCCGAGCCCCTTGCTGCATGTCGCCCCCTCTCTCTATCTGTCTCTCTCTACTGTCACTATGGAATAAAACAGAAATGCCATAAAGTCATGTAAAATAAAAATCATGACACTTTTGTATCATGTAATAATAAGCGTAATAATGAAAAATGATGTGACCATTGTGAAAGTAATCAAATAATCAGTAGTTGTAATAGTAACAACACAGTAGCAGTCATATTAGCAGTAGTGGTGCAGTAGTAGCAGTGGATAGCTTTAGTATTTGTAGTGGTAATGGAGCGCTAATAATAATCATACTAATGATGAAATGTATTGACAGTTTACTACAAATATGCAGCAAAATACAATGCAATAAAATGCAATTAAAAAACAGGTTGAAATTTGATAAAATAACATTTTACATCTGTTGGTGGTCAGTTTTTGTGATATCACATCCCAGATATGCAGATACACCAGGTTGATTAATAATTAGCAATCACTCCTTCACTCTTTCACATGTTGTGGGGTTTGGGTTTGGAAACTACAAACTGCAAACCCTTTTCAGCCAGTCAGCATGGGAGGCTGGTCAGCATTGCCTTGACCTGAGACTGACCTCCCTGTCCAGGTTCATGATCTGACATTTATAGACCCAGTTGCGATGTTTACTTACAATAACTCCTGAAAATTTTATGGCAAATGGAAGTGAAATAATGGCAATCAACTAAGTCTAATTTCAAAACAGGACAAAGTGGTGATGGGGTGCTGGGTAGTGGCAAAGAGGGGTTGTAGTTTCTAACGAGTTAATTTAATCTAAGATTAGCTCTAATCAGAGTTTAATGAATAAATAAATTCATCTCTAAAAATACACAGAGCTCCGTTGCACAGTTAAAAACTAATCCTGAATTAGCAAATCCGGGTTTAGTGGTTTAAACCTAAATTAAATAATGAGAGTTAAACCAGAATGGTGGTTTACTAAAAAAATGAATCAAATAACCAAATAACTAACAATTAGTTGGCTTGGAGGACAACTTCAAATTTCTCTTCTTTTGAGAAAAAAACCTTTGGGCTGAATTAATGGAGCAGCAAGGCCAAATTATATATATATAAAAAACTACAACAGCACCACTACACCATTATAAAAAAAAGGAGACAGTCTGGAAGAAAGTGGCAGACTTTTTAAATGAATCAAATGGAATAAAGGAAAGAAGAGACATGGCCACATTTCCAGCCTGTTTGTAAGAACAGGAAATGAAGGTGAAAAGACGGGAGCTAATCATCCTGTGAGGAGCAAGGTGACATATTAATAGAGAAATTAAACAGCCTCATCCCCCAGCAGACTAAACCAGTTAAAAAAAAAAAAAAAAAAAAAAAAAAAATATATATATATATATATATATATATATGCAGCAAGAGGCTTCCTGGACTTCAATGCTGATTCCTCTTGGTGTCTCAAGAGAAGTTCAGCAGCATCATAAAACTCAGCTGGGTAACGTCTGTCTGAACTTGATTGTTTCAGTCAACCCATCTTAATAAATTCAGCCATTTTAAACATACTCAAGTGTAGACTTAAAAGTGAATTTCTGATCCTAGTTTAAATTGCAGTTTTAACTTTTGTTGCAACAGGGTTACGGTAGAAACCAAACTGACATTCAGGTTTTAAACTGAATTCTTCTTCATTTTATTCCAGTTTTAAAGACTGATGCAACATAATTTAATTGTAAACCATGACTTAATCTGGTTTAAAAATGAATGCTTATTGGTGTGACTCACTCCATATGTTTGAACATTACCAGTATGACTGAAAAACAATCGCTCAAATTTGCTGGTTTCACAGAGCTTACACATTTCGAAGGTGTCATAGTTGTTATGATGATGTCATGATGATCTGTCCTAGACCTATGGGCCTGTTTGTGCTAAGCCCCACCCTCTGTAGATAGTGTTTGTCATAGGACGCCCCTCTCTGCCCATTGGCGTGGACAGGTGGTCACTTTTTGTCCATGCCCTTACAAGATACAGCTCTGTTTGTTTTTGAGCTTTAGTTCTGCTTTTGTTATTGGACATGTCCCTTTAGACCAGTAATGGAAGTCAGTCGGTGTTCCCGTGGCCCATAACCAGCCTCTCGCCTGGCGTTTGTTGTTGTCACAGGACACACCCCTGCCCGCCAGTCAGAAAGGTGCACAGTTTTCCTCATGTTATGTGGATGATATGGAAACTCCAGCCTTGTTTGTGCACACACCTGCCCCTTGCCAGGCCAATCAATAATAAGTAAACATGTACAAAACCCATGGTGCACCGTGCTACCCTCACCGCACTCTAATCGGTAGCTACCGTGTGAGGCTTAACATGGTATAAGAAGAACAGATAAACAAATTAATGAATGACACACAGTAGAGCTCATACCTCTGGTCCACAATCTGTAATAAAGAACACAATCAGAAGTGGGTGTGGCCATATGTCAACGATTTTGGGACAACATGCAAAATACTGATGGCCTGTGAAGTGTGAAAAGTTACTATGTTGTTCCTTCCACCTTGCATCAGAATTTTTGTTGTTTTACGTTAATCTGTTGGGGAAGTTGTGTGACTTTTTGTGGTTTGCCACGCCCACTGCCACGCCCCCTTCTGACTGAATGGCCTGAATAGTAAAGTGGGTCCTCTGTGGCCCACGATGTATGTACTTAAAGTTTTGACATGCTTCTGTTCAGAGGTTATGGGCCTTTTGTGTTACTGTCATGCCCACTAACATGCTCTCTTTCGGCCAGAGGCTGCAAAATGTTATCCACTTCTTCCTTGACCCACGATGAACTCCCCCAAGCGTAGAGTGACAGCAGTAAAGAGAACACATTAAACAAAAAGATACTAATACACAATCATACCTTTATTTGTCCAGAAAACATTAACAGAGAGAAGTGGCTCAGCAAAGCCAACAGCAATCTAATAATAATGATGATGATAATGAGGAGGAGAATGAAGTTACAGTGCTAAGCAGCTGGACTACATATCCTATTAGAGAGGATTAAAACTACACACCTACCTGAATAGAGAGTGGGGGGAGCTTGCACGTGAGTATGCGCGTTTGTGTACGTGCATAAAACAGTGAGGTCAGGTCTGTGCCCATGTAAACGAGCACTTGTGTATACCTGTGCATGTGTGTGTGTGTGAGTGAGAGAGAGAGAGAGAGAGAGAGAGAGAGAGAGAGAGAGAGAGAGAGAGAGAGAGACTTCTATGGTTTGTACGTGCGCGCGCATGCATCCGCGTGTACGTGCGCATGCCATACAGAGTGAAGAAGAATGACAGACAGCTCGAGATTAAAACAGGAGGGAGGGTTGCCTATTGTTCCTGCCTGGCCAATCACAAGCTGAATATTTTCGGCGCTCACTGACCAATCAGCGGGACGGACCAGACACCTACTCCCGCCCACAAGTCTATAAAGGCGGGAGCTGCGGTTGATAGACGCGCCGCTGTTAACGTCTTTTTGTCTTTTGCGGAACACAGGAACAAAACCAACATCCTTTTTATTTTAAACCATTTCTGACTGGGAATTAGTTTGTTTCTCGCAAGGATATCTAACATGGCGGACAGTAAGGTGGAGAGCAGCGGGGAATTGAGCGCCAAGGTAAGGAGGAGAGGGATGGACAGAGAAAGGACAGAATGCTTTATCCAGCTACTATCTCCATTTATAACTCTGTTACTATCTATAAAGCCTATTATAGTACACTGTTGATATAAAGAAGAGGCGGAATGACAAGTGTTGTCTTTATCCAACAATACTCTACACCGTATAGGTCCTCTCTAACGGTCAGCTAATAAAACTGAAGTATTGTTCTGCCCATTGAATTGAAGCGCCGAGGTAAAGCAGCTGTTTAAATGAATCTAGATCGGAGACGGGCTGCTTGATGCTCTTAGTTAGCGGGATAGGAAAAGAAAAGCTGACAGCCTCCCGGTGGCTTTGTAGCCTGCCGCCTCTCTGTTTAATCCTACAAAATCAGACTTGAATAGATTGTAGCCCAATAATTCGCTGTCAGCCTACAAATTACACTAATACCCGGCCAGTCTCTCGCACGAGAGAACGATACGCCAAACTTGACTGAAAAAATGTCATATTAATATTGCCTTGTTATTCGACAAGGGCGCATACCTTATCAATCATAATCAATCACATCCTCTTAACCGTTGGGAGCCATTTATCAATCCGGCACTCATGAAATCCACTTTGCAATACTTTATTTGAATAAATCTCAACTTTTAGGATCGGTACGCACCAGCGCTGCCGCCCACCGCGGAGCAGCCCGTTTTCGTCGAAGATGATTGAAGGAATAATAGCCAAGCTACAGTTACCAGTGAGCCTGTTATGAAAAGTAGGAAAAGTGTCGTTTTTTGATTGAGGTACTTTTAAGTCTAATTATAAATTATATAAACGATCTAAATATTGGCGTCTGACTGTTCTAATGAATTGGTTTAGTGTCTTTTTATGCGCTGCTTTGCCGACATGCAAGGGCACACTAAATTGAGATTTTTTTTGAAAGAGTTGAGTATATGTAAGCTTTCTATTCCTTTCATAATATGTCGTAATAAAATATTGCTCAGTTTAGCCGCCGGTAACGGTCGGGTACTCCGGTCGTTACATGATACAACAATAACAGACTTTAGTTTGTTACAAGCTTCTCGTGCCTCTTCCCAGTCGCCGCAGAGCTCGAGCGTCTAAACTCATGGGGGAGAGCGCGCGCGATCCTTTGTTTATTAGTATTGTCATTAGCGTTGCTTATATCCATGTGTAGCCCACATCATCCTTACAATGCCCCCCGAACATGAATAGTCGTGATTCCCGGGAATAAGATTTTGCACGCCACGGCTTTACAGCCGCGGCGCGTACAGACCCTCATCGCTCGTGCCTCTGAGGAAGCGCTATTATCAAGGTGGGCTGATTTCTGCGGACCCCTGGTTTCGTTTGGTCTGAGCTGCAGATCCTGACACACCGTACGGCTGCGAGAGGGAAATGCGTGTTTAGAGTGAAGTCAGCGCGAGTCTACCGGTTGAATGGAGCCAGTCGGTTGGTATTTTGACCAACCAGCTGGTACGCGAGGGAAGGAGGGTCCGGTCGTGCTTGGCTCAAGATGCCTTCAGGACTTTGCAGGAACAGGACGGCGCTAGGACCACCGGCGGCCGTGTAAAGACGACACCGTCTGTCGAGGATGTCACTCATGCAGTTGGATCGATCGATAGTAGCGCTTGTGTGTGTGTGTGTGTGTGTGTGTCAGTAGCTGCAGTGTAGCAACTTTGATCACCAACAGTACATGAAAGATAGGAGCCAATTTCCTACGGACGACTTTTTTAAGTGCATTATTGCGTAGTAAGTGTATTTGGAGACTTATTGATGCACGTTGAATTGAAATCCAGATGCACAGTACACAAAATCATATGCAGCAGGTTTGAAGAGTTAATTTTACAATGGGCGCCCTTTCTCTTATTAGTGTCTCCTTGCTGTCTTGATGAAGTGAAGTCTCTCTCCTTTGCACCCGCTCTGATTACCTGCAGGAGAATAATAAGATGCTCTTCCACTGGGAGTTGTAGTCTTTTTACGGGTGTGTCTCCTGGTTTCCCCACGAGGCTCCATTCTGAATGGACTACAGCAGTAGTAGGCAGTCAGGTTGCCACCATGAAGTGGGGGGGACTTAAGAGAATTGACCAATAGGGCATCAGGGCATTAAAGCATCACCTTTGGGAAAAAAAAAAAAAAAAAAAAACTGCATGCAGTACAAGTTAGTTGAGGGGAGTAGGAGGGAGAGGTGTTTGTCTCACTTTTTTTCTGTAGGAAGCAATACTTCTTTAGGAGGCATGGTGTTTTGTGAACCTCCTTACATTAACAAAAGGCTTCACGAAGAATACGAACAAGAAATGAGAAGATGAGAGGTTAAGGTCTTAGTGCTCTGATAATACGCACATGATCAAAGAATTAAATGTATGAGTGAACTGCTAGCAAAGAAAAACACTAAAGACAATATGAGTTCAGAGAATCACAGGGAGTATTTAAAATTCCCCCTCACACCTCCGTGAACAACTCAGATGCCTTTTTATGGTTAAATAAATAACATGAAGAATTATTTGCAGCTGCTCTTTGACCCAGGTCATTCTCAAAGTCATGGGAAAGTGGCCTAAAAAATACTGTCAAATGTTATCAAGAATGGTCATTACATTGTTTTGGAGGCACAGTGATCTTCATTCATTCAAACACTGTGCGTGTGTGTATGTGTGTGGTTTCAGGAACTGAAGGAGAAGAAACAGGCAGAGGACACAGAGAATGGAAAAGATGCTGCTGCCAACGGCAAGACTGTAAGAACAGCACCTGTCCTCTTCTCCAAGCTTGTCGAACATTATTGGTCCTGCGCTCTGCCTGCTGACAGCAAACATAACTCTTCTGTCTCATCCTGTTAGGAGGAGGAGAATGGAGAGCAGGAGAATGAGGTAGATGAGGAAGAGGAGGATGTGGGCGAAGATGAGGAGGATGATGGAGAGGGTAGGTTTCTTTATTCCATCCTTGAGAAGGAATAAGTAAACAAAACAAAAACAGAGCATCTGTAAAGGTCATGGTACCCATCCAACTGACATGGAGTTGGACGATCAACAATATTCTGTTGAGACACAGAGAGAATGGCTTGGCTGCAGTGAGTTTTTGAAGGCAGATACTGAAGCTGCCAATATTTTGTGCTGATATTCAGTATCTTTAAAACTGACAAGATAAATAAAAAACTCAATTGAAAACTAGATTAATACAGTAATATTCTGCCAAACTTTGGCAACTTTGGCAGGGTAATAACAATTTTTTGAAGAAAACCTCAACTGTGCACCTTTGCCAAAGGACTACATTCAGGAGAAAGGGATTAAGAGTAAAGCTGAATACAAGTTTATGTTCAAAATGACCAACGAATTACCATAGTTGGGTGCCATTGTGCTCCCATTGCCCTCTCTTTCATCTGCAGAAAAAAATTGTACAAAACATGACAAAAACTGGAGGAGTGCACTCAGTAGAGTGTATTTCTCTGCCATGCGTGTTGTCTCACCTTACACTTTTTCCACTTACTAGAAGTGAAAATACATAGCCGCTGTCTGTGTAGCTCCCCTTTTCCGGTACTTGGTGAAAAACTAGCTGAGGAGTTTTTTCAAAAGTGTTGAATCACTGAAACCACAAGAGGTTGTAACTGTGCACAGAAACAATGGGCTGATAGGCCCAGTAGTTTGCAGGATTAGTTGTGGACAGATACACAGACAGATATACACAACCAAACGCATGGTCCCCTCTAGGCTGCTGCCTGACAGAGATGACCACAATGTTTTTGTCATTTTTTAACTCAAGTAAAGCCTTTCATTGATGTTCAGGCAAATTTCTTTGTACTTTGTATCCACATGTTTTATTAAAGACTTGCAAGGCGTCTCTCTCAAACTGCAATATGTTTCCAAGGAGGGATTTCTGTTTCTGAGAGGTAACTGCCTAGAAACAGAAATGCCTCCTTTATGTGAGCTGAAACTGTGAACTGTAAACCAGCTGATCAGGGTGAGGAGGGATGGACTTATTTTTTGTTAAAGCCACATGTTGCCTCTCTTCCCCCACATGTAAAATGGGTTCTAAAAACTGTTAAACAATTGGCTGGCAACATTACTGGCGACTAGGCTTGGGCCGATTGAAGATTGAATCGGCAGTCGCCAATGGACAGAATCCATCACAATTGCCAGTTTAGCTGCCGGTGCTATACGATGCATCTTCTGATACAACACTCCAAATATACTTAACTTGTGTTTGTTTGGTTATCACAATTAAAGGAGCAATGACAAAAAAAACACATCAGCAAGACACTGCATGAAAGAGTGCACTAGTACAACGTTGATGTTCAAACAGGATTTCAGCGGCTGTAGCCTCGCTCCACTGAACCAACACTGATTCATATATATTTATGACTTTTTGTACTGTATATGAATACCCCTTTGTGTGTATATGCAGGTGTGCACTGTACACCTGCATATACCACCACTACACTAGTGTGCACAAGGATGATTTTTTCTTCTGCTGATCATTCGATGGCAATTGATGCTGTAATACCACTTAGTAATGCAACATATAGGCTCAATTTCACATGCGTCAGACTGTTCTTTTTAATTTTCCAGTAATCAATTGCGTGTTAATTTATCTGGTAGAGTAACTGACAACTAAGTTACGTTTCCATCCCTGCTCTATACAGTTTCAGTCAGTTCTGTAGAGTGCACGATGATACAGATTGCATTATGAGTCATTTATCATAATGTGTATTGTATTTTAAAGTCCTTTCCAGTACTCAGCCCCACTCATCACACAGGGATCCCACATGTCACAGGTCTCCTTGAACATCATGGAATTTGCAGAGCTGTATTCCAGACAGGAGAAGAGAGGGAAGTCAGCCTTTGTCAGAACCAGCCTGTTCAGCGGAGGATTGAATTAAAACTGGCTTTTGTGTAGCGCAACTGCTACAATAAAGGACTTTTTGTTTTGAGTAACTTAATTATGAATACATGCATGCACATTTTAGAACAATGTAACTTTTCTTTCCTTACTAAAATACAGGCCGTTTAATCGGTGGTAACACTTTGCAGCTTCAGAAAAAGAACCAGTTTACTTTAGTAAACTATTATCCGTCAAGGGGAAATTGGGTTTGTAGCAATGTCATTACAGGAAACCACATAAAACAATACATCATCATGCACAAAAACACAGAAACTGCCTAATCTGCATTTTGAGCACCATTGCTGGTGTTATCAGCCAAGACAGTTAGTTTCACACTGTTTTCCATCTGGATTACAGACTGTGCCTTTATTCATCTCTTAGCCTGGTTTAGCTGCGGTCTCAGGGGGACAGAAAAGCCTCTCATATTCATTCAAGAGTAGAGCTTCCATCTAGTGGCCAGACTGTGTACCTGCTCAATTCACTGCTGTAGATTACATTGAGCTGAGTGCAGTTCAATCCAATTTCAGTCTTGTTCAGTTAATTTTAATTTAGTTCTAAAGGTTGAGCATGAAGACATGAGGCATCTTTCAATGTCAAGTTAATTTTTTGTACCAAGTGTAAAAAATGGGAAAGTGTAAGAATTTGTAAAACATCTATAGATGAGGAACAGTAGTTCTGGAGACGACTTTTTTTACTTTCTATTGTGTTTTTTTTTTTCTCTCAAATTGAGAATGTTTGAGAGCAGGAATGGTGTGGGCGGAGGACTGAATTCCAGCGTTACCACCAGATTCCCAATGGGAGTAAAGCTGGAAATTCACCTGTTATGTATGTTTGCGATTGTGAAGTTAAAATGGACTTGCATCATTATCTAGGGCTGGGATGATAAGCGATTTTGAAAAATCTCTATATTGGGCCAAAACTATTGATTATTAATGGTATTGTTATTTTTACAGCAACAACCACCTGTGTTCAACTTTCAGCAACAGTTTTTATTTTTGCCACAAGGAGGCACCAAAGCATAGACACACAAATAAAGTTTTTCAGATACAAGGGAAATCTTTCTGAAGTGGCTTTCTCTCAGCCCATCCGCTACAACATGCACTCTGGGCCCTACAGTGCCTGTTTTGTCTGTGTGCGTGCGAGTGTGTGTGTGTGTGTGTGTGTGTGTGTGTGTGTGGTACAGGCTGTGACGCTGACTCACTCAGCAGCCAATCACAGTACAGTATGTCAGCAGTTACTAGGGGAAAACCAGGGCAGGAGGGTTTTGAAAATCAATCAGGGATCAGAAAATATGAATAAACATACATACATATTTTACTTCTACTGATTTGTTACCAGTTTATTGCTAATTATCAGTGAGTGGTCCCAGCTCTAGTCATATAATAAAAAGAAGCTTCAGAACTACATATAGATCTCTGAGACAGATTGTAATCATGTGTGTGTTTTCAGGTGATGAAGATGATGATGAAGAAGATGACCTTGATGGGCAGACGGGGAAGAGAGCAGCTGAAGATGATGATGAAGAGGTGAGGAGGAGCTTGTGATTGGATGGAGCCCATAGTTCTGTAAAGAACTTGGTTCAGGAAGCAAATAAAAAGTTTTTAAACACCTTGTAAGAGCCTCCACCCTGCAGCTGGGTTGGATCGGTTCCCCTAAAACAGCTGGCTGACTAAAACACAGCCTTAAATATTAGTCTTTTTTTTTTTCTTTCTTTTTTTTTGTGGAACTAATGGAGGCTCGTGTTTATTGGCCCACAGTTTTGTGTTGCTGTACATGACTGTGCTCTGTTTGAGTTTGAGAGATCCTCGACATTTTCATATAAAACAAATGTCTGTTCCATTGTTTCTGCTAGGTTCCTGTTCAGGCCTGATATTATGCACTGGGAAAACCCCTAAACAGACAGGATGGCATATTGCCACGGACGACTTTGGTTGAATGTCACAGCAGACAGTCTGCAATTTATATTTACATTCCTATTTTTTGTTCACTCAGTATATTCCAGACAAAGCGGTCACAAGGAAAAGATGATATTAAGCTGAATTTATTGCCACATTATAATTAAGATTCCACACGAGTATAGAACATTTTAAACAATGTTACAGGACTCATTAGAACATTCAGTGAAAATATATTAAGTTATTCTAACAAAGTAAATTCACGCTAACAGTCATAAAATTTACTGTTGAGATCAGATACCACATAAAATGGCTGACACACTATATAGTGAAGTATATGTAGCAGATAGTCAACAGTTTCAAACACAGCCTTTATCTCATGACCTTTTGTCAGAGGCAGGTCACAAATTTCCACTTGTGTTTTTTTTGAGAGGAGAAATTTATGAGTGCAGGGGTTTTTAAGTTGTGGTGTCTCAGGGTCTCTGGGGGTTTCGTCCAGTAAAATCCTTGGCAGCATCACTGTGGCATGTGGTTGAACAAGGGACACATGGAAATATTTTACAGTATATTGAAGTTTTTTTTGTCAAAGTGGCAGCCTGAAACGTAGCTCTGTGCTCACTAATTGCATACAAACGTGGTCTGGTTTCATCAAAAGTTGCAACACAACATCTACAGCAATCAATCATCTACAGCCTTTCAAGGGCCTCAGTTTTCCGGATGATATGCAGAATATGTTTCACATACGTATATTTTAGGAAAAAAGCTGAGAATGTCCTGGTAGCAGCAAGTGAAAAGTCACACCACCACCGGCAGAAATAGCCTAAAAGCAACCGTAATCCCTAAAAGACGAGCATGACTTTGTTGGTTGTAGGGTGCTCGCTGATGCTTTAAGGGCAGACTAAGTAAATCGAGTGAAATAAAATGACCACTGAACACTGAGTGAGGGTTTACATGGCCCAGAACTGCTTGTCTCCAGCAGTAATCTCTCCATGTTAATTGCGTTTCTTGTAATCCTTTAGCCTGATTATGGACACCAGATTTGTGGCGTTTCTGAAACTGGATTACCGCTGATTACTAAAGTGCATATTAACACTCTGATGTTGCCATTGCACAAGCTGACCAAACCCTCCGTGCTATTCCTTTCCTCCCAGGATGATGTCGGAACCAAGAAGCAGAAAACAGATGACTAGAGACTCCGCAGCGCCCCCCCTCTGCTTGGAGGACAAGTACACCATCAACAAAACAGCCAGTTTTCTAGCAAACCTTCAAGACTTCCGAGTCCTCCCTTCTTAACAAGAATACTTTTAAAATAAGGAGAATTTGTTTGTATTTTTATTTACATTTTATATTTTTGTAAATATTATTAGGAGGTCGGCCATTTTGCGACAGTGATCTCTCTGGTTATCAAGTGGTGCTTTGAAGACTTTTAGATCTGTCAATTTTCATCATCAATCTCCCATCCCAAGCCGTTTAAACCTACCAGCTGAGCATTCCAGCCCCACACACTTTACAAACACAGCGGCATCTTCAACACACTGCCTGTTACACACACACACACACACACACACACACACACACACACATACACACACACACACCCTGGCTTACTTTTAATACAGCATAAGTTCTAGGGTTAGTAGTAACAAAGTGTGTGCTGTCCTTATGAGTTTGTATTAGTTACTGTATATCATTCATCAGTAGACTATATAAGACATCAAGACTGTAGTTTTTAGCTGTCCGTCCGTCTATATCTGTCCACCTATTATGGCCTGGCTTTATGGTTTCATGTTGGTGATACTTTATTAAACAATAAACGGGAAGTTGTTTTTGTTCATTCTTAACTCTGTCTGCATTAGTTTCTGTCTGTCAGAGGCTGCATTTACCTGCAGGAAAAGAAAGAGCAGAATCTGTTATGTAAGATAGATCCTGTCTTTTGACCTGCGAGGAATTTTCAGAGGTGAGTCACACTGGCTGCATTTCCACAGGGAAGTGATACTTCCAGGCCTGATCTTGTCTGGGCTGCTCAAACAGAAATCGGTGTGTTTTCCCCCTGTTTGGACAGCCAGGAGATCTGAGCTGTGGAGAGCTGATCTGTCGCT
The DNA here is from genome assembly GCF_902150065.1 of Myripristis murdjan. Taxonomy (NCBI): domain Eukaryota; kingdom Metazoa; phylum Chordata; class Actinopteri; order Holocentriformes; family Holocentridae; genus Myripristis; species Myripristis murdjan. The sequence goes on along the minus strand of NC_043983.1, from coordinate 6,121,602 downwards.
CCTGTGGAAATGCAGCTGTTGGATTACCCATCAGATTTCTCATGTTCCTGTGTGAATGTAGCCCCAGAAGAAGTGATTGTCATAGAAGCTCATTGTAAATGCCTCATCATGCCTTAACATGGAGAAAACCCTGGTAAATAATTGAGGAATAAACTGACCTGAAATAATTGTCCTCTGATAAATGCTTCTTTGACCTTTTCTTCACGTCTCCTCCAGCAGTTTGTGTGTTTGACTCAAGACACAAGAGTGTAAACATCTTAATGAACGACAAATGATGCATGACATTTTGTTTAACAGCAATAATTTACTGATATTAATTTACAAACTCACCTGTTGTACAGTTAAGTCATACAAAGTAGATGTAACCATCCAATTAAAAGTATTAAATATCGCCACAAGCACCAATGAAACAGCGTCATGTACCTGTGTAGAATGCAGGATACAGTGCAACCTTTGGTCACTTTGAGAGAATATTATTCACAGTGGCAGCCTAAATACTCACACACCAGTTCAAAGCATCATCACAGCAGATTTCTCTCAGCAGCATGCATTATTGTGTTAGGCAGGGCCAACAGTTTGTGAATGTGTGAAGTTAGAGCCTATATGTGGGACAGCATTTTCAGCACTTGAAAGATCTCACTCTGTTTCACTGCTGTTGTGGTTGTGTGGTAGTTCCACAAGATAGTAGATAGTGTGGAAATTAAATTGAGTTTGCTGTGTTATGGGAGGTGAGGAAATGCTCTGCTGTATATAGTGTTTCAATATGAAAGAACAGTGGCATGTATGAAGCAGCAGAGACCTGGTGGTATTTGCTGCCTCATATGATCCTGTAATAGATCCTGTCAGCTCCTTCCCTGTGCTCTCCAAAATGAACTCAGGTGATCTGGCCCAGCAAATGACACAATTTGAGCAGTGACCCAAGCTGAAAAAATATTTATAGGGATGCACAACCACACACACTTGTCTGGGAGTCATTATCAGTGCCTCTTTACAGCCCTCTTGCTTGCTAACTGGTGGAACTACTTTGTCTCTGTATCACTACGCAAACACATACAGCTGAGTGGAGTTTTTTTAGACGTCAGTCTCCCCCTGCTGTCCGACTCCCACCTGCCAGCCTTCAGGCTACGCCTCCTTATTTACATACAACTTGAACAGCCAAATGAAAAAGATTCAACTTTAAATGGAAAATGGCATTTTAAATTTCATATTTTCCAATTTTGTTCTCCCTTTTCAAATTGGCATTTTATATCATCAATTTCCTTATTCTTTTTAACATTTACTTATCGTCTGATTACTCCTGGTAGTAGAGAAAAATAATCATCTACCATTTTAAGGTTCTGTTGAAATCAAACAGAATTTACAATTTATTGTCATATGGAATATAAAAGACATTATTTCAACATATTTCAAGGTTAAGAGTAAATCTCCTGTTAATGTAACACACACATTCTTAAACTAATAATCCAATTACACCACTGTGATGTGAGGATGGCTAAATGACAGTCTGGGTTTGGCTGTAATGCAGGTTAAATTCTGGATTATATCTGAAAAACTCAACCAGTCATCAAAATTATGAACAACATGTGGCTTTATTAAGATAGAAAGTGCTGTCAGATTAACTAGTAAACATCAAATATATTCAGAGGCTCCATGCATACAACAACAAATACACACTCACAAAATTACACAAGTCATGAACCACAAGTTTTTCGGTCAAACTGTGGCTGATTGGTTTGCACGGCTGAGTTGATTAGTCATTTCTTTCGCTTTCCCTTTGCAAAGGGGAGGAAAGTATCATTTAAAGGTTAACTCCAGTGTAATTCTAGTTTGATTCCTGTCCGTTATGTGTATTTGCCAGTCAGAAGCTGTGACCATCTCGTTGGACCACAGGTTCGCCCTGCATTGTGGAAGTCTCGAATTCATTTCAAAAATCCATTCAAACTGGTGGCGTAGATGGATTGCTGCCTTAACTAACATAGTCCATTATTTTCAATGTGTATTGTAGTTTTAAGTTTAATGAGACTATTTAAACGTAGACTTTAAAATTTTCTCTTCATTTTGCAGTGTACAAAGTTGTCTGGTGGTAGTGAAGTAAAAAAAAAAAAAAAAAAAAAAATTAATTAATTAATTAATTTATTTGCACATTATTTAGCCCCTTTAGTACAATTCATTTAGACTTAAGATCACCAATAACCATTTCCCAAAGCCTACCATACTGCTTTGGATGTTTGAATGTGCTTTTCCTACCTTCCAGGAAGCAGCTGTTTCCATTAATTTTAGTAATAAATCATCAATCAATCAATCATCATACTTAAAACTTGAGATTGCTAATCGATCACAGTGAACATCCTGCCCATGTTTGTTTTGTTTTGGTTTGGTTTTTTTGTTGTTTTTTTGTCAAAATTACGATATTGTGGCAGTTTCTTGCCCACACTGAATTGAAAAGTCTACCTCCTTGTGGTGCATTCATATGCTGATGAGCAGCTCTGACACCCAAGACTTCAAAGCCTGCTGTCAAAACAGCATGGCTTTTATCAAAAAACCACACCAAGATGATAAAAAATACATAAACATGGGCATTGTGAAAAAGGATTATTTGGATTTGGCTTCTTCCTGTTTAAAAAAATAAGATAATCTGTCTGATTACCATGCAGAAAGAATGTTCAAATTTATCTATCAACAACACATGAATGTACTGCTTTGTTTGCACTCAGAAACCCACAAAACAGAGCAGATCTGTCTGTCAGAACACAGTCTCTGAAGAAAGTGTGTTTTTTTTTTTTTTTTTTTCCAAACCACATTTAAACATGACTCGTAAAGAAATTGTCACAAATGCAAAGCAGCAGAGGATTTGAGGTATGTATCTCACCTGGATGTTTGAATTATTTAAAAGGTAAATTGGGTACATAGTCAGCAATCATTGAAAAAATGACCAGTTGTGATCATAAGCATGTTACTTCTCATGCAGATGCTCTGCTGGGCCTGCTGGTGGCGTCAAAGCAACGATGAAATGACCAGGTTTGATCCTCTGGCCAAAATGAATGTTCTCACCAACTTTCATGGCAGTCCAACAAATTAATCTGGAGAAGCTCAACAGATTTCAGCTGCTGGTGGCACAAGAGAAAAGATCACCAAAACTGACAGGTTTCCTCCTCTAGGCAACATGAAGGTGGTCACCAAATTTAATGGTGATGCTAAAGTAGTTTTTGACACTTTAGTTGTCAAGATAAAATCTGCCTGTTGGTGGCGCTACAGAGAGGGTCCTATAGGTTCCTCAAATAGCACAGATTTGATTCTTAAGGAAACATGAATGTTGTCAGCAAAATGCATGGTGACCCACCAAACAGATAACAGGTAGATACGCCCCTCTGAACCCAACTGCTGACCGACCAGTCATGTTGGCAAAAAAACACACACACACACACACACGTGTTATTTAAAGCCCTGCAATCCTGCACTGTTTGGGCTAACCTGTGGTAGATGTTTCATGGGCATTAATGGTGACAGGAAAAGCTAAAATTATACCGGCGTTACCTATTAGGCTTTTTTCTGAACTGTGGCTGTTCAGACATGTAAACAACACAGAAACAAGGAGCACAGCGGGGGCACTGAACAACCACCGGCTGTGTTTCCATGCAGGGAGAGAAACCTGGTTTGGGGTACATGCGTGTTAACATGACAGGTGAACTCCCATGTTGAACAAGTGACTGTTGGTGTGTTACGGTGGCATGGCAAGCTCTCTCTGTATCCACTTTGGTTTTTTGTCTGTCACACAACCTTGATTGATGGCCCCTTGTTTGAACCCCAGGCCTCGGGTCATGTCCTCACTAAGCCAGGCAAATCTGAAACTGCATCCTTTTCCCCCGTTTTTGCCCTTCTGTTCACACTGAAGCATTGTTTTCCACAAGTAAAAAACAGATTTTTGAAAATGCTGACAAGGGATGGTCATTTGATCTGCTCATGCTTAACAGCTGAGGGTTTTTTCATTTTTTTTTCTTCCCAATTTTATGATTAACTGTTGTCTTCTGTTGTCTAAAAACACAACTGTGAGGCAATAATTGAGATTACCTGTTTTCCAGGGATCGTTTTATTTAAATCTCCCAAGCTGTTCTGGAGACATTCATTCATTATAAATGAGCCTCTGGCTGCTGATTGGCTGGTGGTGTTGGTGGCCCTGTGCTTCTCTCCAGCACTAACAATGGCTGCTGCCCCATAGGGCTGTTTAAACACTGGAGGGCTGATGCAAATTTGAATTTCTAAATAACTGGTTGACTTTTGATGAAGCCCAGTTGTGAAGAACCAGCTGGGGCCAACTCTCATTAGCTTGTTTACCCCTTTAAACATTTTGAGGCATTTCAGTGTGGATGGTGGGCTTTTGGAAAATGATCTGAATACAATGGTTTAGTGTGGATAGACCACCAAAACTGCATTTTCAGATGTACCCGGCTTAGTGTGGACACTGCCTTTTTCATGTGCAATGTTCAGTCAAACATAAACAAATGATGCCTCATCCCAAGAACAATAACTTTCCATCGTGGCTCTGGCCCTGCCTGGGCTGGCGTCAGGGTCAGGATTAGTGTGGGGGATTATGTGGGGATTCGGCTGCGGAGGTACTCCAACAGAGAATCAGTTCCTTTGGCCACGATGGCTGCTCTCGGAGTCCGGAAAGGGTTCCCCTCCAGACTCAGACACCTACAGGAAGAAAGTTAAGATTATCCACATTATATTTAAACTCAAACCCTATTGTGTAAGTGCAGATAACCACTGGTAAAAGTCCCGTCTGGAATTCCATTTCACCCCACAGACTGAAATTCTTCCCACCATAAATCCTGATGGGAACAAGGATTTTGAGATGGGAGTGTTTTAACTGGGGTTTGACTATTAGTAACTGGCAATCTGATGCAGTCAGTTCTGCTTCAGTCAATTCCCCAGAGATGGCCGCAAGTTTGCTCAGGGCAACTATAGAATCCCCTATACAATGACAATTCAACGTAATTCCATTCATATGAAAGAAATACAGGGTATGTTAAGCTTCCTTCATAGTATTCCCTCCAGAATGTCACGTTGCCACAAGTTGTTCCAGAAACAATCGTTTTTACCCTCTCCATTTACAGGTAAAACCCATGTCCAGCTAAGTTCTCTACGGGGTTCTCAAACAGAAAAATGTCTTTAAACAGATTGAGCATTACAAAATTATGATATATAACAATGAAAGAACATCTGCATTTCTCTTTTAAAGCCTAAACGCAGGTGACACATGATGAATAAACAGTGTGCTGCTTCATTCTTAAGTGTATATCCTACCTGAGGCTTGTACAGAGTCCCAGTTCAGGCGGTATGTTCAGCAGGTCGTTGTTTGACAGGTCCAAAGTTGACAGATGGACCATTCGCTTCAGAGAGCCGGGGTCCACGCTGCCCACCTGGTTGTTGGCAAGCAGCACCGTCTCCAGGGAAACGATCTGATACAGGACATCAGGGAAGGACTTGAACCTGTGACCAGCCGACAAACACTGAGTGGGGAAACTGTAGATGACTGACTGAATGAAGCAGGACTATCTGATTGGACATGGGCTACATCCAAGATTATTTACACGGCTGAACAGCTCATTCTGAGGCATTCTGCTGTTGGGTATTTCTGAATTATTATTATATCTCTGCTGTTGAGATGCAACCTCATCACCACACCTTTTCTGTTCCAAATTAACCATGAAGCCTTGCTGCTGTGTGTGTTGTAGGTTCCATATATAGAAAGAAGTCAGTTTAGCAGCTGACTTGTGACGTCCAGGGTCAAAAAGACGTTGCGACCGTTAACAATGACTAGTGATTATTCTCTGTTAATTTATTGCAATCTTTCACAAGGTGAAGCCGTATAATAACTCCGCGATGGTCTTCAACTAAAAATAAATTAAATATAAAAATAATGACCACCATAGTGTCGAAGAACCCTTCAACACACATTGGAGGGGGGTTTCTCTGCAAAGGTCATTATTTTTTGATAGAAGATCATCTCATCCTGAATTATCCCTTATACAGCCATAAAAATGCAAAAAACAAAAAACTTCAATAGTTGGTCACAAGTCTGAGATGGAAGTTCAGAGCTTGGACCACATGACCTTCAGAGGGATTATATTTTTGTGGTGACCTGTTTCTTTAACAGTCCTTTACCTGTTATAACTGAGTATAACTGAGCGCAGTTTAGTCAGGTTCTCCAGTCCAGATGGCAGATCACTCAGCTGGTTGTTCCTGACAGAAACACACAACAACCAGTTAGACTCTCCACACCAAGAGCCCGTTGCCCCCAGTTGCCCCCAGGTTCGATATCATCCCCAGGGTCCAACACTAAAACCATTCACCCACCAAAAGCAGGTAAATTTTGGGTTTGGTGGAAAAATAAATCGGGGTCACCAGCCAGGTGGCCAGTAAATAAACTGGAAATACAGTGTAGGCCCCGGTTTACAGCGTGTGTTTTTTAGTTGCACTGTCTGACGTCAATGTGACCCGAACTGTCCTTCATACCTATCATGACATCAGCCAATCAAATCAAAGTGTTTTGGTGATTTCTACACCATGTCTGCCTATGGTTTCAAACATCTGTGTTACATGTTGCTAGAGGTGTGGCAACACACTTCTGGTGTTAAGCCACTAAAATAAAACAAGATGAGGACAAAAGTCTTGGAGGCTCATGCAATTTTATGATCAGTTACGAATATTTTTGGCAGGTAAAGTTTCTCAGTTTACCAACCTGTAGTAGACGAGCCAAAAGGTTCATTTTGGACCCTGGTCATCCCATCTGTATGTACTTTGTATGCATCATGTATGAGGCTTAAATTGTAAATGCAAATGTTGTCATGTGTGTGGTGTGTGTGTGTTTCTCTACCTGAGGTCTATGTGTGTGAGCTGCAGTAACTTGCAGATGTCAGGAGAGCAGCAGCTCAGTCTGTTGAAGCCCAGATTGACCTCTGACACTGAAGACTGGAACTCCACTAGTCTAGACAGACAAGACACAAAACAGCAGAGATCAGGCTTCTTAGTTTGTTTATTCAAACTGTAAAATACATCACAAAGCTGCTGAGAATCAAAGGATAAAGAGACTGATTTGCAATGCCGTCCCTGATTGTAAAAGTCAGTCAGTCAAATAGGGGCCGCAGAGGAAAGGGAAGAGAACAGAGTGAGACAGACAGACTGATGATTCCCACTGTGGCCCTCCTGTAAAGTTCAACTAAAACAACAACTTAAAGCAATTAATCCATTACCAAAATTATAATTATGTAATACATTTTCTGTTGATTGACTATTCAATTAATCGACTATTCATTTCCACCCGAAGCTGCTAACTAAAACTAAATGAAATTTGCCCCAAACTGAAGTCACCACGATCAGTGCTGTGTGTGTGTGTGTGTGTGTGTGTGTGTGTGTGTGTGTGTGTGTGTGTGTGTACCTGGGGGGCACGGTGGTCAGCTGGTTCTTGCTGAAGTTAACAGTGACAATGGCTTCACCTGCTGCAGCATCAAACGTCTCATCTGGAATATTCTCTGCCTGCTTCTCACTGACACACACACACACACACACACACACACACACAAAATGCATACATTATAATACCACCGTAGCTGATGTGATTTGGCCTCATTAAATTGCCTTTTAATGTTACTGGGTTTTGATAATTCATTGACATCCATCAAAAAACATGTACAATATGACTGTATACCAAATTATATTCAAATAATGCAATATGAAATAGAGATATATAATATAACGATGCATGTCATATATAGTAAATCAGAATAATTACCGCATCAAAATACAACAGGAGTCAAACACACAAGTAATAATGTTTGGCTGTAGTAAGTGGCACTCCAAAGTTATCCTGTGGTCCTTGTATGATATAATCATGTAAGATAAAGTCATTTGTTCATTACATTACATAATCAGGTTGACTCAAACACTAGTACATACCCAGTTGTAGGTAGAACTATGTATAAATGGAGTCCTACTGTCTAATATCTGAACATCACCAACCTGTACTCCAGCACTTTGAGAGTTTTGATGTTGTGCACGTTGACTCTGGCCTGGCTTGGCAGCGTCATGGCCGTGGGAGTTTCATCTGCTCTCTCAGGCTCTTCTGTACATACAGGCAAATATGTGCATGACCCACACACACACACACACACACACACACACACACACACAATTTTTTTTTAGCTCTGCTGGTCTAGAATAGAGGCAGGATTCAGTTGAGTTAGTAAATTCAATACAGCTGATTAAATCATTAGAGTCAATAGATTCAGGAGGCAGAAGTGGAAGACAGAAGCTGAGATAGTAGAGTCAAGGCTGAAAAGTTGTTTGTACCCTTAATTCTCCCTCTTAAATATTTCAGCAGCTCGTTGGTTCCTTTCTGTCAGAGAGACAACAGAACAGAGGAAGTAGTTAGAATATGGCATTCATGTGTATGTGTGTGTGTGTGTGTGTGTGTGTTACAGTGAAGCACAAAAACACATCATCATCAGGTGATCTGGGATTTTCATGCAGGTTTTCTTGGTCTAGAATTGGACTAAAACATGGCAACAAACATGGCAGTGGTATCCTGTATAAGCAGCTATAGATACACCGACATCCCTGAACTTATGAAGTGTGACAATGTGCTGTATGGTGATGTGAGGTCAGCTATGGAAACATTTATTTCAGGGATCTTTCACACAAAGAAGTGCTGCTAGGAGAGAAGCTGTGAACTTTGTGCATCTCAGTGGAAGGACGCTCCTCATTTAGCACACTTTCTGAGGTGGCACAGCACGGATCAGCTGTCAAATGACAACGATAAATGCACAGTGAGAAAGTGAGAGAGGCTGACATTACTCTGACATACTAAGTAGTTTTGTCTTTGGCCCTAATGTCTACTCCAAAACAATTTGATTTGTAGCTTGACAAGAGTCAGTTAATCTGAGTAAGCTGTTAGTTACTTAACCAGGCAGAGTCTGCAACAAGACAATGTTGGTTAGTTGTCAATGACAGCTGGCTGACAAATGTTAAATAAACACATTTATCAAATGTATCAGTGATGAAACTGTCCTTCTAGTCCATGCCCACATGGATATTGATATTTCTGAAAATCAAACTTTATAAATAAAATATAGCAGCACTTTCTAAAATGCCTTGGTACACATGTGAACACAAAAATGCACAAGTCTCCACTTTAGGAGCTCGTGCAAAGAACCTGAGAAGTGACAGGCATGCTTTGTTGATATCAGAGAGTTAAAAATACATGTAGAAGAAAGCTTAGACGTCTTCATACCTACAACTGTGTGGAAATTACAATCAGATGCAAGACACTGAAGCCCTGACTGCTCCTGGCATGGTGGCCTCTGCCATCAGAGTGTGTGTGAGAATGGGTAAATGTGAGGCAGACACTGTAAAGTGCTTTGAGTAGTCAGTAAACTAGAAAAACTCTATATATAGCCCATGATAAAAGTTGCAGCTGTATGAGATCAGTGTCTCCACTGTGAGCGCAGGCAAGGAAGCTAAACTGCTGCTGGTCTGTCCTGTAGCTTTTTCTATGACACACTGCTGCATGTGGACCGGAGGCCAAACCTGAATAGTTTTAATTCACCATGTGGGTGTGGCCTTTAAAGTCACAGGACTTAATCGTGATATAACTATGTTATTAACTTATTAACTTAACTAGCTATAAATTTAGAAAGCTAATCAGATGCTAACATGTATTACTGCCCAAAAGCTGAACACGTCCTGTGTGACCAGCAGAGAGGCTGCTACATCAGACAACACAGAGGCACAGCTGTAGCTCTGGGGTCTGACTTCAACGGTCCTGTTTGACTCAGGTAAGACAGTGTAATGTCAACCAGACCTTTACATGAGGAAAAGATAACTTTATTTAGATTTAGACATTTTAAGACGTATGGTAGGATGACTCAGCAGTTCTAGACAGTTACAGGCATGTGGGACATGAATCCCCTGCCCTTACGTGTGTCCACATTACTGGAAGAGCATGTGCTGCATCTTCCTCCCTTCACCATTATCTTTGACTGTGAAAGATGCACTGTGTGTGTGTGTGTGTGTGTGTGTGTGTATATGTATATATGTGTGTGTGTGTGTGTGTCTGTGTGTAAACCCTACAGTGAGCAGGTCTCTCCTAATTCCTCTCAATGGGTTTCCCTCCAAGAGTAACATCTTCAGATTGGGCAGTAAGCTGACAGAGGCTGAAAGACTGACGCACACACACACACACACACACAAACACACACAAACACAAACACACACAAAGTTAGGATGTGATTATAATGGTCAATGGTCAATGGCTGCTTGTGTCATACGAGGTACCAAGCTGCTCCTCAGGAGTGATTAGGGGTTTATTCTCTTGTTCTGCGACAAAATAAGAAGGTTATGATTCTGTAAAATTCTTAATACTGTTATGTTATATATTGTTATTATAATGTTAAATGCTGAAAGGGTTAGCACTCCAGAAGTCAGTTTCTTAGGTGCTCTTGGTGATGAAATTTCTGCTCATGGTGCCACTATGTCTTTGAAAGAATTTGTCTTTGCATAAAGTTGGAAGAGAAAATGATTGTAGCCGTGTTGAGATCTGAAAATCTCTGTTGGCTTATAAAGGTCTTCACAACTGAAATAATGCACAGAGGAAAGTCACAGACTGCTGGTCATCATATGAAGTAACTGAAGTAGCAAATAACTGCAGCCAATTTGCTGCCTTGCTTGGTACAGTAAAGCATAATGTCAAGATTACATTTTACCAGATACAGGATTATAAATTATATCTGGGTAAAATGAAATGAAGAAAATCATAAATACAAAATAGGTCTAGATATCCCAATAATGTTAACTGAGAATCTGCTCCAATGCTTAACAAGCACATGCCCACAAGCACTTCTGAATGAAGCGGTGGTCATGCCTGGTCTGAGCATGTGCTGTCACTGACCGGCCTGTGTGACACTATTAGATTATTCAGTGATTTGCTGAGTTTGGCTCCGGGTCAGAAACAGTCAGCAGCTGCTCTAAGTGATCGTCAGGTGATGTTATGGTGGTGACGTGGGCCTACTTGGCGATGTCATTGTTGGTGAGGTCGAGGCGTGACAGTGTGCTGAGCAAGGTGATCTGTTCAGGAAGGTCTTTGATCTTGTTGTCTCGGAGTTCCAGAAGAGAAATGGCTGCCAGGCCGGCCAGGTTCTCCACCTCCAGCACCTCTATCTGGTTGTTACCGAGATACAGCTCCTAGAGACGGACAGACACACGGACAAAGCATTCCCTTCTTAGAGGTCAAGATATGTGGGTAAGATTTGAAGCAACACAGGCGCAATAATTTCTGCCAAAGGATCTGACAGTATCATACATTTCGAGTTCCCACGTCAGACTCCAACACAACATACCTCTTCTGTTCAATGTCATTTCCAAATAAAAGAGAAAAGAAAAAGTGCCTTTCATTTGTATTTAGTTCACAGAAACATTAAAAAGTAGTCATGATGCTTGTGGTGATTTTGTATAGATACTTTTTTCCCATCAATTCTACAGACAACATACTGTATTGTGATATATATGATGACCAAGACATTAAATTATGCATATCGTGATAGAGGATTTTGTCCATATCACCAGCCCTGTCTGATACTATCTTATCTGCCAATCGCTAATGATGTATATCATCAGTTTTAGAAGGAAACAGTATTCTGGTTAATGTTTAATTCAGCCGCTTTCCATGACACTTCCTTCTTTTAGCGACAGCAGATTACTTCTAACACGGAAGGGCAAATGATGATTCCAGACAACAAATTTACCCATAACGCTGTTTAAATCTGAGCTTGCTGTTGCTATGACTACCTTCAGGTTGGAGGCAGGGAGCTTTGGGAGGAGGCGGAGCTTGTTGTGTCTGAGGTAGAGCTGCTCCAGAGCGACCATCTCTGACAGGCTGGCTGGAACACCGGTCAGCTGGTTATTGCTGCAGTCGAGCACTTTGACATCTGCAAGTGATGGAGTTAAATAGTGACGATGGGTTTATTCTGACAGTCATGTAACTATCACGACAACTGACTCCTCGTTTTCATGTCCCTCTCATTTCTCCTAATGTTCTTCTCTCTATTTTGATCAAATTTTAAATTGCCCATTTCTACACCTGTTCACAATATGTCTAGAATTTGTATTCATGTTAATCTGCAAAATGCAAACAGCAAAAAGGTATGCAAAAAGTTCCTTTAACAAAGCAAACATATCGAAAGTGAAAGTCAGACAGGTAAAGAGGAGAGATAGACATAAGACAGTCGTACTTGCCAACTTGGTGAGGCTGTCAGGCAGACAGGTGAGCATGTTGTGAGACAGGTCTAGTGTCTGCAGACAGGTTAGGTTCCCCAGGCTGGAGGGAAGGCACTTCAGGCGGTTGTTGGACAGGACCTTCCACCAAAACACACAAATCAATCAGCAGGCAGCTCCATCAGAGAGCAGCATTAGTATGTAGTGTAGTGTAGTGTAGTACACTACAGAGTACAGAATGATGAACTAATGAGTTCCAGCTGATGACAAGGCCACTTGCTGCTCTGTCAGTCACTGTATCTCCATGCACTTCATGGGTTATTCACCATGTATGGGCAATTATCTGCTTTCTCAAATGCTATGTAATGCTATGAGAAAACCAGTTTCCGAGGGAAGGTATACACTCATTTACTACAACAGACCAACAAAACACTTTAACATTAATATTTATTAATACTCAGAGATCATGTATTAGATCAGGCATTTGCCAGGGCCGCTACACTTCCTCTTCCCTCTTGCAGCAGGTAACCACCGACTGGTTCACACGACGGCAGCCAGTCGATGAGCAGCAGCAGCCCAGGGCCGGTGTCTATATTTCTGTGTTAAGTACCAGCTCAGTCAGATTTTCCAGCTGTCCCAGTTCGTCCGGCAGGGTTTCCAGGATGTTCTGCTGTAGTGTCAGACTGCGAAGGTTCTTCAGAGTACACACCTCCACCGGCAACACACTCAGCTTGTTGTGACTGGACAGACAGGAGGACACATGCACATGCAAAACATTTTATTTGTTTATTTATTTAGCTGTATCCTACTAGTATTTGCTACTGCAATGACCAAATTTGCCCCCTTGGAATCATGTTTTTAATCCTATCATCTTAAAACACACACACACACACACACACACACACACACACACACACACACACACGCACATACACACACACGAAAACCCCAGAATGGCACATTTAATGTAAAAAATACTCTGTACGCGGTAAATGTCCACAAGGCATAAATGATTAACAACTGTGCACCGTGTGTGTGTGTGTGTGTGTGTGTGTGTCTACCTGAGTCGTAGTTGCTGTAGCTGCTCCAGTTCTCCCAAAGTGCTGGGTAAACTGCTCAGCTGGTTGTCATGGAGCTAAAGAAAACAAACAAACAAACAAAAAAAATCAGTAAAAACAAATTTTGGGTTTGTGCTGAATTCCATCATAAAGGAAGTTGTGGGGATGAAACTTACACCCTGAGCTGAATTCAAGCAAATGAATGTGAAGATAGATAGATAGATAGATAGATAGTAGATAGATAGATAGATAGATACTTTATTCTTCCCGAGGGAAATTCACAGCTTCCAGCAGTATCCACAAATTCAAGATAAAACAAATTCAAGATAAAAGACATAAGAAACTGCGTGTGCATCACCTGCAGGTCATTCCATGTGGAAAATGTGTATGAAAGCACCTACAGAGTAAAGTGGCCAGCATCTGAGACCCTTAATAGTGACACCTCGCACTGATTAAGCATATGGGGGGTGCTACTCCCTTTCCTCTGTCATCTCGTCTAACTACCTCTCTGAGGAAAACCTGGCTTGAGTTACTCACGTCCAGTGTAGTGAGTCCAGGTAGTAGTCTGATATCGTCAGATAACACTGTGAGCTGATTGGATGAGAGCAGCAGTTTGGTGAGGTCGGTCTGTTCCCACCAGCGATCTGACGCTCCAAACGACAGATTCTGGTTGGCCTCCTCTGGTGTGTCCAAGTTCAGACGGTACACATCCTGAGGAACTGAGACAGACATTACAGACATTAAACTGGGCTGCTACTTACTAACTCACTACTAACACTTAACGAATCACTGAGATCATTACTGCTATACTGACATCATCAAAGTCCAGCATTTCCTACACAGCATTAGCATGATCAGATTTCCTCATCTTGTTGTTGTTGTTCCAGTAATAACAAAATGATTATTGGCTCTGGCCTGTCATGTAAATAACCAATCAGATTAGACTGGCTGTTGTCTGTTGACCCTCTTGGCGTTGCCCAAATGCTTGGGGACTTTGACAACGAATTAAACAAAGCATGAGCTACTAATTACTAGGGATGTAAAACCAAACCAAACAAACAAACAAACAAAAACAAACTGCTTGATAAAGTGCAAAACAGAACTGTAAAAAAATGAACCATTCAATACAAAATACTAGGGGTGGGACTCACTAGAGGCCCACTATACGATAATATCATGATGCTTAAGTCACAATACAATAATACTGTGATCTTAAATATTTTGCAGTATGCTTTGTATTGTGATTACATGTATTGTGATATATTGAGATTTATTATCTTTTTTCAGCTGAAAATTCTGTCAATATCTGTTTTATCTGATAAGATAAATTTTCATTCTGTTCAACAATTGTGTTCTGTTATAGCAGAAAAATGTGATTGTCAAGCAGACAGACTGACCGACTCTGTCATAAAGGCCTGACATAAATGTTGCATTGATTCCTGGCAATGTAATATTAATCCTTGGCGTTCATGTATTGATACAGTACTGCCACATAAAATATTGCATTACTATGCTGCATTGATTTTTTTCCACCCCCACACAACCCACCCTGCAAAGTGCAGTGTTACAAACACATCTGCTGTATGAGAGCCATCTAAACACACATGAATCCATGGATTTACTGAAACTATTTTTGTGTTTGTTTCAAACAGTCTATACGTTTGCCTTTGAGAGAATATTTGTTGATTTCACAATGTTGTCCCAAATCTCTGAATGGAAAAAAAAGTTATTTCTGCAAAATATCATTTTGGAAATGGTGGTGATTCTTTTCTTCCTGATGGACAAACCAAACCAAACAAACCATGATCCAAAATCCGTGATACAAACTGATCTGTGGGTTTATTGACCTCCAGCGAGTAACAACAGGGGGTTACCTTCAGTGCGTAACAACATGGGGTTACCTTCAGTGCGTAACAACATGGGGTTACCTTCAGTGGGTAACAACATGGGGTTACTTTCAGTGGGTAACAACATGAGGTTACCTTCAGTGGGTAACAACATGGGGTTACCTTCAGTGAGTAACAACATGGGGTTACCTTCAGTGGGTAACAACATGGGGTTACCTTCAGTGAGTAACAACATGGGGTTACCTTCAGTGAGTAACATCAGTGAGTAACAACATGGGGTTACCTTCAGTGAGTAACATCAGTGAGTAACAACATGGGGTTACCTTCAGTGAGTAACAACATGGGGTTACCTTCAGTGAGTAACAACATGGGGTTACCTTCAGTGAGTAACATCAGTGAGTAACAACATGGGGTTACCTTCAGTGAGTAACATCAGTGAGTAACAACATGGGGTTACCTTCAGTGAGTAACAACATGGGGTTACCTTCAGTGAGTAACATCAGTGAGTAACAACATGGGGTTACCTTCAGTGAGCCCCCGGCCGGACAGGTTGAGCTGGCCGCTCTTCCTGGCTGCCTTCAGCAGTCCGTAAGGCACGGTGGGCTCCGGCTTCTCCGTCCTGAAGCCCGCCAGGGAGTCCACCTTTTTAAAACGAGACATTGTTGCTGCACTCAGTCAGAGAGTTTGTAACTGTGTTTAAAAGACTGTCAGCGGCGTGTTCACACATCAGACAGAAGTGTATCGGCTCGGTCAACACCTCGGGTGGGCACACTAGGTATTAAACTCCCGGCCAACACGAAAAATTAGCGGAAAATTTTACTTCCGATATGATGTTTTTTTTCTTCTTCTTCTCTGTTTTACTGGCGGGTAGCAAATAACTTTTCGGTTTATACCTCCACCTACTGTACAGAACATGCAACAGCACACTATATTGCACGCTTACCTAAATGCCCCCCTAACATCTTCTATACCCAAATCTCATTCAAGGCTATCTGACTTGTTATTCAAATAGAAAATCGTGTTTCTTCTACCTCACCAATATATAACCAATATAAGTATTTCGGTTTCTGTTGAAGATTGTACACATGTAGCCTACCACCCTGTTTAAGATAATATTTGTAATTTCTTCCCAACTGTAAACGATGCACTTTTTGTGATTATGATGGGAGAACTGTTGAACATGTCAAAAACAAAAACAAAACAAAAAAACAACAAAATAAAATAAAATAAAATAAAATAAAAAATGAAACAAAGATTTCAACAAAGACTGATAAATTACTCATGTTTGACAATCCGACATTTTCGGCAGATGAATATTATATTATAGGCCTGGTTGATTATTTTGGGTAAATATTAGGCTATATTCCGAAAATTAAAAAAAAATCTGCTTAATAATTTCCCCTCCCTTCACATTTGTAAAGATCTTAAAGCATATTCGACTACTACTGAAAATATAAAACTCAGAAATTACAAACTGGCAAAACATTTCCGGTTTACTCCAATCCGGTTTGCAGACCCTGAGGGTTTCTGGTTCCTTTGTTTCTCTTCCCCCTACATTTTGTTACTTGTCGCTCATTGTAATTCACTGTAGTTTACTGTGATATTATGTTTATACTGGCGTATATGTACATAATCTTTTATAATGAAAAATGTATGTAACATGTATACTCCCTGTACCTGTAATTTAGTCAAATAAACGGGGAAAATATCTCGCAGTCTCTCCCTCTCTGCATTATATTTTGAGCAATAAAAACATGCTCCACATTTTCTTGTCATTTACAAGTATTGCATTGGTCACTCATCCTTTCCCCCAAATAAAACATGCTGCCGGAGATGTAGTGTCGCACTGAGCCGCTCTCCAGTCCAGGTGGTGGCGCTAAATCATGTTTTGGCTGGTTTCCCCGCCGCCGATAGGCCAGTAGAGGCAGAAGCCGCCGCTGTCAGTCAGCTGTGAGCCGTGTTAGCTAACCTCTCCGGCACGGCAGCTCGTCGCTGACAAGAAGAGGGGACAGAAGAAAGCACATGAAGTGGGTATATGATATAAACTCGGAGTGTGTCGGCGACTTTTACTTCTGCTTGAATTATGGTGTTGAAACGTTATTCGAGAGTAAGCTTTGCGTCATTTTAGCCGCGAGGTCTTACACAACCAGCTAGCTCACTAACAGCGGCTCACAACGTGGCTCCCATGCAGCTCCGAGCGATGTTACACAAACTGAACGGAGCCGTGTGTTGGCCTCTGTTGTGTTTGGTGGCTGCTGTAAACCTGATACAGTCCTTTCTGTTTAATCTGGAGCCAGCTCAGGCTAACGTTACGTCCGACGCCATTCAAACATCTGTCAGGTTAATGTGGTCTGGCTCCCAGCAGAAAGTACACGCCTCGCTATCACACTGATGTTACTGATGTTATCACACGTCGTTGTTTTGGCAGGTCAGCAAGACAACATCAAATGATCAGTTTGTTGTGTGGACTTTGGTGTGAGGCTCTCTGTGAGGAGAAGCCAGCGAGCTATAGAGGGTTTTCTCACAATGTGTTTGAGTTCAGTCACTCTTCTTTACAATGTCTGTCTGTCTTTATATGTGTATGTCTTAGGATTTAAGCGTGGCTGCTGATGTTCTGTCTATTCTGCTACATCGCAGAACCAAAGCAAACAGGAGACTCACCTTACATCAAACTGTGTGTGTGTGTGTGTGTGTGTGTGTGTGTGTGTGTGTGTGTGTGTGTGTGTGTGTGTGTGCGCACAGCATCATGGCCAGTGTTAACCAGATATCGGCAGTGGGCGAGGTTCTGGTGGACCCAGGAATGGACCTGACGCGGCGCTTCAGAGCCTTGTTCACCCTGAGGAACCTGGGAGGTAACACACTCACACTCACACACCACACCAAACCAAACAACTCCACCGGCCAGAGCCCTCCACCACACTGCTTTTGGAACTCAGTTGTTTGAAATACAGCAATAACAACATAATGATAAAGATGAGGATAATAAATAGGACTATAAGCAGCAATGAAAGTGGGAGGACGAAAGGAATGTTGATGAAGAGTAAAAACAAGGTGGAGAAAGATCATTTAAAAAACCGTCTGGACAGCAGCTGCAGGAGTAGGTAGTTTTGGATACAGACAGAGTAGTAGCGAGGTATGTGAGGGGAGTGGTCGTGGTAAAAGAAGTAGAGCTTGAGGAGGTAATAACACCAGGAATGGGGGAAGGGAGGCATGAGGAAGTAGTGTTAATCAGAGGAGTGCTAGCTTGTGGTAAACTGGAATAGGATCAGGACAAGGACAGGTTTTAGAGGTCAAGCCTTGTTTCACTAAGATTGGAGTGTGCCAAGTTTGTGGAAAACAGGCCTTTAGTCTGTCTCAGCCACAGCAGGGGCAAGCCAGACAGATTTCCTCTGTGGACGAGGACATGGATGATGACATGTCATGTTTTGTGTCATGTCCTAATCTGTGTCAGGTGCCGAGGCCATTGAATGGATCAGCAAAGCATTCAGCGATGAGTCTGCCCTGCTGAAGCATGAACTGGCTTACTGCCTGGGACAGATGCAGGACACACACGCCATACCAGTGCTCACCGCTGTGCTCAAAGACACACAGCAAGAACCCATGGTCAGACATGAAGCAGGTAAACGCACACACACTACACTTTATACAACGTTCACTACAGTCCCTGGAAGGTGTCTGTTCAGTTTGGCATAAAGTTCCTCCTCTGGTCTTCATACCAGTTAAGAGTCCATCAACAAATAACCGAATATGATGAATGAATGAATGACTTCCTGATATGATGTTCTCACCTCTAACAAACAGCACGGTAGTTCATAACAAAGAGGAAAGACATCACCTAAGATCACAAGGCATTGCTGTAATTTGGCGAGATGAATTCAACTAAAGGCATGAATGTTCCCTACATTTTTCAGACATGCTCGGCGGTAATGCACACTAAATCATCGTTCAGGGTTTGTCTGTCTGCTCGTCTGTCTCTAGGGGAGGCTCTCGGTGCAATTGGTGATCCCGTGGTTCTGGACCTGCTGAAAGAGTATAGTCAGGACCCTGTGATCGAGGTGAGGACATGACCCTCTGACCTGTAACATCTAACCCACAGCAAGCCTAAAGATCCACTATGGAAATTAAAATACATCTACAGAATCACAGAACCATGCTAAATACAGAAAAAATGTAACCAAATTATTTGTAATCCTCGATTTAAAAAAAAAAAAAAAAAAATCTGTGGTCCAGAAGATATGTTTTTGTTGTGGTCTGAATGGAACTACAGCAGCCATACACCAAGCAGCCTGTTACATTTCTTTGGGAATAGAGAGGCGTGCCACGTGCTCTGAGGTGTAGTGGACTCCAGTAAGACTTGTGATCAGATGACGATTGGTTGAGGAATGACTTGTGTGTGTGTTTCAGTCAGTCGGTAAGGGCTTCTGTTACTGACTGTTTTTGACTATTAATGGTGGAAAGATTGTTGCAGAATTAGGTCTTTTCCCTGCTTCAGCAGTGACATATCAGATGTTGTGTGCGGAGCGTGAAGTTGGTAATTACACTTGATCCCTCCACCCTGCAGGTGGCAGAGACGTGCCAGTTGGCCGTTCGTCGATTGGAGTGGTTGCAAAACGGAGGAGAAGAGGGCGGAGCCACGGACAAGAACCCCTACAGCTCTGTAGACCCCGCCCCCCCAGCAGCGAGGAAGAGCGTCTCAGAGCTGCGGGCCATCCTGCTGAATGAAAGCCTGCCCCTGTTTGAACGCTACCGGGCCATGTTCGCTCTGCGCAACCTCGGCACCGAGGAGTCCGTCCTCGCTCTGGGAGACGGTACGACGCTGCTTTGTTTATTTTAGGAGACAGGGCGGCCATTTTATTTGCACATCACTTGAGAAAAACTCCAGCTTTGCTAAATGTCATGTTTTTTTTACTTCAGTTGAGAGATAACGTGGTCCTTTATCGGCTGAAAACAATATGGCACCTGAGACCGCGAAACCTGTTTAACGTCAACCCACATAGAGCTGAATCGAGGGCAGCTGGACTTGTGTGTAGATTCTTGAAGACATTTCACTTTTCATCCAAGAAGCTTCTTCAGTTCTCTCCAAACAAGTCCAAGTTGGCCTCAGTTCAGCTCTTTGCGGATAACCATGACCACACGTTTCAAGTCAAATTGATATAAACATGGCAGTCTTTCTGAGTCGGTGAAAAGCTGGCATGTTCAGCCCTGCCAAGCCTGTCCAAGCTGGACCAACACGAGTTAAAAACAGTGTTAGTGCTGTCCAGATTGAAGAGCTCCTGTGAGAGTCTGCTCCCAGGAGGCGGGACGAGACACGGGGCTGAGTCTTGCTGTGAGGAGGCGGCTGAGCTGCACACAGCCTGTTTAGTGGGCTGGTAGTCCAAGTGATCAGGCAGATAAACAGAAAGCAGTGTTGCCACTGCCTCAAGCTTGATTTGGTGGAATTTTGCCAATGCACATCCACATGAACACACAGGCTGGGAGCGGCAATTAGCAGAGCAGAGAATGTCCAGTTTCAGCAGGTCACGCTGCAGTGGTCATCTGGCTACACTAGGACTGCCTAGTCTTGTTTTTTTCAGGGGACAGCTCACAAATGCACCCAGTAGTGAAATCTTTTATTTAGCCAGGAATGTGCCATTGAGGTTTTACTGATAGAAACACAGGAAGAGAGTCTAAACAAATCAGTATCAATAAATTCTTGGTTAACTCCTTCTTATATTTGCTTCTTCCCCAGAGAAAATGTAAACATGGTGTCCACTTTCCCAAAAGGCAGTGTCCTGTCTGGAGTGTTGGATGTAAATGTGTGTGTGTGTGTGTTTGTTTGCAGGACTGCAGTGCTCCAGCGCTCTGTTTCGGCATGAGATCGGCTACGTCCTGGGTCAGATGCAGCACCCGGCGTCCATCCCCGCCCTGCGCGCGGCTCTCGAGCGTCCCAACGAAAACCCCATGGTCCGCCACGAGGCAGCCGAGGCTCTGGGCTCCATTGGCAAGGACGAGTGTGTTGCTGTACTGCAGCGTTACCGTGGGGACGGGGAGCGCGTTGTCAAGGAGAGCTGCGTGGTTGCGTTAGACATGCTGGAATATGAAAACAGCGACCAGTTCCAGTACGCTGACGGACTGGTCAGGCTACAGGGGTAAAAGTCAGAGTTCAGGATTACAGTCGTAACTCCTGGACTCCTGTGGACTTTCACAAACAAAAAAACAGCCCTGCTTCTCAGCCACTGCGGGAAATGTCTTATTTTCACACTTGCAACTTCTCAACATTACATTTGAGATTCTACATGTTGTTTGTGCAGTTGATCTCAAAGTAGGATGCAGAGCTCCTTGTGGGGGTTTCAGGGGTTTCCCAGCTGATGAGGAACAGTTTAATATCCCTATAATGGAACTCATATTCCCACTTTGGCAACGTCCACGAATTCTAATAGTAGTTTTCACTTGCACCACAGTAATCACACTGTGTCTCACCATGCAGACACAGCTACAGTTCAGCCCTAAAAACAGTAACAAAAATCTGTCCTTGTGGATTTCTGGGATGAAATCTAATTCAATATGTATCTGTGGTCCCGTGACCCAGCTGGATCTCTGACATGAGAACATTTGAGAGGCACGATGAAAACTGATCAGCACATAAACCACAATACAGATGTCTTTTACGTCCAAACCAGCGCAGCCAGTTGGTGGGCTGCTGGGACGTCAGCTGTGGACTGAGGGCTGGTGGCTGCATGTCGGGGTCCCGTGGCTGTGTGCCTACCGCTCTGACTGCTGCCGTGTCTGGACTGTCCTGCTGATCAGGCCTGAGCTCACTTCACATTTTGTTGTTTCTGTTTGATGTAGAACAGAGATCAGCCAGTGTTTCTGGTGTCGAGATACCAAATGTAGGGGCAGCCAGCCCTCTAAACTGAGATGGTTACCTTCAGAATGTGATTTGCTGCCGAATACTGATTGCCAGCTTACAACTGTAATCAATAACCCTCTCTACTAGAGTACTCAAACTCTAATTTAATGTGGTCATTTTCAATTGGTTTTGGATCGCTTTATCTTGAAAGTTATGCGGTGGTGAAAGGAGCAACTGAAATTTATAAAATGAAATTTTACTTTGTGTTCATTGTCTAATATGTATTTGTTGAAAAATGGTACCACTTTACAATAAATCTATCCTTATAATGGATTATGAATGGTTTATAATTAGGTTTAGCCTTTGTCGACATATGAAAACTGTGTTGTAATGGTTTAATTGTTAGTAATGATAATTAGTAACCTAATTCTCAACCATTCCTAAACCCTTTTAAGGGTCTTATTGTAAACTGGCACTGAAAAGTCTTATCTGTAATCTCTCCACTTCCTAAGTGCTTTTCCCCTCAGACGTGTTGCTGACCAGTCCTTGAAATGATCAGGTATTTATTCATAAGCATTAAACTGATTGGTGCCTTTTCCACCAATGATAAGACACTCACAGTTTCTGTGATGTGATCATGTGATCTGTTGCATCACAAGTGTGATTTTGGCGCAGCCTGTCGAGGTGTGTGTGAGCTCTGTCAGCTCTAACTCTGTTACAACAATAAACGGCTTGGAGGTCTTATCCATCACCCGAGCAGCATATCTCTTGGTTTGTAAGTTATTTAATCCACCAAACAGATGGGGGAGGTTAGCTGCAGAGAGAGACGATCCACAGACAGACACTTAACACACCAAGGAACCAAGGACAGTATGAAAATTGTTTGTGGAATCAAAATGTCCAATTAGAATCACTGTAGGTGAAGGGCAGAAAATAAATAGGGATCAAATCAGAAAACAGAAATACTCTGTGTGTTTCACATAATTTCCCTGACATTTGGATGCATTGCACCTATTTGAAATCCCTTGTGTGCCCACCTGAAAAAAACAAAACAAAACAGCTTTTTAATTCTTTAAAGGTCAGCAAGGTGGAACCATCTATTCTGCAACAGATCAACACAGCGGCTGTGAATCGGCCTCTTCATTAACAACACCATGCACAGCTGGGAAAACACTGACGCTATTCTTTATTTTAAAATAGAGCAGTGCACACGATAAATAGAACAAACACCATCAAATAAATAGACAATAAACAGACAAATGAGCAAAAGAATCCATACTCGACTCTGTGGCTAAACAAGCAAATGAAACTCGTACATAGAACAAAGAACCTCATTCATAAATAAATAAATAAATAAACGGTTAACTATAAAATAGAAATCAAACAATTCTCCACAAAAGAACGTACAAATCCAACACTTGGAACCTGGCTAACGAAGATGAACATAATGGCTGTTTTAAATGCTTTTCTCTCTTCCTCTGGCATGTACAGTGAGGATTACAGCAGGAGCAGAGCTGGAGAACACAAGATGCAGCTGGAGCACAAAAAGGCTGCACAGGAATGGGACTCATAATTTAGGATTGCCATAATCTCATTACAAAAGTCTTAACTAACACGTTGCAGTAGTGAAAGAAAAAAAAAAAAAAAACAGCACAGATGATTTTATGTTCAAAATAGGCATTACTTCTTAAGTTACTAAAACTTATTTTAACAATGGCTGATAGCTGGAAGTGATCATACACCAATCAAATTACAAGAAGTAAACTGGAATGTCTTGCTTTTGACTTATTTGGATTTGGATGGTAACATAACCAAAAGCAACGAAGTAATCGAGTATTCGAGCCACTTACTGATTACAGTTTTAAGCAGGTAATCAGTCATTTGTATCTGCAAAATACACCAAGTCAAAGCAAAACCTCAAAACGTGTGACTTTGATTGATCAGCTACAAGAGCCAGCTGAGGTCTGGAAGGAAACGATGGATGGTCTTCATAAATGACAGTGAATCAGACGCCTGGATACGGCAGATTTGTACAAGATGATGAGCGCGAGGCTTTCCGTTGGACAGTGACAGGATGGACAGATAATGCCCTTGAATGTAAATACATCACCATGCATGTTCACGTTGTACATCGAGTTCAATCAGTCGGTCTCCGCTGTCAGAACCGATTCTGTCCGTTGAGAGCACCACACTTGAGTTGATTTTTTTTTTCTTTTTTTTTTTTGTGGCAAAATCTGAATTCAAATAACATCAATATTTCCAAAGAGAAACAAAGCCCCCACCCCACCCCCACACCAGAAGTCATCTTCATCTCTGAACGCTTGTTCACTCCGAGCGTCTGTATGGTGCAGCTACAATGTTTTTTTGCTGCTTTTGCCTTACATAGCATTACACTGTTTGAGTGAACATAGCTAGTAAGTACTAATTAGGTAGTATCAGTTAAAATAAATAAATAAATAAATTTGAAAAACAAACAAACCTGAAAACACTTTATTCAGAAATGATCATCGACCCCGATGATGGATGCAGCAATTGTCCAATCATCATTTTTATTCCTGTGGTATTTCAAATGAAAATTCCTCCTTACTTTAAAGAAAATTCCTTCAACCTCCTGTCCATTTCGCACGATCCAGGCTGCACCAGCAAATCAAATGAGAAGAACAACAGCAAGGCATCTCAAGCATTTATGTGTTTAACTCGCTGGAACGTTCACATCCAAAATTTGTTTTGTTGTTTTGTTAATTTAAAATCACCCGGCCGTATCATGGCTGCCATAACGTTTTTGATGAGCTTGTCATGGAAATAACTGATTTAGTGCATGAGCTTCACAACATCCACACATGAAATAATTTTAGGGCTCATGTGATATTTCCAGTGTAGCAGCATCAAAAACCTTTGGCTGACATTTCAGCTGTTCAACACGCCGAGAGGAGGCCCTTTTTAACCATTTCAATTATGTGGCAAGAGCTTTGGAAAACAATGATGGCTGTAACCTGATTGTTTTTGCATTTTAATGTAGGAAAAAACCATTTCACTTGGGTCCTATGGTGGTTAGATATTATTTTCCTCATAGAAATCTACTTGTTTCTGTAGAAAGAGCTGAATTAGAGCAATGTGGTGATCTTGCAAAGTAGCTGGTCAGGCGGTATACAAAATAGACGGTGTAAGGTTATATTGTAGCTCTGTTTTCCAGTACTTTTAGTCTTCTTACATGACAACAACTTGAAAAAAGCCAGCACAGGCTTGACCAGTCAGTCCTTCACTGAAGATCTGCTGGTCACTCTAGGATTTGGGTAGACCCTGAGAAGAATAATCTGTTGCAAATTGAGAGAAAAACTAATGTTAAGTCTCTTGTTGTATTTTAAGTTATTTCTGCACGAAAACATTTACCAACCATTTTAATGTCACTGTCTAATTATAACTGGGAAACATGATAAGTGCAATCTCAGAGATGTCCAAAAAATCTTTGAGGAGAAAAAAGACAAATAATGTCACAACTTTAATGACATTCTGTCACAGAGGAAGGTGAACAAAGCTGCCCAAACTGATCAAAAACTAATACTGAAAGACTAGCTTGGATCAGTGGCGGTTCCGTACAATTTCATCGCCAGGCTCCAGCCTGGGGTCAGCTGTTCAGTCACAGGGGGCATTTCACAAAGAGCTACAACTACCACTTTTCACCTGAACTAAAGGCCTGCCCGGAGACCTAAAGCTGCAATCATCAAAACTGCCAAGGGTGGCTTTTAGTGAGGACTCTTTAGACTGAACTGACAGATGTACTGAATAAACATTTCATTCGATGGTTGAGTCTCCATGGCTTTCACAATCAGCCTGACTCATAAATTACATGTTTATATTGCACATTTTTGACTGAGCATGACATTCTTTTGCCTCTGGCAGTATCAGTCTGATTGTGACACTCTTGTTAACTCCCAGACAAATTAGAGGCAATATAGTTTGCCCATGTTATCAAAGCCCTATGTTCACCAGCTCTATATAGCACATAATGTCCCCCAGCTTTAAATTCAGGGGGTTGGAATCAGGATTAATGGGTCTTAACAGAAGACTGAACTAAAGAACATAGGACCTGGGAAAAGTAGGACCCTGGAGACAGAACTCTGGGAACATAGGACCCTAGCACATAGGACCTTGGGAACTTGGTACCCTAGGAACTTAGGATCCTAAGAACATAAGAGCCTGATAACTTGGGACCCTGGAAACTTAGGACTTTGGGAACTTTGTATCCCAAGAACATAGAACCCTAGGAACATAGGGCATTGGGAACTTAGCACCCTGGAAACTTAGGATCCTAAGAACATCGGACCCTAAGAACATAGGACCTTGAGAACAAGACCCTGAGTACATAGGACCCTGGAAACATAGGACCATGGGTACATAGGACTTAGAGAAGACGGGACCTGGGAAACTTAGGAACCTAGGAACTTAGGATCCTAAGACTACAGAACCGAGGGATCATAGGACCCTGCAAACAGGACCCTGACTACATAGGACCTAGGGAACTTAGATGTGCTGCCAGTAAGGATACCATAGGATACCAATACATGACCAGATTTTGGAATTTAATCAAATTATGTGAGAAAAGAAATAAGACCGTGGTAGATCTGCAGTAGAGAGGCATGAAAATCAGCAGCCTCTCTGTAAAATTGGAAGGGTTGATTAATATAGGAGCACAAAGTTATTTAGGCTGCATACAACTTTACAGACTTCAACCCAGACTGCTATTACAGCTACCACACAGAAACAAATGTGAAAAACCTATCTGATCTCCCCAATACATACACTTCCTTTAAATCTAGCATGGCAAAAGCTCCAGGATCAGTCTGGAGAAAATGGGTGTGCTTGTTATTGCCACTGGCACACATCAAAACTGGTGGGTGGACTCAGCACTTAATATACAAACAGATGATGATTGATGATAGTTTTTTAAACCCTTCGACAAACACCTTCTTCTGTATTTCAGTCACACAGGGTACTCTGTTGTTTTTCTGCATCTGTACTCTTATGGATCTTTTTTCTACTGAATTAGTGTAACTTGCAATGACCACACTGCCAGTGCAATTTAAACTAGTCTTCCTTGTTGTTCCTTGTTGCACACAATTAGCTGGTCTGTTGTATTTAACTTATGTTTCACTGTTGCTCTCCACAGTCTTTCAAATTACACAGAGAGGCGGTTCTGCTGAGGGTATACCTTGAAACACTGTATGAGAGTAACTGATCAAACTCTCTTGGAAAAATCGTTTCTATATATTATTTCAGTTACTTGAAAATCTCAAGTGACGTCCAGGCTAAATAAATAAATAAATAAATAAGAACTAAACTTGTTCTACAGGGTGTCCACAAAGTCTATTTACAATTTAAAAAATCTATTACAAAAGCAATTGATGAGATGTGTTAATCAGATTTGTTCTATGTACTCAGTGGTTATCAAAGATTTTAATCACATTGCATTTGTGTATTTCAGCAAAATATCGCTGATGCCATTGCCACCATTGATGAGGCTATGCTACAGCTAACATGGCAAGAAATCGAGTATCGTCTTGATGTGCTTCGTACAGCTAATGGTGCCCATATAGAGGTGTATTAAATGAGGCAAAAAAACTTCAATATCTGCTCCTCATTTTGGAATAATTTCCACAGATTTGTCTATTCATTTGCTTTTGTAATAAATTTGTTAAATTATAAAGAGACTTTATGGACACCCTGTATTTTCTTCTCAGTGACTGGAGAAGTAGTTTTGGAGAAGCCATTCAGCCATTATTGGTAAGCCTGGTGTTGCTTGGACAGACCTGTTGCTTAGAACTGCTTATGAAATTTTAAATAAGCTGCAGTGGCTTTACTAAGCACATATTAATTTTAGCTTATCAAATATTTGATTCATCATTTACTGTGATGCCAGATCCCCAAATTTAATTTCTGTGTTGCAGCTTCACTGAATAATTTAGGCTGAAGATCTTAACATAAAATTGTATGGCATTAAAGGCTCAATGCATCCCACTGTAACAGTTTACTCTGACAGTACAGGACAGTACAGCTTCCCCTGTGCCACTTGTTTGAACCTTCTAGGTGTAGTTTGGAGGATTGCCCAAGGTCAATCCTTGGACATTCTGCCTACGTTCAAAGGATAATTCTCTTTATTTCTGACCTGGGCTTTATTTTGCAGTCAATTCCAATCAATCAGTTACCACAAAATATTGTCCAGTTTGCCTCTCTAGAGTACTGAGGTTGATGGCATGGCTGGACAAGCTGGTCTCTGATAAAATCTGTTAGGTTGTCTGGGAAGCCCTGTCTCTATTAAATTCTGAGGAAATCCAAAATTGTGTATCAAATTTGACATCCTTCTCTATTTATTTGGAACAATTTAAGACTTGGGAGCCAGTCTTATTGTACCCTGTTGTGTCTTAGGATGTCTGCAGGAAATTTCTGTTTTTCTTACTTGTCTTCAAAACAAGAAAAGACATGGCCAAATGTTGCACAGACATAAACTATCACAAAAAACTATATAATCCATCTAGGCATTAATCCATTTATAAAAGTATTTACATAAAAGTTCCATAAAGCCTGCACTCTACCCACCCAAAATAATGGTGCTGTGTCTGATTTCTTATGTTGAGTCACTGTGCAAAAGGGCACACCAAAGACAGGTGAGTAACGAGCCCTGTGCTGATGTTTGTCGAGCCATTCTAGGTGGTGATGATGGTCCTTTTAGCAACTAGCAGTGGGAAGGTGCCGGAAGAAGCCAGCTACGGGACTGCTGAAGACCAAACATGTCAAAAACACATGAAACTGATGTTTGATGCTCTGTGTTGATCTATCGTCAACACGTTAAAATGTAAACATTTTTGAAAATGTGCAGCTTCAGATGTCAGTTTCTTGCAATTTTAAGCTTTTTGGCCTCTTTGTCCATTTTTAACAGGTGTGTCATATTTCCCCACTAGCTGTTAAACAGGAGGGTTAAATCATTTCTGTAAGCTTAAGTTTTTCCTACCTCACATGCAAGATTTTCTTCCTGGTGTTTTAAAATCAAGCACCTCGCCATGCAGTCTGCCTTTACAAACATTTGCTCGTTCTAAAGAGCTCACTGAATTCCAGCGTGGGGACCTACTCCATATCATTGCCCATGGATTTAGAATGGGATGTCATAAAAGCTCCTGTAGGTGTAATGTGTAGGTGGTCCAGTGCTTTTATCCATGTAATGTACCTTAACCTGACTGCTCAACACAGCCACTGGGGAAGTTTAACAGTCACACGTTCAAAATGGACAAGTGGCAAAACAGCTTGGAATGTAAAATTAACCTATTGCAGACACACTGTTTGCATACAAACCAGTTGTTTGAGTGTGGTCACATGTACAGTTACAGTACAACAACACGCTGTCTTATGTGCTGACAACACACAAACAACATGGTGACATGTCAGTTTCATGTTTTTACCCTGTTTGGCCTCCACTCTGTGGAAGATCAGGGTTAAACAGGAAGACGTTCTGGATTTTAAAGGGGGCCTTGGGTGTAATCTCACTTTATCTTGTATGTACTAAACTTTTGATCAGTTTTTAGATACAAGATTTTGTGCTTTTATACGTTTTACTTTTATGGGTTTTAGTATTTTATCTGATAGTTGCATACATTTGGTGCATAAATGCACCAAATATTTGCGATTATCAGTGACATTTATGTCCAAAATAATTCATCTTCCAAATTAATCAGCGTGTGTGCACCCACTTGAGAAGTCTGTTCTACTTTTCATCATTATAACAGCTTTTGCATTCCTTTGACAGTGTGGAAAACAGATAGCTCTTACCCACTCATTTTTCTATTTAGATTAATCTGGTAGGATGTGTTTCTTGGAGTACAGTGTTTATCTATTAAACATTCAAAATCCCCCTGCCTTTTCTTGGCATTGGCTGACCTATTACAGTTACAGCTAGCTAGCATATGCAATGCCTGTCCATGCCTGAATAGGTTAGAAATCTCTTTAACACATAACTTGTCCAGAACCTCACAGACCCAAACTTCATAAAATGTATCACTTGATATGTAGGCCATCCTGACAAACTGTCCACACCCAACACATGTGAGGCCTCTGTGCTAGGCGGGAGAGACACACCCATCAGAATATTGCTAAGAGAAGGTTAGTGTATTCATTAGTGTTAGTGTATACTCAGCGTAGGCTCGGTGACTTCAGCTGTATTTGGTGTTTAGTGAGGTCTGTTTGTGTATTTGTGCATGGCAGAGCTTCACTGTTGAGCCTTCTAAAGCTGCTGTGGGTTTGATGTGATGAAAGGTGTCTGCTCGGTAACCCCAGTGACACACTCAACTTTGTCTTTAAATTAGGTGGCAGATGAATGGTGCCGCCTGTCCGATGAGCTTGTAAATTGAGGACAGCGTGATCTCCTCTTTTGGTAAATGACTTTCTGATACATTCCTGTTTTGCATCACTGAACATCAAACCTGTGTAATCTTGGTAAAGGAAAACATTTCCTGACTGCTGCAGGTGCTGCAGTGTGTTTTGTTGGAGACCACCATGCCTACCATTTCAATGGCATTTACAGGTAAGTCATTCTGTACTGGTTAAATGGATATGAATTGATCAGAACTGATGAGCAATGTGGCAAACAGGCCTGTATTCAAAATAGACAGAATTATCCTTTAAGATCCTGTCTCCTCCACCACAAGGCTTCCTCAGTGCTTACTGTCTTTAGAAATATTCAAATGTTCCTTGTTTCATTATGGTAAAAAAAAAAAAAAAAAAAAAAAAAAAAAAAAACATGGGTTTGTCTTGAGCTATTACCATGACAGATGCAAGTTTTAAACCCTGTAAAGGCAGTGGAAGGATTCCAGTATTAAAGTGGTTCTGATTTAGGCGAACCCAGTGAAGTACAGTACAGAGTGTGAATGCCCTTTTCTCTGGACTACACTGAACATACCCACTTATTTATCTGGTCAGCCTTGTTAGTGTTCACTGGACTGGAGTGTAGAGTCTTTTTTTACCAGCCTAGATGCCACTGATTTATATTGGACTATGCTATCGCAATATATCTATCTATCAGCTTATGTCAACTTATGCTGGAGTACAGAGTTACAGATCCCCCTAGTTACCACTCACTTTATTTGAGTGCGAGGTCAAGGTTTATTGATCTATCTTCCGAATTACCATTCACTTATATTGGAATATCCAACCCTGTCTCATGGATTTGGAGCAACAGTCATGAAATGTAATCGAGTTTGTCTTTTTATGTTCATGGACACAGATATAATTTGTGTCCATGAACATGTTTCCTTTCGTGGAGGTGGCTGAAACCACTTCCAGAGGCTAAATTTCAGTAGCTTTAGCCCACAAAAGCGTATATCCAGGTGTGGAAAGGTTACATTTATGTATAAAAACAAGTTGGTTAAGGTTAGGGAAAGGTTAGGATTAGGCAGCAAATCGGTCATGGACACGGTCTCGGTCTACAACAAACAAACACTGGTCTCACCTCAGACTCAAACCTGGCTTTCTTGAATAAAAGTTGTGTTGACTGATCCATCCACCAGCCCATCTGACTCCTAATGCGGAGTTTGTGGCTCTTTATCCTACCTCACAATGTGGTACAGGCATGAAATATACTACAGATTACTTTTAAAGTCATGCTGTCATGAAAAAAATGGACAACTTGTGTCCATTTACACGAATTTGATTACATTTTCATGACTATATCTCAATCTGCCGTGACACCAGGCTGGAATATCAGCCTTCCCCAGTATATCTACTCTTTGTACTACCAGTACATCACTGGGAATATTTTTAGTATTACCAACGGCATTTTAGCGAAAGGTAAATCTTGGGCCAGCGGCTCTTCTGGCACAACAGCCTCTCATTAATTTTTCCTTAGTCATAGATGAGGTTTGTCATGACTTTGGATGCAACATAAGCTCTCCTCATTGATGATCCACAACAAAAAAGCTCTTTTGTGCCATCACATCTTCCAGGTTCTTCCCTCCTCCAGTAACTGTAGATTTTTAAAGTAAATCCCTCCACATGGATGAGTCTTTCTCTCATTTAAAAGCAGATTCCAGCAGTAAATTCCTTGACTTCCTTCAGATAAAATGCGATACACAGAGTATTATCTCAGACAGACAGTGCCTGTGGTAATAAAACCCCACACTGTAGCAGTAAGATCAAACATCACATCGCTTCTCCATCCGTGATGATCCAGTAGATCCTCTCCTCCCTTCAACAGTGGATTTCATAGGCAATCTGAGAGTCCATGAAGAGGCCAGTGTGGTTGAGAAACATCCCCTCAGCCTCTGATGTGATCACAGGTTCTGCTTCCCCTCCCTCCCCTGCCATCCTCCGCATGGTCCGTATATCGGGCTCCAGCTGCTGCTGTTTGTTGGGAGCCAGGGACGGGCTCATGGTCTGCCCAGGTCCTGAGGAGAGTGCAGGGCTGGACGACAGTGCCTCGGACGGGGTGGGGTAACTCAGGTTAGTGGTGGTGACAGCTGTGGGCGGTGCAGGCGGCAACACAGGTTTGGCCCTGTTGAGGACATACATTTCGTGGCCACGCTCATCGCGGTACTCTTCCAGCTGGGCGAAAGTAGTTGGGCCATCTGAATAATCGTTCACGTAGAGGATGCTCTCTTCCTGCATGTTAACATGGAGCATTGTTATTTTTCAGTGCTTCACAGAACAAAACAGTGTTATCTTTAAAAGTGTTAGAAAAAGACAGAAATATATAGCGCCAATTAGGGGGCTCCAAGCAGTGGGTTCTAGGAGCAGGCGTTTTAAAGGTGTGAGAAATGTACAAAGTGTGAAATACCAGGCTCAAATACCAGACTCAAGATTACAGGAGTTCTTCACCGATTTATCCCCAATTCACCCCTCCCAGCAATTGGGGAAAGAATCTGGGTCCTCATTTATCAAGTTTTCATATCCGCAGTGCTGTGTATAAGTCATGTGTAGTTACAGTATGAGTTAAACTTATAATGTGTCTTATCAACATCCTAATAGTTGAAAAGTGCAACCACAGAGTAATTCCTAATCAACTGATTACATAAACATGCTAAGTTTCACAAATATTGTCTGCTATATCCACATATTTGATTACACTATTACATGGAACATTTTAGTGCAACCATATAAAAGACATGCACAAATGAGGAACTGTTTGAGATGCAGACGATGACAGACCCTGACTTACAAGAGGATTTGGCTCATGGTGCACTGTGCAGGGAGTGTTTTTGAGGACCACAAAAACCTTTTTACGGAGAGTGATAAGTTACTCCTCAATCGTTGTTGTTTGCCTCTTATGGTTTATCTCTGCCAGCAACTCGCCCCCATTTTGAAGAGGACAGCAAGATTTCTGTGCATAACCAAGTCTTGTCTACTCTTGGGTTTTGAGCCACGGGGATATTTCAAAGAGAGAAATTGGCATTTGCCAACTAACAATGAGCCACATAATGCCCACTGTTCTCTGTGCCTTAATTTCACTCATGCCACACCACATCAAATTCCCAGAAAATGTGGCACAAAAGACAGCTATAAAAATGGATTTCCATGCCACTGGTTTTACCACCAACATAGTAATAAAAATGCCAAATGTTGATGAATTTGATCAGCAGAAGGGGATATCACATTATAAACGTGCAGGTAATCTGCAATGCCTATTTGAGAATACTCGATGATGTTGCTCATTGCCAACTGGACAGGAGTAGTGAATGGGTAAACCTTCCTATTCCTTTAAGTCTCCCCAAGAATTTTGTTCCCTATCAGGAAGCCCTGTTAACAATAGTTTCAGTAATCAGATAGCGAAGTAAATTTTCTCATTATCATGTGTCTTAAATAACTAGCACAATAAGGTAATTTCTAAGGAAAGACTTTTACATCTACTTATTTGTAGAGACTATGGTTTATGGCCTTTATGAAAACTGGCAATGAAATGCGTTCATACACATAAAGTATCAGACAAACAGGTATTAGTGCCAAAAATGATGCCTTGTAGCAATTACTATCACATCTTTTGTAACAGGTTAGACATGAAAAGTTCTCTGTTTCTAATGTTAAGAAATTCCCTTTGAACTGCTCCCAGTTGTAATACAGACAGATACACACACCTTCTCGGCTCCGTCAGCCTCCTTCTCTCTTTGGTGATGCCGGCTGTAGATCATAACGACCAACAGGAGTGCAGTAAGAGCCAGGAGGGAGATACCTATAGCTATGGCTGTCTGCGTGGCAGCTCCCAGAGCACTGAAGGCCATGCTGCCCATGCCGTAAAGTGGCTCACGGCTAACATCGGAACCTGCAGCAGGACGATGGTTCCTCAAGCGTGGCCAAGAGGGGTAGAACGGTGAGGATACCTGGGACCACGAGGCCCAAATAGAGGAGGAAGAAGAGGAGGAGGAGGTGGATGAGTTGATAGCCAGCTGAAAGGTCACCCTGGCCACACCCCCTGCATTCCAGGCTTCACACTCATAGAAGCCTGCGTGGGCCACAGTCACATTACTGAGAAACAGCATGCCGCTGCCCGTGTCGGGGTCGAAGCGCTCGCCATCAATTTTCTGTAGATGGACTCTGCCTTCCTCTGAGTATTCCTCTGCGCCTTCAGTTTCTCCTCCTCCAGCTGCTCCAGCACCCATTTCCTGCACCAGGCCTCTGGGAGACAGCACTACTTTTCCCTGGGATGCCTTCCTCCAGGTCACCTGCAGATGCATAAAAAGGTTTTCATTAAAAGTGTCTTCATGATCATTACATCATAACCTCACTCACCACTCTCAGTATCCAACTTGAAAGGACAAGGGAGAGAAGAGGACAAAGACAAAGTGATGAAGAGACAACACATCATAGAAGACCCATAAAGAGTGACGCTCAAAGTGTTTACTATAATGTGCTCTTTCAGTGAAACAAGGTGTACAGACTAATGCATTTCTCTGGTCAATGTTCAAGAGGGATATTTCAGGGAGCACACCCCTGGATCCCCTTAGAACGCTCTGTAACGGGCTCTGGGCTGTACCTCGATAGTTCTGAAATCCCAGCAACACCGCAAATCATCATCATCATCATCATAACCATCAGAGCTTCTGGGAGCAAATCTACAAGTATCCATACCTGTGGTCTTGGGTAGCCAGACGCATGGCAGGACACCCTCAGGCTTTCCCCCAGCCGTACAGCTAGCCTCCTGGGCTCTAGTTGTACTAGCGGAGGGATACACACCAGGCTGTTGAGGGGTACTTCGACCAGGCTTAGGTGGGAGAGGCGTGGCGGCTCAGTGCAGACCAAACGACGCTCTGCTGAGCTAAGCAGCCGCTGGCCCTCCTCGTCGATCCAGCTCCGCAGCCAGTGGAGAGCACAGTCGCACCGCCATGGATTGTCTGATGGAACAATCCAGAGAGAGAGAAACCTACTGCTCAACCAGTTTAAAATCACATCGCAAAGACACAGACAGACCTTGTTTTGTATTCAGTTAAATTCCTGTTCATCCAGGGAAACTCACATGATGCACTGAGATCTCTCTCCTCTCTCCATACTTACTAAGGTATTCATACTCCATTAGTGAATGTTACTAACACAGCCTCTCCTCTCTCCTGTTTTGTGCTCTCTCCTCTCTCTCCTCCCTTCCTGTTTCTTTCTGCAAAGACTATTATATTATATTATATTATATTATCACAAGTAATATTACTATACATCTCTATGTGGATCATGCATTGTACTATGTTCTGCACTATTGTCCTTGTGCTCACACTCTTTTTCTCTCTCTTTCTCTTTTTCTTGCTCGCTCACTCGTTTTCGCTTTCTCTTCCTCTCTCTCTTTGTCTCGCTGTCCCTCCTCCAAGCCAAAGGTCGAGGCTGATAGCCACCCACACAGTGCCAGGTTCTGTTCAAGGCTTTTTTTTTTTGTTATGATTTGCTGCTGTACAAATGAAACTGAACTGAACTGAAATTGAATTGCTTGTGGTACATGTGAGAATCCTTTAAGTCTGGAAAGTGAAGAACTGCAGAGCAGGCTTACAGCAACTGTATCTGAAAAGGCATACTGATCATGAAAAAGTATGTCCCCTTTCTTCAGGCCTCATCTGCTTTTTGTGCTGCAACCATCCAATTTTCTGCTGCATCCGCCTGTGCCTGCAAATCATTCTACTGAGACTGCTGGCCAGCTACAATCTATATTCCTTGCCAGTTATCACTCCGGTCCAACATGTAAATGTTGAGTCCTAGTCGAAAAGCCTTATTAAAGTGTTCCATAAATGCTAATTGAGTGTGACAACAAAGACTACAGATATGATGAGATTTGGTGCATATGTGGCATGCTATACTGTGTGGAGAGGTGTCGCCGCACATCCGTTTTTTTCAGGTGTGTCAGACTGGGAGCGGAGGGTCCCGACTCTATTGTAAAAGGAGGAGGAATCCCGCACACGCTGAATGCTGCATTTGTCTGATGAAGGTCTGAGGACCGAAACGTCACTACAATAAATATTTAATGCAAGTTATTCAGTGTGCGGGATTCCTCCTCCTTTGATGCTATACTGTGTGAAAGCATCAAGACTGCATGTCTACCATGTTCCTGTTCCTGTTTGTGTTCACAGTCGTGTTCTTGTTCTCATTTGCATTCACTTTCAAGTTTATGTACATGTTTGTATTAATGTTTAAGTTCACGTTCACATCTATTCCAGTATCTCACCTGTGATACGCAGCACCTGTAGGCTGACCAGCGGTCGTAGCGAGGCAGGACCTATGGTGTGGAGATTGTTCCTGCTCAAATCCAGAAGAGCTAGAGAAGTCAAGCCAACCAGTGCCTGGTCTGCCAGCATTTCTATACTGTTGTGCTGCAAATGGAGCTCCTGGAGACGCTGCAGGGACAAAGATTTAATGGTACATATCATACGGTAGCCACTGGACCATGCGACCAAATGAAACCAGAAAAACATGTTGCTTTGATCACTGAGCTGAAGTTAAGGATGGATGCCATTGTGCTCTACCTGCAACCCGCGGAAGGTGTAGTCTTGCAGACGTGTGATGTCATTTCCTGACAGGTATAGGATGCGAAGATGCTCAAGCCCCTGGAACATGTCAGCCGTCACCAGATGGATCCGGTTCCCATTCAGCGCCAGCTCTAACAGCTGACCCTGGTTTTGGAAAGAGCCGGGCTCCACCGCCGATATGGAATTGTTCTGGAAAAGGGAGGATGATCAAGGGAGTCAACAAACAATTCATCTTTTTTATTGGTTTTATTGCTCGGTAGTTAGTGGTCGCAGGTTCCACTGCTAAAATGACATTGTATTAGATAAAGACAGTACGAAGAAGTATGTGGAATCAATTCTGTTTCTATGAGTTCCTTCAGATTGTAGTTCAGCTCAGAATTAGTTTTGTGTGTGTGTGTGTGTGTGTGTGTGTGTGTGTGTCTTTACCTGCAGGTAGAGGTAGAGTAGCTGCCCCAGCTGAGAGAGGTCCTGACAGCGGATCTGACCAATAACATTATCCTGGAGGAAGATGGTCTGCATCGAGGGATAGAGGAAAAGAGAAGAAATAAAGATGAAAAAGTTTGTGCATGTCAGCCTAGAGGCACAGCATGAATCTGTGGCCAGTCCTGGGGTTTAGGTTTCCTAAGAGGCCTGTTTTTGTTGGTCAAATTGAGGTGACCAAACCAAGGAATAATGCAAAAAGTTAAAACCATTTTGATAAAAAGTTCCATAGAAAATTCACATCATCACAGGACAGATACAAAAAGATTTGATCTTTTTTTAATTAACAAAAGATGGTGTCGCGGCTCCCATGCTTAAGTTAATTTTGCTACAATTTTTAGCTTTGCATTCCTTTTTCTATTATAACAGTTTTGACTTATTAGCTTGTAACTTACATTTTCTTCTTTTTTTATCTAAATGTTTCATAACTTGAGAAGTGGCCATCTCTTAAAGCCTGTCTTAGAGGGCAATTTTTTTTGTTGCAAAACTTGAAGGATTAAATAAACTCTAAAATGCCATGCTCAATTTAGATCACCAATACACCTTGACACCTTCACCAGATCTTTCTAAAAAGTGCTTCAGATTACAATCTGAATTTGATCTCCTGTGCACTAAGGTATTTACTACTGCATACTTATTACAAACATGGTGATAAGGGAAGCCATCTGCTGGCACATCAAAGAAAATGCCACACTGTCACCCATCTCCCCAACCCCAACTCTTCAAATTAAAGATTCCTTTGATAGAGTTTGATTGAGTTTGATTTCCAATCCTGTGAGGACATATAACATCTTCAAATCTTTTTAATCTTCAAATCTTTTTCTTCTTCTCTGTACGAGTCTGTGTTTCCTTCAGATATTGCTAATATGACTCTGTTTTCGAATGAACTGGAGACTCCCAGAGGTGATGCTGATGCTTCAGGCAATCTAGCTTCTCCTTTCAGGCTTGAAGAAGTTGTTCAGTCTAACAAAGCAATGCAGAGCAGAATTGCAGGCAGCCACTGCAGCAGGTGATTTCAGGTGATTTCACCTGCCGCAGGCCTGTTTTTGTTGGGCTTCTGCCAACAAAATCACCTGCTGCAGCAGGTAACTGGTTGGCACATGACTGCCCACCACTGATACAGACTTCTGAATCTCCTAAATGTGGATGCAAAGAGACTCACCATCTGAACGGTATAACCCACAGTTCAGATGGTGAACTGATGAAACACCTAAATTGCAATTTGGTGTGGCAAAGAGCAAAGGGAGCTGCGCAAGATGAACTCATTTCATATGGAAAACTTTGTTTTATTATATGCATGCACATAAACGTTCCACCAAGAAAAAATATGTTCCCCAGTTGCTATTTATTACGAACAAATGGACCACAGGCAAATCAAAATGCAATTTAAAATGCCTTTGTTGAACCCTCCCCTACTTCTTCAAGCAAAGATTTAATGAACTCTTGATGACTGATTAATGACTGAGTTCTGCAGATACACCTTTGCAAACAGTACAGCAGCGGGAACCGTTCTAACGTCAGAAGTGCAGCCAGGTGAATTCGGTCATTTCAATCCGCTGTGCTACTGTTGGACTTATTTTGAAAGAGGCTCTGGCATGGTGCCTGGACTTGGTCTCAGCAAGGGGCTAAGAGGCACTCTTACCAGAAATCAGTTTTTAGTTTTTAACTTTCAGTCATTGTTTAATATCTTCTACTCAAAAACAAGTTTCTAAATCACCTGAAGTGTTCATTTCCCTATACACTTAAAAAGGTATTTGACAGAATTGAGCAGGAGTATTTGTTTGCTGTTCTTAAAACAAACGTGTTATTTATGATGCAGATGCTGGGCCTGCTGGTTGCACTAGAGGAAGGTCACAGAGTCAGCAAAGTTCATCATCCAACCAACATGAATGCTGGAACCAAATTGTATGGCAATGCAAAAACCTTTTGAGATAGTAGTGTGCAACATTAACAATTTGGCCTGTTGCTGGTACTGCAGTGAAGGCCACAGGGTCAGCAAAATGGACAGATTTGATCCTTTAGTCCTTTAAATGTAGTCACCAAATGTCAAGGCAATGCACCTCCGAGATTTTGAGATATTTCATGCAAATCCTGCCCTGTCTACTGCCACTAAACACTTTCCGCTGTGCCTCTGGACCTAACTGCTGACCGACTGACTGCCACAGAGACGTGCAGGCCCAGGCTTAACAGCGGGGCAAAAATAGACCCCTGTGATAAATCCACCTCATGTGTTCATCTTTTATGCACCACCCCAGGCCTGTGTCTTTACCAATGACACCTGTTCTGATTATTTTGTTGTGGACACACCGGGGCTGTCCATCGTCCGCTTTTTTATTGGCCGTGGCCACTGAGCCCTTTTCAGTAACTTGACGGACGTCTGCCACTTTCCAGGGTATATCACATGAAGCAGTGGAACATGTGTAGACACTCACTGTGATTTTCACTTAGTGTAAGATGATTTATTGCTCTATGTAAAATAACCCAGTAGCTTGTTTAACCTCTGTCCTTTCCATTCTCTGTCTGGTTACAAGCTCAATTTGCAGGAAAATGAATGTTTCCCGATTGATGCAGTTAACTTTGTGTCTGTAGTTTCAAATTCTTTGGACTGAACAGAATTCAGTCACTGCCTGCTCTTTCTTCAGGCAACTTCGCTCCCCTCTTTACTCAAATGAAACCTAATTTCCAGGATTAATGCTGTAAAAATGAATATTCTACCTAAATTTCTTTAGCTCAGTATATATATATATATAGATGAATACAGTATATACATTTATATTCCAGAAATGATCGTTCTGGTTATATGACTCAAACACCCTTTGGTGTATCTTAGAGGTACAGCCTCCTATTTCCTAATCTCTACTTGCCTTCCTAGCCATCTTGCTATACAGGCAACACTGTAGTGCCTTTTCTGCCTTCCCTGCTCTTCTCCCTCACATCCTGGGATGGCTTATTGACTCTAATGCACTCAGTGAAAGCAGTCATTTCTCATATCTCATATTTGTTTTTCAAGTCACTGGACAATCACCACGGCTACATGTACGCTACCTACAAAACTAAATCTACCTGGGAACAGTACAACATACAGGGTGTCCACAAAGTCTATTTACAATTTAAAAAATCTATTATAAAAGCAGTTGATGAGATATGTTAATCAGATTTGTTCTATGTACTCAGTGGTTATCAAAGTTTTTAATCACATTGCATTTGTGTATTTCAGCAAAAGATCACTGATGCCATTGCCACCATTGATGAGGCTATGCTACAGCGAACATGGCAAGAAATCAAGTATCGTCTTGATTTGCTTCGTGCAACTAATGGTGCCCATATAGAGGTGTATTAAATGAGGCAAAAAAAAAAAGAACTTCAGTATCTGCTCCTCATTTTGGAATAATTTCCACAGATTTGTCTGTTCAGTTGCTTTTGTAATAAATTTGTTAAATTGTAAAGAGACTTTATGGACACCCTGTATATCCAATATCCATAAAAAGTTAACTCAAGCAGCGAAATCTTAAACTCTGAAACCAAACGCTAAAAATCTGACCCAACCAGACCCATAAATTTG
The DNA here is from genome assembly GCF_902150065.1 of Myripristis murdjan. Taxonomy (NCBI): domain Eukaryota; kingdom Metazoa; phylum Chordata; class Actinopteri; order Holocentriformes; family Holocentridae; genus Myripristis; species Myripristis murdjan. Next base: position 6,080,587 of record NC_043983.1, on the reverse strand, counting down.
AAATTCCTGTCCTGATCGCAAGCCAATCCAAACTGACAGGAACAGTTGGTTCCTGTCAGGTTTGGGCAGTCATCTCAAGGAGAATACAACAGCCGTGAGGGTAGCCAGTGTATTAACAAAGCCGACTGGGGGAGACGATATTTACTCTGACAGTCTGCGTCCTGTTGGTTAAGACAATCCAGTCCACAATCCAGTCAGGTTAAAATCCAGATTACAATCAGGAAAGAGTTTCTCTGCCAGGAACTGAGGCTCATGTTGGAGTCAGAGGGGAAATCTTTACCTCAAGCCTTTTTAACACTTCCAAGAAACACCTCCATACAAACTCATTCATAGTGAACTCACCTGTGTAGACGGGGGGACATGCTTGGGGACGTCCCGCAAGCCTGTTGAGCCACATTCCACAGTGAGGCTGTAGCACCGACACACGCCTGGGCAGGACGGAGACCCACAGCTGGGAGCTGGGAGGGACAGGAGGAGCAGGGAGACGAGTACCGACAAGACAGCCATCACACTGGAGGACAGTAACTGTGGACATGGAGAAGAGAATGAAGAAAAATGGATGCAACACTAGCAACACATGGCCCTCAGATGATGTTACCACCCTCTCTGCTGGACAGTCTGGAGCTCTTGGCAGCAAGAGCCTGAACAGCTGATTGCATCTCTACACTTGTCTGGAATGACTCAACTAAAGAGGCATGGCTAATTTTTGTGTGGCATCTGACAACACAGTTTTCATTTCATCACTGATAAACCTGGTCAATTTTGATTTTGGACAATAACCAGGTTTCATCCACCCTTTGTTATGCGCATTTAGCCATATCAAATACAAATGCTTAACGGAAACCAAAAATGCGACTATATGACTGAGCTGGATAAACTTTTTGATTTGATAGGAAGAAATGTAACAATTTGCACTGGAAATCCAGTTGCCAAATGAAAACAGTCACTGTCAGTGAGACACACGCAAAGGACAACAAAAATGTCAAACTGCATTCAGTACACCCTCCTGAGGCAGAACCGTAAATGGCGAACATTTCAGCATTCAGGCTTTCATCAGTGTGCATTCACCCGACCTCTTGACCAACAGACACAGGTGGAGGCAGTCAGGTGTGTTTCCATACCCAAGGCCATAATGAGAAACTCAGTGTGATACAAATGATGACCTGCACCTCCACACTGGTCATTAGATTTGATAGAAGATTGCTGTGAATTATCCCTTATTTATATATGAGCATATGTTATAGCTCTGTAAGGTTGTCTTTCATTTCTAGCCAGTTATTTACTGGCTAGCTATATAGCTGATATGAATTATTAGTTACCCATTGTCCTTTCCTCTGCAGTTTCAACTGCCTTTACTTTTCAAAAAGGTACATAGGCCCACCTAATCATGTACTAATAATAACAAATGCTATGTATGTAGCACATAATTTATATAAACAAGTTTATGAAGTGCTTCACAAAATCAAGACACAAAATAAAAAACTGAAAACAATTAAACACGTTGTGTATCAAATTGAGACTGCTGCCTACTCTGCTCACTCTGCTCTCTAGGGCCTACATCAGATGGATGTGATGTGATGGATCAGAGAGCCATCACATGAAGAAGCACGGGATGAAGGAAGTTGTTGTTAGGAATGGAAGTATGTGTACACTGAAGAGGGGGTGCAAGGACAAAACAGCTGAATGTGGGCACTGTTTCAAGGGAATTCTCAAACATTAGCCACCAGAGGCTGTTAGAGGGGGTGGTGGTTACAGAGCTGGTCTACACCACAACAATAACCAGCAACTGCTGAGGGTTCCCCACTGCTAAACACACACTTCTTGTCACAATCTTTCTGTCATGATAGAATTCTTTAAAACATTTAAATATATCCCTTAAAGGTGCACTGTGTAGTCTGAGGAGGCACATTTTAAACTCAGAGAGGTCCAAAAATCCTAAAGCTCTAAATCTTGGCAGGCCCTGCAAATGTAAATCAGTATCTGATGTAGTTATATATCTGCGTACATGACTACATCATTTCTGACATCATCCATCATCTCAATTTAAATGAGTATTTCACCATGACACTACACTGTAATCACAGCTGCAGAACGGGACGGTATCATCTCCAGATGCAGGGACTGCACACCAGCCACCTGCCCTCTGCCACCTACAGGCACAGCCTCACACCTTCAAAGTGTGTTAAAAATGTAAGTTCCTCATTGTCATGAACACCATCTGAAGTATGAATATGAAATATGATGTAGACATGGGAAATGTCATTCATTATACTCTCATTCAGCCAGAGGGCAAATGCATGACAAATCAACATGCCTCAGGTTTGACCCAAAGTTTTGAGTTCAATCTTAATGAGATTTCGACCTTATTCAGATGGATTTAAGAGGACAAATTGGTCTAACGGTCATACCTCACTAAATATTACAACCAAACGTTGGCATTACAAACATGGCATAAAAAAGAGGCTTAGTCTCCTGTGATCAGATTGTTTACAGTGGAAAGTCTTTTTCAACTACATGAGATTTGTCTGTTTGGCTTCACAAACATCGACAGCAGGAGGGCCTGCAAGGCTTCAAAACTTCCTTTAAAGCACACAGAGATACTCAACCATACATGCACACCAACAGGCAACCACACACACACACACACACACGGAATCAAGTGGCTCCACCACTTGATTCATACAGTCAGTGCTAGCAGATAACTGGTTTCCAATTGACTTCATAATTAAAATGATTAATTATAGTCGTGTTTCTGAGCCATAGCTTAATTTATATGTACAACAGACTGCAGACTTGCAGTGACATTTCCATTTTATCATTAAAACTACATCAGTCCAGGTCGATCACAGGCAAAATGCACACATACACACACAAAAGACATGATGAGAATCCTACACTGCAACACTGCAAGAAAAATAGCTGGCTAACAACAACCATTACACATGAGAATGCAATGACAGTAAAATTCTGTTTTTATGTCTAGCCAGAATACAACACAGCTTCATACAAAAACACTAAACACATTTCCAAGCAATGAATTTGCATACAAAATATTTTTGGACCTTGACATATGCACCAATGGGCTTCTATGAAGTAAAAATCCAGCCTAAGACACATCAACATCTCAGCAACCATTCTCAACACAACTACAATGTATAATTAGAAAAGAAAACAGCAATGAACTAAAACAGACATGTTAGCTGAAGCAAATGAGCATCAATAACAACCAGCGCTGAGGAAAGATACTTTTGAATCTAACAAGTTACTATACAAGACCAGAATAAGTCATTTATTGGAGTACTTCTTAAACAAAATGTCCTTGAAATATGTCTTCCAGTGATGCTATCTAAAGAAAAAAAAGAATGTCTGAAAAGAAAGGTGGCTTTCAGCAGCTACCATGGATAAATCACCACTAAACTGGTAATTTATTCTATCTGGGTGCAAAATAAAAAGCAGCCCGCACTCTCAGCACATCGGCAAAGTGCTTCCAATTCCCTGATTGCAGAAAATATGATTTCCTCACGCTGTTCTTCAAAGTAATGTAAATTTCCATTCGAACAAAATACAGCCTACACAGTTACCACCAGAATTGCAATACATGTAATAACATTTTAGATGGTAGGTGTAAGTGAGACTAATTTGTGTAATCTAAAAACAAACATCACTGAATGGACAATGAAGAAAAATAAAGCAATAGTGAGCACCGCCTCCGCTTTAACTGCAGTGATATCTATTGGGGCTGCTATTGGAACTGCAAGGGCCCCTTGAACTAAAGTGGGAGTACTTTCATCATTTCTTGGCAATTTATATGACCAACTATTGTCTATTCGCTAGTATTTGCCAGTCCATGCAGGGTTAGTCTGACAGTTGTCATAGTTGCTTTTATGTTTCTAGACAGTGACATATTTTCAGCAGAGCACTTGCCTACTTGTGACTGTCAGTAACCAGCTACTAGGCATGGTGGGATTTGCATCCCATGAGAAAACATTAATTTATGAAAGCTATCATGGTGTTTTTCTCACTGGTTTTGCTTCCTGACTGCTTATGAATTTTAGACCATACTCACAGTGCTGTAACTATTTAGGCTGCACAATAGCAATGCTATCGACAAATGTTTCCATATATAGTACTATTGATCTTAAAATATTAAAATTGGTACTAAAATAGCGTATTTAATTCAAGATCACTGGGTGGCATGCGGCCCATAGGCCACCAACTGAGTGAGTCGGCTCTAAATGATTGGTTGATTACTGATGAGGCCCAGTTGTGACATCACAGCTGGGGCCAATTCTCATTTGCTTGTCCTCTGGTCATATTATTTCCCATGGGGACACTTGTTAAGTATCAATGAGTGTCACCACAATCTTTTTAAATCATTTAAATAACATCCCCTGCAACGTCCAGGCTTTCCCAAAAGGAAATGACACACTCTCAGAGATGTCGATTTGCAAAGAACTAGCTCTGCCGAAAGCTACAGTGTTGACACTTGTGCAGCACCTAGGGCTTTGCTGACAACACTCTCTGCACCGCATCTGATGAACTAAACATTTACAATTACAATTATCAGTAAATTCCTTCAATTAAGTCTTTCCTAGCCACAAGATAATTTTTCTCTAATTCAGAACAGCTTGAACCGAGTGAAACGGGCTTCTACTTAATAACAATTATGAAAATACTTTTAAAAGGGCACCACCTGATCCACTTATGTTTGTTATAGACACACAGGTTAATAGACAACACATGTATACAGGTATACACACACACACACACACACACAGCAATCACAGCTGCGTAGGGTGATATACAGACCAACGTGGTCCCCAGTCAGAGCATCAGCCAAACTATAAGGGTTTCCCTATTCCCTAGTCAAAAAAAGGATCTGTGTGCATTTTAAACCATCTCAAAGACAATCAAAGCACAGTCACCCCCACCTCAATGGCAAACCATACAAAATAATGACACTGAATTTAGCTAATTTACATTAAAGCTTCGCACAGCAAAATACCCTATAAAAGAAACATTTTGATGTAGGTCTGTTGTCCATTTGTCATTACTGCATGTGGATACCCATTGGGAACAAAATGCAACTTGTTTTTCTGGGAGCAAACAATGGCCATGCCCTTTACAGTCCATTTTATTTGACTGCTAGAATTCTTAATCCAGTCTTTAAGAAATGCCTCTACTTTTGTGACCATGTGGTGATTAAAAGGCTGGTGTTGAGGATCCTGAGAGCTATACCAGTTGGGGGCATTACCCAGTCGAGCTAAGTTGGTTTTAGGCAACAATCTAGAGAAAAAAGCAGCCACCAGGTCCTTAGTGTGGGGGTTGGACAAGGCACAATAATACACAGCATTACTTTAAAACTGGCGCATGAACCTGCAGGAAGAAAACACTGACCTTCACATGGAAAACCTGACAAAATTTTACCGGTACAAAGAAAACCCTTTAAAATTCTACTGGTACAGAAACCTTGACAATGAAAACCCTGTAAAACTACTGCACAAAAACATTCACAAGGACGACTCCCTGAAATTCTCCTGTTACAAAATCCTCACAAGAACAATCCCGTAACATTGGAAGAAAAAGCCACAAGTCTCTTCTGGTACAAAAAAAAAAAACCTAAATATGGAAAACCTTATAAAACTTCACTTGTACAAAGATGCTCATTCTGGTAAAATGAAAAATCACTAAACACAATTCTCAGCTGCATTTTTCCTTTCACCTTCACTCAATATTCATTCACAAGAAAAGTAGAGACCAGCTAATTTGTCAATAGAGCAGGCAGTGACTATATTGTACATTTTGTACAGCCTACTGTGCACCAACAGGTAGTCTTACTACTTCAGAGTGCAAGCTGGAGTTTGGGTATAGCAGTGAAGAAAGAGTTTGATTTGTGCATGGAAAACAAGGCTTTGAAACCCATCATGATTCAAAATGCAGCTACTTGGGTTTTTTCATATTTGCCATATTTATCTTGGTTATCCTGTGGCATATTAATGTGCATGTAAACACACATTGATTCATTCACACAGGTTTTTGCTGTTTGCCTGAGAGACATCTCTCCCTGTGAACTTTCTGCGACATCCAGGGTTGGGATTTTTACACTGTTTACAAATATAACACTTATTATCTCCTTAAAATTGTAATCAGTACTATAACCTGCAAATCTTCATCACAGCAGTGGAACTTGATCACTTTCATCCACACAGGGAAATTTGGTTGTTATGACAGCAAATCGAAATGGGATGCAGCAAAGAAAGAATAGAAACAATCAGTGGATGGGATATTAAACATAAGGCAAACAAGAATTTCAGCACTAGAACGTGTTAAGTAGAAATGTATGGATGTTTGAAATGTATTGATCAGCAAAAATATGAATTTAGAGGCATTAGAGGGTGTGCAAATTAACAGTCGATGAAAACAGTGAAAATATGACATTTGTGCAGTAGGCCTGTGTATAATGCCAAAAAAAAAAAAAAAAAAAAAAAAAAATCTGTGTACCTACCTAAATACTTCCAATAAATTACACAAAGAAAGTATTCCAATAAACAGTCTACAGCTGGAACTGTGCTCCTATAATAAAGCCCTTATTTACCACTATTTCAATCTACTTAAAACAATGACTGTTTCTCTCATTACAGTGTTTTGCATTAAGTTATAGTAACCCCATTACATAATCCTTTCTTCCACAACCCTGGTGGGAGCTGAGGTGGTGAAATACCCACAGGTACTGTAGGCCACCTTCGAGGAAGAGGCTTCCACCGCCTCGCCAGGAGGCTCGCAGCTCAACACAATGACAAATTAGAGCATCACGCATGCAATTCGGTGCTCTGCCTCGCCTCAGGTAACAATGCACAGCGGGACCTGTACTGTAATCCTGTACTGCATTCAATGCATCAAAATGGATATATTTTACTATGAAGAATGACAAAAATACTATCAAGAAGTATGACAATTCGGCATTTCATTGAATTGCAGCCTACATACCCCGACGAGGAGGGAAGAAGACTCCAACAGTGATATTGGTCCTGCACAACGCCTTGTTATTATTTATTATTATCACTTTTTTTTTTTTTTTTTTTTTTTTAACAAACTGTTTTTAATGCTGCACTGTTCAAATTATTCTGATGTAAATTCAGTGCTTCAGATAAAACCCCAGCCACCTGAAACCAAAACAGCAGCTGATGGATGTGTCCACAGTGCGCAGGACACGGCGGGCCCGTCGCATCCTTGGAAAATAATAAAGGACCAGAGGATCAAACTACGACCAGCGGCTCATCGGCTGGATCCAACACACGGCCGAGGTCAGGAGGGAAAAAAATATTACTGCGCTGAGCATTAATAACCAGCTTGAAACAGGTCATCCCCATCCTCTGGTCGTCTCGGCACCCTCCTTTCCCCACGCACCGTTTCCTCCAGTTTCCCCATGCTTTTCCTGAGCACCACAGTCAAGACAGACCGAGTGGGACAAGGCACTTCCGCTCACAACCTATAAAATAAACCGGCTTAACGAATACATGCTGATACCAAGCCAGTGCAAAATTAAAAACACACAAACAAACAAACATACTACTACCACTACTACCTACTGCTGAGAATAATATTATAATGATAACGTTACATGTGTTATTAGTGACCATGTGGCACCAAGGCTGTGAAAACTACAGGTTGCTACCGTTACCGCTGTTCATGCTAGCTGACTGGACACTTAACTGAACCTTAATTAACGTCATTAGCCACACCTGTGTTTATCAGCTCTCTCGTGCCAAAACGGCCGTCGTGAAAAAAGACTACAACCTGTGTTTCAAACACGCATTGGACTGAGAAGAAACTCCAGAGAAAACATGGAGAGAAAGAAAAGGGCCGACGACCCGAGTATCTGACGAGTGTCCGACATGAAGCTGTTCGACTTTACCTCGGTCAAGTACCGTCATCAAAAGAAGAGTGAGAAATTATTTAAGAACGAAAGCCTCGTAAAATATGCAAACACCAAACCTGTGCCTAGATGAAAGGGTGTTTACTCTCTTATGAGACTTTATTGTTCTAGTAGTAGTAGTAGTACTAGTAGCTAGAAACACAAAGCACTAGCGCACAAATGAATCACTCGAGTACAACAAATTTTACACTTTTATTTTGAAGGCAAATTTACCTCACTTCCTGCATTGTTGTGGGTGCATATGGTAGCAGCAATCTGGCGGCACCTCCCTTCCCCATCACACCCACCCCTCTATCTCCACACACACACACACGCACACACACACACACACACACACACACACACACACACACACACACACACACACACACACACAAAGCACGCGAGTTACTGTAATTGATCCAGAATTATCCGGAATGTAAAACAATCAGATCAGTGGCGAGTATCATTCCTTCTGTGGGATTTTATTATTCATTGTATTGTTATCTGACTGTGGGTTTGTGACACCCAACACAAAGACACCACATACACAGCAGTCCCTAATCCAAAAACAGCACATTTGATAAATATTTAAAAATGATTACTTTAATTAATACACTTTTTAGTGTAATAATTAAGTTATAAATTAATTATTACACTCATAAATTATTATAAGTTAAAAGTTATTATAAAAGTTGAATTATTATAAGTTATAAATTATATATAGATGAGGAATTCGCGGTAAAAAACAAAACAAAACAAAACTTAATTATTAAATTTTTCTATACAGAATCAAGCAATTAATTAGCCTACTTGAACTGATCATTATGATTAGCCTTATTAATTACCCAGTGAATAGATAAAATAGTGGCTCAACTGGGTGCAGTGGGGGCTCACCTGGCAGAGTGGCAGGCTGCATGTTGATATGGCTGGGCTGGGCTCCAGCTCGGGCCCTTTGGTGTGTGCCATCCCCTCCCTCTCCTCTGTCTATCCTGTACATCTCTGTTGCTGCTGTCCAGTGGAGCAGAAATGCAAAAACAAAAGTCTCAGCGTTGCCTCACATCAAACAAAGTCTTTTCTGGGTGAAATCTGCATCTTCTCTCTGTGTTTGTATGTTCCAGGTGCTCCAGTTTACATGCAGCTGAGGTGAATTAAAGACTCTAAATGCCCAAATGTGAGTATGTGTGTGCATGTGTAAACCATGTGATGGACTGGTGGTCACCGCTGGGTGTCTCCCTGCCTCCAGCCCAATGCATGCTGGGAAAGGCTTCAGCCCACCAGTCATGTATGGCATTTTGGAAAAGTTCTCCATCTCAAAGATAGAATATTTTAGTCCTGAAGTCCTGCAACTTCACATAAGTTGGTACCAGGCACAACCAAATATGGTCTGACATGCTTAGATGTTTACAGAGTTTGGATGCTCAGTCACTGACGTGTTTTCATATCTTCGCCCACCATGACCAGAAAGTTACAATTGCCAGATTTCTGAGGATGATGTAGACAGTTGAAACAAACTTGTGGTAACAGTTAAGATAACTCTGTATGAATAATTAAAAATGTGCTATTGGAAGGTTGTCCTGATGATGGTGCTATGGCACAGGATCAGGTTCAAATTAAGTGATAGTTTTGATTCTTTGCCATAGAGGGGTATTTACTGCTGTCTGTTACTGTAATACATCCACCAAGTGTGGACCATGAGATCCCTCCCTGTCCTCAGAACAAGAGCTTCACCAGGAGTGTGCTGCTCCTGAATGAAACAGATATAGATCAGAAAACTGAAAGCTGAAAATTTGTTTTGCACAACACACACTTGTAGTGGTTTCACTTTCAACTCTCTTTTCACCTCTGTGAAATTTCTGATGTAGCACTGCCACTGTATGACCATGCAGTCTTCTTTGGTCACATATTCAGAGATTAATGACTGTAACACCGTTTTGACTGACTGGCGACACCCAGTGTCAAATCATGTCAGAACAACTGACTTCTCTCTGACTTCCCTCATCACAGGTACAGTGATGAGGTCACAGCTTGACAGCGGCCTTGACCGCGGTCTGTTATTTAGAGATATCAGACCACAGAATGTTTTAAGTAACCAACTAGAATCAAATATTCAGTATAGACGTGTAATAGTTTATATATACAGGAAAGACAGAGGTAAAACAATTTATTAAAGTAAAATTGGTAAAGAGCCTATTATGACATGCTAAGGAAGTTTAGGAATTGACTTGACTTGTCAGACTTGAGGTTTGACTTGACTTGAGACTTGAGTGCCAGCCAGGGCTTGAGTCTTACTTGCAAAACAATGACTTGATCCCACCTCTGCTTACCTCATCCCAACTTAAGAGTTTGCGGTACGACTGGAAACCTCAGTGTGATAGGTAGTTTTGGCGGATCCCAGAAATGCCCCTGGACCACAAGCTGCATCCCAGTGCCTTTTTACAGCACAATCATTCTCTTACTTACAATGACATTGGGAATAAGGATCTGCTAGCAGTAACGATGGTGAGCGGCCACACTGGTTGGAGGAGGTGGATAAACCATTTCTGGTGTGGACAGACGACAAGAATCTGGAATATATCAGGACTGTCAAATGTATCATTTCTCATCAGGCCAAGAGGGCTTTGTTTTTGGTCTTCACTTTATCTTGTCTTACTAACCCAGATATAAGAACACCAGACCTGATTCTCAAACCCATCTGTTTGCCACAGAGCCAGAACCGATTGTGCCTGCCCAGTACCTGGTTGCTCCTGCCTTCCTGGACATCAAAAGGGTGTTTCAGGAGCCAGATTCAGGTAAAAGCCCCAAGAAAAGACTGTGCCTGTGTCAGACTGGGGTCCCCGGTTTACCTCACAGTTCTGGAAGGTGTTTCGTTGCCTGATTGGTGCTACAGCCAGCCTGTCATCCGGGGTCCATCCTAAATCTAATGGGCAGACCAAGAGCGGCGAGCCAACACCTAAAGACATCGCTCTGTTGTGTAGTGAATCAGACCCTCTCTTCCTGCACTTAGTTCCTTCCATGGATTGCATATGTCTACAACTCTCTACGTGTCTTTTCTACTGGACTCTCACCATATGAGTGTTGTTTTGGTGATCAAATACCTCTTTCCTGCTCTAAAGGAGGAGTTAAACATGCCTTCTTCCCAGATGTTTGCCCACAGGTGTCATTGTACCTAGAGGAGAGCTCCCAGCCAGTTTCGCAAAGCCAGGGGTGTCAAGCTGGTGCCATGGAGGGCCAAGAGGCTGCAGGTTTTCACTCCAACCAAAAAATCCACCAGGTGATTTCACTGATTACCTCACCTTAAAGCAGAGAGGAGGAACCAATCAGTGAAATCAACTGATGGAGTTTTTGGTCTGAACGAAAACCTGCAGCCTCTTGGCCCTCCATAGCACCAGTTCGACGCCACTGTTCTAAGGCTTTGTCCTGGCTCATTTGGTACCCAAAGTGAGCTCACACACAGTTGCCTGAGGTAAATTTGGATAAGTTTGGGCTTTGAAAATTTTCTCTTGCTACCACCATCAGAGGAGTAATGACAGCAACTCTTAGTGAGATCCACAAGTTTGGGTACACATCTGACAGATCCTTTTTCATGAATGAATGCCAGTAGCTCAAGTGCTGCTGTGGTCTTTGATGGCAAATCAGGTAAATTCTTCAACCCTTGGCACCCCTCCATCTCAGCTTGACCTCCAGTGTTGGCCAAAGCTTCTGGTTGTTGTGTTAGCTCCCCAGATAACAAATTTTGGAAGTCTGAGAGCACTCCAAACCTCTGTCCCACATTTCCCAAGGTCAGGAGTTTTTCCCGAAGGGCTGAGATGCCCTCCATTCCTCTCCATGAACAGCTCTGGTTTCTGTGCTCAGCTTGGTCTACAGTCCTCTTCATGAGTTTGCTGTTCAGTGTCATGTAAAAAATCTTTCCTGTCAGGAGCTCATGTCATTGGGTCCTGAAGCACCGCTAGCAAGCTAGTGTATAATATTGTAATGTGAGGTTTCAAGCTCAAGGCGACAGAAGGTGTATGTGAGAAAGACAAATGATTTAAACAAACAAAAAGAAGAAGGCTGTTAACTGAGTTGTGGCATAGCTTTTTTATTAATGGTATATTTTTGCATAGGGAAACATACTCACTTCCAGTAATGAATTCATCAGCATGTGCTGATAGCAATGGCTGAATATGGTTACAAAGCTGTTAATACCCCCCACACCAGATTAATAACACCAGTTCATAAACATGTTATTAAAATTGTGCTGGATTCAAACAGGAACAGAAATTTCAACTTCTGATCTACTCATGGGTTTCCTAAAGAGAACTGTCAGAGTCCATGTGGATTCTACTAGTTTTGATAGCCATGAGAAGGCAGAACTGTGCCAGTGTTGACATCATATCCTCTCCCTGTGTAAATGCAGCATTAGAGGGACATTTTACATCATGTAAAGAAAAGTTCATTACTGACGTCTGACTCAATTGAAAGAAAAAAAAAAAGTTAAAGGAATTATGGTTAAAGCTTATGTTGAAGCTGCTGAAATACAGCCAGAACAGTCCAGACCACCAACTTTTTCCATGTGGAACATCATTACCCAGCATTAACATTAGCCCAGGACTAACCTCTACGTTTCAGCTGTAAGAGTGTAAGTCAAGGCTGATCCAATGGAACACTCTTAAAAAGAGTGATTTGTCACTTCCAACACTTCAGTGTGCTTAACTATGAATGACATTCATTGATGTAACTTGTCAACATATTGTATGTCAATAGTAATGCATAATATCAAACAAGAGGCACTTGAGATGCCTAATGTCCCCTAATGTCGCCATGATATAACGAACATAGGCAGTTATGCTAATTTGATCACAAAGTTAATTAATACATGAATGAACAAATATTGCTGTCTTAGCTTACTTCTCTTCACATAACACATGGGTGGCATCAGTATGAATTCAGTGGGCTCTGTTTTTGTGAATCGAGGCACAGACACAGGGTGGCGCAAGCTCACTTGGGCTGCACCCAAGGGAAACCGATGCTCTTGTCTGGGAGGTGCAGTCAGTGCAAAATATATGGTGTTCCAAATATGACTGTACCACACCTCAAATATGCCAACGGCACATGATGTCCCTTTGTAAGGTGAATTCATGTTTCATGTTATTTTGGAAGACAGCACACAATAATAATATGCAGTTACAACAACCTTTGTGGTAGTGTTTAAGCCACATGCGTGACTGTATAAACTGACAGCTCCCCATAATGACCAACTGAAGTAACTATTTCAACTTCTGGAGAGGAGTGTGGAAATCTACATATTCTTAATAAAAACACAGACTTCTTTGATGTCCACCACCATCAAATTTAACCCGACCCAAACAGCTTCTGTCCAAACACACCTTGTCTGTGGCAGCTACAGGCCCTCCGCTAACACGATTAAAAACGACATGCTTCAGGCAGTGCTAATTGGAAAGGAGATGGCACATGCAGCTGCACCCTAGCAACCTGGCATTTTTGGGTGAGGATATGTAGTGAGGATTGGTGATAATTTGCGCTGTAGGAGCTTGGAAGCTGCGCAGAGTAGCCTAGTGAGTTATAGTCAGTAAATAAATTTGCCAGCATCAGGCAAGAGCCTGATCTGCACCAACAGGTGGTTTGAGCAGGCGAAGGGACAAGCATGTTTCTACTGTGTCGCCCGACTTGTAGTGATTATTCCCTCTGGTGTGCTTCCTGCCAAATCTTGGTGCAAGCAGTGCCATTGTGAACCATGAAATTACCAAACAGGCGGAGGCGGGACCCCCTCTGTGCCCGATGTAATTACTTTTTTCCTAGTACAAAATTACTGTGTTGGATCACAAAAATAGAGCCCTGTATCATAAAGCATTAAGGAGATACACTATTATTAAGAAGGGTTTCCAAATTTATATGACAAGGTGCTGCAAAATGTAATCGGATTAACTCTTCTACAGGTTTACCATGCAGTCATCTTGAATGATCATGTTTACAAGAATGCATATACTGATGCCACAATGGTGTCCTGCATGTCATATACCATGGTGGTAGGACATCAAAATTGTGTTATTTTACACCGTCATAATGCAGCTAATATGTTCTTGAAATGTTGTAACTGTTATGTTAATAACCTTATTTGCCAGAGCTTAGTTTTCTTTGCTGTATACTATTAATATTTGCTGTTGCAATGACCCAATTTCTCTGCTGGGATCAAGTTTCATCTTATTCCATATCGACACAAAATAGGTTCTCTCCCATGGGTGGGAGGCAAGCGGCGGGGAGGGAGGGCAGGAAGACACTGTTAATGAATATAACTTCATTCAGAAAGACTGGATTTATGTACTGGATTTGTATTAAGGTATACCTGACAGTGATAGATGTAATGTCTTTCTGCTGCCCTACAGAGGAATAATTGAAAAATCAATGAAAATTTGGTCAAAAAACAAACAAAATAAATCAATAACAAATATAAGAAAAAAAACAAAAAACAAAATAGGGTTCTTTCACAACACAATTTGTGTTGTGAAAACCTAGTGTAAAGTAATGAAAAATGGTGTAGTCCCGCACTAGACATGCAGATGTCTTGAACATAACACAACCCCAACCCAGGGCTAACTAAACTGTAGAATATGCTGAAGTACGTTTAGTGAGCCAGGAAGTGAAAAGTAGTCAGCTCTGTCTGTTATACAGTCCAGTATAAAAGCTGTTCATGCCTGTGTCACTCTGATGTGAGGGATATATGTCTGGCAGCAAGCAAAGCAGTCCTTTACTATAATATTATCTTTAAGGTTATAATGAGAAGAAAGTCCTTAAAATGACACTGTGTTAACAGGTTCTCTGGAAAACAGTTGTGTTCTTCTGTTGTCCAGAGACTGTCTACAGCACATGGACAGCGTGCAGAAACAAAGTACCAACAGATACAGAAAGGAAACAATATGGGATTGCTATCACAGGAACCCTCATAGCTCTACTAACTAACAAAAGGATTCTTGATGTCTGATTGCTATGTGTTTTAGATATTACAGAATAAAGGTTTGAAAACATTTTGCCTGTCCGAGAGCCATTGATCTTAGCACAAACAATGTAAAATTCCAATTCCATTAAAATAAAAAAGAAATAAAATAAAATAAAAGAGTTTTCAGGCAACAATAGGGCAGAGCAGAAGAGCAGAGAATAACATAAACTGTTCATAGAAAAGAGCCCTCTATGAAAACGTCTCCACCACTTAGTTTTCAATATCCAATAGTCCCTCTATTCCTCACACAGCATTCATCCATGATCTGAAAAATTGCAGTGTTTCTGTTGCTCTACCAATCTGAATTATAGCTGCTAACAATCCCAACAGGGATGCTCCAAGAAACTTTGTTCGCATTGTTGGCACTTAAAACATTCTAACAGTGATCCTCTCTGCAAACAGTGCAAACAGTGAGCAGAACAGCACTTGGTTTGTATCACAGAGTAAAAAAATCTAGAGGGAACTCTTACAACAAGAATCTGTCCTGATGAATACCTGCGCATCAGTTAACGTGGAGTCAGTAGCTTGAAATGATCTTTGACCATGTGCTTTAGTGCAAACTGACCGTTCTTAGAGTGCAAGTGTCCACATCACTGGGAAAAAGGTCTGATTTTTCAACCCATCATTCCTGCTGACAAGGTGGCACTTATGCTGCATTAACGTCTTGTAGGAAAGACAAGCTGAGTGCTTGATAATGCAATTTATGTTAGCTTTCAGCTGGTAAATACTCCTAGAAAATACAATTCAACTCACTTTTTAGCTGGTAAATACTAGAAAACACTGTTCACTTCAGCTGTCAGAGGAATATTACTTGGGAAATACTAGTAATATTAGTCAAGGGTAGAGAATAATATTCTTTTCAAATGAAACCAGCATTTTCCCCCCAAAGTATGTTGTTTTGGGATCACAGTGCTTAAAATGACAGGACACAACTACTTGATGGATTTTTGGTTTGTGGTAGACGTTACAATATTTGATTTGCTGTAAAAAAAAGAAAAAAAAAAAGACCTCAGATGTATCATCACCAAGTGCATTTGTGTTCAGTAAAGTCTATGTTCTCCTCCTGTTGTGACGGCTTCAAATTTGTCAACACTTCCAAGTTGTTGAGTTGAACTACCATGTCAGTCCCACAGTTATTCCAACATGATGTGAAAGCAGTATCAACACTGGGCCTCCTAACAAGATCAAACGTCAAATGAAGAAGCAGAATGCAGCAGGGCTTGCAATGGAATCCACTATGAGAATTTCCTCTAGATTTCTTTATACTCTTTGGTTTATATGGCTTGTCATTTCAGAGCCTGCACGGCCCATCTCTATTGGCCAGGGCTGGTGGATATCCTAATCGCGGAGCACCAGCCCCTGGGTTGCACATGACCATGCGGTGTTTAAAGAGAACATGTAATGCAAAGCTTAGTGTACAAAACAACTCAAATTAAACTAGCAGTAAAATGATAGGCACTGCTTATTGAAATAATTTTTGGTTATTTTCAGTTTCCATGCTGTCAGCCTGCTGGTTTAAATTTAATTGAGGAGAGCGAAAGTCATGTGTCCGAGTCAACTGGAAAGTGAAAGGTTTTTGACCTGAGGAGAGGACAGTGCTTGCATGAGAAGCTGAAAAGGCAGGTAGACCATTTTCTCAGTGTGACTGCTCTTGGTTTCTGGCAGACATTATTCTCATCAACCCTTTTGCCTTGAAGTGAGAAATTTCTCGGTTCCTGAACACACTAAAGCTTTGGCAAGAGGCCGTGGCTATACTTGTCTTTTCAATGCAATTTTTGTTATCCGATCATGCCTGGACGCATTAACTGTCAAGTCCGTATGCTTTGAGACTGGATCTTGCATTTGGATGCCAGACCACATGCCGAGGCGGCCTGGCTCACTTTGAGTTTGGATCTCAATGAGGTGTGGACACCATGTGGGATAACCCGGACCATTTATCAATACATACAGTGAACATATATCTGTGCGGGAATGTATCCAATCACTATCCGATCAGGCAGGTCATGTTGAAGTGTCACGTCTGCACACGTGGACACAGCTGAGCTCCGATCTGGTGCATCTGATCACTAAAGTCACTACTTAGAGTCACGTGGCATTTCACCACAATAACCTTGTGTCACACGGCTGAGAAAGAGTTCTCTTTGAGTGGATTTGATATAGTGGCCTGGGCATACATTTTGTCACGCAACCAATGACCCAAGGGGACATGGTGGCTCAAGGTTTCTCTGTCCAATCAAAATTCTCCACTGTGCACAGTAGAAGAATTGGACTACCATTCCATAGCCAATTCTGATTTTTTCATCATTTTTCAATTTAATGCGAGAAAAACAAAGGTCAACAAGGTAGCTATCAGCCAGTTTTTATACCTCTGCATAGTTACATTGCAGTTTTTAGAGGGCTGGTTAGCATGTGCATTTTAGGTTACCAGAGGGGTGAGATGGGATTTCCCCCAAAATTGAAGAAGTTGGTCTCACGTCTTGTCACAAAATCACAACAATTAAGTATGGAGCAGTTCAAAGAGAGCAGTGTGCATGCATTTTGAACATGTAACTTTATCAGTGCTACTGCTCATCTGATACCCAGACTACTAATAAAACCCACTCTGCAGATTCCCCGGACGAATGAAAACTCTTTGTGTACAAAACTGCAGAACATTTAGCTGATCCAGCACAGATAATTGTCTAGACCTCATAGATGCCTTCATATCAGTTTTTTTCTTGCCCTCATTAAACTCATGTTATGATTGTATTGGTCAGACAAATAAAAGTAGAGAGAATTAGAGATGAAGAGGAATGATTCTTCACAACCTGCTCTCCTGACGGTCAACAGCTCTTAATACCCAAGTTGTACATTGATAGTCTGATTTAACTCTGAAGAAACACTGCTAAGTAAAATATGGTACGGCTTTTTTAGATAGAGTATGATTCATTTTTCATTTTTCATTCATTTCAGGTCCAGATCTAGAAAAATCCTGATCACCTTTTTCTCTGTGTCTATAGACAGAGCCATCGACAGCCGATAAGGTTCCTAAAGTATGACGTACACAATTTATTGATGACCGCATTTATGACTATCAGTGACAAACTGCCCGAAAAAAGCACTCAGGATGTCGGGGCAGCCATGATGTTTAAAACTGCCGCCAAACCCCTCGAACGCCTGGTAGGGATTGGCACCTTTAACCCTGTTGCAGGAGTCGTTCTCAATAAGAGACAGTCAGCGGTACACTTGGAGTGGAACTGGACAGATCAACCAGTTTTCCTCATTTACCTATGTTTTCTCTTCTGTGTTCTGTCACTTCATTATTTTTTCCTTTCTCCTTATCTGTTGTCCCTTTCTTTCCTGTAGTGCATATGCTGAGTCAACCAACAACTAATCATTGTCATATTATAATTCATCATTAACCACAGCCTTTTTTCATCACATGCTTACACCCTCCTTTCTCATTTTAACAGACGTCAAGAAACAGTCTTGTCCTGGTCTGAGTGAATGGTTGCTGGCCGAGCCACTGATTAAGAGAGTTCTCAGTGGGAACCACATGAGCACCACAGACCCCCATGCCTGAAGTCATGTAACAGGTGCCTCAAACACTCTGATTTTTTAAATCTTGGGCAGCTAACCATGATCATATTTTGTAGATCGTTGTTCCAGACAAAATTTCTGATTTAAAGTAGGAGCAGCAATACGATATTCAAATAACAACCTGGCCAAACTCTCTGTTTCCATGGCTCTGGCTACCAATGACAAACAGTCCTGAAACCAACTTAATTTTAAAATGCTGTCATTCTTCAGCAAACACACAGCTCTGCTTAACTAAGCCCAACTTTGTCTTCACCTGGCCACCTCTCGTCTATCATCTTTCCCCCATAATCATTCACATGGCTAAACTGTTAACCAACCTAGCTATATCCATTCACATGGATCCTTTATTTCGTGGCTTAGCCACTGGCTTAAGGAAGCCAAACTATAACACAAACATGATCAAACTTAAAGATTTTATACACATTTATCGTTTCTTTATAATAGATAAGTCTATATTGTACATATTATTATACACACTATCTTATCAAAAACTGTGAAAATTCTACAAGCAACATAATACCAACATAACAGCTAAAGAATTAACTAAATAATCTTAAAGTAGTTGTTGAATAGGGATAGTGTTTAGTGCATGCATCAGTATGAAACTGAAAAATCACCTATGTTCTTTTTAAAATTTCCTGTCACATGGTCACTCACATCTAACAAACGAAATGGACGGGGTCCTGCTGGTCTTTGAGAGCTGCAGAACCTTGAAGCCCACCAGTAGCTGACAGACTTCACCCTACACTTAATCCTAAACCTTAAAACATTAACATGTTTCCATTTGATGGAATTCAGATTGAGTGGCTTGGCCACGACCTCAAGGGAACTAAATGTTAGCACATAAACATGGTCATAACTGAGCACCAGACAAAATATTCACAATATCACATATGACTTTTCCCACAATAAACACAAATATGTGTTTGCACTGATTTAATGCTGGAAACAGAGCTTAGACAGGGCTAACCAGACACTCTGAGAATGGCTTTTTTTCATGTTATATTGTGAACATTCCATCTGGAATCACCACCATGGTAGTGCAAAGTTACTTCATAGTCAGTGTTTTTTGCATTTACTTTCTTTTGTAACTTACCAAAGTGCCACTGTCAGACCCAAGGCAGGTGTAACTACACTCCTAAAATAGTGTTTCATTTCCAGCACATAAGTGTGCGTACTTTGGGACAACTCGCTCCTTGTTATAACACAACACAACTAAATGCGTGATGTGCTGACATGACACTCAAAGCGTCAGTGTTCATTTAAATCTAAGAATGTAAAAATCAACACTCTAATAGTGTCTCTCTTAGTCCAGACTCATCTGAGTTCATTCATTTTTGACCAGTGGCCTGAGAGCCCTGTCAGCTCAGTGAGTGGACAAACAACTCTTCAATCAACACTTGGCAACTCCAAATTATCATTTCTGAACAATCAACTCTGGACAGACGTGTGGAGCGTGATGAAAGCTCTCATGGGGCTGAATCTGAAGCTTGTATTTCTATGAACTGATATTTCTAGTATCTCTGTAAACAGACTCTTAACGTAAAACTGTCTATCAGCTACACAGAGTAATGCCAAGCAGTCACACATGCAGCATTTTTTTGTATTTTTGAAGTGCTACCAGTTGTACCACAAAAAAGAAAATCTTTTTCCCATAATGTATTATTTTTCTTTAACTAAAGGCAAGGCACATAATGTGTTTTATGAAATATCGTGCAAAATAGGAGTTTAACAAGAGGGGTATTATTAAAATCCAAGGAAGTAGATTTAGGAGGAACAACCATTCCATATAGCGCCCTCTGCTCCTCTTCCTCTCTCTGTGGAACAGGGGAAGGAAAAGGAGGAGGAGCACTAGGAGGAGACGGAGCAAAGTAGGGAGGGAGAGGTATTGTCGGGTTGAGCCATGCATTCATTAGGTCAGCACAGCGACCAGAGCAGCACCATGCAGTATACATCAGCTTTCAGCTAACTTTAACCAAACCTTAACCCACACCCTAACCAAACACAGCTCACACAACAGGATCTTCAGTACGAAAATCGAACCCCTGGTAGGGATTGGCACCTTTAACCCGACCCCGTTAAAAAAGGAAACTGTTCAAAGAAATACAAACCTCACTCGAACACAGGAAACACTACTCACTGAAATGCATGCCAGCCTAAGAAACAAACAACATTAGATTGCTTTACAGTGACAAAGCCTTAAAACATGGCATCAGGTATCAAACACGAGTCCTCATAAATAACATTCATTTTGAGCATTTTACATCAAACTACTGTGTGTTCTCTGTGTTCTTGAGCGTACAGCATAACTCTCTTTATCCGGACTTGAAACCAAATGAACACGTTAAAAATGCCAGAATCATAAAATGCTCTAACTTTTGCACATCTGTTGGACTTTCCTGGTTGATACATGCAATACACATGGTGGTGTGTTGTATAATTTCATTCTGTTTCAATCTTCCGTCTGCCAAAGGACGTCCATCAGGCTGCACACACACAGCCTGCGGTGTGGCTGTCCCTTGGCCTGTTGTCCGCAAGAATCCATGAACATATGGCTTTGACATATTGTTATTACTGCAGATAGCGATTCATGTTTGGTTTGTGTTCTTTTAATGCTAACGCGGTTAAACTTCAGGTTTCTCGTGAATGATTCTGAATCAAAAGCAACCAGTAAATGAAGCCCCTCTGTGAAAGCCTGTCATAACGGAACACTGCTTTGCCCCACCAAAACGCTTTCATAAGGAAACTATTGTGTCAAGCTTGGGTACAAAAAATGCAGTTTGAAGCTCATAACATATAGTGTAAATTGCAGCTTTAAGTGCTCTATTCTTTTTTTTTTATTTATTAGTATAAAACCGACCCAAACTAACCCAACTCTCGCATTCTCTGTAACCTGGCCCTAGCCCTACTTTTGTCTCTAACTCGCCCCTACATTAATTGTGGCCTACAGATTTGAGGTACATTTCTCCATAGGTCATGGAGGTTGGGTCGAGGTCATGAGTTACACAGTACACAATCCATTAGAGACACATTCTAGAGCACCACTCACTCTAGAGCTGGGTAAGAAACCCAAATTTTGTGCTCAATTCAAATCAGCATTCATTTAACCTGTTGTCAAAAACCATTGACAACCTCAACAAAAAACACTGCAGCACACCTGCCAGGCAACATGCCACACTATCATACAAAAACATTGCTCAAAAAGTGAAATTTACTAAATCATAGTGCAATGCCTGCTATATCCAATAGTCTTCTACCTACGGATACAAGTACAAACCCCTCTGGAAACAGCCAACACTGCGTCCACCAAAACACAAACACAATCTACACAAAAATGTCTCTTCAGACAAGAGCAGGGATGAATGTGGAAATGTAGGAACCATATTCACATTCTGACAAAACACAAAGCCACACTATGCTACAATTTCAAACAGGCTAGAGATTCTGCATGAGAACTGTGTTGGTATTTCAACATTACAGCTTCTTCTAGAGCAGTGTCAATATGCTTCCCAGTCAGGCTGGTGTGATCACATAGGATGCTTTTTTAATAAAACTGTGCCCTTTTTTTTTTTTTTCTATTTTCAGTATCTTGATTGTGGCAGATGCACTTTTTTTTCCAAATGATTGCATATGCCATTTTGGTAATGGTGCATTTTCACCACCAAAGTAATTAACAGCATCTGAAGGGGGATAAGTAGGCTCTTATGAATGGCTTGGTTTTAGCAACATCATGACTGCCAGCAATCTTCCTCAGCATGTTTACAAGTTCTTCTGCACCGATGGGCTTCTAGAAAGTTGTTTTTTGTTCTTAATGATGAGTAGCTTCACAAATTGGACAAGCCATTTGAACTACTATATCTTGAGCAAACGTCACTGTTCCTCCTAGGAAGACACATCCTCCATTTAGGAATGGCTTAGCTTTCTCTCATCCATTTAATTTTCAAGGTGAATCCCTTTTTTTTTTTTACCTTTGGTTACCTAGCAAACACTAATAACATATTTTGCATTTTGTTGACAAACAAAGTGTTGTGATGCTCATTGCACCCACCCTGTTATGAGGGATGCTCACAACTGGGATTTGCTGAAAAAGCCTCCTATCTGATCACGGCCTGCGGAAGCTTGTCACTCACAAAGTCCTCTCACTGAAAGTCTTTGCTGATGTAGCTTTTATGTAGAAATTTAGTCTACCCTCATTACTTTCTCATCACTGAACTTGAGACAGCGCCTCCCTCCAACATATCTGTGCACTGTCCAGATATCAGTAACACTGCCAAACTCTGCTGGTGTAGAACTGTAGCACTGTGTGTTGTTTTGGCATGAATGTAGTTCTTACAATCCACCATTACTCATTGTTTCCTGATAAAAAAGCACAATCTTAAAAACATGGGCCTCTCAAAGCAATGTGATGGGCTCAGGCTGATGATTGTCAATAAAAAAGAAAGAGAAAGCCTCTGTCTTTTGGTGGGAAACGTGGGAAAAAAACTACGCTGTTTGAACTCTTTGATTTCCCCAAGTGCATCATAAACATACTGAAAAGTGCAAAGAAACATTATATATTAACAACAGGATCTCTCTGTTTCAGAAATAAGGGAGGCTTATTTGCATATATAAGAAGCAGCACCTGCAGCGGAGAGGGGGATTTCTGGGTGGGAAAGTGGGGTGAGGCCCAGGGTCCCTCTAAAACCTCAAACTGGGTTTCGGGGAAGGAGTAGAGGCCCGGGACAGTGGAGTGTCATTCTGGGAGGGTTTGAGGAGAAGAGGGGGATGCATTCTGACGTCCATCCGAGGGAACAGACCTCATCCTGAAGACAGAATTAGGCTAGAAGCTTCTTAGGCTCTGAAGGGTTAAGGCCTGGATCTGGCCAGCAGTTTATCTGGACCATTCAGACATTTGCTTCAGTTCTTTGCCTTCACTTGAACATCATAACTCACACTGGTGGCCATTTCATGGCAGCTATTTTGTGTCCCTCTTGGCAATTTAGTTAATTTAGGGGCTGCAAAGTGATGTGAAAGCAGCATCCCTCCCTCTGTCTTTCTCCATCCAAAGGCCGCTTCTAGGTACACACACATATATAAATATATTCGAATATATATTTATATATATGTATAACAACATATTATACTTCTACATAGTTGAGTATATTTCTCGTCTTGCATCATCTTGATAGCACTGTTGCCTGCCCTCCAGGACACTGTGTTGCCATGGTAATGACCTCTGCTCCAAAGTTCACTCAGTTGCCCAGGTACCAGGACTGGAACACAGAAAGAAACACAAATTCAGTTCAAAGTTTTGCTGACATACAGTTAGGTCAATAAGTATTTGGATAGTGACACAATATTCAGAAGTTTGCTCTTGTATTCCACCACAGTGGATTTGAAAAGGGAGTAATCAAGATGTGATTGAACTGCAGACGTTCAGCTTTAATTTAAGGGGTTGAACGAAAATATGGCATTAACCATTTAGGAATTACAGCCAGTTTCACACATTGTCATCCCATTTTCAGATGCTCAAATTGGACACTTTACTAAAAAGCAGTTTCCTGGCCAAGTGTGGCTTTTTCCCTCATTCTTCCATGATAAATTTAGAAGATAAAAATCAGACAGATAGCAACAACTTTAGAGATAGCCTAATCAACAGTTTGGTATATCCTGAAAAAGAAGGAATGCGCTGGTAAGCTCAGCAACACCAAAAGGCCTGGAAAACCACAGACGACATCTAAAGTTGATGACCGAAGGATTCTTTCCTTGGTGAAGAAAAACCCAATTCACAACGTCTAGGGAAGTCAGAAACACTCTGGAGGAGGTAGGCATTATCACTGTCCAAATCTACAGTCATGAGACGTTTGTGAAAAAATAAATACAGAGGGTAAACAGCAAAGGTGCAAACCACTGGTGTCACTCAAGAACAGGAAGGCCAGATTAGACTTTGCAAAAAAGCCTGCCCAATTCTGGAACAAGGTTCTTTGGACAGATGAAATGAAGATGAACTTGTACCAGAATGATGGGAAGAGAAAAGTGTGGAGAATGAACGGAACAGCTCATGACCCAAAGCAGAGCACATCATCTGTCCACCATGGTGGAGGCAGTGTTATGGCATGAGCATGTATGGCTGCAGGTGGAACTAGGCAGCTGCAGTAAAGGCTTGGCAGAGCGTCTCAAGGGAGGAAACTTGGTGATGTTGTTCATGGCTTCCAGACTTCAGGCAGTCATAGACTGCAAAGGATTTTCCTCCAAATATTGAATATAGTCCTTATAATTGTAGTTATGTATGTTACGTATAGTTTGTCCAATTACTTTTGAGCCTCTGAAAATGGGGTGACAGCATATAAAACTGGTTGTAATTCCTAAACAGTTAACGCCATAGTTTTGTTCAGCCCCTTAAATTAAAGCTGAAAGTCTGCACTTTAATCACATTTCCATTTCAAATCCACTGTGGTGGTGTACAAGAGCAAAATTATGAATATTGTGTCACTGTCCAAATATTTATGGACCTTAGTGTATAATCTCAAACACATTTCTTGATACAACTTGATACAACACATTTAAAAAAAAAAAAGAAGGTTGAATTAAAGTTAAATTTAAAACCATAGAGCACAGAACAATAGAAAGAAGAAGAAGATAAAGAATGAATTACAACATATTTTACACAAGATTGTGTAAAATATCTATAAGTAGTTTAGAATGCTTTCGCCTGTGAGGGAAATATTAAAAACTATAAGCACTGTCCAAGTTGCTTTGTCAGATCCTTAGAGTTCAATAGCTGAGCAGGAAACCTCCCCAATCCCTCCCCACTGTCTTTCAATGCTGCATAAATAAGTAAATAAAAATATTGAACATTTTAACAGACTGAACACATCTTAAGCAAGATTTGGCAAAGCAGCATTATTACATCTATGACGATTTGCTTTGTTTTCTGTAAAAGGTAAAAAACGGCCTGGTTTCCAGACCCCATGAATCCTGCTGTAATTTCATGGGTTTTGGAAATGTCTCTATTAGAAATGATTTACCAAAGTCAGTGCCTATCCCACCTACGGGCCAAGACCATTGGACAGCACTGAACCAATCAAAGTATGTTAACTAATTGCGTCATCAGGCATCCTAACGACTTTTACACAGGGTAATTGCTCATCTTTTACTTTATCGATGTAATGTTTCTCAAGGACAGAAGACATTGCTGAATTCAGCTTGCTGTCAGTGACAGTGCGACTCTACAAAGCCGCTGCCATGTTTGTTTACTTCTCTGACGTGAAGGCATCATCAAAGAATTTGTGGACCAACCAATCAGGCATCTAGCACAGGTTCCAGTCAAATCGAATGACAACAGTCTATTGAGTGGGTGTTTGTGTTTATATTACGTTGTTGTCTAAACTGTTACGTTCATTGTTAAATTGTTCATGTTAAAATATGAGGTTTTTAACATAGGTAGGGGAGAGTGGGGTAATTTGTGCCAAAGGGCAAGTAGTGCCACCCCTGTTATCTAGAAAACTATAGAAGAAGTTGGTCATGTGACCACATATTTTTGAAGAGGCATCCATTACACTCATCTTATAAAGAAGGGAGACACATGGCTTCAGAGGTAAGCACATTTAAGTTCAAAAAACATTTTTTTGCCCTCCAAAGTAAAATTTCCATGATCAAGGTTTTTTGATTGCTGTGTTTGAACAATTATAGAAAACTTTGAAAACAGTTCACACAGGTTTTAGTACTTTAGTAAGCTACACCATGAGTCTATACAGTTAGCATGATGTTAACTCAAAACAACTGGGGGATGCATTTTTTTCAAAATGGTGGGCTTGGGGTAATTTGTGCCAAAGGGCCTTGGGGTAAATTGTGCCAGTGGCACAGTTTGTGATTATATACTATTTATTACTTTATTGTATTTTATTGTTATTGTACATTGTCTTCTTACCTTTGATCACTAAAACTATTCAGATTCAGATGAAGATGATTTGCAGGTGCTCATTTTGGAATTTTTATTTAGTTCTGGGTATGTGTTCATGTGGCGCTAGGCCTCGTTATAGAAAAGTGGCCTGTGAGCTTGTTAAAATAATAAATAAATGTTAAATAAATAATTCTGGATTGAATTTGTTTTGCTTTTATATAGCATTATCATTTGTGAGATTAAAATGATCTGTTTTACTTCAGTTATCAATGGCACAATTTACCCCAGTGTATTCTCTCTAATGGCACAATTTACCCCGCACTGGGGGCAAGTTGTGCCACAAAACCACTTTTTTTTCGAAAGCTATATTTCTCAAACAGTTTATATAAGATCCAAAGTGATTGTTCCCAGGGATGCACAACATCTTAAACTATATGTGCATATTTTAGTTGGAGGCATTACTGTAATCCCCTCGCTTTAAAGGCACTTTAAGTAAAAATTGGCACTATTTACCCCACTCTCCCCTATAGTGTACGGCAGGGTTTGTACATGTGAAAAAACACACGTCAAACATCGAGTCCTATTTTAAGCATCTGAAATGCATTTTAGCTTGCAAAATGTTTCCTCCACTATATGGCTCTTACCCTCCACTGCTAGAGTTGTTGACATTATATCTGTTGTAATAAGCCACGAGCATAGTAGGTCTGCTAACAGCCACCCATCTGCAATGGCATGGAAGGCTGCAGGAATTGCACAATTGACTGTACTGAGATTAAATGTGGTGCTTGCGGCGCTTATCACAACAACAAAATAGCACATCTCGCCTTGCACTTCCTCATTTAAATAAACCTCCTATTTCGCTGTGCCACCCCTCCCACCCTTGTGCAAAGGCCAGTGTGTAAGCCGGTCATAGTGCTGCTTGCAACGATCTTTGCGCACCCATGGTAATAGGACCCATCAGTTTGACTTTGAGCTAACTAGATCACAATAAAGGGCAGCTACACAGGCCAGTAATGTTAAATTGAATGTGTATTAGCAGTGAGTGTCAGCGACAGTAGGTCTCACTATCACCACTTTTATGGATCCGTTTTCAAAGCACCTAACAAGTAATTGTGATCAGCAGAGGTAATAGCCTAACAAAATCAGTTACAAAATCTGTAAAATGATTTAATGCAATGTGGAAAATCATGTAAACATGTCAACCAGCAATTTCTGTTTCCAGCAGACTCATTGGGAATTATAGTTGGCAATATGCAACATTTGAAAGAATCAAAATAAATAACAGTTAGGGGGGCACTAAGAAAAGATACACCTTTGCAACTTATTCAATATTTTATTCCATAGTTCATTTTGGTTTGATGAAGGAGCTGATGAAGCAGCAGAGGACAGGCTCTTTGAAGGAGTGTTTTAGGCATGCATTGTACTACTACTACCACACATGCACGTGCGCGCGCACGCGCACACACGCACGCACGCACGCACGCACGCACGCACGCACGCACGCACGCACGCACGCACACACACACACACACACACACACACACACACACACACACACACACACAGGGGCTCCTGGCTCAGCAGTATTTGCCTGTTTGTTTTATGGAGCACAGGCACTGCAATGCAGCAGCAGCCAAGAGCCACAAAAGAATCCACACCACATTTTAAGACACAAAGCCTGTCACTATCATCTATCTACATTCACAATGCCTATCCATCTATCTATAATGCTATTTCTGTATGGACTCTGCAAATAGATGATGTTTTGATAAATATTTCATATTGATATTCAATATCTTTAGATGTGAGCATTTTCATTTTCAGACCATAGCACACAAACTCATTGAAAGCTGTTATACTATGACTGTAACTATTACAACTAACAATGAATATATGCATGCATATTTGTGCAGGATAGATCAGCTCTCCACTAAGTGTATAATCAATTAAACTAAATCATATCCATCAAATCAGAGGGCCACAGAGGCGACTGGGTCAAATCCCATTTTTGATAAAAGGACAAAAGCACTCCCACGGTGTATAACAGTGAACCTCTTTTAACTGTCAAACTATACTTGATATGCTCAAATTAGCCTCCCTCATCACTTTACCCAAAAGTGTCTAACAATTTCTTCACTCCACTTTGCATTGCAGTGATCTGGGCCGGCTTCAGCAACATAATCTAGCCAGAGGCTTCTTATGAAATTCTTACTGGAAACCAACGGCCAATGAAGCTGGCTAAATGAAATATCACTCAGTATGGTCCACTAGCTTCCCTTCAACATTTTGTTCCCCCAAAATAATTCAAGGTAAAATAGTCTTCAGTGTAGCAAATCTGTTGACTCAAACACTTAACCCCTACATTTCACCTCATGAAAATAAATAAGACTGTCATGACAGTATTTTCTCCCAAATTACACTCCAATTTATTAAAAACATAAAACAAACAAACAAACAAACAAACAAAATATTGTATTCATCCTGGGCAGGATTACTGATCAGGCACATAGGGTGCAGGTCAAGGGGCCCCTGGACATTAATTACCCGGTATTTTTGTGACCATGTACAAATCTTAAATGCAGGTTCATTGAACAGTATGCAGATCCAGACAAAAACTGTGGTGTTACGGGGCGCCCAGGCACAGTTTGTTTTAATTATTTTGGACAAGGCTCCTGTTCAGGCTCTTTGGGCATTATGTAAGTATGTTGGCCATATCTAGGTGTTCTGTTTCTATATAGTGCAAAGCTAAGACACCAAATGGGAGATAAAAAGGCAATATGGAGTTCTCTCATTCTAGATCAGGGATGCATGATTTATCAATGATCTATTTTTAACTTTATTTGTATCTGTTAGCCACAAATAAAAGATACACATAGTACCAATCTAAATCTGTCTGAGATATAATCTAGACCAAAACTGATAAAATGAACATTATTCTGAAGTATCTGATTACAACTGCATCATGGAACCATGTGAGAAGAGTAGAATTTTATCAATTTACTATGACGGTCATTTGTCCTTTAGATACAAAGAAAACACATTTGAAATGCACTGCTATGATGAGCAAACCAACACACTTTAAAAATTATTCAATTAAAGGTAACTAGGTCACACCATAATTCTTTGAAGTTAGACTTACTTTTAGTGAATATGCACAATTGAATAGTGCAATTGAAATACATAAATTTAACAAGCAGAATATGTATGTTTTTGAATTCAAGTTAACTGTGTTGCAATATGCAACTGTAGTCCATTCACACATTTATTTTATCTGCAGGTTTCTGCCACAATTCCTCTGTCATTTTGGAGGTTGTGGCAGTGAATCAGTCACATGCCTGCTAATCCTGCTTTTGACTCGCTACTCATATTGCCTTAATTTCAAAATGGGAGTGCAGAATTATCCAAGACAACTATACAGGTTTGATAAATCAATCTGACACCTACATTCAAGCAACCAACTTAGCCAGATGTGTTTTTAGACAGATTATTTAAAGCGGCCAACTTTTTTTTTTTTTTTGATAAACAAGAGACTGGGCCCGAGAACCCCAAATATACTAGGTGAAAACTCCTGCTGCACTGCTCTCTTGGAATTGAAACTTTCAAGCATGTTGCACTTTTGGCAACACCCAATCAGTGATGTGGCAGCTGACAGCTGTCAATAGGAAAGCACCTGCAATCACATTACTGATTGGGTGTGGTCACAAGTGCAACATTCCTGAAAGGTTCAAGTGTTAGGGAGCAGTGCACCACAAGTTTTCTTGCTGTGTTGACTGTCACTTTAAATGCACCATGCCTTAATGTTAAACTGTTGAAGTTTTTGTTAATGTTGTTTTACCCCTACTAACCTGGCTTTGGTGTAGTCCACTGAACCCCCTATCATGGGCTTGGTAAAGTCTACTGAACCCACACTAACCTGGGTCTGGTAGAGTCCACTGGGGTCTCGGGTTGTGACACCAATGAAGGAGGAACGGTTGGCAGGGGGGGTCCCAGGGGCTGAGTAAGCTGGGTGGGAGTAACACAGAGAGATTGAAGGATAAATACAACAACATGTAACTGATAATGTCTCTCATGATTCCATGTCATTAGTAAAGCTAATTTAAAGTCAGGTTTTTATGTCACAATCCAGCTGTCTTGTCTGTGAGAATCACAAAGTGGGGCTGCAACAGAGAGCATCCCTTCCTATAACAATACTGTAGATTCACCCTACCTAACCATATTAAATTCTCATGTAAGCATGGTCACTGATGGGAAACCTTTTACACAAATGAAATGACTAATACCCAAAGTCAAGAATAAAATCCATATGAGTCTCTCGAACTACAGTGACCAAACACTTTATCCAGCAAACGCTGGACATTCCAATACCACTTACCACCTTTTGTCTCTCGTTCCTCCAACATCCTATGGTTTAACGCAAGGACAAGCAAGTAAGTTTGGCCTAAATATTTTTTTACGAGTGATTTGATGATGGGCCAGAATATAAGTAGAATAAAAGCTCATTTAGCACATTGAACTTATGTTATTTGTGTGATCAGTGGGCTATTGCAAAGTGTGTGTGTGTGTGTGTGTGTGTGTGTGTGTAGTTAAAGGATGCTGGAGTTAGTAAGTACTGATGACATGCAGGGAATCCCCCGCTTAGTCTTGGAGTGGAGTACCTCCTGTAACTGTAAACCACATTGATTTTCATCTTGAGCAAAGCACATGATAAATGGAAGGAATTATATTATTTTCATTATTATCATTATTACTATCCTTATTACTATTCTTATTATTACTAGTAGTAGGAGTAGGAGTAGTAGTAGTAGAAGTATCAGTGGTAGTAGTAGAAAAGGCATAGTAGTATTTTTATTTTTATTATGTAAATTGAAACATTGGCAGATGGCATCAATGACCAAGTCACAGATAGGGGCAACATGAAAGATATGCTGAGAATAAGTCGATAATGAAATGAGGAAACATGAACTGAAATGACACAATAAAACATAACACCGCAATAAGGGAGGGGTGTACAGCTAATTTACAGGAAAAAAACAAACAGTGTGTGTATGCTGAAAAGCCTAGTGTTAAGACAGCTGCCACACACAAAAAAAAGTTGTTGAGCTCTGACCCTGTGGGGTGACAGTGACTGTCCCAGACGGGGGTCGTTTCCCAGACTCTCCCTGGCACATCTGAACTCAGCAGCAGCACTTCTTTTTCACCATGCTGTACTATGGGGCATCTTTGGGGGTCTAACCAAAAATATCTTTTGCCACAAATTCATGAATTTGATTGGAGGCAGTGGAAAATCTTTTGAACTAACTTTGTCAAAAATATATTTTTTGTTCATCAATTTGCAATATTATTGTAAGTTATGAGTCAATATGTCTTCTGCAGTTTTTAGTTTAAAGTAACCACAAATTTAGAGTAATTCCTTCCCAAGTACAAGATTTTAAGCTGTAACATGCAATTCTCACCTAAAGCAGGTTTGGTAGTCCTACGGGAAATGGCAGTGAGAGGTATCTGTATGAATTTATATTATTTTAATATCCACAAATGCTCTAAGATGTTTACTGTTAAGGAGAACAAGCCAGCTCCACACAGAAAAGAGCACGGTATAGAGTCTCATAAACTGGACATAATGCACTCATGTTTTCCAGCCTGGCCAGTCTGTGACTACGTTTACATGCACACCATATTCCGGTTCTGGTGTGACTTTTTTATACCCATCTATATCAAAGAGTTTAGGACGGCAAAATATATAATCTTAGCAAGTCCAGATTTCTCTGAATAGAGAATGCTGAATGCTCTCGTGAATGCTTGACTTTGGTATCAAGGTATCAAACTCCATGTTCAGTATTCTATTGTAACACTCTATAAGGCATTAGATACACGCATTATGGTAAACACCTATACTGTAGTTGTAAATGGGTTAGGATTTCTACCATTATTTATTATACTTACATTATATATTATACTTACTAGGTGATGTGGGGGACTTTGCCCCCCCGTCAGAGGAGGTGGTGCTGGCCTTGGAGTCTGCAGGCAGTGTCAGCCTGGGCAAGGAGGAGGGGGGTGGTGCCAGGGAGGGTGCTGGGCCAGGGGGTGCCAACATCTGAGAGGAGATGTAATGACTTGGCACTTTTACCTGGTTGCTGCCATTCAGCTGGACACACAAAGACAAACAACCAAACACTTAAACTTTGTTTATATAGCACTAGTAATATTGTTGTATGCAATGCTGGTTGGCAATAGAGAGCCACTGGACTCAGGTTAATCTCCCTGCTACAAACTTATATCCCCATTCCCTCCTCATTCTAAATGAGGAGGGAAGGCAAGGATGAATTCCTGTCCCCCACCCAACCTCCCAAAGAAAAGGGGATATACTATTAGATTCCCCAACAGAGGGCAGAGAGGCATCCATGGCCTTCATGCTGCTGGTGATGCTGAACCTGGAGATCTGTGGAGAGACTAGAGGTTAGATGAAGAGGATCATTACCAGTGAGCTGGACAAGAGCTTAAGATGGGATTCATAGGAAACAACCACCATGAAGAAAGAAAGAGGTGCTGGCAGTCCAGCTGTAAGGACTGAGATGGGCTGCATACATGATGACCATAGATGG
Organism: Myripristis murdjan; assembly: GCF_902150065.1. Lineage (NCBI taxonomy): Eukaryota > Metazoa > Chordata > Actinopteri > Holocentriformes > Holocentridae > Myripristis > Myripristis murdjan. The sequence continues at coordinate 6,047,615 of NC_043983.1, read as the reverse complement.
TTCTTGCATGAAAGATATACATGAATGATGGGATATGTGAATGATGATGCTGGATGGCTACTGCATGGATGAGACATAAGAATGATGGTGCCAGTTGGTGTTGCATGGACAGATGGATAGATGGATATACCGAATGTCTGACAACTTAAGATCCCATGGAGGACTGATGAACTGCTGGAGGAGACTCCCTTGGTTGGAGGATACAGACTGAGACATAGGAAGGTGGGGCTATCCTTGGGGCAGGGTGTGCGTGACTGACCTGGGATTGAGTGGAGGACTGAACTGGTACCTGAAGGGGCATTAGAAATGATTGGAAAACTCACTGAACTGAGAGGCTGCCTGAGAGATGGGGCTCGATGTAGACACTAAAGGCTGATGAGAATGACCAGTATAGAGGCCTGATGGAGCTGGCTTCTGCTGGTGGCAACTATCAAGCTTGGGGGCAGGGTGTGTTATAGATGCTGCTGCAGCAGGGTAGGGGTGTAAGGTGGACCAAGGTCGACTGAGCAAGTGATATCACCATACATCCCAGATGCCCGTGTGGATTCCCAAAGTTGTGCCACAGGCTTGGACAGACTGAAAAACTTTCTTGTCCTGTTAGGGTGGTTCAAATTGCATGCTGCCATCCATGGGGAAAAAATAATGATGCAATAAGACTAAAGGGGTGTTACACCCATCATTCAAAACACTTTCCTTTCATGCAGAATGGTTGTCTATGAATATTGTGACAGAGTACCTGTGCCATCATTTTAGTGATGGCACAGTGGCACAGAAGCTGCAGTATATATTACACATGTATTTGAGAAAGATATTATTAAAAGAATGAAGTTAAAGATGTGGACTTTTCCATGAAATTTCTTCACTTAAGTTGTAAATTCATGCTTATGCTGACTTCCATTTTCTCCTAATTTATATGAAATTATTCCTTGGAATGGAATTGCATAGCAGTTTTACAACAGTGGAGTCTGGAATCTTGCCAAATAGACAGAGGAGATCTATTGGACTGGGCATTGTTGTTAAACATGATTTCCATTTCTGGCTAGTGTCCTCTTTCCTCCACCTGTGTTGAAGTTCCCACTGGCTGCTTCCAGTGTCGAGACCTGTACCAATGCATTCTATTGGAGCTGACTTGACTTGGACAAGACAGTTACAGTGGGCAGTCTTAGATAGATAGATAGATATAGATAGGTATACTTTATTGATCCCAAACTGGGAAATTCACAGTCTTCAGCCAGTTTAAAGTAAAGAATAGTCTGTGCTGACTGCCAGTATGGATGGGCATTTCAGGGAAAAATGCTATTCGATAATCACAGGGAACTGTTCAGCAATTTGTTAATATTAACATTATTAACATCCACTTTGACAAAGCTAATGGGAAGGTTTGGCTTACTTAACGTTACATCAAACTTACTTTGTCTGATGACAAAGATAGCCATTGATTGTTGGTCTGTGGATAGGCTCCTGCCATCTCAAAGGGGTTCCACATTGAACCTTTTGACAGTTGTAGTAGGTTTTGCATGTTTCTATCAAGTCACAGCACTGTGGTAAGTGCTCTCATGTGCTCTCATGCAGAAGTGAGCCCAACCAAATATGCCAAACTTATGTGAGAACACAGGCTCTTTCATTACTACCAGGTGCCAGTGAAAACAGGATTCTTCTTAAATAGAAGACAATAGTTGTATAAACAATTTGATTTTTTACAATTGTTATGACTATTCAAAAATTCAAAATTCATTACCCCATCCTTAACAGTCAGGCTCACCACAACCACAACTTGCCAACATTTGGGTCTGTTTTAAAATTGGCATTGTATTATCATGTCTTAAAGTAACATAATCTGAGGGTCAGAAGAGCACAAACATCATCGGACCGCTGATTACACCTTGGAAAAGGTAGAATAAAGAAGACTAAACAGATTTAGAAACTTTCTATGGTCTTGTTCTGGATATGTGACAGCAGTGTGACAGTGAGTAATTAGCGCCCAATGAAGGAAAGCTACATTGAATCCTGGAAGGGGAACTGCACTCCTTTTGGGACGGTGAGGTACAAATATAATGCACTGCATGTTGTTGGAACATCCTGGAGGTTAAATGCTGCTTTGAAGACAGAATCATGGAAGGGGGGTATGGACAATATGGGAGACAAGTGCCAAAAGACAAGGAGGATTAGGTGAGTGCTTTTGGCTCAGGTGCTGGGCTGAGGTCAACTGGTGGAAATGTGGCACCAAAGACCAAGAGGGCAGATGTGTTGTATCGGTGAGAAAAGGTAAAGAGATGCCAGGACCTGCAAGGGCTCAAGCAGCTGGATGCAGCTGGAGAGGATGGGTCACTGATTAGGATGGGGTTGAGGAACACAATTGTTGGAATAACATTTCAAAGCTGGAGACAGATACATTTGTGAATGTGGGCAAAGAGCCTGAAATGATAATAGCCTGTCATTTCCCAATCATGGCGATTGACAGTCTGTGTAAGAGTGTGAATCTCCCTGCTAAAAGTTATGCTCCTGCTGTCATATAGATATTAGGGCTCAACTGATATGGGTTTCTGGAGACCAATTTTTTGGACTGAAACTGCTAACAGCTGACGTCTTGTGCCAATATTTAATATCTTTACTTCTGACCATTTTATGCCAAAGCATTAAAAAGAAATTCAAGTATTGAGTACTCCCTCCAGAGTTTTAGTCCTGTCAGGGTGAAAAAAAACCTCTGAAACAGCACTGATACCATGGGATAAAAACTCTCAACTGAAATCCAGGATTATAATCCTATAATCCCTAACTGTAAAAATAAATAAATAATCACAACATCTACAATAGTACTCAGAGAGACAATACATTCACACTACATGTACTGTAATTTAAAGGTTGTGAAGGATGGTGTCACACATCTGTTACAAGATGGAAAGGGCCTGATTCAGTTTGACCTGTATTTTGTAATTCTGAAAGTCTGTGAAAGCTTATGTAGGCACTTGTTGCCTACATGAGAATTTATCAGGAAGTGACACATCAAATCAACAGGTCATGAGCCCACACCATACAATGACATGAAAATGAAAAAAATGAAAAAAAAAAATCTTTTCTGCAAAATGACCGATAACTGTTATTTATTTTAATCTTTTCATTTATCTGATCTGAAATCACTGCATAGTTTCTTTGGCAGTGGAGTCCTTGCTCCTATCCATCATGAACCATTCCCATAGCCAAAAAATCCTGACTTTCCTTGTCATATTTATGTCTGATATTTCCAGCAGGCATTTGAGGGCTGCATAGTACTTTTTTACTATATCAACATGTTTGCCAATTTGTATACAACACAATGAATCTGTTGCCATCACCACCCAAGGTGAAGTTGGCAGGGGAAGAAAGACCCAAGCACTCATGATCATTCAACAACCACTATGCATTATAATATGCTGAAACAGAAATACTTGAAAGCTTAATATGACCAACAACAAAAAGAAAACTTTAACACCAACACATTGCTAAAACACTCCGTGCAAGGCATTATGGGACATTGTTTGTGTATGTGGTGACCCTGGTCCAATAAGATCTTATTGCAATAAGTACAATGGACTGTATCAACAGTCTTTGCCTGAGAATTTTGTAAAGAAACAATAGTTCTGGCCCTTGACTAACTTTGAAAATATCTGTAAAGCACAATTTATGCACATTAATGACAGAAAGAAAGACAGACAGAGAGCAAACACATAAATGTGCAATAATCTAAATAACAAATATAGCCACAAGCAGCAAAGGGCCGAGTCCAAACACAATATTTGATGTATTCCATATTCTGAATGCAGGTTTTGTACAGCAGTGAAAGCAAGAATAAAGGTATTAAAAACACATTTTCCTGACAGAGAAAGGCATAATCTACATGAGCTAGGCCCATACAGTGACTACTACTATGAGGACTAACATTTTGACTGGTTGTACTTACTGAGCTGGGGGTTTGATTGGCGGGGTCACAGGCCAATGACACCAGGTCTTTAAGGGGGTCCTGGGTGAGGTGAGGAGGATAGCGGATCGCTCCATGGGGGAAGTAGGAGGAGGAGGGAAAATGAAGAGATGAAGAGGGGTGTGGACTGCGAGACAGGCCTGGACACACAGAGAAAGGAAAAACAAGTGCAAGAAAGAAAGAGAAACATTTTAAAAGCTGTAATGCTGAACAGAAAGTGCTATGTTTTATGTGTTAAGGAGTCAACCAGTTTATTAAGCTATTTCTGGAGTAATAATGTATTGTGTGTGTGTGTACACTGACCACTGTGGACAGCAATGACAGGCCGGTGGTGTTGAGTGAAGGAGCCCATTCTTGGTGAGTCTTCTTGGGGAGAGGGACTGTCCAGTTCTGCCTTCTTCACTGGAGGAGACAGACCTGGACACACACAAAAAGAACCCCCATGTTAACCTTCAAAAAACTCACGAGAGCAGTAACTAGTTCCTTAGAGCTCCAAAACAGGAGCTCTAAGTGCAGGTTCCACCGCTAAGGGACCCACTGGTGTGGTGTATCATGGAGGCAGGAAAGTACTGGGAGATACGTGGGGGTTTGTGCATTTGGTTGATGGTGGTGCTAGAAGAAGTGTTAGAAGGTTACCAAAATTGGCAGGGTGAATAAAATGGGAAGTGTGTTTGAACATACACAGTTTCCCAGCCACAAGCTAGTTTGCTTGGAAGTTTCCACTGTAGTATCTGCTCACGGTATGAGCCCCAATGACTGCCTGTAAAGCAGCACTTCCTAATAGAGCGTAGTGATATGGTATGGTATGGTAAAAAAATTATACTTTCATTGCAATAATATTTGCGATTTTAGTGAGAGTGGTGGCGTAAAAATTAATATAGAGTAAAAAAAATACAGTAAAAAGAGAACAATGTGATTTTCTTTGGTGGTCTGCACCAAACCATTATTATTATTATTATTTAATGTCTGGAGAATATGATATGTATGATATGTTCATGCGTCTCTGTAGTGCCATAATACTTATAGTATGTTGTTACAATTAACAATCTGTTCAATCACTGTTTGCAGCTATGTCATTATTATTATTATTATTATTATTATTATTATTATTATTGTCGTTGTTGTAATATTACATTACCTCCTTCCATATCATCAGTCCAATTCCTGGAGCTGCTGGCGGGGGAGGAAGGTGAGGGGTAATACTCCCCTCCTGGGCTGTCGGCCTCCTCCTCCATAGAGCCAGACTTATGGCGCTTACTCCTGCAGGTATGCACGCAAACATACAACAAATGCAGTCATTATTTCATGCTCTATTTTGGAGTAGAATTATATATCATTTTCATTATTTTTTGACAATTATATATAATGAACTATGGTCTAAAAACAACTGTGACATTTAACTGAAAGAACATTGTGAGGAAATAATGTGGGTACCGCATTTCACCAATTAATCGTCCGGCCGCAAATAGCCGCCGGGTTCTTATAAACACCTGGGGTCTGCACCCATTTTGCGTATTAAATGCCCACCCGAATAACCGCCGGTGCGATTATTTGCATCATAATGAGGTAACCCAAAATAAGGCTACTCACCTTATTTTTGCAGCAGTAAACAGTTAACCGCACAATAACTGTGCGGCACTTCCGTTTTCTGTCAAAATAAGAGCGCTAGCTAACGTTAGAAAAAAAAAGGGTGTACCGTAATCTTAAATTGCCCGACTGTAAATATGTTGGACAGTAACTGTGATCACAGTAATGGCCTGGTGCAGGTCTGTGCAAAAATAAATAAAGGCCTGCAGCGAATAGCCGCCTGGTTCTTTTAAACGCCCGGGGTCCAAGTTGATTTTGCATATTAAACACCCGGGCGATTAATTGGTGAAATACGGTAAGTTATTTTCAAGAGCTTCCTTTGCATCTGGTATCTAACAAGCATCTGGTGTATCAAGACTATCTCTCCATCAAGGTACATCGTCCCTGCGTACGGGGAAGACCCATGGGAATGGGTAACGTGGATCTCTTTAAGAAAAACTACCTGTGAGCTGGCTGCACATGCTATATAAGCACCTGTGCACCTTACTCTCATTGACTATTTTGATTTCGTGACAGCAGGTTCACTGGTGTTACTGTGAGGCTCACTGGTTTTATTAGGGTATTTGTGATGGCAGTGATGTCTCATCTGAAAGCTTGTCCTGTCAGTTCGCATCGTTGGGACTGACCCTGCTCTGTCTGCTCAAGGCATGCCTTACAGGGTTCCTGTACATATGGAATGTGTAACTGGATGGAGAGATCTCGATATGATAGTCTCAATAAGATAGTCTCAATACAATAGAACAGTGGTTCTCAATTGTACAATGAAAACCAGCAGGATTGTTGAGCCCAAGCAGTAGGATTGAGAACCACTGCAAACAGAGGCCACTTGAAGACGTAAATATTATAATTAATCAGTCTTGCGTTGGGTGTGCAGCCACCTCACAGGTGGTTTGTCTTTAAGAAATTATCCATGTCACTTGATCCTATGGATCAGTCTCTGCGTGGAGAGAGCATGAGAACCACGGTTACACTGTACCCTTCTGTTTTGCAGATATTCATTCATTATTAAATAGCAACTGGCTGGTGATCGGCTAACGCTATAGGTTTGTGTACATGCATTAACAGCATTGATTGCTTCACTAGGAGCTTCTTCTCTTACATGTTAGTAACGTTGGTCAGCAGTGCTAGCAGATTCTCTGATGTTTTAACATGCTAGATTGCTGAAATAATAGATGTATACCCATGGGTGTGTCTGTGAGCACATTACATGTTAACTACTACATGTTAATATATCACAATTAAGAATGAATGGCCGTTTTAACACTCGTACATGATACATGCTTATCCATTTATACTTCATGTGCAGTTAGTGTAAGCTTGGTTTTGACCTAAGACATTGGTCATGATAACAAGGTGTTACACTTAATAAACTCCTCTATAAGAAAGACTTGAGATAAGTCTGGGAGGCCTAAGATGCATTATGCAAAGCACAGTAAAATACTCATGATGGCATGATGGTGTATATTTGGTATTTTCATGGCAAGATGCACCTGGCACATTTGTGAACAGCCTAGGATTAACAAGAATATGTTATCAGAGGGAGTGCTAGGTTGTGCTCACTTTTCATCTAGAATAAACTCATTTACTAATTCTAATTTCCAACCTATGATTTTGATTTTGATGTTGGCGGTGATATAAAATGTTGCAATGTGATGTTTAGTGATATCTACCTTAACTGTGTTCAATAAAGTACTCTATTAGACTGTGAAAAAAAATCCAAATTTCTTAATTGTCTTTCCAAATTAAATTTAAAGGCCCTTGAAAACATTGTAGACAACGACTCCCTGAAATTTGTATCAATATGATTTCATTGTGATTTAATTATTATTCATGTGCCATGATGCACAGTTGTTACGTTCATGATCATATAACTGCCACCACGTGTGTTGGAATACAGCACATCAATAATTTATTGATTTTTTTTCCCCATCTTGACAGAATCATGTCAGAACAAAACAGAGTAAACAAACAAGTAGAAATAGAGTAAAGACACATAATTGACACATAAGCCTAAATCAACTAAAGAAAAAAAAATTACATACAACCTAGCTGTGCTGCACTGCTGACCTCTTCCCAGCAGTAAGGTACTGGCTGGTGCAAATCACATTCATCCATCGCACCAAAATTGCAACAAATTCTCCCTCATTCTCTCGCCAAAATACCAAACGCACCCAGGCGAGGAGAAACCATCAGTGTGCCTCACTGCACCAGTGACTGGCCGTGCTCTGCACAGTGCATCTGTATGAAAATAGGGCCCTAGTAGTTATTCCTCGACACTCATTTCATGAAAGTGAAAGTTCAAAAGAAAATGGGCAGAAAAAAGAAAATCCCCTATGGCCTATGTCAATGAAATGTGCAAAAAGTCATTGTAGGCGTGAGCACATTTCTTAAGCGACTTGTTAGTTTCTGTGAAGGTGTGTGTATGTGTGTGTGTGTGTGTGTGTGGTGTGTGTGTGTGTGTGTGTGTGTGTGTGTGTGTGTGTGTGCGTGTGCATTTCCAGCAGAGCCCTGATGTTAAAATCCATGACATACCTCTCAAAATTCCATAATATTTCAGGAATGCCAGGACCAGTGTAACTGTATGTGTGTGTGAGTGTGTGTGTATGTGTGTTTACCCGCTGGATGAGGTGCTGGCTAGTGATCGTCTGAGGCTGACTGGTTGGTTGACAGACTGGTTGAGGTCATAGGCCAGATGACCCTGTAGCTCCCCCAGAGAGAAACTAGGACCGACTCCTGTTACCACTGGTGCTGGACACACAGGGAGACACAAACACTGGTGTTATGGCCTTTTATTAAAAACTGGAAATCAGCCAGTCAAATTTTTGAATGCTGCAAAAGATAAAATGCAAATGAGGTGTTTCCTGAAGTGACTAAATCTGCTTTCTGAATGTCACAGAAAAAACAGGAAAGTGGGAAGTGAGGAGTATTGGTTAGTATTTCTCAAGTTGTTACTACTCTCTACCCTGAATTCACATTGTAAGAAAATGAAGTCCATTCATTTCCTATAGAGCTGAATGACCAGGGAAACTGCTCTGTGGATAGTTGAACAACAGTCGTTGGCTGTCAAGTGTCAGCAGCCAGTCACATTTCTGTGTTTCTTTTCCCTACCTGTTTTCTTTCATGAACAACAGTTCTGCCAACCAAGTGAAAAACGGACAATTACAGCCACTGAGAGCTTTACAGTTTTCAAAAAAAAAAAATTGGAAATAAAAAACTACAAGAATAAATATCTCAAAAATGACTGGCTCACAATCAGTCAGAATAGAACGGCACATCGCAAGCGACTAGTCTGTCGCTTGTGCATTGACTAATGGGGATCCATTATAATCAATAAACATTAGCCAGGTTGTTTGCAATGTGAGCAAGCAGTTAGTGTCAGTTAATACTGCCATTTCATTTCAATCAAAGATGAAAATAAATGATTGCAGTGGAAATATTTTAATTTGCCAATCAATATCCTTGATGGTACCAGAAACAAGGGTTAAACTGGGACTTGTTATATGGAGGGGCCTGATTTGGCTTGTAAGTAGTGCAACATAATTTTAATTTTAATTTTGAAAAAAAACAAACAAACAAACAAACAAAAAAACAGCTAAAATTAAATAGTTTATTTTAAAAACAGCTCATAATTCACAGTCTTAATAATAAAGGCAAAAAATATATATATTTAATTAAAGTAGTTAATGGTAGCAATGCCTGGGCTCAGCTCAGCCTGTAGGAGCTGAGGCCCAAACAGTCCCCATCCCATTTAGCCTGAATTTCTCCAGCAGATATGACATTAGTCTTAATTTCTGGTTACAGGCAACATGCATTTGTTTCATTAATTGCATCTGTTCCATTAATGAATGAACATTTGAGAAGACCTACGCTCAGAAGCAGTAACAAGACCAGGTCGGTGTCACTGAAACTGACTACATGGTTAGGGTTAGTATCAGTGGTAGCAGTAAAGTGAAAGATTGGGTGAAGGGTAAGAATCAAGGTGATGGGGACTTACTTCTAGAGACCTGGACGAGCTCATTGACGTTGAAAACTCCTGACGTCACAAAACTCTCCTGGAACTCTGGACCATCTACAGAAACACAACAACAGTCATCCAAGTGTGTACATGTCTGCGCACGTGCATGCGTGTGTGTGTGTGTGTGTGTGTGTGTGCTTTACCCATGGTGGCAGTTCGGCTATCCTCTTGATCAGATCCCACTCCTGTACGACCAGGACTGCTGCTCTGCTCTGCCTCTGGAGGGAGGAAGCCATTGAAAAGGAGAGGCAGAGAGAGAGAGAGAGAGAGAGAGAGAGAGAGAGAGAGAATGAATAATTTTAGCATATAGATGCAAACAGGCATGGTGAGGTGAAGAACACACATTGAAACACACCAGTAAGAATCTATTCCCACACCACATACTGTCAGAATGTCTGTGACCCTAAACTGAACATTCTGAAACCAGTTTTATGTGTTAGCCCTACAATGGGTGTATGAATCAACTCACTCTTGTCCACACATCAAAAAAATGGGGTTGAACCAGTAATCTGTCATGCCTCTAGCAAACATTTGGTGGTGGATGAACTGATTCAAATATTTAAGTGAACAAAATGTGCAATGTTCAAAAACATTGCATCGTGTGACTATGTGGATTTGGGCTGTCATATTATTAATAATCATGACCATAAGCACTAGATCCTGTATAATCTTGGACTTGACCACTTGGAAAACATTTGTGTTTTTCTGCTTGCACTGGCAGATAAGAGGTGGCTATGTGCCGAAACAGAAAGGGAAGATATGTAAGCCGTGATCTGGAATTTGAAAAGAATGCCCCCTCTTCTCCCCGTCTGCCCAGGGATCATCTTTGGAGCAAGGGAAGGGGCATAGGTGTTGCTAATGGGAGGGAAGCCCTCTGGGTGAAAAGCCTGTAACCACACTCACCACCAGTTGATGTGGAGTGTGATATGTGATGTGTTTTGATAAGATGGTGATGATGCTTTTTTATGAGATGTTGAAAGACATTCACAGAGATTTCAACATACAAGACAAGGTGACCATTATAATTACAGATGATGTTTCAAATTCTGTGAAGGCTTCAACATCTTTGCAAGTGTCGCGTGAAATAGAGAAGATGGAAACTGTGTGATGCTCAACAACAAAAATGTTTTATTTGCTAATATTGCTGCTGAAAACTGAATAGTATTTCAAAGCAAAAAATGTCAGTGAATGGGCATGGTGATGCAGCTACTGTATTGCGAATGTTTCAAGCTTGGCTTTTTTCCTCAGGCAGCATCATGAGAGCAGTCCTAATATGTCACTAGAAATAGAGGGAAGAGACAGGATGTGACATCATATAGCAGAAAAGAGAACTTTAACGACCATAAGGGACCTTTTCAGATGAAAACAAGTTCATGAATAGGGGAAATTTAAGAAGTCATGGTCATAATCATAATCCATAATCCAGTCATAATCCAGCCAACTGACTAAATCTGAGACTTTGCAGGTTTGCGATTAAGGAGCTGTTACTGTGGTAACAAGTTAGACTAAATCTTAACGGTAGGAGCCAAAAATCCTGGGCTTATGTCAAACTGTCAAAGTAATCCAGCTAAGTCAGGTATCATTTTAGATAGTTTCCATCTTTAAACTCTTACTCTTTTTGCTCCAAAACAAAATATGGGCCAGAGTGTGAGTTTTGAAAGTCAGATATCTCTGCAGCTGGCTAAGAGTTACTAGTATTGACCAACTACACTAGAAGTTCCCTCCAGATATGTAACGGTCAACAAAAATGACAACAACAGTAATAAAATGATTTTAGGTCAAGCGGATGATGTAGTGTAACAGTGTAAAGGTAGAGAGCAGTGATGTAGCCTTATAGCATGCAGCTATAAACGAGTAATGTTGTTTGATATTGAACAGTATAGAGGAATGGTGTAGTTTGACAATGTACAGATATAGAGGGGTGATGTAGTTTGACAGCTATAGAGTAGCACTGTGTGTCTCTGACTGACTGGACTGAGTTTACCTCTTACTATAGACCATAATAGCATGTTAACCCACATCAGCAGGACAAATATTGACTTCCCCTATGGAAAGAACACTCGGGTATCTTAGCCTCTTTATGGTTAGCCTGGTTAGAAAATCAGATCTAGGTCTTCCCTCGCCATTTCCCTGGTCTGAGAGACGCAGCAAAGCTAAAAATAACTTGGGAGCCCACATTAATACTCACACTGTTGAGGCAGACTGACACACACACATGAATACACAGTGAGCACATTTAAGGTCACTGGGAAATTGGTTCCAGCTGTGTGTAGTATAGTACGGTAGTTGAATTAATGGAATCATGTAATCGAAAATATTTCAGTAAAAACTGTTTCAGTTCACAGTATCACATACTTTCATACACTCATAGAAAGGACCGGACCCAGAGAAAGTGTGAGTTGGTTTGACTGGCGGATCAGACTGCTGGAATCCCCTTCTCCGCCTTCTCTTCCCCCACAAACTGAAAGGAACAATTCTGTTTCCATGTGAAAAACAAACTAGATTTCCTTTTCTTCATTTCCTGACTACAGCTGGAAGTTTCCATAGGCCTCTGGGTGCTAAATGAATGTAGTTTTCATCTCACTGTAGAGATGATGTGCTAAACATTTACAGACTGTGGAGATGGGTAGCCTAATCATAACAACATTATTATGTCATGATCATTTTGATCCTTACAGCACTTTGTGTTATTAATGTTGACAATGACATTCCCTGCTGAAGGAAAATCCATTTCCACAGCTGGAAAGGTAACATATTGTGTGCATATTATTCATCCTAAATTGTAACATCAGTGTGCACATCCAACCTATAGTATGTAGGCCAGGTGCTGGATAAATATGTCAAGAAAACTGATTCAAAAACCAAAGTGTTTATCAGACAAAGACCCACATTTGACAGAAAGGGGTATTTAGGCTATAGAGTCAGAGAGTGCATATGGTTTCAGAAAAGAATGTCTTAAGTCATATCACCATTTACATGTTGTTAAACTGTTGTTAAACTATTTCTGCAGATTTGTGGTTTGCCATCAACTTCTAGATTACATTTCTTAATGCAGTCTTATCATACATATTGTTCACCTGGTTTGTGATCTGCTTGTGCAGTCACATTCTAAAGACTAGAAATCCCAACACAACTCTTGGCATTCCAGTCTCCTGCTGTCCACCTCCATAAACCTAACTGAACTATTTGCTAAGGCATCTTGTAACCACGGTAACCCTTAGCAATATTCTCTGTTTTTATCAGAATTCATGATGCTCTCTAATCACCAATATAGATGTCGTTAAACATGCCAAAATTTGCTCTGATCCTCCACCATGCAGGACTGATGATAGTGGACATTGCTCTGAGATTGCTTTGGCGATGCACAATATCGTCTTCTGTTCTTCCACACATCTCAGTTTTAGATTCATGAATCCAGAAAAGCTGACCCCACATCTCAGACTCAGAAGTTTGGTATTCTAGTGTAATTTCTCCCTCCTATTATCAGGAGCAGCTTTTGACAGCCACAGCCACACAGCTCTCACACTGTGAAAGTTGTCCCCTCATGGTGGAGGGATCTGAAGCCCAAACACACTGTCCACTGGCTAAACCAAAGGCACCAAGTCAACTTTTCACAGGTTTGCATTAACTTCAATCACAGGTTGTAGTTTTGCCTTAGCCTCAACAAGTTGTGGTCTTCACAGACAATATTTGATTACATGCCTGCTGTGGAGGTTAAAAATCCCACCCTGGGTCTGCCAGAACACTTGCAAAGAAACCCATTCTAAGGTCTATATCATCTCTCCAGTCTGCGCAGAAAATGACATTAGAACTCACTCCTCATCCACTGTTTCTTCATAACAGTAATGATAATAAAATAATAACGCCATCAAAGTGTCAGTAAGACAATGCCTTGAGCATTTTTGAAGTAAAGTAAATTCATAACTAAATAAATAAATTAAATAACACAATTAAAATTAATTTTAAAAATCTCTCCCATCCTACTATCAAAACTAATTAGAATCTTGATTCAACAAACATTAAGTCTAATTAAAGTAAATAATCAATGCAATTATGTAATGACCTAAATTCAACTTGTTATGGCAAGTGTGTGCAATTATTCTTTATTAAATTGCGCACCCATGTTAATTCATTATTTTACATAAATAATAAATCTGTGAACAAAAAATTCTGGGAAATTAGTTAATAAATTAACACAAACAATGGCAGATGTAGGGAGACTACACAAAAAGAATATTACCAATGAACAATGAACAATCCTATGGTGTGTGTGTGTGTGTGTGTGTGTGTGTGTGTGTGTGTGTGTGTGTTAACACATGTTAACACATACCTCTCTCTTGTACATAGTAAGCCAGGTAGAGGTCCAGCTCTTTGACGGAGACAGAGATGTGTTGAGGCTGGACACAGAGGACGGGGTTGGAGCACTGGCCTCCTTTCACCAGCCGCTCTCCATCTGTGCTTTCCAATGGGATTCCTTTAAACAGGATAACCATCACCAGGTCTAACCTCCACACCTAGGATAAGACAAACAATGGCATTCACCATCACGATTAATACCCCAGGCTCAGTGTTTACACTGATTCAAACACCTTGACTCCAGGAAAAGTTAAGTTGTTTATTTGGTCTTGAAACATTTTGATTTGCTAATGTCAAGCCATAAGAAGGTTTTATCGATTTTTTCCACCATTTGACACATTTTTTGTATACAATTTATTCAAATTTTTGTTTAATAGACATTTGGTGTGAGTTGGTGTGTTTATATGTAACTCCTTTTGTATGTGTGCAGCCTAGACCACAGGGTGTTGTAACGTGTCCAGTGCAGTACTGCAGTAGTTAGAGGGATGAGGTTCGTGGCTACTTCCCACCTGCTTGCAACCCTATCTTATAGTTTGTTGATGCTGCTTACATCCTGTCTGTCACCAAGACTTCTGCGAGACCGCCTCGCAGTAATGCATGGTAACTAGGTATCTTGAAGCCTCGGACTAACATGGCATGGGATCTCAGAGCTGCAGTGATCCAAGAGATTTACTTGCAAAAGCATAGGCTGTGGTTTCTCCTTGCCCACAGGCACCTGGGACAAGACCCGACCCAGACCATCAAGGGAAGCAAGAATGGACGGATAGCCTGTCAAAATCTCAATGTGCGAGCACTGCACTGTTATGAAGTGCACTTTTTAGATCATCAAATGCCATCTTACAAGCAGGAAACCAATTCTCAGGGTTCAGCCCATGAAAGGGCCCAGCTCTCTGCCGGCCCCCAGAGTCCTTGACTCTCCTTTGCTCATGGAGGGGGCTGGATGGACATGGTGGTAGGACAGCCAAAAGTGATGGTGATCAGTGGGGAAGATAAGGTGAACAAAGTCCCGTGCCTCATGCACACCAACTTGTCCTTTGAGGAGAGTGGTAAGTCAACACAGGCCCGGTCAGTCTCCCCTTCCATTCATCTGACACTTTACAACCCTCAATATTAAGGTCAGCCAACACAAAGTCTTTAAGCAGCTGCAAGCTACCAAGTGCAGGTTCCAGAGTCAGAGTCAGAGGCGTGGCTGGCACAAGTCTCAAAGACC
Source organism: Myripristis murdjan (assembly GCF_902150065.1). NCBI lineage: Eukaryota > Metazoa > Chordata > Actinopteri > Holocentriformes > Holocentridae > Myripristis > Myripristis murdjan. The sequence goes on along the minus strand of NC_043983.1, from coordinate 6,032,492 downwards.
CTGAGTAATAGGCAGGTCCTCTGGAGTAACACAAGGAAAAACATCATTCCAGCAGAACTTTGTATATAGTATTTTAATGAGAAAAAGTTTTGTTCCAGCTCTGCTCTTGCACAATCCCAATCCAATTACTGTGTCTTTTTCTGGCTGGTTGAGCAGAAGAAACAGATCTACCTGAACAGGGCAGGCATGAACGTGTGGAAGAGTAGAGCTGGAACAAAAACTTGCAGGACAGGGGGCCTGTGAAGAGTATTCTGTAATATTGATTAAGCTGCATCATAACCATGATATCACAGGTGCATGAGTGGCTGGCTAATGACTAATTTTAATAGCAGGACAATATATGGTCAATATGTATGCCTTTGACCCAAACTTAACGAATCACTGAATCATATTCAACTCAGAGGCACAAGCACTTGATTTCTATGCCTATATAAATTAAAGGGTCAAATCACTGAAGCTAGTGGTAAAATCTAATCTGTTGAACACCTAATCTATCTATTTTCATGAGCAAAGACAGAATTTAATTATGACATATACATGAGGCAAACTGCTGAAAAATCTTTCAGCACCACAGAAAGCAATCGCAGTTTTTAAAAAACAGGACCAATTAGGCTACATCATGAAATTACTGTGGGTGGTAACAGACACTGCTGCGGTAAATAAAGTGGACAATAATAATTAGTAGTAGTGGTAATAGTAGTAGTATTATGCGGCTAACTGGTTGCAACATTTTGCCCTGGTTGTAGCTCGTAGGTCGTATCTGTAGAACTCTGTTGACTTTAAAAACATCCAGTGTTTCATGCTTCTTTCTCTGTTTCTCATCCTCACGCTCGACTGATTGTGCTTGTATTTGAAAGACATTATCTTTATATTTACTTTATATGGACTACTAGCTTAGTTGCACACAGCTAGGATGGCTGGAGCATACACTTGACATTTGTTGACAAAGAGGCTGTGATACACTTAAACAGAATCCAACCTTCATTAATGTCATTAGTAACACCTGTGTAAACCTGCTATTTCATGCCAAAATGGCTGCTGTGAAAAAGATCTATTAGTAACAATTTGTTTAAGCAATTTTCCAGCAATCTTTAGCACCATAATGCAAAGAAAATACGTAGATTTTCCACATAAATTGGAAAGTTATAATGAATTTATTGCTTCTCAATAGATGGGTCTATGATGATGACCTAGGCTAGGCCTTAGGGTGAGGGGGAAAAACTGGAGTAACCATGAGTAGCCAACAATGAAACACTGTACAATACTGCAGTATATATACAGTATTTGGGGTGGCATGGCTCCAAAGGTACAGCAGTCATCTGGTAAAAGACTCCTGGTTCCTGGTTCAATCCCTGGTACCTTCAGAGAGTGTGTCAAAGTGTCCTTGAGCAAAACACAAAATCCCTAACTGCTCATGATGGGCAGCTTGGCACTTCGAATGGCAGCCTCTGCCATCAGTGTGTGCATGTGTGTCTGAATGGGTCAAAACCTAGCAGTATTAAAAAGGTTTTGAATTTACCTTGTCAGCTTGTCGGAGACAGTCAATGCGTCTCATCTTGCCTTTCTGATCAGGATTCGATAGGACACAGCAAGCTGCCTTCTTCCCTGTGATCGACAGGACAAAGTCTTCTCTGCATTCAGGTCTGATGTCCTTTCGTAGCTTGGCCAAAAGACGGCTGGCCCACTTCTGTTTCACCTGGAAATAGAAAAGTATTAATAAGAAAAAATATTAGCATGAATAGATGAAGTTGGTCTTTTTGGGGCCTTCATGACTTTTACGACTGATCAGAGGTATCTGGTACTAGCAAATGTTCCAGTGCTGTCAGAGAGCATTTGGCCCATCTCGTGATAGCCAACCACAAAAGCACAAATTCATTTGTAACAGCCTGGAAGATTGTGCAAGATTTAAACAAAGTACTCCATTGGATGAGGTGCAACTGCACAATGCTTTGGAAATTGACACAGCAACCTTCAAATGTGAGGCTGCAGATGGAATGCATCTACCCGTCCTGTTGCCCTCAAATGGCTATGAGGATTTTATTATGCAAATCAGTAGTGCTTGCACAAAAAATATTACTGCAGCTATTTCTGCAGCTGTCAAACACAAGTAGGCAATTACAATACTAAAGGCACTATTTTGGCACCTCCTATATAGCCAAGTTCAGAATCTGGTATCACATGTGGAGGAGAGGAGAAAAGTTCCCCCAGACTGAATGTGTGTGTGGATGACCCGCTACCCATGGTGGTAACATTTCTAATTCTAGCAGTGATGTTTCTGATCATGATGTAGCATTTCTATGTCTATGCGCAGTGATGATAAGTAAAATTTCTACATATGCTGATGATGTTTCTACCGGCAGCCATGATATTTTTAATCATAATAACAACTCTTGGATGATGACATTTCTACCATGGTGATGATGTTTCTATTTGCAGTAATGTTACTTATCCCCATGGTAATGACTCTGCCTGATGTGATGACATTTCTACCTGCTGCATTGATTTTTCTACCCATCGCAATTCTCATCACAATGCATGTGCTCTGCCATGCGATCAGGCCTATTGGTGTAACTGGGGATTACTTATGTTGTAAGAGTGGTGTTACTCCATATACAAACATTTACCATGACTTTTCACATCAAATCAAAAATTCATGTCAATATTCAAACTGCGAAACAAACTAAAAACTCCTATTTCTATAATCCACCGATCTACAGTCCATCCTACCTCTGCTTTCTCCCCAAGGAGTTCATCTTTGACAGCTCTCTCCTCTTCTTTAGTCATCCTTTTCTCATGTTTTTTGAAGTATTTCCTTTTTCTGGCCTGGAGGTTGAACCAGGTGTAGGCGAAGGCACGGACCTGGGGCAGCAGGGCCTCAATGAACGGATGAAACTCATCCTACATGATAGATAGATGGACAGAGAGACATAAAGGGGGATAAATAACAGTAAATACACACACAAAGTTGGGGTATGTGGATAAATTTCTAGATTATGATTATAAGTTGCCATTATCATCCCATTAACCATTAATGAAAGACAATACTTGGTATTGTCTATAAATAACAAGGTTATTTCAACGAGAGAAATTCAGCCAACCAAACTGTAAGACAAAACTGCTGTACAAGTGATGAAATGGCACATGCATATGCATATGCCTGAAAAGTTTATTGTCATGTTTATCATCATGGATTATAGTAATGATTCTGAAGAATTAAGGTATACATTTCCTTTTGTAGACATGTAGTACTGATATAAAGGACAGACATAACCTTACCAAGGCTTGTGATATAATTGATCACAGCCTCCTCCTTGATAAGCTCTATTCTATCGCTATAACTCAAAATGCTCTGCTTTGGTTTAAAGCTTATCTTCATAACGACCATCAGCGTGTTGTCTTTCAGGATTCTCAATCTGACTAACCATTCAGTTTTCTGAAATGACAACACTTGAAACCAAAACCAAACAAGGATATTTTTTATAAAATACAGAGCCACAAGGTTATTTTCTTAATTCTTAATAAAAATGTCATCATGTCATTTGACAACAGAAAATGTTGGCCTTCACCACCATAAACAAACTCTTCTGCTCTTCATGCTTACTCAGTACCATTTCGAAGGTTTTTAGCAAGTGAAAGCAGGGAGGAAATATGCATGGCACATGCATGGACCATACAGGCCACTAAAATGATCATGACAAGAATAATGGCAGTATTTTTTCCCAGCAACATGAAATTGTGATGGTAAAAATTTAGTGTCAGGCCTTCATATTTGGCTTTATAACTTTTTTCTTCTACACTCTTTTTTTGTGAACACGGAGTCATTCTGGAGTAGCTCTGCAAGATATCTTATAGAACAATTGAACTCTAAACAATTATCTCTAGTCTGAAAACTGTCAAAAGATCATTTGGTTTAATTTGTACAGACACTTTAGAGCCATCTTCAGGGCTTGTTTTTTTTAGTTATTGACATTTGTATGTTTTTTTTTCTACCACTGCCTACAGGATGCCATGTCTGTCCTCTCCTTCATCCAAGTGCACTGACTGTGCCAACTTTATAAATTGCTGGAACAAAAGCTACTGCAAAATACCTGAACTCCAGGGCAGAATCTCTACTCAATACCAGATACAGGATTCTCACGGTGACTCATGCAGCGGACTTTGATGTTAATCATCCTGCTGCTGAAAGGCAAACTGAAATTGCAGCTGTGTTTGGCAGAACAGACTGTGGGTCCAACAGAGTAGTTGAGGTGGAAACATCAGCTACAAGGGCTCTCTTCCTTGTTCTGGCCCAAACCACATCTGACACTCAGACCCACACCACCGATCCTGACCCAAATTACTAGCTCATCCAGCACGCATGTCCACAGCAGTCCATGGCGTGTTCTCCACCTGAAGCCTCAAACCTGAAGCTATAAACTTATGTAGTCTGGGGAAAAAATAAACCAAAGAATCTCCCTCCTTCTTCCCCAACATTAGACATTTGGTTGGAAAACAGATGCAATGTGTAAGAGGAGCTCTCCAACCAAGAATGTATGTAATAATGTAAAGTTGTTTCAGCAAAACCAAATTATTTGGTCTCTCTTTCTTACCCTAGTCTTGCTGGACTCTGTCTTCTGTTGTTATTTCATATTCCATGCACCTGGAGTAATATGAAGTTGCCCCTCAGCTAACTGCCACTTCAGGTTTCTGTGTCAGGTCCTGCTCCAACATTTCATATTGGTGCTTAACACTTCTCTCGGTTACTGGCATTTAGGGTTAAGCACTGCAAAGACTGAACTATATAGACAATTTCAGTCTTTTCTAGGAATGTATAAAATGGTTCAGACTGAATGGATTTCTCTCTAACAGGTCAGGAGCTAAGGTGCCTGGTGCCAACATACTTTATTCCCTCCATCATCCCTCTGCCTCAGTACTGGAGAAAAACACACAGAGAGTGCTCAGAGAGTCAACACAACCCTTTTCTGCGAAAAAGAACCTTGTGCCAGCCACCTGATACCCCAGTCCTGCCCTGCCTCCCCATAAAGGGATATCTCAGGAAAGTTAAGGTAAGTGTTTAAGGATCTAGATGTAACTGCATAAAAATAAGCGTGTCGACACAGGCTTGCACAGACAGTCAGCAGAGACAACACACCAAGCAAGGTCAACATTTTAGGTACATATTTTTTTCCATTTCAGCTTCCTTACATCTTACAGTGGGATGTTATTGAGAAATGTATTGTCTGTGAAACATCTACGATGTTTATTAGGCACCTAAACAGCCTCAATGACCTACAGAGGAACTCTAAAAACTCTAAGAACTCTAAAAATCTAATTTACAAGTCCATCGCAATATTTATAAAGAACATCTCCCTCTTCAACAGAGCGATAAGAAATGGCTGACCATCCTACTTCTTTTTTTTTTTTTTTTTAAACTTAATAAGACTTATCTTTGTGTACTTTTCACAGCAATTAACAAGCGCTTGGATCCTGCTCCAAAAAGCTGTCCTGACACTTTCTCCACATGTAAGTGTGATGATTTTGCAGTTTTCCTTAGAGATAACAATATAGTTTGTGAGCTCCTGTCTGGGAGCTCTCTCAATACTTTTGACAAGGCCTTGAGCCAGTTTGCTGCTGTTGACAGGGAGATGCTTATAAAAGAAGAATTCTCAATATGCTCTCTTGATCCTATCCCATCCAGTTTTTTTTTTTTTAACAGAGTTTTTGATTGTCTTGGGGATGACATGCTGGCAATTGTCTACCAGTCCCTTTTCACTGGTATCCTTGGTGCACTAGAAACTGCCAACTTAAGAAAAGTAATCTTTATCTTTTGGCTCATATTATTTTTAGACCAATTTCAATTCTATCCTCCCTTTGCAGAATAATTGCAATAACTTTTTTTACACAGCTTAACTCTTATCCTTACTCCATAACATTTTAGAGAAATTCCATTCTGGCTTTTGTTCTCATCACAGAACTATGGCCGCTCCCTTGTGAAAGTTGCCAACAACCTGAGAATGAACTTGGATGATGGCAAGTTGTCAATTTTAGCTCATCTAGAACTAAGTTTTCCTTCCCATGCTGTTAATCACAACACTCTAGACTTTTGGAGCTGTGTTAGCCTGTCTGGAAGCTACAGTTTTAAATTGGTTTATCTGACAGGTAGATTACAAGAGGTGGAAAACATCTACATTACACAGTCTCTAACAGCCTCTCCCAGAAACATGTGACATCATCATCACAATCAATTAATGGCACACTTCAATAAGTGCATTATTTTTACTAGACCTAGGCACCAAAGACCTCAAAAATGTTTTTTTTTGTTTTTTTTTTAAATTAGCCTATCAAAAAATATATGCATGTATTACAAAAAAATTGACTCTGGTAGATGGATGCACACCAAAATTTGCCATTCAAGTAACAAATTGAATTATGTGGCTGGCATCTTTATCATAAGCAGTGACATCATCAACAATATCACAGTCAACGGAATATTTCCATTTCTAAAATATCTGCATAATATGACTTTGCTACCCTGACAGAAGCAGAAATAAACTTTTGGGCAAGTGCTCCCTGGAAAACATGGCATGATTCTAAATATAGTTCATCAGTATGTTACAAAACCAACATCTTAATTCATATCAAAAGCCACTTAATTTATATTAAAAAGGCAGCAAGCTTTAACTAGTTATTTGTAGAGGCATAGTGCCCAGAGTATGTATCCAGAAGGCTTCTCTTTGTGGAATTTTTTGAGCCATGTCCTGTTCAGCGTCTTTGTTCATCCCGAGTGTGGGCTTCTGCTATATATTTTTCTATGATCGAGTGTTCTTTTGGGGAGCAGACACTTTTCGAATGAATAAACAACAGACACTGTAAGGTGTGGACACGATTTGTCAGAAAACCTCCTGCAACTGAACAAGGATAATGTTGTGGCACCAGTTAGACAGAAAGTGTGTTCCATGTTAAGATTCCTGGCATTTAACATCAAGCCCCAAACCAGAATCATTGGTGTGGTTTTTGACCCAGTTTGAATTTCGAAAGACACGTAGGATAGATCACAAAAGCTGTCTTTTTTTCATCTAAGGAATATCGTCACAGTTAAAACATTTCCTAAACCATTGAGTTAAACCATGTCTTTCTCAGGCCGATACTGAAAAACCCATGCATGTTTTTATTTCCAGCAGGCTGAACTACTGTAACGATGTATTTTCAAGTGAAGCCTTACATAATCTGCAGAGTGTCTGAAATGCTGACTGAAACGTTTTGCACAAATCGCCAAATTAAAATTTCATGGCTGAGTGATTAACTGTTTATTCTTTCTTATGTTTGATCCAAGTCCTGTCAAGTATTTCTGCCCTCACTTTCAGGTGGGACAGATAAACTGCGCTCTGGGTTGGTCCACCATCCATCCAACACTTTACTCCAAGTCAATTTCAAAATCTATTGGGCAGACTGACATGAAATTTGGTGAACATGTTCATGCTCCCCTGAGGATGAACCCTGTCAAACTGATGACTCAAATAGCGCCAGCCTCAGGCCAAAAAATCTAACGTGCACACAAGAAATAACAAAAAGTAACTGGTGGATTATTGAGATATTTGTTAAGTGCATTCATACTTCCGAAAGGAAGATTCCTGTTAATTGTGGTGACCTGTAGCATTTCCTCCAGGGCCACCCTCTGGCCAAACAATTGATTTTTATATTTCAAAGGAAATAGGTGGACCTCCGAGTAATTTGCTCAGCATACAAATGCTTCTCAGAGAATGAACTCTATCATTGCTGGTGTTACCATTACCTTTCCTTTAATACCATCTCAGGATGAAACCTGCTCATGAGATATCACTAAGACTAATTAGCATTTATTTGGTGAGGGCATTCACACTTTCCCTCTGATTTTGATGACCCCAATTCCTTCCCTGTAGTGCCAACCTTAGACTTTGATATCTCAAAATCTACTGGGCACAAAATGAAAATGACAATTTGCAGTGTTCTGCGGCACACCTGCAGCGGTGCTCGCACAATATTTCATATTAACAAACAGTTGAAATACAGTTATATACGGATCTTGAGAAATGCCAGTATTTCAGCATTGCTTTGGATGAGTCTTGCCACGTTCAAGATAAGCCACAGTTGGCAATATTTTTACAGTCTGTGTCAGACGACTGCACAATTAAGGAAGAGCTGCTTGACATTGTGCCGAGACAGGACACATGGCATCGGCCTAAAAGAAACACAACTGTTGTTGAGAATCCTGAAAACTGTGTCCACAGACAGCACTCAAGATAATGTTAATGTTTGGATCAACTTACATCTGGGAGTCAGTGTTTTCTACACTGAAACAAGTGAAGCCAAAACATTGCTCTGCTCTTATAGACACACATGTGAAAGAGTTGCTTCAAGTGGCCACAACTGAGTACAAGGCAGATGTGACAAGAACTGTGCAAAACAAAGACTGCCGGGTGTCCCATTGAGTAAACCAAGATTTAAAAAAAAAAAAAACACATGAAAACTGTTAGGCTATGTGATTATGCTCAGTCACTGTTGCTGTTGTGTGGGCATGCATGTGTTCATGTGTTGTGTGGCTCTTTGCAATGGTGTGGGTTTATTTTTTTTATTTTTTGTTTTTTTGTTTTTTTTGTTTTTGACTTTTCATGCTGGACTGTTGCCATCCCTGCTTTAGATACTAGACACCATATGTTTCAAATAGTGTTCAGATATGTCAAATGATGATTCCTCGGTGACACTGACTATCTTACTATAAGTAGTAGGCTACTCTGTGCATGCAATGTTTGATCAATTTCACCAAAATTGTTGACAATACACCTGATAAGAGCAGAACATTGTGTGATCTTTGAGGAATTTTATCCCTAACAGTTAACTTATTATGAATTTTTTAAGTTATGCTGCTTGGACCCTGTCAATTTAGATTTCATTTTGTTTTTGTATGGACAAGACAGACAGATGGAAAAACAGATCATTGCAATAGCACTGGCAGTATAAAGTAGCAATTAACCTCCACAAAAAGTATGTAAAGTGTATGGTAGAGCAATAATAACCGAAGAATGGAAATGAAAAATATTTTTCTACATTTCTAGCCCATATTAGCGGGGCCTGTGATGAAGCTGCTGTCATGAACTAGCACTTATCCAGCCTTTATTTTACTGCTACATCCCTGAAGACATACACAAACACACACAAACACTAATTGCAGACAAGCTACTAATGACAGAATTGCAATGCAGTGTGTATGTTTCAAACATTTCTTCAATCTGCTTCAACTATCAAGCACATAGTGACTTCAAGCCCGCTACTGCCCTGTAGATCTGGTACAGAGTCACAGACAAATAAACTTGACTTGACTCCACACTGCACTTCACTCTCTGATTCACATCACTGCCTGTTCTCCACTATACAATGACCAGCTGTAACTGGTCAAGTCAGATTTAGTTATATAGCCCATTTGTCACAGAAATCTCCTGGTACGTGTTGATTTTTTTTTTTTTTTTAAGAACAACTCAACCAGAGCAACAGAGATGCACAGTCTTGTTACCTGGGACAGAGAGAGATGAGAAAACATCATACTGACGAGAATGAGCAGAATAAAACCAGGCTTTACTTTAGCACAAAATATTCCTCGAGTGAAGAATTCAATTTCCACAGTTCCTTCAGTGGGGCTGGCAGAATCAAATAGTGCTTCTTCTCCACTGGCTCAGTTCCTCAGCGGTATCAGTAGGTTACAGACTGAATTTCCTGGGCCGTTTAACTGGGTTTTTGAGAAATCTAGATATGAGAGAGCTCTGGTTGCCTTGGATGACTCCACTGCGTTAACTCCAGAAATGATGACACACCAGAAAAGTTGAGGCCGTGTAAAAATCCCCAGTGCACAGGAAAAAAAAAGCCAGAGTAAGTTTGGAATAACAATTTTTAGGCTGGGGGTGTAACAGAGCCAGGCGGGCTGTCATTTAGAGACGGAAGGAGAGGAGGGAGGCGAGGCATACAAGAGAGAGAGAGGACTGTAATGACGTTATGAGTACAACCCATCGGCTTAAAGCCACAGCAGCTGCTGGGCTGCCTCCCCAAACTGGCCACGCAACGTGAACATTATCACATTATTATCACTGCATCACAGGATTATCTTTACATTCACAGCATTATACAATATGTTATGGGCTGCATAAGGGATAGGGGTGCATAAGCCCCCTCAGACTCCACATGATGCCTCATGGGTTAATCCAGTTCAGCTAAGGTGTTACATGCGATAACGATACGTCCTTATGGCCTTGTCTTGTCTGGTGAGTCATAATGCCAAACCTTGTTTAAGAAATCTCACAACTTAATATTGTTTTGCTTATGGGTAAACAAACATAGTATAGCAAAATTCATGACATCCAATACACAAAGCACCACTTATCTCAGTAACATTTCTACCTTTAAAAACTATTCAACTGTTTAACAATCTTCTTCCACCAAAGAACACCAAGGTAGCAAGGTAGTAAGGACAAACTTGGGGTACTGTCATGCTATGAATGAGACTTCCATAACCTCAAAATAAAACTTATTTTATTGCTATCATGACAGCGCTTATATCCAAAACCTGCTGCCAAACAACAGTGACACTCTTTATTACAACAGTGACACTCTTTATTGCCCCCAAAACACAATAAAGTTTCATTGGTGTGCTTGCCTCAGCAAAGCACTCTAATAACCTAGAACTACACTAACAATGAACTAGTACAACCTAGAAAACTACTACTATTATTATTAAAGTACTACTGCTATTACTGCTGCAGTACCCTAACTATGATCTGCTACACCCTTGCAACCACCCTGCATACCTTAGCAACCAACTAGGAACACCAGAGCAGCCACTTAGGACAACCTAGCAACCACCTAAGAATACCTTAGTAAACACCAAGCAACAATGTAAAAACATCCTAGTAAACACCTAAAAAAAAACCTCTAGTGACCACCTCAAAACAGACTAGTGACAAGGAGCCAGTACACCCTACCAACCACTTGGAAACATACTGGCAATGACCTAGTACACCTAGCAACCACCTAAAAACACTCTAGCAATGACCTAGCATACCCTAGCACCCACTTAGACACATCCTAGCGATGACCTAGTGATACAACCCAGTAACACTCTAGTAATGACGAAGTACCACCTAGCATCCTACTAAATACAGCCCAACAATCACCTTGTATGGTAGTGACCACTTGGAAATGTCCCAGAAACCACCAACTAAACCCCAGCACCCAACCACATAGATGTGCTGCTGCAGCTACTTTAACTACTGGGCATTCCTCTCAAGAACTACTACTGCAAATACTGCAGCTGCTATGCTGCTCACTACTGCAACTATCTACTACTGCTACTAGCCTACTAGTTTGTACTTCCTAGTTTGTACTACTGCTGATACTAAAACTACTAAACTCATACCACTATCCTCACTGCTCCCTACAAACTACTATTTCTGTAGTTATTCCAACTACTACTGCTACTACATCTACTGACATTAGCCTACTATTAATGCTTCTACTACCAATCAATCCACTACTACTTTAGTACAAATACAGGCTTTTTAGCTTTTCTTTAATTTATTAATTACAAAGGGGCATTATGAAATTAGGTTCTTAAGCTCTAATTAATCAAATGACTAGACTACAGCTTCAGCTAGCCCACTTTACCTACTGCTTGACATATTTCAACCAGTTTAACAACTTCAAGTACTGCTTCAGGTTCTTTAATTCGTTCAACTGCTTTGATTACTTCAAGTTCCATTTACTTTCAACTATTGCTTAAAGCACTTCAACTTTGATTACATATACTACTGCTTCAACTACTTTTCCAAACTAACACAACCTGACTGCAGGAAATTTAGTGGAAATTTAGGCCCCTCTAGTTATCATTATTATTATTATTATTATTATTATTATTATTATTATTATCATTATTATTATTATTATTGTCATTATCAGTAGTAGTACTATTATCATTATTATATTAGTTCCTATTATGGGTGAGCACAAGTAATTGATTAATTAGGTACTGATTATCTCACCATCTGCTTGACTAGTAAAATGCTGCTCAAAATTTGTAAAGTGATTTGTCCAAGACAGAATACAAAAACCTGATCCTCCTTTCAACTCCCTCACCTGAATCTTACAACTATTACTGAATCAATTGAGTGGCACCATTGCTCTGGTTTAGGCTACACTTGATGGTGGAAACACCGTGCTAAATACTAGCCTGGCTCGTGCACTGACTCTGTGCCATGAAATTGGCGCAACGCTTGCAAAATATTACACGGTGCCTTCTTGTGCCTGCTGCTTTGTGCCCGCAGAGAATGTTTTCTCACAGCAGTCCTTAATGTAAACTGACTTAAGCTGACTGTTACCACAACATGTTGACATCAAAATGTTTCTCAGCCAGAACATGCGAAATAGTAAAAATGATCAGGTATAGCCTATAAAAGGCTTTGGCCTTATTTTCATTACTGACTGCAATACTTTGACAAATTACATAAAATATAGCACCACAAGGTGTGTGCAATGGTGCATTTTAAAAGATGATGATTTCCTTATGTCGGCTCGTTGTTTTAAACAGCTGCCAAATGTTACTTGCCACATAACACAAAGAATGGAAAAAGGAATAAAGTACAACATAAATTTCATGCACATGTTTGACTGCTCATTGTTTTCAACTAATGAAGTAAGTGTTTTTTATCTAACCGAGTATTCCACTCATAAATTACTAAAAATTCCTATCCCAAATTATTGGTAAACCAAACAGTGATGTTCAGGCCATACATGAGCCACTTATACCTGCTGCTACTAACATATCCTTAGCAGCGGTTTTGTTGAAATATAAGGTGTTGTCCCAAACTATCCTTGCTCCTACTGAGGTGAAAATGACAGATCCTCTCACAGTAACTTCAACAAGTAGGCTAACTAATAAAGAAACATATTCCAACTATTGCAACTACTACCACAATTACTACAATTACTACAAATAACAATGACAACAGTAATAAAAACGTGAGTAGTGTTTCACACTTTTCTTTGAAAAGTTTACAAACTCCTTTTCATGGTTGTGAAGATGTCACTGCAAGATCACTTGTCATTCTTACTTGTATGCTCTGATTATGTCCTGTCGTTTTTAATTAAAATACAGATAACCTATGAGAAGGCAAACGGTCAACAACAGAAACAGAAGGTAATTGTATTTTCATAACTTTGCAGTTACAATAGCTTTGAGTAATTAAGATTTACTTCATCCTGAAAAGGTGTGTAGACTGAGTTTCGAAGGGTTTAGCCTCCACAATATCTCTGAAAATAGTGATAAATAGAGTGTGTTCTTGAGTTTTATCTTTGTGCTTCTCGAATATAACTGAGCTGATGTTGATGGAGGAGCAATAATAAACAAGGCCAGCTTGCTATCTATGAAATCAGAGCTCATGTCAAGTGGCTCAGCTGACAACTGCAGTTGGTTTCTCCCAGTGTGTGTTTCCACTAAGACTGTAGTTACTGGAACACTAGCTGTCTTAACCAGCACGGGGATCAGTGTGTGTTTATTCCAGCGGCTCACTGTTCTGCCAGTGTCCGGGACAGGAGGCCCTCTGTCGGTCTGCCATTCTAACTCTGCCCGCTGGCTCCAACTGCGGCCATTTTCTGCTGACTGACTGACTGACTGACTAACACACACACACACACACACACACACACACACACACACACACACACACACGGGGAAACGGAGGCTTCAGCTCAACTTCAACTTGGCCTTCCGCCGTAACGCGTGACGAACAAAACAGAAGGGGGACAGCGGGCCTGCTGCTCCGCGTTCCCTGCACCGCTAAAAACTCAACAACTTTCCGCCGCCACAGCTCGCAGTGTCAGCTACAACCAAGGCAGCGGGCTGCCGGCCTCCTCACTCGCCGCACGGGGACAGAGCCACGGCTGGCGGTAGGGCAGAGAGCGAAAAGCCCCACTATGTCCTGCTCAGCGCGGAGTGGATGCAGGCTACTTCCAAAATTAGTCCAAAACTCAGGCAGTTAAACGTTTCCTTCTTTACTGACCAACGTATTCACCTCATAGGACTGGACTTAAAACCCACTGCGAATCGCCGTAATGTTATGATTAATTCGGCATAAATATAATCCACCAACGCAGCACCTTTTTCAGTGAAACATCAACTTTTACAATCGGTTCAAGCCGTTCGCTTCCGCCTTTCCCTGTGTATTTTGTCAGAAGATGACCGTGGGAATAATGGACGAACCAATTCTAAAAGTTGTGACTTTTTTGGAATAAGCCATTCTTGCCGTATCGGATGTATGCCGAATTGGAGGCTGGGTCCGGATCATTCGCACTAGCTATCAATTCATGTTCCACCAGGTGTGTACCTTTGCAGACAAGCAAGGGAGCATTACTCTGGCATGTGTTTCATTGGGTTTGGCAGGAGGGAGAGATGGCACAACGGAACGGAACATATTCGACTCGAGCGCGAGCTGTTTGGACACTGCTTAGCAAAAGAAGAGATGGAGAGAAAAGAGAGAGAGAGAGGAGAGAGAGAGGGGCTGGCGGACAGCGGGAGATAAACAGAGGCAACTGCCGCCGCTTCCTGCTCCACTTGAAACTGCGTAGCAACCATTCTGCTTCTCGCATTGCGTCTTCTGATTTTTTTTTTTTTTTTTTTTTTTTTTTTTCGGAAAACACCGAACCACACACTGGTAGGAACGGACAGGTTATTGTACCCGAACAGGTTTTGTCCTACCATGTCGAAGCGGAGCCGCCACCGAGGGAAGTTAAAGCTGATCTCACCGCCTGCCCATCTCACGCTGTCGGCCGTTATCATTCCATATTCATTTCTGTTACTATGCGCGTGCCAGCAGGGGTAAATCCGCGGTGCTCGAAACCAGAAACGTCCCGCGCCAAGCCTAGAACTCCACGGCAGTCCACCCCCTTCCCCCCGCCCCGTGCGCCGCCCGGTCGGCTGCGGCAGAAGAGAATAGAGCTAGATTCATCCGCTACCTCTCTCGACCTCCTCTCTCTCTTTCCGTTCCCTTTCTGTGCCTGACTCTGACCATCTTTCTCCCTTTCCACCTTTCTTCCTCCCTTCTGCTCTCTCCTCTTTCTCTGCCTCCCTTCTCCCTCTTTCTCGGTGGCTTTGTCCCTTTCTCTCTCACCGACTGTTTCCTTTCTGTCTCTTTCTCCTCTCCTCTGCTCCCTCTCACATTCTCCCACTTTCTTGCTCACTCAGTACCTTACATGCACTTTAGTAATGGGTTATCCCCCTCTTAATAGCAGTTATCTGATTTCAAGGAACCCAGTTGCTGAAGAAACCCAATTACTTGGGAATATAAACTGGATTTCTGAGAGGGTTTTATGTGCACACATGGCAAAAAAAAAAAAAAAAAAAAAAAAAGAGAGAGACAGCAGATAAAGAAACAGACACAATAAACAAACAATGTGAAAAAGCAGTGGCATCATTTCAGCTGAAGCCAAGGTATGGCAAAGTGTCCTGAGTGTGTGTGGGGGGTTTTGTGTGTTTTTGCCAAATCACTTGTTAAGCAGTCAGTTATGGTGAGTTGTGCAAGGACTTCTCCTCCTCATATGGTGAAGTCTGCTATTACAGCTGCTAGAAGAGGCAGGGAACCACAAATACATAAAGTACATGGATAAGTTATGGTGAGCAGAATACAGTAAGGGAAGGGAGGGCGGGGCACAACCTAACACATTTTGGTTTTGGTTCAATTTAAAAAATATTTGAGTTAATTATATTTTATACGAGCAACATACACATCTCTGCTACTAATGAACACTTAGAAGTTTGTCTCTGGGACCTGCTGTTCTTGTACAGTTGCACTAAATGTGGCATAAATGAAACGTTACAACTTCCCCGATGGGCAGGGTTAACTAACAGAGAGAGGGTGAGTGGTAATTCTTGCTGGAAAAGCCTGTTTGAATTCAATTAATGCAGAACAATGTTATCTTTATATTATTAGTGGACACTGTTTGTGGATCTATCCATGATGGATGTATATTCCATCCCTCATCTAACCATCCACCATGGATGGCAAGATCGATAGATGGATAGATATGCGTGGATATTATCTATCTATCCATCTTTTTCCATCCATGATAGATGGATGGATAGATAGGTATGTGGATATTTATCTGTCTTTCCATCTATCATGGATGGGTGGAGAGGTATCCATATGGGTCTTTGGATGTAGACAGATGGAATATATCCACACGTCAGTGATTCTAGCTCCACATATCTAATATATATGAATATTGACAAGACATTGCGTCAGACATTGACAAATTGCAATTAAAAACAGCATAGGTCAGCTGCAACATATACATTGTTAATCTGAAAACTTTGTATGTATGTAATAAAAAGGCTTTAATCTGCTGATCATAATGTATAATATAACAAACAGGTCAACACAGTGGTACCAGGCAAAAATGAACAAATGAATAATTGTGAAAGCTCAGAATAGTTTCAGTTCCCTGAATAATTTGAGTTCCCTTCCCTTTCCTCAGTGTCAGTGGAGTGAAGCAGTGATGTCTCACTCTGTGAAGAGAAAGACTTAATTTTCGCTGGACACAATGGGTGACTTAGTTAAAACTAACCCCGCCATGTGAGCTTCTCTCAAGCCTAGCTAACACTTGCTGTGAGTTGGTTACATGTTTTAGGCAAGAATAGAAAGATCATAAAAGGCAGGATTCAGGGACTTACACATACAGCTCAATAATTGAAAAACAAGAATGGTAAAGAAATTTACTTACATGCCACTAAATCACTGTTTGCCATAGATCCCCATGAAAACACATCCAAGCGCTGAAAATTAGAAGGAGACTGTCTGCTGGCAATGTGGTAAACCAACCGGAACTACACTCTGCTCGACCATGTGCAATTATGTAAATGGTCCGAGTTACATTTAACCCCGTGTTATGAAGTACCCTGAAAATAAGAGCTCTAAAATACGAGCTCACTAAAATGGGCAATGGATTAAAAATAGGGATATTCCTGCAAAAATCAGGTGTTGGCATATATGAAAATTATTTTTATCAGCGAATCTCTTAGTTATGCTAATATTGTTCATGTGAAGCAGCCAATTCGAGTTGATGTTGTTGCAGATGTGCCATGAAGCATAAAACCATGGACGTGCAGGAGCTTGGCTGTTTGCATCAGATGCGTATTTCTCAGCACCAGTTACTCTCTCTCTCTCTCTCTCTCTCTCTCTCTCTCTCTCTCTCATCTGTGTTTGATAAATGTGGATAAATGAGCTGCAGTGCACCGATTCATTTTGAGAGAGCAACAGCCAATAGATTAAGTCAAACATGCAGCCAACCAATGGTAGCCAACACACAGCCATCGTCTTTGGTCTGCTGACTGATTGTGTAACTGTGATCACTCACTCACAGACACAGCGGTCTCTAAACCTGGTCTCATTCTTGGCCCAAGCAAAAAAAAAAAGAAAAAAGGTTACGTTCTTGTTTTAATTTTGAACATCTCATTTCTCTTTGAACATCTCACTTCTCATTGAAGTGTCCACTTCCAAACAAGGTGAAGAGAACAACTGGTGTCTCGAACTACACATACACACACACACACACACACACACACACACACACACACAGACATCTAAAATTTTGGAAACATGTATCCTCGACAGTGCAACCCTCACAAATGTTGTTCACTTGTGAATTGTTAATGCAAACCAGCTTTCATTTTGAAAATATCAGTGGGATTTCCTCGGGATTTTCCCATAATCGCACGCTGAATTTTTGAGCCCTGTTCATGTCATGTTTCATTTGCACTCAGTGATATTGTCTATGGCGAGTGCAGTACCTTACCACACTAAAATGACACCTACCAGGCTGCAGAGAAGACAGAACAAGTCTAGTTTCCCTACAGTACCTACCCTAGCCTGACAAGTACCAACATCATTAGATCCTCTCTGAAGACGAGGAAAACCTCAGATGAAAACCATATCAGGGGGAAAAAAAACCTTGGTTCCACAAGGATGTTGAAGAATGGTTAATAATTTTATTCCAACATTACTAATGATGAAAACTGAGGGAAACAAAAAACACCACATCCTGCTTCATGTATTTGTCCGAATACAAAGTGGTGGAAAACTATAGCTGCCACTCAGCGAGCTGTCTGACCCAGTTCTGTCCCGAGCTGGAGGAGCAAAGCTGGGAGAAGTCTCCACCACGAGAGGGCAGATGTCAAGTGCATTCCAGTGGCTCTGCGTAGGCTCCAGCCCTGCAGCCGTCAGCGGTTACAGCCCAGGGTATGGAGGGGGTGGGGGTGGGGGCAAATCTGATTACTGACCTACCACATGTAAATTGGAGTTTTTGAGTAATTAGAGTAACACAGCATATGTACCAACTCACAGTTATCTGGTTACCTATGTGCATGTAAACCTAGTAACTGTGTCTTTTTCCATCTCCTTTTCCCTTTCCTTGGGGCACTTTTGCTAAAACTGTGACAAAATCTCTGTGATTTCAATGAGAGGTTTGGAGTGGGCAAACTTTTACTCGTATCACAGTGTCCTGTACTGCAGTCTAGAGCCTGTTTTCCTCATTTAAATGCCAGACAATAATGGGCTACGTGTATGAATTATTTATGCAATAACTATAATGTACAGTAGTTCACAAACAAGTACAGAAATTGTATACATGATATAAGTATGAACTAACAATTTAGGTTTGTGCCATGGACATCCCATGGACCAGTTCTACTTAGCAGCTGCAGTCTTATATAACATACTAATTATGCAATTAGATGATAGGTATTGCCATAGAAAGTGCACTTGGAACTAATTTAAAAGATGATTCTGGTATTTTTCAACCTAACTCTAACCTTTTTGGAACGAGATCACTGATAGGGACAAACATTTTTGATGCTGGTCCAGTATTGAGGTAGATGGTTTCAGCTGGCAGCCATGAAATAGGCTGCAATGTAATCACATGGGGCAAGTTGATCCATCTAATTACATCCACTGAAAGTGCTTGTTTTTGCCACTGACAGACTCATAATGTTATTTTAACTGTCTAATCCTCAGGGAAGGCTTATACTGACATCTGTTGTGTAAAATGTGAACTGCACATTGTTTATCAAAGTGAAACAGGGCATAGATCACACTGATGCAATGTGATTTTTTTTTTTTTTTATGAATGATTGGTGGCAAAAGGTGCTGAGGGAAGCACTGTCAATAGGCAAGATGAACTGACTGAAAGTGGCTAGGAAGGAAGAACTGATTCACTTTTTACACCAAATGGCCAAAGGAAACACGTAACTTTCAAACAAATTCACGCAATACCATGAAACTTTGTGGAAAGGTTGGTCATGGAGTAAGGGTGTGGCAGTGGGTGTGGCTTCATGGCTCGGGTGTGTCCAGGCAGATTCATAAAACATCGTGAAACTTTGTGGAAAGCTTGGTTCTCATACCAAGAACGATTTGATTCACTTTTACACCGATTGGCCATTAGGGAGTTTGGCGGTGGGCATGATTAACTGTTGGTGAATAGCCAACATGTAAAACCACTTACTTTGGCAACTGCACAGGGCTGATGGAGGTATGAGCTGCACTGACTACTTTTTTAATTATTATAGAATTAGAATGCACTGCCAAAAAGAGGTGCAAAATACTGTTCATTTTGCATTTCAGTTTGTCTTGGATGCATGTTTGACTACACAATACTATAACTTTAATATACTACTGAAGAAATGAAAGACTGTATCATTGAAATACATTTATATTAAGTCCACCTCCAGTCATTTATTAAGCCCCTAAAAAGCCGCTACTGTTGTAGAGCCAACATGGTCACCGTCAGATAAACGTCTTTTACTTCAATCTGGTGCTGATCTCTCCATAGCAAAGACACAGCAGTGAAGTTCAGTATGACCTGCACCTCAGCCTTGAGGGCTAAAGCTGAAACATCCAGCTGCATATCACGTACATCATGTTGAAAACTAAATAAGTGATGAACATGTTTTTCTTGAGTGTGTGGTTATTGAACTCAGTACTCTGTTCAATACTCTGTTCATCAATATTGCATATTTAAAAGTTTTCCATGAGAAAAAAATTCCATAGTGCCTTACACGTAACTAAGCCTTGCCCTCGTTAAAAATGTGCAGTTCTATGAATATGCAAATAGTCCCTGCCCACCGTCCTGTCTGGTTGCACACTGGCTTGTAACCAGAGCTCTGTTCACGGGACAAGGAAGTCCTGTCCCGCGACAGTCCTCAACATTATACTATATTTGAATGGCTACACTAATATTGTTCATTTGAGCAGCCATTTCGAGTTGATCTAGTTGATCTTTTGAAAACAAAACACTGGAGTAGGAGAGCGGTGTTCACAGAACGAGGAACTCCTTGCCCACAACACTCAAGAAAATTGTTTTGTATTTCATAATATAACTGTGAAAAAAAAAATCAGAATCTCTTAGTTATACTAATATCGTTCCTGTGAAGCAGCCATTTCGAGTTGCTGTTTGTTTGTTTCTAGCAGATTTCTAGGCAGGACTGCTATTACAGTAGTCTCCTCTCTAGTGATAGGTCTTGCAGCAGTTGTGCTTACCAAGGCCAAAAAAACACACATTACACCCGTGTTAAAGGACCATACCGGTGATTTTGAATGTTTGACCCATTTACTACAATTCATTTTTACTGAATTTTTGGTTGAAAGAGACACCTCATAATGTTCTGCTTCTCTGGCAAACAAAGTCAGCACCATTCATAAACCAGAGAACTGACAATTGGCTGTAGAAAGCACACAGACAATTTTCTGGCAGCCAGAGACTGTTTCACATAGCCAAATTTCAATTCATCAAAACACAACCGTGCTGCTGCTTTTAGGAAAACTAATGTGGACGACTTTATCACAGTGATGGAATACTGGTGTGAAAAACCCTGAAGTCTCCGAAAGTTCATTTTTGTATCATAGTAGAATGAATGGAAACCAAATGCAGGATAAAAGGGAGGGAAATGATATCATAGTTTTAAAATACGACTGCTTGCTTTGAGAAAAAACAGAAACATGAAGTATATAAATTTTGCAGATATTCACGCTAAACATGCAAAATCACAAGTCTCCTTAGTAAAGTTAAATATCAGACCCAAGAACCTGTCTAAGCCAATGTCGAGGTCAGGTGTCAGAAGTCAAACTTACCATCCACCATGTCTTGGCAGTAACATCATAACACAGTTGCCACTTCACTGAAGTTTCAGCCTCGCCACAACACCCTGGCACCGCCGGCATCGCCATAACAACAGAGATGGAGGTCCTGAGATGTCACTGATAAACAGGACACAGTTGGGGTGGGGGGCTGGGAGGGGGGACTATATTTCCCTGAACTGTGGCAACTCAGAGGGGTGAGAGAGATTTTGCGTTGTCGTGGCCTTACACTTCAAGCATTTTCCTCATCAGTTTCCAGCTTTATCCCACGTTGGTAGACAGAAGCAGTTTCAGTCCTTTGTGGTTTTGGCATCCTATAGATCCCGTGCATTCAGCAACACAGGTATTATCTACCTTTTTTCCAGAGAGTGTACAGATTAAATACATGATTTGGATGCTGTAGTATTTAAGCACACACAGCCTGTACTCTCGGAGCAGACAGTCTCTTGGTTCCACTCAGCAAACCAGTCTTTTAAACTTCAGAAACTAAAGTGAGAGGCTCAAGCCTGCATACAAGCTGCACGCCAGCTATACAGCCACTGAGATCATGTGGTGCCTCATTTTCCAGTCCCTCTTGACTCCCATTGCTTCCATTGGCCAAGCTGTTGCCAGATACAGCATCCCAGTAGTCCAAGTCCACCGTGTTTTAATCCCTGTAAACCGTAGTGGTTAGTCAGGTTTCAGAGATTAGCCCAGGAGCAGATTTGTTTCTTCGTACTTTGTGTCTACCTGTCCCTCTCTGCTGTCGTCCTCTTGTAGAAGAAACAAAACTCGTCTCGATGTCTCCTCTGTGCTCTCCATGCTTCAGTGCCAGTAGAGTGGGGTACAAACATCTCAGGGCAGTTGAATCAAGTCAATGTTGTTTAGTTCCAGTGCCACTGTATCATTTATAGTGGGGAAAAAAAGCACCACCAACCAGCCACCCCCATTCTGACCATGCTCAATCTCTCTGTCTCTCCCTCTCTCTGTCTGTCTGCCTGTCTTTCTGTCTGTCTTTCTCTCTCTCTCTCTCTCTCTCTCTCTCTCTCTCTCTCTCTCTCTGTCTCACACACACACACACACACACACACACACACACACACACACACACACACACACACACATCTTTGCTTCCAATCAGTGGGCTTTCACTCTTTTAAGAGGACGGTCAGGAACCAGCAGGCACACACACAGAGGCATACACATGCACTTCTATCACCACATGCCAGGTGTTTAAACATACACACATACAACTTGTATCAGAATTTTGATTTAAAGTGATTAAAAATATAAATAAGGTTTTTTTTTTTATAATGAAACTGTCAGTCTGCCCACTGTGACTCAGTGTCCATTTTAAAATAATGACAATGACCTTTCTGTTTCTCTGTCTGCGTCTCTCACTCTCTCATCATCTTCCTCAGCACACTCTTAGCAAAAAGGCTCTAGATCGCACTGGAAAATGGTTCATAGCTCTTCTACCAGAATCCCTTAGAGTCCCGCTTTAACACTGAATGAAATGTTCCAAACCAGCAGAATCAGTGTAATGTTTTTTAAGAATGAAATGTGCCAGTCAACAGTAATAAATGATTTTTGCCTTTTTTCCTTTTCTACTGTTGGTCATTCCCAAGCACAAGGGCTTGTATGGGCAGAGCCAGGCCCCATGCGTTGTTTACGGATGGATTTTCTCTTGTTCAGCAGATTAAACTCTTTTCTTAGATGGAAAATAAGGCAGTATGGTTCATGAAAGTCTGATGGTGCATTAGTGCATTTGTAAGACATAATAGTATTCATTATAAATTTATATTTATACAAGAATGCATACATTATAGGTTCTTGATGCAATGTGTTCTATATTCAGGGTTCATAACACCAATATCAGGTTTTCCTTACCTCCTATAAGTATTTGATTCCCACTGCTTTTAACAATACATTACAAAAACTCAGACTGCCTTAACTAATGCATTATTTTAAGCATTCCATTTTTTTTTCCTAACATGGCTTTATCATGCAGCTAGCTATTTTCAGGTTTCATAGGGACAGTTTTTTTCTGTGTCTGTTACTGTTCTGGCCTTGAAGAGGCAAAATGAAACTTTGGGCAGAGTGAGAGGGAGGCAACATCTGGCACAGATCTTTTCACATTAAATTGTGGCAGAATAGAACAACTTTTGATAAGATTCTGCAGTGATTGTGGCATTGTGAAATCATGTATGCGGGGAAAAAGAAATGCACCAGTTTAAAAGCATTAAACATTATAACATTAAAAGCACGAACAACCACCATGTTAAAACCAACACTGAACACATCAAGTCATAAGTGCATCTTGCTTGTGTGTCGGCAGTCCAGGTCAGTTTTAACCACAAATGTACAAAGATACTTGCACTCGATTAATGTGCCACCCATGGTCACAGACTGCAGAGCAGGGCTCTAATTTCTGAAATCAGTGACCATGTCTTTTGGTTTTGTGTTGTTTAAAATCAGACAAAATCAGACGCCTCAGCTCTGTTGCCTTCCTCAGTGTTTGTTAAAAAGCCCTTAAGGGCAGCGTCATCAGCAAACTGAATTCGTATGAGGTGGTCATGCAGCTGATACAGTCACTTGTTTACAAAGTAAATAACAATGGTGACATTATACACCCTTGTGGCACTGCAGTGTTTGTGGTTGATGACTGACCTCGACCTGTCCACACATACTGTTCTCAACCTGTGAGGACATTCAGGATCAGCCGTCCACATTATGGACCTGTACAGGTCCATAATGAGGCATGCTCAACCTACAAGCACCAGTACACACTGCAGTGGTCGTATTGGTATTTTGCCTACAGTTGACATTACTGTACTCTATAATTTCTTATCGCCCTTTGGAAAACCAATATTAATAACAACATAGCCTCAATAAAACATCAAGGATGTTTTTGTAAAAACATACTGATTATCATAAATAGCATTGTGGGCCACTGAAAAAGTCCCCATAGGCTGAATGTGGCCTGCAGGCTGTCAGCTGAATAGCCCTAGGAAACAACAGTCACTGTAAATAACTTCTTCTTTTATTTCAATTGTTCTAAATAAACAGTAATTACAATGAAAAATTATGAAATTTTGCTGTTTTTCTTTTTTAGGGGGTTTAACATCAACAAATTTCACATTGCGGAGGTGGAGAATGTCCTACTAACATGGCTCTAGTGTCCCTGCAGCCATTCCTATTAAGTTATCTGAGGTGGAGTAAGGCAAAATTCAACAACAACAACAACAACAACAACAACACAATTCAAACTGTGTGAATTAAAAAAAAAATCATAAAAAATTTCCAAGAATATGTATGGTGCAATTTCCATGCCAAGTGATGGCAGTTTCGGGTAGCCTCACTTGTCCTGAAAAAGACAATATAAGGCATGCCTGGCTGAGACATATAGTGAGTATGCCATAAGCACAGACATTAAGTGACTGAAAAATGAGCAAAACTAGCCTGGGTTAAATAATGAGTTCCTGCTTCTTTTGCTTGTTTTTGGAGAAGGCTGGTATACAGTAAAGTTACTGCCTGTTACAGACATACAAACTTAACTGCCGCTTTGACTGACATGTGGGTGAGAAAATAATTGCAAAAGTTTCATTTTGCGATGAACTATGACTTTACAAATGAAAGGTCTGACCTTGATCTTTGTCACATCATCTTTTCATCTTTTCTGACTCTATAGTACTGGCTGTCCCATAAAGCAGAAATGTTTAACAACCTAACATCCTTTTTAAATAACATACTGGATTCCTTAATGTTATTGATTTTTAAATTCTATTTTAATAAATCATAAGGGTTCATTGAGTCATTCCAGCTGTTTAGACCCCTACCCTCGCAGGAGAACCATTGTGGAGAGAAACCGTGTTTTTTCAGGGTGTGGTGGCAGTGTGGTCGATGTCAGCCCACAGCGCTAGAGCCTTACAGTTAGAGGGTTGGACCGCTGAGGGCTTGAGGTCTCTGGATCAGACCAACCACAGCTGGCTGCTGAGAAAGTCAGGCCTCCTCCACCAAATGTCACACTGCTGTTTTAGGCTTGCTTTAACCAGCACCATTATTTATGGTAGCAGTGGTCTTCATTGTTCTATTCAATGGGGTGTGACATTATGTCCTGTGCTGCAGGTAAAAAACAGGTCACTGGCTGACAGTGGAGATTTTATATTACTGTTCATCATGTCCATCAACCCAAAGATCACCAATTTATTCTGCTCAGGAGAGCAGGAGGGGAGGTGGGAGTGAAGAATAGAGGAGAACAAGAGAAAGAAGAGAAGAGTTGTGCTGTATTGTAACTTCCAGAGCGCTCAGTAATGGAGAGGCAGCCTGCCACACACATGCAAACTAAAACACAATCTTCTAATTAGTAGTCCAATCAATCCCAAGCTCCCACCCCCTCAGCTAATTAGCCTCCCCCAGATAAACAGCCAATCAGGCTTATACACGGCAGATCTCATCCAATTGCAATGTTGGTCTGAAAAAACAACAGGAGGTGGAGAGAGAAAATTACAGGACAGATTATACATACACACACACACACACACACACACACACACACACACACACACCATATCCCAAACCCCTGTGACAGACCTCACACAGACTGTAAATCAGAATAAACAGGACACAACAGACAAAACACAGCGTTTCTTTAATGTTCTTACCTGCTAAAGCTCTGCTGATGAATGTTATCTCTAATTGGTGTCATTAGATGGTTTTCATCCAAACATTTTTTGAAGAATCAAATCAACAAGAATGACTTGAAACGGCAACATTCAACAATTTCCTGTACATTACCAAAAGGTTTTTCATACATGCTAGAAGCTGATCTTTCAATCAATAAAGAAATCATGCAATAATGATGGAAATGCATTTGTTGAATAAATCATACATGCTTGTCGTAATCAGCTTGATTTAGTTTCACTACGCACAACTGTTGAAAAGTGGCTGTGGACTTGCTGAAATGTTTTCTGAAAAATCTCTTGAAAAATATTTGTCCACCATAACCTCCACAAATGCCATATCTGTTGTTTCTAATGTATGCATGTTCAATTATGGTTGTATGGCCATTAGTTAGTACACAGCAGCGTAGATGTTTCTAAGTCTGTATACAGAAATCATAAAATCTGGATAAAATTAGCTGACACTAAATAAAAGCTTACCCAATATTCATCAACACCAAACAATACTTGCTGCATTTAGCTGCATTTTTCTGATGAATGATTTTTTCTTTTCAACCAGTTGACGGGAACACAAATGATTCACGTTTAATATTTGTGACATGTCATAAGTATGTACAATATTCGTAATACAACAATGCTGTAAGAATGCTGTAAGATACAATTATTTACGCCTTAAGAGAACCAGCAAAACAAAGCAGGTGCAGGTAGAGGCAGATCTAGAAATTTTTACATGAGGTGGCAAACAGAGTTTTGACAGATGCCTTAGGGAGTGGGAGGGGTGGATTTAGGCAACATCAATGTAAATTAGTTTAATTTACTTAGACTGGAGCATCAATAATAATAATTACCTACAGTTACTTACAAAAAATCCCCTCACTAAGAAAGATGCCTCAGAGAACATCAAAGAATACTGTTAATTTACATAATTTACATTATGTTATATACTATTCTAAACCTGTAATACACACCATGTGCACTGCAAAGCTACCTCCCCTTAACATCAGATCTCATACAAACCAATCAGTTTTGATTAATGACCTTACTGTAAACCTAGCTGTCTTGAACATTAGTAATACTAACACTAAAACTAACAATGCCTTATTCTTACATGTAACAAGTGAACCGACTTGAGTTGGCTGACTCAGTAGTGAGAGGAACACACACCAAGCACTCACAGGTCCGGTCCTGCTGTGTCAAGCACAGACCTGGAGAAAGACTCAGACATGTCCAATAAAGTAAAACCTAAAACAGTAAAACCTAATGAACAGAGAGGATGATGGCAAAATGCCGCTGTCACACATCTCACTGAACAAGGCGGTCCAAGCTGCTGCACTTGAGTGAGCACCAACAACTGGGGGAAGGTACGGGTCAGCAACACATAGGCTTGTGATTGCAAAGCCAGTAGGCAAGTTTCTGTTCAGACAGGGCTGGTGTGTGTTACATGTGGCATGCCAACCCATGCACTGGGCACAACCAATACAGTCTCTTCTTTCTTTCCCATCATGAGGAGAGGGATCAAATCCATTCAAATGAATTGTCCTTGACCTAAATGAGCTCTTTATGTGTACGTTTTAGGACATCCTCAGACCGTAGCTTCAGTTCTCAGACATCAAACAAAATGGTATCATTCCTCAAACTAAAGGGCTTCAAGTCTTGAGAAAAGCAAACTCAGACCAAACTCCATCAGACAAAATGGTAAAATTCAAAATTCAGTAAAGCTAAAATGGGTGTAATATATTCTCCTTTCCTAGTATTAGTTAAAATTCTAGCTTATCTATGTTTTTTTTAGATAGTCTTTTAAAAGAATACAAAAGCATGGATTATGTATAGTCTAATTAATACAATATTTCTAAAAAAAAAAAAAAAAAAAAAAAAAAAAAATACTGTTGAAGTGAAGTGTGTAGAGTCAAGAATAACAACCAGGTTCTCTACCCCAGGCTTACTCTGTGGAGCCCGACTTACAAGAACAACTTTTATCTGTGTGCATTTTCACCAACTTTAAGAATTTACATTTTGTCTTCATTTGGCTCAAGGAAATTGTTACTCATCCATTGTATAATATTGGCTAGACAATAGCTCAAAGGATTTAGGGCATTGGTATCATCTGGTGCTAAAGATGTATATAACTGAGTGTCAGTGTCAGTGTTGACACAACAATGAAAATTCACTCCATGCTCACAAATTTCCAAGTGTGAGCACATTTAGAGAAAACAGTGGAGGACCAAGAATGGTACCCTGTGGAACCCCAGACAACAAGCCATGCTTGTCTGATGCATAATCACCTAAATTAAAACCAATTCAGGGCTGTGCAAGAAAGACGATTCCAATTCCCAAGCCACCTTAAAAGTATCCCATGATCAACCATATCAAAAGCAGCACTTACATCAAGAAGTAACAATAGACATTTTATTATCAGTACTCTCTCTTAGACCATGGATTACTTTTACTAGTGCTGTTTCTGACCTGTGATCCCATCTTAACCCAGACTGAATCTCACTGACCTGCAGAAACTCACTCAGCTGTTTGAACAGTACCTTCTCCAATATCTTACCCCCATAAAAGGAATAAAAGGCAGATTTGAAATAAGAGCTATAATTGCTCAGGAAATAATCAAAACTGGGACTTTTGACAAAAAGGCTTGACTATAGCTGTTTTGAGCAAGACAGGGAAGATGCCAGACACCAGAAAGCAATTTAAAATTCCCAATGCACCATTAATCAAACTGTCTAAGACCTTTCTAAAGAATGTGATTAAATTTCACCCAGAGAGTAAGTTGACAGCTTCATCTGCAAATAATTTATTTTACCAAATGAATAAAATTGAAGATCTGCTCAGTTCCGCTGTCAATAGTCACAATACCAGCTTGAATATTTACAATCTTTTCCTCATATTTAAACTGTTAGGTCTCAAATAGGCCCAATTGCTCAGAAGGCAGGGGAGGATTTAAAAGGCAACCAATAGTGGAAAGTAAAATTCTAGGATTGTTTTGCTTTCATTGATAATCTTAAGAGAAATAGTCTTGCTTCTCACAGTCTAATGTTATAAACATGTTATGAGGATGTCCCGATGGATTGACAGTTTAGGTTTCTCCAAATTTACCTAGTTTTATGGCATTCCCTTTTTGAGCAGATGTATATTCCCATTTATTCAGGACATTTCTTTTGTCTGTATTTTTTTTTTCAGAGGTACTGAAACTGTAAGTCAATAGTAGATTTTAGTTTACTGCTGAAGTGATTCATTTTTTCATGTACTGATGAGATTCAACTGAGAGAGGTGAACCATTCACAAAATAGGAGAACTTGGCAGCTGCAGATGGGTTTAACAAGTGCCTAATGAGTCCCCCCGTATCAATGTCAGGTTGCAACTTCCACTAGTCGTCCAGGGGCCTGCCCCTCTACATGAGGTCAGTGCTCACCAGGCCTGGAACATACAGTGCCTTGCAAGAGTGAAGAGTACATGTGGCCCATAGCCACAGGTTTTCTAAAGCCTTAAACACAGTTGTGGAAGGGATCCTACCTTGCCTGTTGATTTAGGTCTCCATGATGGGGTCTTCACCAACATATCTCTCCTGTTTATCAGTATTTTCAAGTGTTTCAGATTAATCAACACTGCTGTCAGCTCCAGCAGATTGATGTGACTGTTTTTCTCTGAAGGTCACACACCACCTACGGACCTTGCAATGCAAGTCCCCCCTCATCCTGTATCTACCCCAGTGGTGTTTCTGCTGCCAGTATTCAAGGGTCCGCCCCCATTCGTGAAGTTCTACTTCAACCAGCGAGTCGATGGTTATCACGTGATGTTTGCATCATCTCAGGCCTAAACGTAGGCTGACAGATGCACAAAATACATTGTTGTCCTTTCTGAAGCAGAATGGGTTCCACTAACTGAGCCAAGAGGCAGGTCTCCAGCAGGGGTCCAAGGCCAGTGCAGAGCGCAGTGTCACAGAAAAGACTGTCATCCACAAAGTGCTGGAAGTCTAACACTGCTGGCATCTCACCACTGGCAGCACTGTTCAGTTACACTGTCTGCGGCATGCTCAAGGTAAGGCACTCAAAGCATTGCAGGACGGAGGCTGACAGCAGCGATTGGTAGGGGGTAAGTCAGGCAGTACTTGAAAGAGGTGCTTCAGATGATGCCATCCTAGGCAATGTTGTCATGAGAGCTGAAGAAAAGTCAGTGAGGAGAGGGAAGCTCTCCTGAGTTCCATAGCCGAATAGCTTTTGTTTGAGATTTCAGAGCACAGAATGCAACACTGGTGCTGAAAATGTGTGCCGTTTGTGAATGCAAGCCTTTTCCCTTGTCTCTTAGACTCCACTTCCTCAGAGATACAGACAGAAATTATGTTGTCATAATTTTGATGTGCCAACAGGAACATATGGTGTAATGAAATTAAACTTGAAAACAACAAAACAGCACTGCAGTCACTAGGTAAAATGGGCATATTTGTGCAAAACATTGCTTCACTATACAATGAATTTCTTTGGCACCTCATAAAGTGTGTTTATCACAGCTGAAGCTACAGCTGAAGAAAAGTATCCTCCAGTGCCACTCTACTGTGTTGTACAGTACTCCAAATGCCATGTTCCAGTGAAAAGGTTCAAGTTGGATTGAAGTGTAAGCTTTAGCAAAAGAATTTTTCCAAAACTGAGAAAGACAATCAACTTCCAATATGACAATGAAATACTCTATCTCAAAATGTGAACTAAAGCAGTCCTTAGAAACAAAGAAAGAATTTTTTTTTAGCTTGACAACCAGGCATTTTTCAGTTTATCCAGCGGATTCAGAATGGTTGCATAAGGCAAAAGATCCAAAAGCCGAGTTATCAAACTGATTACACTGTAGCACTTCTGTTGAACTGCTGCTGTTGCCAATTTCTGCTTTATTTAAAAGTAACACTGTAGAGACACAGAGGATGATGTGACGATAGTTTTGGATCACTTTATTTGTTGCAACCCAGATCTCCTTGGCAACTTTTGCGTGGCTACTCTGGCTAACTTTGCTAGCTTACTGTTCTCTCCTCTTCTGACAAAGCTGCACCCCTGTCTCAGATTAGCCATACTCTGACAGAAACCACTGGTCTAGGCCTTGTGTGCAGTGCTCATTGTAGCAAACAGGATTTTGGGAAACTAAACATATAGCCAGTTTGTATAAGCTGACTACCCTGTGTCTCCTGCTTTCTCTGCACATTGGTGGTATATGGAAAAAAAACAAAAAAACAAAAAAAAACTTTGTGTCCATTCTTGGCCAATATGGAATTTATTGGCATCACAAGGAATAGCCTTTACCTGAATTCACCTTTCATGAAATTAGCAGGCTGTCGTAATGTTTTATAAAATGAACACTGGCTCTGAAGAAATTCACTATGGCAGTGAGTTTCATACTTGTTAAAAAACACTTTACTGTATTTTCCATAGACCTGGAAATTATCGAAATCACAAATCATTGGTTACACTTTTATTTTCTATTTACATTCAATTTGTTATATAAATATAATACAATTTTCAGAAAAGCAGTTGAGTAAATACAACAGCTAGATCACAATATGGACAGGTCAAACACGAGAGTTGGGGGGGTAATATATTGATTCGACTGATTGCAGTGTTGGTTTAAAATTAAATGTATTTGCATAAGACATC
Organism: Myripristis murdjan; assembly: GCF_902150065.1. Classification (NCBI taxonomy): domain Eukaryota; kingdom Metazoa; phylum Chordata; class Actinopteri; order Holocentriformes; family Holocentridae; genus Myripristis; species Myripristis murdjan. The sequence continues at coordinate 6,001,016 of NC_043983.1, read as the reverse complement.
TTATTCTATAGAATCAACAGAGGGCTCGACAGGTACACGCAGATGGCTGAATGGGCAGTAACATGGGTTTGTCAGCCACAGGCAGGCTTTAAGTGGTTTAGTGGTTGGGTGGGGGGTGGGGCTCTCATCCAGGATATTCAGGAAGTAAACAGTCCACATAGCGTCGTCATGATAACTAAAAAACAGAAAATTCAAAACTACTTTGATACCATTGCAAACGATAGAATTAAATAAAGAATTTTATAAACCAATTTTTTCATCAAATGTCTTTTGCCAGCCAGAATTCCATTACAGTGTCAGCCCCAATACTGTGTATGTGCAGAATGGAATAGTTAAGGAAGAGGAAGGATCAGAATAGACAAAGCATCAGTCCGGTTCTTGACAGCGGCCTGCAGTCAGAGTGAAACAGCTGAAAACATGGCAGCAGCATCAAACAGTCCACCATGTCTTGAACTGGATCCCAGTCTGCTGAAACCAAATGTACAGAGCCAATAAAGATGGACATCCAAATGACTTCATAACTCCAGTGCGGTTTCATGTGCAATCCTGTATCAAGTTTCCGCCGGTCAGTGTGAAAACACAACACGAGCTAGGACTGTCCAGTTGAAACTCTTTGATGCTTGGTTGCTGAGACATAAAACAGACACTTGAAGTTCATAAACCGCCTGACCACTGCATCTGCAAGCTCAATTGATCCATGATACATTCTCAAAAAAGTCTAGCTGTTCATTTTAAATAAGCCTTCTTCCATTTTACTACGAAGTACAAAACAACTGTTTTTCCTGCTGTCCATAGTAGAGTATTAATAGTGAAGAAGGAGAGGAAAACTGGTCAAGTGCGTGGAGAATTAGCTGAAGACCAGGGCTCCACAACATCCAGAGACCCCAAGTCCTTATGTCTGCTGGATGATGGACCTGCCGTGTTTCACGATGCATGGCTCAGGCATTGTTGATGATGATGAGTGCAGGACTGGCTGTCTGCTGACTGGTCTCGCACATGACGCCTTGGTTGGCTGGCTTGGCAAAGACTCGTGGTGTGTTGAGGTTATAAACGCCCGTCTGAAGGAAACATGCCCGCAATGCCAGGCACAGCACCTCCTGAGCCTTCAGCTGCAGCTTGTACTGCGTCTGACCCAGCCAGGTGAAGGAACTATGGACCTCTAGAGACTCAGGATTGAAGGAAGGAGGGCTGGACGGAGGGGGGAGAGAACAGGTGCGGGTGGTGGGGTGGGTGCAGGACACAAGATGACAGGAGAAGAGAAATCAGGAGAAATTATGACAGAGTGCAATGAAGTCACTGGCAGACATTCAGGTACAAGGAATGTTTCACTTAGAAATTAATTCTTTCCTTAACATTCAAGATTGAAGATTGCTAAGATAGTTGACTGCACTTTGCTTTGATTTGGTCATTGAAAAAAAGAAAACATTAGTTAGTGCATGCAGCAAATTAAATAATACATTACCTCATCCTTAAGAGCTGTGCCTCAAGTGGTATTACTAAAAAAGGCTGTGCAAAGAGCTGCTGAATAAGTTTGAAAACTTGCGAGCTGATACTGGAAAAACCTTGAAAAAGTGCTTGTGCATCACAGTTCAGGTAGCCTTGTGACAGCCTCGGGATAGGTATTGTTTTCATACAGGACCAAGGATTCACCGGTCTTTGGTTCACTATGAGGCAATCTAACAAAGTTAATGGAGTTTACACTGAGGGAGGTAGGTAAGTTTCATTTTGGGGTGAACTGGTCCTTTAACGGACAGACAGTCCTCTGACAGTACACAAGTCAGCCAAATTGTGAAAATGGTTATGCATGAACCCTCTGTGCTCCATTGTTGTTCCAGGACTGGCTGACATGATCCTTAAAGGTGACATTTGTATAAATTTGAACATTACATCTCACTGTAAAATTAATGATGAAATCTTAGTTAGAATTATTTTTTCCATTTGCCTTTCACTTCGTCCGCCATCTGCCACAGCACAGTTTCAGCACAGTTTGTGCTGAACTGTGCAACCTGGTGGCACCAAGCAAGGACCAGACTATTTGGTTCTAGTTAAAACCTGCACCCTGAATTTATGGCACACGACTGAAAAGCACTGACACAGAACATATACTCGTACTGTATTGAGGGACTTACCTGGTTTTGTGCCGCAGGTCAATGACGACATCAACTTGAGCCAAGGAGCAGTTGGAGAGGGTCAACGTGACTGGAACCACACAGAGGCTGGACAGGGAGAGCACCAACATTACTAACCTGAACCTCCAGCTGATTCCTGAATTTTGCTTTGCTCATTCCAACCACAGTTACATTCTCAGCTGGTTCATGGAAACATGGCAGGGCCATTTGCAGCTGTGTTCTAATCTAAATTCTGTTTGGTAAAATGACCCTGGTATAGTACCCTGACACATAATTATCAGATCACCTGGTGCTGTGTTCCTTACTTTTCTTAGTCATAGTAAATAGTTTAGTAAACAGAGAAGAACATCTGTCAACACACTGACCACTGCATTAACTCCTGTTCAATCAGATATAGCTACAACAACACAATATTGTGTGTGTGGGTGTGTGTCTCACCTTTCCTGGACAAATGGGTGGCTGTAGGTTTCAGGGTAGGTCAGGTTGGTTTTTATGAGGTGGGACAGTTGTTCAATGGAGGGTTGGATCACTGGAGGAGGCAACTCCGATTTGAACTTGAGCAGCACCATTTCCTGAGCCTCCTGCAGCAAAACCCAACAGATGGACAAACAGTTGAAGGACATGAAACTAGATTCCTCCTCACTGAGAACTTTGACTATTCAACACTGATAATGGCACTATGAATGGCAAAATACACTGTATATAGCTATTGCTATCTAACATGTATTAACTACTTCTCACAACATGTATACACACAGAGTATATATACACTCACAGAACAACCTTGATATCTGACATTGATCTCTCTCTCTTACACTTTGTTCTTGTATTGTCTGTTGTTTTGAGCTGTCGAGGTAGTCACTTTTTTAAATCTGTGTATGCGGTCGGCAGTGATGCTGTAAATTGTTTTGTTTGGGCCATGAACCTCATGGCAAGACACACACACACACAAAAATCACTCATTGATTCATTCATACACCCACAGATGCACAAGAATTCCATTTGAAAACACTTTTTCTGCTTTGTTGCCTTTGCTGATACTGCTCAACATATATGCCAATTAGTGTTTGTGTGTGTGTGTGTGTGCGTGCGTGCGTGCGTGCGTGCATGCATGCCTCTTTCTGAGTTGGGGAGCAGGCCTCTTTCCCGATGGTCTGAAGCGCCACATGGAGCTGGCCTTCCAGAATCAGCTGCTTGTTGTCCTCAACCACATAGGCCTGTAAAGACACACAGAAACACTAAGCTGGAAGTAAAAGCACTCCTCCCACACTCACAGATTCTCAGTAAAATTGAAAAATTGGGGCTCATGCAAGAAAATTTTTACATTTTTTATCTTAACTTTTTCATGCTTTTGCATGAGGTGGGCTTGTGTGAGTCTGCCATGACAGATTCAACACCCCTGAAACTTAATTATCTGAAATCACCCTTATAAATATGAATTGCACCTGTTTGTAAATGAGTACATATTCATGAGACTTGTGAATTAGCACTGCGGCCATCCCAAAACTGCCATACAGGGCAGACATCAAGCCAGAAATTAATAAAAAAGTAATTCAACAGAGGCAAGCCATGTTATACATGTTATAACTGCCTCTTCCATAGACCTTAAACACACCAAACGACTTATGAGTGCATCATTCAATTCATTTATTTGAGGTGTTAATAGATAATACAGTTACCTCAATAGTCAGATTCAGTTGAGTGGAATGAATGCAACTGTCTGACTAAAAATGATGGATTTAATTGCTTGGAATTTTATGGTCATATTATGCCCTGTTTGAATTTCTAACCACCAAGACCCCATTCATGTCAGCTGTTTGTTAGAAGAATTAACTGCAGTAATTAATTCACTATGTGTTTGCTGGCTGTATGACCTTCAGTGGGGTATCCACTGAAATATGAAAATATAATGACAGAATTTTAGTTGAACTGTTCCTTTAAGTACATGATGTGCCCTCTTCTCTATGCTACCCAACTCTGCACCTTCCAGAGGATGATGATGTTGAGATCCAGCTCATTACACTTCTTGAATACACTTGCGAGGTCAGTGGTCCCGCCTGCAGCCGCGCCCAGCCCCTGGGTCCTGCCGTGGGAGGATGACTCTGCCGAAGCTGCACCAGCTCGCCGAGACTCCGATGTCTGACAGCATCGGAAGAAGAAGTCGCCGCACGGTGTGGTGGAACTGATGATCTGCAGGGTGGAAGGAGCAAGAGGTGAGGGGATGGGAAAAGTGGGAAAGATAAAGGACATGGTGAAGGATATAGGAAGAGTAGAGATTAAGAGCAAAGAGAAGGGAGGAGAGGGTGGGGAGGAAGGGAGGAGGGAGGAAAAAAGTGAGCATAAGCAGAATATGGGATTAGAGGTACAACAATACCCGTGGGTGCTGAACATGCTACAGCAGCCCCCCTGAGGTGGCAGAGGGGAACACACCCAAGGGACCTAATACTAGATTCAGTGCACCAAGCACTAGATCATGTGAATGTGAAAAAAAAATCAAACATTACCTGGGTAAATGTCACAGTGAAGTACGTTAACAAACACATTAAAGAATCCCCTTATTCCAGTGGCTTATAGAAAATAAATAAATAGTTTTCTCTTTTCTTAGGAAGATTAAGATTGATGGTCAAAACACACTGGGCACATGACAACAACCCCTGATTTCATTTGCTTTATTTTAGGCTAATTAAGATAGGCCATATTAATAGTGAATATAATTTGCCTATACCTTAGACATATGCAAACATGAAAACGGTGAAATGACCCTTCAGCTATTAATACCTCTTGCTTCTCCTCTCTCTTTCCCCTTATATCAGCTGTTTGACTTTGCCAGCCAGCTAATGTTTCAACTATAAACGTTAGTTACATCTCCTGCTTTACGATTCATCACCATTCCATCATCTGAAACCGAATGCCAGATGTTTGAGTTCAGGTTTATTTAGAGCCCTTAATCACAGTTACAGTCTCAAAGGGCTTCACATGCCAACAGTTTATGGGGAACGAAACGACACAGCCTGACATCAACCCTACAGTTCAAAAAATAAATTATCTCTCCATCTCTTCAGCTCTGTCCCTCTACCCACACTTACATTCTTTGTAGTTAGCCAAGCGGCTACTTGAACGGTGTGTTTCCAGGAACTGGCCAAACTATACAAGCAGGCATGACAACTACAAGTGCTTGGAGGTTTTTCCTCAGCACAGGAAGTGGTCCAGTGCTTGTAAAATTATTTATCACCTAGGAAAATACCTTTTCAAAGGTCAAAGAGAGTGGTAACTGGAATATTTTCAAACTTACCCTTTCGTTTCCCAGATTCAGGTCAGCAAAAGAGTATTTCTCTACCGCATCTGATGTGTCTGGAAACGACAGACAAAATAGTCAAACCACTGCTCAGCTACACAAGTCTGATCAAGGTGGTCTGACTTGGTTTGCATTTTATGCATAAAGGTACCTTGATGGGGTTTGCATCGGGTGGCCCTGAAGCACAGCTTGGCTCTTTCTCTGCTGGTGAGTTTATAGTCTGGAGAGGAAGATAACAAGCAAGAGAGGTTAACAGCTACCTCACACTACTCTAATACAAATTCTTCTGAACAGCAGCACACACTCTGTCCAAAGAAAGACAGGCAGAGGAGTTGAAGAAGAATATGTAGAAAAACAACAGGGTTCCAGCACTTCGATTCCTAATAGCTCCTATTAATTGCTAATAACTGTTATTTAACCTGGACGGATCAAGAGTGGGTTTTGACTGCAACGGCAGCAGCTCAAGCCAGCAGTTAGTGTAAGTCATTAATCAATAATTTGTCTTGTGGGTCAGTCCTAAATATGAGGGTGCAATGCTGAGTTTCCCCACTACACATAAATGGGGGATGCTGTTGCATTGCATGCATGCTTCACCCTAATATAAACCTACAATGGTGATTGTGACGGTTACAACAAGAGGACAGTATCTGGACAGTCAGGACCAGAAGAGACAGAGGCAGTGAATAATTTGTCACTTTAGGGACCTTTTGGGAGAGTGAAGGCCAGAGTATACTTCATAAAAAATAGAACTTTTACGGCAAATGCTCGGTTACATCAGGAGAAGCATTCATTTGAGTTGTTTTGGTGTTCCCTGCGCAAAGTCCTTGGCTGCACTTTGTCTTATGTCTTTTCTAGCTCTTTCACCTCCCCACGGTCTGCGACTGATCCAAATACCACATGGCTGGTTGCATCATGGCTGGGAGGCCAGGAAGCTTGTGTTTCCTTCTTGCTTCTTCATAGAGTTATAGAGCCAGCACATCAATGACAGCTGAATACTGCTGAAATTCCTCGTTATGAGTTTTATTTTGAGATATTTTGCTGTGCATGTGACTGACTGTCTGGGAGGCAGGTATTATATAATGTAATAGTTTCACCACTTTGGTTTTACCAGTTGTCCCGTAAGATGGAAAACACCTTAGCAATCACTTCCTGTAAAATAGTCTGTGAATAGTTGTAATACCTGAGCCAGTAGGACGACCACACCCCCCTGCTGTCCGACAGTCTCATGAGAGTGGTGTCCTCACTGTGTGCTAGCTGCTATGTGATATGATGATCTTGGCTCCCTCCCAGCCCATGACATGGTTTTCCCTCTTGCAATGGTCTGAGACTGCTAATTTTAAGTTTTCCTAATCCGCCTTGTTTCATGCCCCACATATTTCTCTTTCACATTCTGCTTCTCCACTTACAAGCCTAGAAAAAGCCCGTAGCAAACGTGTGCTGAGAGGGACCAACCTTTTTCCTTGGCTGGGTTGATGCACTTGTGAAGCCACCAGTGTTTACTGCTGCTGGACACCTGGACGATGTGGAATTCACGCACGCCAGCTTCACTCTGATGAGATGCAGGTAAAGAATGAGTGAAAAAGGGGTAGAAAAGCAGAGAATGTGACAGAAAGGAATGAGAGAGAAAGTAATATTCATTGTCACCTTTCTCCTAGGGGTGTGCAATACTGAAAAAAATTTTTGGGGGATTGTGATGATATTTTGCATCCCACAAAAACATGTTTGGTTTTTTGGTTTTTGCAAAATGAGTGCCACTCTTGAGTTTGTCATTTCATGCATTGTTAAAACAATAATTAAGATATTATAGTAGATGATCTATATCGCAAACTTAAGAATTAATATAGGATTCTGGTTAAAAATTGCCAGAATTACCTTTTAAGGAGCTGCTAAACCACCAAAAGTCATGCCTATAAATGAATTTCAATGAAGTTCAACAGTGTTATGGTCTAAATCCTTATCAAATGTTAATGTTTACGTATTACTAACAAATATGTCATCTGGAACATGCAGTGCATTAACTCAGAGAGAGATGTTGGTGAGTTTTGTGCACTGAAGGTCTGGCTGTGTGATGCTTTGTGTCTCACCGTGTTGATGTTCTCAACATCGATGAAGACCAGCATGCTGCCGCTGGTTTCCTCCTCTCTGGTCTGACTCTGACTCTGGTCCAGGGGGATACTGCTGCGGTAGGCGGACGCTCGGACGCTCAGAGACCGACTGGCGCAGATAAACACTGTGTGACGCAACACCCGGTGGCTGGAGGGGGTTGGAGTGAGGTGCAGAGTGGTTGTTTTGAAAAGGACAGCCAAGTGTATGTGTGTTTGTGTGTGTGTGTGTGTGTGTATGTGCACATGTGTGTTGGAGACAGGGGTGGAGGGGGATTAGAGGCAGGGGCAATAGAAAGAGGTGGACAAGGAGGGTAGGAGAAATCAGTCCTATTTACACAACATTTTTCAAGACATACAATTTATATACAGTGGTCCCTTGTTTATCGCAGGACTTACGTTCTAAAAATAACCTGCAATAGGCGAAATCCGCGAAGTAATCAGCTTTATTTTTTACAGTTATTATAGATGTTTTAAGGCTGTAAACCCCCTCACTACACACTTTATACACTTTTCTCAGACAGGCATTAACATTTTCTCACTTTTCTCTCTTGTTTAAACACTCTCAAAGTTCAAACCTTTGCAAACATACAGCACTTCAGAGTCACACTGCTAGCGATCGAAGATTTATGTAAATTTGGCAAGCTGAACGCATTCTGTACTGTACAGGAGACACGGCACGGAGGAGAGTGATTGACAGTGGTCTACAGTCCCTTAGCCAATCAGGATGCAGAACACAATGCGCTGTAAAAAAAAAAAAAAAAAGAAAAAGCATGCAAAATTGCACTAAAAAAATCCGCGAAACTGTGAGGCCGTGAAAGGTGAACCGTGTTATAGCGAGGGACAACTCTATATAATATACAGATTATTACATTATAAATACATAAATCACGGCCCAACACACTCAGAATGAGAAAATGCCTCAAAATCATTGGAGGGGAGGATCACTCCAGTTAACTCACTAGTGGCAGTGAGTGAGTGACTTCGAAAATCAAGTTAACGTCAAGATGAGTGATTTGACCTGATAAAGACTAAATCAGTAAATCCAATTACAAAGGCATCTGAGCACATCATGTCACGTCCCTTCCCTGCACTTCATCCCTCAGACTTTACCTGATTTTGCCTCCCTTTTCAGTGCTCTCATAGTAGAAGAGGAAGTTGATTTCATGGACTCCCTCTTGGTCTGGTCCTCGGAGCCACAGGGGCAACTGCGTCGACTCCCCTGGCCGAAGAGTCCCGCCCTCTACCGGTATCTCGACCACGCCGGACGTCTGGCCGAAATCCTCCGCCGACACCAACTTCACAGCTGCTGTTGAGCTTGACTGGCCCCCGTGGTGCGTGACCAGGGTTTTATAGGCAGAGCAGTTCTCAGCTGATGTCGGGCTGACGGGGGTGAGAGGCGTTGTCGCCTGGCCACCGAAGGTAAAGAAGTCCGGGTGTGTCGACGCAACCCGCAGACCGCACAGAGCAACGCTGCTGACGTTACAGAACTCAACGTACGCCTTCCTGATCTCCCCACAGAGAAGGGCAGTGGGAAACTGCAGGAAGAAGACCTGAGACAGACAGACAGTTTGAGAAGCAGAGAACAACGGCATGACAAATGCATCATCTTGTAACTTACGTACTTTGTCAAAGTCAAGCAAAGTAGAGAGACAAAGGAATGTCAAACATCTTTTTATGTTGTTACACTATTAGATATCATCTTTGTTATTGCATTTAATGCATTGCAGGTATTATTTTGTAATGAGGTGTTGAAACAGATTTTTTGGTGGACTCTCTTTCCTTGAACCTGCTTTATTTACTTCTACCTTATAATGATATCCTAGGTATTGCTGGAATGCCTTTTGACAATCCCCAGTGCTAACCCAGCTGAAAAGTGAGACTGAGCAATAGATTTTTAATCCACTGAATGAATCCACACCATTTAGTCCGAGAGTCTCAGTCTCCGTGCTTCAGTTTCCTGTGTTCCACTTCTTTGGTTCCAATTTAAAATTCAAGGACTTGTCAGTGCTCAGGACACCTATCATTAAAATTAACTATCGTGCCTTTGAGCAGGATGACTAGCTGCTCATTTTCTCACTTTTAGGATGTTACTCACCAATTAATTCTTAACCTAATCTATGCTATACCCTCTACATGTGTCAGTGACAGTGCCACCAAGAAGCCAAAGGCAGATTATTTTGGTGCCGATGCTGTTGTTACACATTAAGTAACGTACCAAAAGTCAGTGTAGCAAGTGTGGTCTAATTTTAATGTTATATTTCTCTATTTACAGATTTATAAAACAAGACACTGTCTATGGTGTCTATGGGTGAGAGTGAGTCCACGGTACCTCCATCAGGGGCATGGCTGGTGTTATGATGGGATCAAGACGCCGATCAGGACCATGGCGAACCAATGTCTTGTCTTCTTTGGTGTGGTTGAGCCGTGGGCCACGGATCTCCAGGTCCTGTCTGCCACGAACCACCAACAAATCTAATGTCTGCTGACCTGAGGACATGAAGAAAACCACACTGTGTATTATTGCAATGGGATAAATAGCCTCCAAAAGGCACAGGAGGATGGCTGATCCTTTTGTGTGTTGCTGTTTGTTTCTTAATTTCATGAGATTGTCTCATTATGACTGATATAGCTTTTTCAAGACCTGAGGGAAAAAAAGAGTCATTAAAATTACATGAAATGCAATGTAATACAATTTATTCACATTTTCCAGCAGCCTAATAGCAATGGTGTGGTTTGGATACAAGCCAATATTGATATTTAGCAATAAGAGTGAGTGATACCTGCTTGTCTGTCTGAAAGATATCTGTTCATATTCTAATATTTAGCAGCTACAATGATTTGGGAAAATATTAGCCGGTAATATTGTGCATGTTACCTTCAGTGCTATGAGACATATCTCCAGAGGAGCTGGTAGCGAGGTTGTAGGCCACACCCAGGATGTTGAGCTGGCCAGTCTTGTGCGGCAACAGCTTTAGACGAGCCTGGGACAGAGGTCAAAGGTTACAATGACTGATGAAATCAAAACAAGACTTTTGCTCAGGATGAGACTAGCCTGCTATGAGCCCTGCTATTGGTCCGTTCCCAACCAAGCTCAGGTCTTCAGCAGCTCTTCAGCAGCTCACTAGCCAGGGCCCGAAACCTGCTGTGTTTACAGCAGAAAGAATGCCAATGTCCTTTCCTTACACTCCATTATTTTAAAATTTTATTATGTTAATATTATTGTCAACATGGAGCAGCACTTGGCAGAAGGAATCATTAAATTGCCTCTCCACATGCATCTCCAGTGACCGGTTGTGACTGGACCTCTCTTTCCTGCTCTACATGCAGATGAACACGTATCATATGAGTGAGAGTGAGATTGAGAGAGAGTGATGTATTGTCATCTTTAATACACTAAAGAAAGAAAGAAAGAAAGAAAAAGAAAGAAAGAAAGAAAGTAAGAAAGTAAAAATAAAATGGCATTTAACAGGCACCAGGCCTTTGAAAAAACGAGACATTTTTTCTCACTCCAGCCTCATTTTAATGTGCTCTCAATAACTGAAGACACAGTTCTCATTCTATAAGTTATTACTGGCTTGACCCCATCATGTTGGTTCAGGCTCAGATTATATAATTATTCCAGCGGATTTGAGAGGGACGTGTTCTCCACTGAAGTGGATAAATCAGGTGTCAGCTTGTGATCCGATCACTCAGGATGGATGTTAATACCAGGTGGAAACAGGATCAGTGAGCAAGAGGAGAGGGAAAGTAAAGAAAATGCAATGACAAGCAGCTCACCACTTTGGTCTCCTCTGGGCTGATAAGAAACTCTGGGATAACTTCACTGGTAATGACATCACTCTTCTGTGCCGTCTGCAAGACAAAATCAATATAGGTGAGGTTTTAACACTCTTTAATTTTTTTTTTTTTTTTTTTTATTTCATCTAAACATACTTTATCAGCTGAGTTCTGTTGCGATTTTTAAATCACTGGTTTCCAATAGAGGAGGACTGACCCAACAAAACAATATCCTTTATGATACAAAGAGACCAAAAAAGACCAAAACAATTACACACTGAGGAAACATGACTAATAACCAGTGTAATAATCAGTTGGTAAGGTAACATCAAACCCGTCCTCACCGTGGGAGCCAGCACCTCCTTTTCATTGGTGATGGCCTCTCCTGTCGCCTCTCCTGTCAGAACATCCTGCGCTTTAGAGAAGTCCTTGGCAGTGAACTTCCAGAGCAAGGAAAGGTCTGAAAGAACCAGAGGAACCTTCAGAGGGTTCCTGAAGGTCACCTCCACTATGATGGGCTCTATAGATGGAGAGAGAGAGAGAGAAAGAGAGAGAGAGAGAGAGAGAGAGAGAGAGAGAGAGAGAGAGAGATAAAACGTAGGTATTTGTGCAGTGTTTGTGCAAGCTCCCTCCTGGTTACACTGCAAGAACACTCTTCTCGTTTACACCAGTGACTGAAAGACAAACCTGCCTCTCAAACCTAGCAATACGAAAAGCCTGTACACCTCAACTGTACGGTACTATACACTATTTTATATTATTACGACAGCACAGCACATCACATTGAGCTTTAAAGAGCAGGAGAGCAAAGTAATGCTTTCTTTAAGCTAAAAATATATATCAAAAGTCAAAACAATTTTTTACCTTCTACCAACCTAGAAAAAGTCATCCATGCTTTTGCTCATCTGTCCAAGTTACTGAAAAGTCCCTGTAATTTTGTCTCTGCCATAAGTCGGCCTCATGGCTCTAATTCATACAGAAAGCGACTGTTACCTTCTACCACAGCCAAAGGGAAGCGCAGGTTGTCTGTCTGGCTGTTCAGGCAACACTGGGTGGGCTGAAAGTTGACTGGGACGACACCTCGGTTGGCAGCGGCCACAACCTGCTCCTCTAGGTGGCACCACATCGCAGCCAAGTCCTGGTCATACTCCTGGTCCAGCGACACGTGAGTGGCGGCTTGTTTTTCACCTGCGCACAATCAACCAAGATGAGCAATTAGATAATATAATGAAATGAAAATGTTTTCCAAGTAACAAACCTGCACACATTCACACTGGGAGATCCACTGGAGTTTGCCATTGCTGAAGGGGCACTTCACCATCAACAGAGAGTGTTAAGTGAAGAGTTAAGTGAGGACATTTGGGGCAGCCCTTATTTATACAGGGTCTAGTTTAGAGTTTGTTAAGATTAAAGATTAAAATGGAATGAAGTTTAGGTTAGGGTAAGGTTTATGGTTAATTAGCACAAGTAGGATTGACTTTTGATCAAGAGTACTTTAGTCTCTAGTTGTTAGGGCTGCAGTCAGTGTGGTAATTTAAACTGTCTAAAAATCATTTCTGTCACAAACCTACAACCAAACTTGGGAAATCTTACAAAGGAGTCAAATACAAACTTATTCAAAAGGATATTTCCTATCGTTTACTTGATAAAGGTGAAAATTATTTGTAAGCAAACTTTGATGTAGCTAAGATAATCCTTCTAAACAATCCTTGGAAAAGGGGCCAAACTCACCTCTGTACAACATCTTTGAATAATATATAATATCTTGCTGAATATTTTTTGTGTGATTGTGTGAATTATGTGCCAGCAGTGCTTTTATGTATGCATGTAATATGCTCTAAGCTATGTTTGCTCATGCTTAAGTTTTCTCCATAGAAGAGCTGATCAACTGGGAGGCCAAGAAAGTCTTAAGGGATTAATAAACTAATCATTAATTATGTCTCCATGTAATTGGAATGACTGCACTTCCATGCAGTGTGTAGCGTTCTCAAGTGTACAAGATCTCTGCCAAGACTGCAGTTGACCTTGCACCATCAGGTGACTCAGTATCCTAGTTGTCCTATTGAAGTCTCTTTGAGTACACACTGAATCCTCTAGTCACTGAAAATGACTCAGGTAAGAGTGTGTTTGTTACCTTCTGCAAGACGCCGTTCGTGGCCAAAGTATACCCGTGTGGCTGAGCTGTTGATGCAAGGCAGGGGGAGCTGGGGAAGGCCAGCTTCACTTCCCTCCATTACACTCTGAAACACACAGACACACGACTGAAGAATTACAACCAAACACACTTAGAAATATTATCGTAAAATATGTGCATAAAAAGTTGGGTGTGAGTTTCATCAGGTTACATTCAGGCTTGGAGAATGCCTGGTGAATAATAGTAGTGTCACCGCACAATCACAAGTGAAAATGAAAACAACTGCAGACCTATCAGAATTTAAAGCCCCCCTCCAGTGATGATTTATATATTGTATCTTCACACAGGAGGCTAGAGTTTGATCATGCTCTCAACAAATCACAAGAATGCTTGGAATTAGACTGAATTAGAAAAGAATGGTACACATGTTCAAGGTGAGAGAATTAGTATAAAAAAATAATAAAAAAATATGACTGTGGTTTTTATGTTAGTGTGGCCTATGCAGTATGGGTTACATTATTCTGAAATGCCACTGGTGCTTGAACCGTGGACTGTTAGTTTGCATTGTGCCCCTTCCATTTTATTGTGATTTAACGTGAGATGGTACATGCCATAGACTTCAAATGGTGCAACTTTGGCTGTAAATAGTGACTGCTGGGGTTATGTGTGGCTTTTAGCATGGGCTATGGAGCTAAGGAATCACCACTTGTGACACTATTTGTATTGGTGAGGTTTTTTAATCAGGAGGGGTGTGTTGGTGTCAGTAGCTGGTGTCAGGTACTCCAGTTACATTACTGGGTCATGTTAGGTACTCCTCTGTTTCTGCAGGGTCATGTTACCCCTAACACAATAGGTTTCAGTAACATAACAAAGAAATGTTGTCAGGGATGTCACGGTGTCATTATGATTTTTGGTCAGTAACGTTAACATATAGACATAGAGGTATTACGTGATGTTACCTTGTAAACATAGAGGTACTCTCTGAGGAAGGCCCCCTGCTGTGTGGCCGTCTGCTGGCTGTCATTGGTCAAGATGTGTCTGAATGCTGACACAGCATTCTCTGGCTGGCGCAGTGTGAAGGACTGACGGCCAATAGTGAAGTTGATATGGTCCTCTGCCAAAGACCAGCCCTTCCCTTTATACACCTGCATGGCCTGGCAGTAACACCGCAATGCATGCCTCTTCTACATAAAAAGAGAGGAGAAAAGGAGGAAGGATGGTAAGACCAATAGCTGTGAGGTTGATAATACTGGGGGGAGAAGAAGGGGCACACTAAGAGGAAGAGGAGATGTGGGCATGGAACAACCAGGGAGAAATCTAAAAGCAGGTGAAAGTGGAGGGCTCACCTGTCCTGCTTTGCTGAAACGATGGCCAGCTAGGATCATATGGAAGGCAAACTTGCGCACCATGGGGTTACGCATGTTAATGAAGCAGTGGCCTGCCTGCTCCAACAGCAAAGCACTGCGCAGGTCTGAGTCCTATAAGAAAACCACAATGCTGTTGTTTGATTGTTTTTTTTATTTAACAGCTGAGGATATAATTATTGCTAACCCTTGCAAGTGCAACTGATATTTTTCCATCATTCAATCCATCTACAAGACATGGAAATTTTACTTTGGAGACATCAACAATGCTTAATTGAATTTCACAGCACTACTGTATAATAAAAATCATTGGAATTCAACACTCAAACATCCTGTGAGCCAACAAATGAGTCACTGGAAATAGGGTAGCTCGATGCTTGGTCTATTACTCGTGTCAGATTAGAGCTGTGGTTCTAGGTTATTAGATTTATCTGCTAACGTTAATAGATATAAGATGAATTCTTTAATAATGGTGAATCTTCTCTATTAGTATTAAGTCTCCTATCCCGGATTTGTACATTTAAATAAATCAGAATGAACTTGTTCAGTTATCTGCTTTTTCTCACCTCACTGGTCATCTTGATGAGGAGAGTTGCAGCATCAGAGTATTTCCCCTGACTCTTCAGTATCTCAGCACTGAGCAGAGCACAGCGCTCTGCTAGGACCATGTTCCTGTTTAGTGGTGGGTGGAGGATTGAAAGGTTAGCAAAAAAAAAAAAAGCAGCCATAACTAGATACGAGTCTAATTCCTGTTACATTGCAAAGGCCCTTAGTGATGTAAGGAGCAACAAAGTGTAACAGCTGCATTTCTCATAAAATGTCATCCAAATTTTCTAACATGACACTATGTATCTGAATGTCATCTGTTCCAGGCAGAGGTGCTAAATACAATTATTAATTAATGAATAACTACAAATGAAGCATTGCTCTCCACTGTAATCACAACTGTGGCCAACTTATGGCCAATTTGTAACCAGATGCCAAAGCATATTAACTGCAGCAGTCGATACGTTCCCCAGTGTGCCAGCCTGCCTTTGGATTGCACTTGGTCTGTTCTTGGCTAATAACAGGCAATGCAATTAGGGAGGCTGCCAAATTTTGATGGTGACTTCCTCAAGTATTAGAAATGCCTCCTGATATATAGTATGTTCACTGATCATGGACAAAACAATTAAATACTCTTGTACTCTCAACCTATCTGAAGAGCACACATACATTCTTTTTCTGTTAGTGTCAAATAAGAAAGTCTAAATTCAAAGTATTCTCTGGACCACTGTAACCACTTCAAATGTGCTACTCAGGGCCTTTAACTCCAGAGTACTGGTTTTGCTGCCCCCTTGTGGATTTTTACAGATATTTTCAAGGAAGTCTTCAGTGTGCTGGTACTATGTAAGCAGTGAACTTCGTGTGCCAACTTGCATTCATGTGTCTAGCAGTAACTATGCATAAGCCTTGGCCTGCTGAGGCAGCAGGAGCTACCAGGAACACCAAATATACTGGTGCAAACGTGGACAGCATTTTCCCTGGTGCTTAGACAGTTTGACTGGAAACACTACCATATTGAATTTCATTTATGCGGCGGGAGACAAAGAACCTTAAATGTAATGCCACCAGAAGAACCCATTCCAGAGGTCAAAATAGACAGAACTGCAACTCATTCAAAAATCTTAAATGCAATATGCTGCTGCGACAAAATGTAACATTTTTCCAGTAAGTGAACAGAAAAAGAAACACTTTAGTGAACCAGTAAGAAACTTCCTAGGCATGAAAAGCCCCCAAATCAGAGCTGCTGACTACTCAAACCACCAAATTATCACTTCAAGAGGAAAATTAAGAGTCCAGTACAGTGTTTTGGTTGTTAGGGGGCAGTGCTGAGTATTTGCTAAACAGAGCAAAATTCAATATGCTATTGTTGGTTGTAAAATTGAAACTTTCAAAAGCTTTGTGTCTCTTCTTATTCACCATTTTTCACCAAACCACAAATAAAATAAAATAAAATAAATAAAAGGGTTTATTTCAATCAAAATGCTGGCTTTGCACTGGCACGGTAAGAAAAAAAAACCTCTCCAATTAAAATTACGCAAATTATGCAAATCCTCTCCCATAGTAAAGGTTTACCACAGGAGAAACTGACCTTTAAATTCACTAAAAGGCAAAATGCTTCAAAGTAAAAAGCACTGAACCTTGATAAAAACATTGCAAAAACAATCACTGCTGGCTGAATGAAAGAAACATGCATACATCCAAATATTACCAAAGTAACAGAGAGCAAATGGTACGTCATACTTGCAGACATCTCTGTAGGTCTGTATTGCTGTGTCCATGTAGTGTGCTGGGTATGGCCTTGGAGCTCCAGTCTGCAGGAATGCTGACACTGCAGCCATTTCCTATAGGCAGATGGCAAGAGAAAGACAACACAGCAGAGACAGAATAAGACAAACAGGGACAGAGCAGAAGGAATCAAGAAGAGAAGGGGGAAGAGAGACAGATAATGATTTAAGAGGTATTCAGTTCTCATAAAAGCATGCACTTGTACAGAAAGACAAATGGTGATAGCATGGTAGACTAGATTGGTATCAGTCATGAGGTGCATTCAAGATTCAAAGGCTTTATTGTCACAGTCACAGAGAAACAAGTTATCCATACAATGGAATTCTGTATTACAAAAGTGTGTGTGTGTGTGTGTGTGTGTCTGTGTGTCTGTTCTCACCAATGCCCCTGCAGCGTACAGCATGGCCTGGTCAGACAGGAAGTCTTTCTTGGCAGTGTGGTAGCAGCTGTAGGCCAGTTCATAATGTTGAACCAGGAAACACAGGTCCGCCATTTTCCTTATCTGTAGCTCCGGGGCTTCTGGGGGATAGCTGACATGACAGCGACGAAAGGTCAAACCAGCTAAGTTTAACAAGTTTAGGGTTGGTTCACTTATGCAAGCCAGACTAGATCTTTTACGCTTTGTTCAATACCTGATTCTCGCTAGGATCGTGTCCCAAAGTCTGAGAATTTTGAATAACAGACCGCTGTCTCACATCTAGTCATATCAATCTTTAGTCAGCAAGTGTGCAAGTTTCTAGTTATTTCCAAACACATTAGCTGATAACACACTTTGTCAAAAAGACACCAGTCTTTAGTTACTGCAGTGAGTCCTGCTGCAAGCTGGTACATTACTTTAGCTTGTGATAAAGTCTTTTTAAATTAACATTCGTACATGGCTCTGTAAGTCAACTTTTTTCTATCTCCACTTCACGTCACCTTCACCCTGTTAGGGCTCATTTTGTGACAGTGGTCATCTCAGTGTAAGTCACTGATTAAGGTGCCTGCAGAGTACAAGCAAAATCACCATAAAGGTGTCTTCTGATATTGCAAAGATCCAAAACAAAAGGGTAGTTCATGAAGGGGAAACATGTCGTAGGATTTTGTTGTCCTTTCTAACATTTCAGATGTTAATCAAAAAAACACTCTCAAACACTAGAATTTGTGGGTATGAAAGTTTGTTTAGGCTGAGGTGTTGTGGCTGAGCTTACAGGAGGCCAGATGTGCTCTTTAGTTCACTGATGCTCTTTTCTGGAACTTTTCCTCCACCAAACCACTTCTTGGTAGCGGAGAACAGAGATCGACTCAGGCCCTTCCTCGACACCAGCTGTGGAGAAAGTTATGAAAACTTTGTAAAAGCAAAGTGTGGACAGCAAACGATTTGACATGAAAACAACATTTTCAGATCTCTCTGGATTACTGCTGACTTGGAGTGAGAAAAACATCTAGGAATGCAGTCATCATCCACTAGATGAGACCATCAGAATATCAGTCCTATTGCAGTGTGGGTGGTGAGCTGCAAGGTTCTACTGTTAGAGATAATGTGGGTGTGCACTGGATAGCAGTGTTTCCTGGAAAAAAATGCAAGATTCGAAAGAATGACAGTGAATTGACAAAATTGTGAATTATATTTTAATTATATTTTAAAGGTTCATTAGCAATCAGTGGCTTCCAATGACATCTATCGAGAAGAAGTAAGAACTGCAGTAACGCTGATAGGACTTATCACCACCAAGTCTGGTACACATCACTCCCAAAACTCCTGACAGGAAATAACTTTGAAATAAACAGTCTGTGTAGGTGAGCATATCTGTCAGGCATTATTATTACTGTGTGGGTGTTCTTTATAATTTCCATCAGAAGTGGTGCGAGGTCTTCCTGAGGACTAAGACAAAAAAGTTTCAACACAAAACAAAAGCTACATTAATTTAAAATATTATTTAATATGCAGCAAAACTGTACATATTTATTTAGTTATTAGCTATACAATTCATCTCATCAGCCAGCACACAAATTTTACAATCTTTGTATCAAAAATGTATATACTCTGATACAAGCCGCACATAGCACATGCAACGTTTGCATGTGCTATGAGCATTATGATGGGCTATGTGTGTGCATGCATACCTGATCATTGAGCTGTCTGATATTCTTCTCTATGTGTGGCAGCAGTCCTCTGAATGTGAACTCCTGTATGAACTGTCGGATGCGATCATGGTCGCTGAGGGTAAGGCAGGCCCCATGGCTCACCACCCCTGCCACCGGGCCCCCAGTGCCTCTCTTGGGGTCAGAGGTCATAGCATCAAGGGCGTCCAGGCTCCCCGAGTCACTGGCTGCATCCAGCTGGAGAGGATGGCCATCCAGGCTGTTGGACACACCATCTGATGGGGAACAATATCACATCTGAGTTCAGACGCATCAGCATGACCTGTACTATTCATTCACGATCTAGCACGTTCAATCTTGTATTCAACCAGTTTGGGGGCTGGGATTCAGCACTGCACTCCAGCAGCTGACATGAGGACTACGGCTGGCTGAGTTGAGTTCATTGTACACTGTGACTGTAACTGCTAATTTAATTTCTACTATCTCAGACAGCCCACTGATGCATTTGTGTTTGCTGTCTGTGCTGACAGACTTTCATTATGGCATGTGGGAGATATCAGGGTCAAAAAAAGAAATCACAAATGTTCTGCATTTAATTACCACTTCAAGTCTGCTCTGGATGTTTTCTTCCCTGTTGGCAGGTAATAGTTATCCCTTTTGGCAGCTTATACTAGAGTTATTTTGCCAGCCAGGACAGTCCATTTATATAGTTATATACCTTAGACCAGTGGTTCGCAACCCAGTCCTCAAGGCCCCCCTATCCTGCAGGTTTTTGTTCCAGCTCTACTCTTGCACACCTGACCCAATTAAGGTCCATGCACCTTCATGCATGCCCTCTTCAGGTAGATTTGTTTCAGCAAATCAGCATGCAGCCCTTAAATGGGTCAGGTGTGAAAGAATAGAGCTGAAACAAAAACCTGGAAGACAGGGGGGCCTTGAGGACTGGGTTGGGAACCATGGCCTTAGACCACTAATCCACCAGGATGTCCCAGATTTAAATTTTTTAAAAGAAATAAGTTTTTTTTGGCTTTCTCTGATGGCTCTAGTGTCAGTCATACATATGCACTGGTGCAGCACTCAGAAGTTGGGTGATTCATTGTATGTGTTACTGTAACTGGTACAATTCACCACTGCCCCCGGTGTTTCTTCCAGTGACAAGGTGAATTATTGGCCAGAATGGCACTAGTGCATCCAGACTGAGGCAGGGTCCACCCAATCAGGCTGACGCAACAAAAAAACAGGACAGCAAGCAATCATGAACAGCGCTGGTCTATAAGTGAATTATTAGTACAAGTATTAATACAGGCTGACCAACCACAAACTGTAGGGAATCACAATTTTGCCCCACTAGCAGACAGCTCTAAGGATGGCTGTGTCAGTGGGTTAGTCGGCCCGTCTGTTCATTTAACACTGTACTCCAAGGCAACATATTTTGAAACCTACTGGGCGGTCATGGAATTTGTTAACCTTGTTAACCTTGTGAATACACATGTTATCAATAGATGTAATTAGCGATTATTTGGTGAGTGCATTCATGTTCCCCAAAGGAAGAGTCCTCTTGATTTTAATTATCCCTCTACTTTCCCTTTGGCGCCATGGGAAATCTTCTGGGGAGCACATTCATGCTACCCAAAAGATGAACCTTGTCAACTTTGGGGACCTCATGATCTTTCCTACAGTGCCACTCTCTCAGGTCAAAATCTACAAACCCCATTCTCCAACATGCACCAAGTCAGAGGGATACCAGTAGTGAAGGGCCAGAGCTAGTCTGAACTACAATCTAGACCACATGGACTAAACGGATATAAAAATGGATTCAAATTAATGTGACCTAGATCCGTCATTCACGTGATCATAAAGGAGGAGACGATAGACAAAAGCCAAATAGCAGCCTTGACTGGTATTTAGGGAGATGATTCAATTCAGTAAAAATCCAATGGCAAATACTATCACCAGAATGTGCTGGAAACAAAAATGTGATGTAAGTAAAACCAACATCACTACTGGTCCTGAGGACAAATGGAGTCAAAAAACATAACTGAAAGGCTGACCTTTCTCTGTTGTGTCATTCAAGTCCCTTCCAGATGCACTGACATTATTCTCAACGGTAGCATTGTTCACTGGCTCATCATATATGTCCTGAAATAAAGCAAAACAACAGTCACTGTGTTAACACATACATCACACTTATGACAGTAAACAAAGCTGAACCGAGCAAATTTACATGTTAGAGGCTCCAAATGGCTTGAGACTGAATATGATCCTATGGGAGAGAGGGAGGTGGGGTGCAATGAACACACTGCAGATAATTACTTCATCGAATTCATTTATAACCCATGACAAATAGGGTCCCTAATCCCCATCCCTCACACAAGTAAATTGTCTAGTCATGACCGATTGATGTAGTAACTTTTTATTTTGTAATCTACTAATTACTTGGGATCTACTGGGAGAATGTTATCCTTATTGGGAAATTATCGAAAGTGGATTGTAAGTAAAAAAAAAAAAAAAAAAAAAAAAAAAAAAATCACAGAGTTTAGGAACGTATTTGTACAGTAGATGTAGAATGAATGTCTATTACAGCTACTTCATTTAAGCTAGGCAGTGACAAATATAGCTTATCTTGTAAAGAGGATGCCTTTTGACTACAAGCAATAAAGTGCAGCACAGAAACACAAGTAAAGGCCTGAAGATTGTGGGTATCATTGCCCTTTGCAGGAGCCAACATGCAAAAACTACCCAGTGCAGCTTGACCATCCCATTTTCGCTTAGGGCAGTAATCCATCACTACTAAATGAAAACAGAGATAGCTGTGTTTCTTACCTGAGTGTGCATGTTGTTCCTGTGCAGGTACTGACTCCAGGGGTCTGGGATCTGTTCATCCGCCCCAGCAGAGAACGTGCGCGAGTTCACTTTCAACAGATAGCAGCCTTGAGCACCATATCTCTGTTTCATATCCTCATACACAGCGTCTGCCCTGTGTGAGTGTGTGTCAAAGAGGGGAGGAGGGCATTCAATTAGAATTAATGGAATAACTGAAGGAATGGTTAAAGTACAATTCAAATTATAAGTAAAGGTACAGCTCGTTCCAGTGAAACATCTAAAAAAAAATTCAACGGAGAGAGAAAGAGGAAGAGAAAGAGGTTTCTGAACATTAGAGAACTAAGTAATCTTGTGAAATTACTGTCAGCTAACGAACCTGAGTAAAGGTTTCCCTTGCAGTGAAAAACATGCATTAGAAAAGCAAAGTGGGAATGTTATTTTATGTAAAAATCCAGAAAAAGATTGCTGCACACATGAATGTGAAGAAGACAGTTATTTACACTAGACAATGAATGTTACTGGGGATGATAGGCACACATTTATCCATATAATCTGTGCAGCAGCAGAAGTCAATCTTATGTGCCCTAAAGGAAGCAGAGAAAACGGAAATGGACCCAAAATTGAACCCTGAGGCACTCCTTTGTGCCTATGCAAAAAAAAAAAAAAAAAAAAGCGTAAACCATTGTTCAGGAAAATTTTCAGAGTTATAAAGAAAAATTTGGCCTGAAAATCTGCACACATCTCCAGAAACCATCCGTATGCACATTTTGGAGAGTATGAGAAATAACGACTCCAATGGCAAACTAGTGACCTACATGAAATAATGTTCAATAATGTTCACTCAGTTAAAATCAAATACACAACCATATGATGATCATCTATGAGAGGCTCATCGCACATGAATCCCTTTTGACTTGCTGTATTCCAAAAGCCTATACATCAACATCATCAAAACGTACCTCTTGGTTTATAATTAGGCCTATATTTGCCAAAGAAATATTATACAAGGATAGGTGGTGTATAATGATGTACCATGGCTGATTTGACACAGGTCAGTCATACAAGATGCATTATGCCAGCAGCGTTGAGAAGCATAATAAACATAACACACTGATAGAGTGAGAGAAATACACTGAATATTGTTTGGTGCAGTATTTCCATAAACAGGGTGAAATAGTGGCCTGTAGCCAAACCAGTGTCTCCCTCCTCATCTGACATGACTACAGTAATGTCCACTTGCGTAATTACTAACACTGGAGGCTCAGCTAGAGAAGTGAGCTCTACTGTCCCTGGCTCCACACCAGCACCAACACTGAAGCGATGCCCAGTAAAGCTCTACTTGTTGGCACCTTTGTTTATGTCAGACCACTTTTTATTTATTTCTGTGAAATGAATCTGATCGAGCCCCTAATAATAGAGCAGAACTATTTTTGATATTATAGATAGAGCACTTAAGTTAGAACACGTAGAAAGTGCTTTACAGAATTTATATATCATTTTAAAATGTATAAATCATTTAAAATCAATAAGAGGTGAGCAAAAAAAGGGAAATGCAAAGCACAGATGACCGATCAAGTAAAAGCAAATGTAAACAGTCTATTTCTGTAAAATCTTTCACAGGAGAACTCTAAGTCGGCTTATCCAGTCTTGAGACAGACAAAATTCATAATAAAATATCACTCAGGACCTGTTGTTTTCAGCCATAGTTAAAGGAGCAGCAAGAATCTGCCTTCCGATAAAATACTACATCAGCTCATTTCAACATTCACAGCTGTAGCATCTGGTTGGAATAAAAACCCTGTAGATTTTTGGACGTCCATGACATATGGTTGTCTATCATTGTTCTATCTGAAACTGCTAGCATATCACCATCTTAAGTTATTGCTTGGTTGATTGCATTGATCTTTGTAATTGTGTCAGCAAGTTTGACGTTAGTGTGTTTTTATGTATGTGTAGGAGTGTCAAGACGAATTAACACTGATCCATATATGTAGCCATATATACATGCATATATATAATCTGCTAAAAGTACCTCTGTTCGTCACCCTCGCTCATGTCATGTAGTAAGACGTAGTACTTGAGCGTGTTGGGGATGAACCACTTGGGGTTTGTGTATTCTCCGCTGTGCTGAATCCTGTGCTGCTCCTGGGAAAGCTTGAGGAACTGCTCCACAGGAACTGCCTCACTGGAGGACACCACCAGCAGGCCTGTATGGGGTACCGCTGTCAAGGACTCAATGACAAACCACATTTGCCAAATACAGAAAAAAGGACAGAGGAAATTAACTAGGAGATGATTTGAAAGGGGGGGGCGTTTAATAAGGTTGAATAATGTAAGATTAAGTTTTACTACATGTTGTAGGCCTTTAGCAGTTACGGTAGCATGCATGTTTTTTTTTGTTTTTTTTTATTAGAACTTCAATATAATACAAAATCCTTGGGAAAAAAACTGAACAGAAGCACTTAGGCCAACTTCTGTTGGCAAACTGTCAAACATCACCAGTATATAACATATCACTTGAGCGCTCAGTGAAGGACAATGTATCACTAATTCAATAAAACAAAAAGTGGGTAATGGCGCATCAATGGCCCTGTTTAGGTGAGGTGCTGCAGCTTTCTGTAAGCACTTAGTTTGGTACATTATTTTTCTACACATTGTGCACATGCTACTGAATTCAACACAATGCAATTTTAAATAACCCCATATAGAATATTATTTGGATATTGCCCAACCCTTGCGTAAATAACTGGAAAAGAGGAACAAAAAGACAAAGCGAGAGCAAGCTGACACACTGCATGACTTTTGAAGGATACAGGCGAGGTAGTGATTGAGGAACTCGTGGTCAGAGGCAGGCATAGACTGCAAGAAGTTCTCTCTGTACGCTTCAAACCAAGGTGTAGTCACTACAGGCACACAGACAACATGAGAGAAAAGATTCAGTCCAGAGGAACATATCATCAACGACTATCTTGGAGGTAAAATTAACAGGAACTGCATAAAAATTGAAATGATAATGACACATCCATGGGAAATGCATATCAATGCTGAATATGCTGGCGCTGCTTTTCCTGAAAAAAACATCATACACACAAATGCTTTAGCATTTTTAATAAGATTTACCATCTGAATTCAAACACAACAATGCGGTCCACGCGGAGGCATACACCCACCAGACAATTAAATGTCTTTGTTATGCTGTTGACAGCTAGAACTGGCTGAATGCAGTACCAAGCAAAACTCAGCAAAACGTACTAGTCGAAAAACAGTGTGACCAGCTCAACATAGTCAATATGGTTTGCATTACAAGTATATTGCTACACTGGCTACATAAGACCAACATAATGTATCATTAGCAGTAGAATTATTAACAAATTAGAGCAGGGATAATAGTGTGGTGACTATTTGATATGCTTGTATTTCAATGTCTGTCAGTGGATTGTGCTGGCAGCACAGTTGATTTTACTAGCCGGCCAAAGTACTGACTCACTGTAGTTCCAGTTAATAAGCCTAGGCCAGATGTTAAGGCTAAAAGTATTTTATTCCATGTGCAGACTGTAAAAGTTTATTGAGACAATGTCCTACAGGTCCAACAGCATTCTTATTGTAGTCTTTAAAATAATGCTCTTAAAGCTGCACTAGTAAAAATTTTGTAAAAAATGTAAAAGTACACCCACCTTATCAGCTGAAATCACAAAGTGATGCTACAACAGAGAGAAGTGGCCCACCCCCCCAATCAAGACACTATACATTCAGCCTATTGCCTACACTGAATTACTTTTTGGTCAGTATAGTAACTAGAGGGAAATCTCCACACAAGCAAAGACCAATTGAAATTGAAGTGTGGAATCCAATAACGTGTCCTAAACAGCAGTGAGAGAATATTCCATCCAGAGACGGCTGGACTCACCAGTGATGCCTAAACCTCCTTTACTGCCACATACAAAGAAGGAGCAGTATCACCATGGAAGATTTCTGGCTACTGCAGTCCTACAAACTTTCCTAAAGTCAAACAGCTACTGCTATCTGCCATGTAAAGTTGTCTTAGAACAGCTTTAGTGGCATATTTGTTGCTTCATAGTTACAACATGAATAATATATACATGAGTTCACAAAAAGTTGTGGCAATACAGCTTTGGTATACACCATTTCACTCTTTAAGTGGAAAGATCAACTGATTGATTTCCTCAAATAAAGTCATATGGTTCTCTTGCAAAGACGCAATAATTAAGGCAGCCACTACCACTATTACCACATGCAGACACTTTCAACATAAGGCAGGAAATAATATAACAATTATACAACATAATATTGGAAAAATCAGTCTTATTTTGGTTCACAGAACTTCATCCCACATTAAATACTTACCACTGACACTCTTGTCCCACCTAGAGGAACTGTCACACTGATAGAATTTAATAGCAAACTGTTATTAGAGCCTGACCGATATATTGGCACTATCAGATACATTTTATTGTTAAAATGTAAAATACCCTGTCTCCATTACAGTGTTTGATAACTACTTTTGAAGGATCGTTGCAAAAAATGTGTGTCTATTCATATATATATCAGCCAATAAATTGATTATATTTTTTCATCAGACAAAATAATCCAGTATCGGTCAGGCTCTAAACACGTTCACCTCACATTAGAAGACACAGGAATAGGATGACATCTTGTTTCTTCAACATGGCAGCAGTCATGTGTTTAACTGATTAGAAAGCCCATATCCAAGATGATCTTTATTGATGAATTTAAACTCAAACCATTTTCATTACCATGGCCTGCTGACATTGATGCAATCATTACTATGTTTATAACTTGGGTTGATAAACTTCTGTGACACCAAACGGGCAATATTACGGCCGACAAAAATTCTAACTACCAAGTGGAAACCATGCGGAAACAGATAAATGTTTTCTCCTTATCTGTCATTTTTACCGTCTGATATAACAGTGTGGTTTACATTCACAAATAATGAATGTGCTGTCCCGGATCAGCACTGTGCTTTATCAATGGAGGGGCGGGGGGTATGTTTGGTAGATGGAGATGCCATTACTGTGTCCACTGTTTCCATGATGAAAAACATACGATGAGGCAAGGAAAGTCTTCATACGAAAGTCAAAGAACATGTCACACAACGACAGGGGAGAAATATCTACAACTCTAGAGAGTGCCCACCACCTCGTGAGACAAAGCATGTGAAAGAGAGGGTCTACTGGACAGTGAAGGTACATGGACAGCTAGAGGGAGGGAGAGGACTAGTAGAGAGCTGAAGGCCACCACCCATTCCAAAGCAGCAACCACAAGAGAAGAATACCTGTGTAGAGCTTGGAGGTGCTGAGCTCCAACAGTGTTTCTCTCCAGGCACTGTACCAGGGGGCGCTAGCTTTAAGAGAGCGATCTGACAGGTGGAAGCAGAGAGCCAAGGCTAATGTTAGCAGCGTCCCATTTTGCTCAACGTCTCCTGATGAAGTGCAGCATTCAGTGATCATTAAGGGGGGAAACCAGGGAGGAGCTGACTATCTCAAGCCTATTTTTACACCACAACATTAGAATTTAACTACCTCAGACATAACAGTAAAATACTAATTGTGAAAAGGTTTATTTTCTGCTAATGTTAAAGACCATCTCTCACTTACTGCTATATAATGCATACTGTGTGGTGCAATAGTCTGGGTCCACTACCAGGAACATTTCATTTTCATTACTTATCAAAAAATAATACTATTCCTACACAGTTCATACTTCTAATTGAGGAATTTGGAACTGATACAAATGGATCTTTGATAAATCTCTGTATGAAATTGAAATGTATCTTGTATGTAGACCATTTGCTAAGGTTTTCTCCAGCAGCTGTCACACCATATATTTCACTCAAATATTAACACGCTGGATTGTTTTCCTAGCCTACAGGAGATTAGTACAATGAGCGCCCCTGGCAAGAAAAATTTAAGTGAAAGCAAAAGAGATAATCCCAAGGACGCATATAACACAAATCCAGAAGACACTGTGGACAAGAAAAGGTACCCCAATGTCAGCTGTGTGGAAAAATTTGGCTTGCGGCATGGCTCAGGAGGTAGATCAGTTGCCTGGTATCGGAGGGTTCCTGGTTTGTTCCCCAGCTCCTCCAGAGAGAGTGTTGAAGTGTCCTTGAGCAAGACAACGAACCCCTTACCTCTCCTGATGGGCAGCTCAGCATCTTGCATGGTAGCCTCTGCCATCAGTGAATGTGTGTGTGTGTGTGTGTGTGTGTGTGTGTGTGTGTGTGTGTGAGACGCAGACATTGGAAAGCGCTTTGAGTGGTCGGTAGATTCAAATAGGGCTATAGAGATGCAGTCCATTTACCATTTGTCTGACACAAAGAAGAGTATTGTTTGTTGCAAACTATTAATCACTGTTGCATGTATCTATCCTCATGCTAACACTAACGCTGTCACAAATGCAGTTTAAGAAACAGGCAACATCTCAGCTCAATCAGACAGACTCTGCCCACGAGGAAGGAAAAGACTCTGGACTTGGAAACGTCAGGGATGCATACAGGAACTACACAAAGCCGCCCCTTAGTGATTCGGATCACAACACAGCCCACTTCAAATGCATCCGAATATTCCCAAACAATAAACCATGGCATAACAAAGAATTAAAAGATGCACTGCTTATACAGAATCACACTTTTGAACAGGGGCACTCACTGCAAGCCTAATCCACTCAAGGGGAAATAAGGCAAATAACTAATGAGTGTAAACATTGGTATAAAATGTAAGGTCGAGGGGGAAAACGATAACCAACGACTTATTAGCTCAGATTCTTTTGAGTATCTCAGGTTTTTAAATTGCTGGCAAAGCCTCTTTATTTTTTGTTGTAGTCAGCAAATCCCTGAAATTAAACATGGCTTTAAATTCAAGTTCAAGATGATTTGGAGCCCTAAACCGCTACAGTCTCAAAGGGCTTCACAGGCCCACAGTTTATGTAGAACAAAACAACACCCCCGACCTGAACCCTCATAGTGGGCGAGACAAAAACTCAGAGAGAGGGAAGCTCTTTCCGAGCTGGGCAGGAGGGCAATGGGCAAAAGGATAAACAAAAAAGCATACAAATCTTGAATCAAGAACATTAACTAATTTGCTTCACAGCTATCTACTACTCTGCCTGTTTGTGACAAAATTCTCTGTGTCTGTTGACTGTGACCCTGATTTTGTTAATCTGATAGATTCTTCTCATCTAATGCAATCTGTGACAGACCCCACTCGTGAGAGATTATACTCTCTATCTAGTTCTGTCTACTGGTTTTCTTTTTAAAAAGTGTTTCTGTTCCTGATCATGAAGCCATTGTTTTTTTTTTTAAAAAATGTTATTTTCCTTCCCTATTTGCAGGCCTCCCACACAGGTCTATTCTCACATGCTTGCCTCAAACACTGCTCCCAAATTGTGATGAGCCACTCCAACAACACTGAGTGACTAGTGGATGGTTTTAATAGAATTTGCCTAGGCATATTAGATCTGTTCAGGCAAAAAAAATACCGACAACACACAGCAAGTCAGCAGTGTGTTCTAATAGTAAAAGCAATAATAGTTTGTATTTAGCAGCTTCTGCAATCTATGTCTGACCTTTCTTTGACGCACACACCGCTAAGTGTTACTCACCATTAAAGTTGAGGTCATAGTTTCCCGCCGTGACCACATTGGCCACGCCGCCCTCTGGTGGCTGGCAGGATAACACCACTTCGCTAAGCAGTCGGCGCTGGGCGGGGCTGAGGGTGCCAGAGCCCGGGGTGGGCCGGGTTACCACGTTGTTGACACTAATGCGCAGATTCTTCACAGGCTGCACCATGTTGTTGGGGTCCCGTATGTGACCTGCACCACAAGACAAATTAAGAATGAACATCAGCTCGTATAAACCGGTGTAATCCCACACTGACAATGTAGCATTAAAGAGCCATACCAGTCAGTTTCTCAAAACTATCTTCCAATTGCCCTGGTGGATTTGAATTTTTTTTTTTTTTTATTTGACCTCTATCAGCAGCAATCTGCCCTTCCCAATTACGGTGCTGTCCCTGCTTTTATCCTTGACAGTTGTAGATTAACCATAACAGCCTAGTTCCAGTTAACCCAGCTCTGCAGTTCAGTCTTCACTGAAACTACCGATCTGTCTGCATCTATGAAAACAGGCTTTCTTAATATCAGATCATCCTCCAATAACTGGCCAATATTACAATAACATGACACACAAAAACAGTTGTTTTTCTTGCTTTAAATGCAATCTCAGAACCCATCAGCTATCACCTGATGACAATTTAGCCTCTGAGGGTGATAACTAGGACTGGGCGATAAACTGATATTAGATTGGTATCGTGATATGAGACACAATATTCTCTGGGATTTTGGATATCATCATATCATCATGATCTGACAAAAGTGTTATCTTCACCTGATTTTAAAGCCTGCAACACAATGAAGTGGTGGCATTTTCATTTTCTGAACTTATTAGTCTGTTGTAGCTGTGCTGTTATTTGCCTCCACGTGTTTCATCATCATATCTGCATTATGAATGACTGTTTATCAAATATGTCTTGGATTGAAACAGCTTCTGAAAGCACCAACAGTCATCCCTAGAACACTTGAAATTGAGCTATTTGGTATATATTTGGTAAATATATTGTGATATTTGATTTTGTCTATATTGCCCAGCTGTAATCACGGGCATTTTTGGGGTATTCCCATGTAGCTGGAATCAAGCTGGAAACAACTCCCATTTCTTTTGATATATGATACATGAGTCAAACGTTTCTCCACACAATTCAAAAATAATTGGAAATGAATGGGGAAAAAATGAGAACTGATAGTTCTTGTTTTGTTTTGTTTTTTTTTTTATATATTGTCATAATCCACTTTGTTTATGTCTGTTTATGTGCTAAAAGTAGCTGATTTGCTATGGCAGTGAATGGACAGACAGAAATACAGTATTCTGGGTTGGCAGCCAGATAGAACTGTTTTTACTTATGGCTAATAAGCCACAGAATAACTAAAAATACAACATCAAACAACAAAATTACACCAGAAACATAATGTAAAATCACTAATCTGTGGTTTCAAACAGTGCTTTAGGCTAGACTTTTCCTTCAAGGTTATCAAAAGGAATAGACTCAATGGCCAAGATGGGCATAACACACAAAACAATTCCAGATAGACAGAAAGGTCCAACTTGCTGCTCTTGGTGTTTGTACATTATTTTGCATGGAAAACAAGAGGAAACACAAAAACTAAAATGTGGGTGAAACCATGACTGGGAAGCTGAAGTCAGCACAGACTGCATGGCTTACTTACTAAGAAGCTGCAGTGAAAGTCAGAGCCAGACAGATGTGACAGCTGGTTGATGATCTCACCTGACACTAGCTCATCACAGATAATACACAAAATCAAGACAGCAGTCTACATACTGCCCTTAAAAGCACTTGAAATTTCAAAACAGCATTATCATTAGTTTGTTGAGCAGACTCCATTATTTAGTTTGTACAGCAGTGAGTTGGCAGAATAGTGTATCACAGCCCATCAGCCTGTGGTGCAGACCGTGTTCACAAATTCACAAGTTTATTGTTCAGTCTTTTTCACAACTATTTGTCTCACACGCTCTGCATCATTTTCTGAGAGCCAAGTGACACGTGGTAATGAAAATATCACCTTAGTTGTAATCTAGCGACAAGCAACCTGTACTATTGCATTTTGACAGTCCTGTCCAGGATTACTGCTGCATAGTGATCATCATATAATTTTGTGCACACCAGTGGGGAGAGTTAAACACATTCAAGGGCGTCTCTTGACCTCTGACCTCAAGCTCTCGAAATGAAAATGGGTTCTCTGGGCACTCACAGGTCTCCTCTTTGCAGACATGCCCACCTCATGCTAATCCCATGCAGTTTGGGCCACAAACCCTGCAGTCCAAATGTGTTCTTTTGGCCTGCTGTAAAATGGTGTGTTTGTGCAGACTGGGGCCTCAACAGTCTTGGAGTTGCATCAGTTGGCTTTGACTGGAAAGCTGGGACTCTTGTGGATCCAATGAGCCACATTTGATTCATCTGTGATGATGTTAGCCCCCATAGCAGACATTTCATTGTAGTCCATTTTTCGACAAATTTGACATCACTGTATAAAATGACCTATTGTGACCTTTAGCATAATCACAGCCTCTTGAACCTGTGAAATCCACAAACTAGAGGATAATTAAAGAAAAAAAATCTCAATAAATCGCAATAACAAATTGCAATACATAAGAATCACAGTACAGATTGCACCCAAGGATCATGACAGTACCGAATCGGGAGATAAACATAGCAGCCCAGCATTAGAGTACAGGGTTTCAAATTGTAAACACCTGCTTGATATCTTAGTGGTGACCTAAACAGCCTTGCAAGTAGATCCTAAGTTTTAAGACTAAATCTGTATCCCCTTCAAACTGCAGCATATTCTGACCTGACAGCTGGTTCCAACAAGCCACCCCATGTCTCGACCTGGTCTTGAAAGCTGGCAAATGGGGTGAAATCACGCCTGATCTTCTAGTGAGTACCTAACCCTCACCGACAACTGAATTTATGTTAAACATCCTATTATCTTTGGGGTCAGTGTGACCCAATTCAACATTTAACATCTCTAAATACATGATTAACATCATTTGTTTCGCTTTCCATTTCATGACTTCTCCTAATTTAATGGGGACAAGTGGAAATTCACATGATAATGTGTTTTCAATCTCCTGAACACATCTGGTACTCATCGGTGTTTCTTTGGGTCAGTTTGACCGCAGGCTGTTTTAGCTGTATGAAACATATGAGGAATATCAACATTTTACACACATTTGTTTCAGCTGTTTTGGATGACACTGAGGAACTAAAACAAGCCTGTCAAAAAACTTTCATCTGCTTTAGCGCCCAAACCTAATATAACCACACCTGTAGTAACACACCTGCATAACATAACAATACCTATATTAAAATAACCACACCTGTAGTAACATAACCACACCTGTAATAACATAGCTACACCTGCAGTAACATAGCCACACCTGCAGTAACATAGCCATACCCATAATAACATACCCATAATAACATAACCAGACCTGCATTAATGATACCTGTCATAACACACCTGTGGTAACATAACACAACTGTAGGAATGTGAGATCTGATAGTTATTGTGACATTTGGTAGGGAAAAAGTGATTCCAGTCAGAAGTTTAGTGTAAAAGGGGGTGAGCGTCCGGTGTTGTGTTTTATTTAAAGGGCTGTTTAGGTAGTCAACAAGACACGTAAAGCACCTGACACATAAACTCGGGTAACATTTATTATAATAATTTTCTGGAGGTGTACATTTCTGGGCTCAAATTAACCCCAGCTGATAAAAATGTTAGTAAATGTGAAGGTAGCAGGAGGGCTAAGCCTCCATTAGTGACTTTGGGCCTGCAGCTCCAGCCGGTTAGCCGACAAGGCAGCTGGCAATACTAGCTAGCGACTTGTAGCCGAGAGCCGAGAGGTCTGCTGGGTGTCATCCACCGAGACAGCCGGTCAGGTGAGGCGAGCTCCTGCTTGGGTGTCAGGCGGCCCTCTCTGATGTCAAGTCGATAGAGAAACTTAAGAGTCGCCCCAGGTTGAGCCCCTCCTCCGCTGCCGTCCCGTCGCCAGGCAGCGGCTCACTGTCCGGTCCGCTAGCCCGGCCTGTTAGCCCGCTGCTAACGTCAGCTGTCACAGAGGCTAGCTAGCGGCCCGGGGCTACACACCGAGCGTGTTTTTCTTCAATGAAAAATGTGTAACAGCTACAGGAACACCACCCGAGGTGCTTGGTGGGCATGAATCCCTCTTACCCTCAGATGTTAGCCTGCAGAAGGGCCGGACCAGCTCTGCGAAATTCAGGTTGTTTTTGCGAGTCACTTTCTCCGCATCTTCGCTGCATAAGACGGCCACCATCGGGACAAACGAGTCCTGGATGAACTCCTGCACAGACTGGACACACTGGGCCATAGCGGACCAGCGTCGAGACGAGCTAACAATGCGAACTCTTTAATTTTGGATTGATAACGTTAAAAAGCCTGCCTACTTTTGAGTTGAAAACAACTCCCCTTCTGTCAGCAGACAACAGCCATCTTGAATTGTCCAGCTACTTCCTGTGTGGAGCTGGAGTGGTCATGTGACACCAGAGCTCACACCAGCAGACTCATGCTGCCTCCAAGTCCTGTCGGAATGATGGGAAATACCAGCTTCTTCTGAGAAAATATCGTTCACCTCAACACCTAATAATGCAGATTACTATCAAACACGGCTCACTTCTTGTCTATTAACATTGTGAACTAACAAATACAACACAATGTCCCCAAAACTATAATAGTCAATGCAGTTAACATCATTTGATCATTTTGTCTTATACTTATTGTTACAGTGGTATATCAGTGTTAAATACAGTACATGCAATTATGGTAAAAATGTAGAAAATGGTGAATGTAGTAACCTTGGTGTGTGTGGACACTGAGTGAAAAGTACACTGTTCTGTTATAGTGGTTTGCTGTTTGTACTATTCGCCACATGGCCCAAATGGCTCTTTGGATTGGCCTCTGATAAACTAAGATCACGAGAGAGGTGTTCATGTAACTCCACAGCAGCAGGAAATTACCTCTCTTTACCTCTTCGTTTCCTGTCTATCTCATGCTAGTATGACTACATCATACTAGCATGAGATAGCAGGTGCAGTTGAAGAGTCAATCAAACAGAGCCGGGGGTGATAAAATCTGAGGTTGTTTTCTGATTAGATCGCCGCCTCATGTACATGTGAAAAGAAAATAACTTTCCAATCTGTCCCCAGCCAAACCACCTCCCTCTGCATAGAAAGGACTTCAGATTCTCACATTGCCATGATGACTTCTACACCCAATACCAAACATTTTAATCAAAAATTGCGCATTTTAGTTTACCATCGCTTCAAACATTTTCTGTACTGTGTATTCTTTTTGCAAATTGGCTAGTATATATGCCGATACCAATGTACTGTATGTGTGTGTAATATCTCCATGATGGAGGCGTGGGTGGAGGCCTCCTCAGCTGATGTGTATAAAGTTTCCACTATGTGCCTGACTATTTAGCTTCATGAGGCATCAAAGGAGAGGCTGTCAGTGGTGGAGGACCTGAGGTTAGTGGAAGATTTGACAGCTTCAAGTGCGGAGCTGTTAATGGTGATAGAGGGTGCTTTCAAATTTGGCACTTGACCAGAACGATCATATTTTAACCAACTCAAAGGTTTCATGAAAAGGTTTTTACCCACTGATAAAGCAGGGGGGCAGCTGGTGTAGGTGGGTGATCACAGGCACTGTTTGAAGCCTGGAGCTGAGGACAGTGATGTCCAACTTTAAATTATGCCCCCACAAACTTCAGAGATACCACCCTCACTGTCAATATGCATTAGAGAGGCCCCAAAGCCATCAAAGAAAATGCATCTTGTTCCCTCTGCAGCCAGATAAATTGTCGCAACATCCACCTGAAAAGAGGAATTTGCAGTGAGCTATGCAGTGCTTTATATGCTCTCAGCCCTACTGCCACTTCTGTAAAATGATTATAAACTAATGATGACAATGATAACAATAGGTCAGTGATTCAGTAAACTGGCATAATATTCCATATCTTGAAACTTCTTGAGATTCAAGGTGTTTCTACATCAGATTGGTGCAGAATGATGGTTTTGTCTCCTCTCTGGGTCAGACTACATTGTACTCCTCTCTGCTATGTGGGAGGTTCAAGTTGATGGCAGAACATGCTATGATTTTGTGACGTTGATTTATTATTTAATGTGTACATGTTGCATCTTAGTACATTGTGCACACATCATTTTAAATATATTTATGGGTTTCTTTGCCTGCCCTGGGATCTGTAATTTTTGGTTACAGGGCTGTACAGTGCTGGGAGATATTCATGCTTTGCTAATACAAAAAAAAAAAAAAAAAGAAAAAAAAAAAAAAGATCACAGTTGCACATGTGCAAAATAACTTTGGGAACATGTGTTGCCAAATGTTTCCAAAGAAATCTCACTGCACATGGGATATGAAATCAATACTGTAATTCGTGAACTCTTCTCTTGCTTTAGGTTTGCATTACTGAAGATTTCCAATCAACCCAAGTTGGTTCTAGTCTAGTCCCACTACATTCAAGTGGTTGATGACATCCAATTCAATATTGCTGTCAGTAATTTCACCTATAATGACAAAAAAAAAAAAATGAAACATCAACGTGCATAACAAACATACTACCTCAGGAATTCTCTGCTTTATTCTTATAACCTATGAAATGCAATTATGTGAGGTAAATATAGATGGTAGCTGCGAAAACATACAAATCATTTATTTCAGTAAACTTCAACTGCAACACTCAAAATTTTACACAGTGCAAGTATCAACATTGTAGCAGTGCACATTGATTCTCATGTCCTCCCACATCAGCACATGGGGAGGGATGATCAAGAATAAGCTGAAAAAGATGATGGATTACTCATGGGAATTTCACCAGGAGAGCGGTAGTTTGGTGCAGTTGTGCAGACCTTCATGATGAAATTAAGTCAAGGTTCATTTGTAATTTTTAATGGCATACTGTTCATTTTTATTTTGTCTTCAGCTCAAAGTCGTCGCTCTGCCTGATCAGGCTGTGAAAGAGTTTCTCAGAGAACAGAAAGAAGTCTCTGTTGCGTTCCCAGTCCTGGGCATCTATGATCCGAGTCACTAAGGCTTGTTCTATGGCAGGAGACTCACAGGGGCGATGCTGCACCCCGTGACTCACATTGCTCAGAGGCTCAAGGACCAGCAGGCCCAGGCCAGCAGCTTCCTCAAGCCTCCTGCAGCCAGTAGACATGTTGAGGGTCTCAGAGCTCAACATAACCGCAGCAGCCTCTTCACCTCTTCTTGACACATTAAGTCCAGCAGCCTCACTGGATCCGTTTGTTTTGTCACTTCTGCTCACTGGGTTCGTTGAATTGAATGTGTGAGTCTGATCAGACCCACTTGGGCTAACTGGGATAACATCACCAAGCCTGCGACTTGAACTCCTTATAGTTCTTGTACCGAGTCCGTGGCTGTGCGAGCAGGTGACATGGGGTATGCCAGATGTGTTAGCAGTAGCTGGGCTTGGTCCAGCGGCCAGGCTGCCTCTGGACCCTGGTGCTCCTGGAGCTGCAGTCTCCTGGATGTTTCTGCGTAGGTAGGCTGTGTAGTCCTTCACCAGGCGAGCCAGCCCCGACTTATAGGACAGACGCAGAGACTCTGCTGAGCCTGGAGGCACTGAGTGCAGCCGGACCTGGTGGAGAAAGGAACACAAACGATGAAACAACTGTTTGTGGTGGAGCATGCATATCAAAAAAATGTATTTTATAATCAGTAAGAAAATTGTTTTTAATTTTCATTTTGTTCACAACTTTGATGTTTAGCTGTCCAAGGGCCATGGCAGTTATTATATATTTTGGGTGGTGGGTGAGATCCAATCTGGTATCTGTGTTTGTCTAACAAATTTGAATTTTTTCAATCATCATATACCCTTTAGTCTCTTTTAGCAGCCACTAATGTAATAACTGCCAATAAAGTTATGATTTTTTCGTTCTTTATGTAATAAAAGTCAATAATGTAATAACTTACCAATAATGTAATCAAATTTATAAACTAACAATGCAATAGCTTTTTGCTAATAATTTAATAAGGTGTTACATTATTGGCCAGTTATTACATTAATAGCTGGGTTAAAAAAAAATGTAATAACTAGAGCTGATAATAAACACAAACACACACGTGTGTGTGTGTGTGTGTGTGTGTGTGTGTGTGTGTGTGTGATCAGGTTTTTGAGCACCTGTTTGAAAGAGGCAACAGTGTAAGTGTCATGGCAATGTGACACTTTATAGCTAATAAATAAAACTTGAAAAAAAGTGATACAAGTATATTATTACAGTATCCGCTGTAGTTATTATTTTTGATTTTTTTTAATAATGTAATAATCAGCCAACCTTATTGCATTAATGGCTGATTATTACATTAGTAGCTGGGTAAATACCTATAACACCTTATTACATAAGGGTGGTTGTTGCTGCTCATAATAATTACAGGGTTTTCTCTATATTTTCCAGACACGCTGGAAAAGCATCAGTTCCTGTGTACCAGAGGAATTTTTCCACAAAAAGGCCTACCTAACTCTGGGGTCTCTGTTTTTGCAAATCAGTGGTGCACAGTCCGAAGTACAGTCACCTGTGCACACTGCAAACACACAGCACCACAGCTGATGTTTGGCAGTTCTGTGGCATTTGGTGCACGTGTCACAGCTGAGAACAGTGGCTGCATGAAGTAGAATGCATTAGCAATAGGCCTGCTGAGACTGGCTTCACTCAGCACCAAATCACCTCCAACA
This sequence comes from Myripristis murdjan, assembly GCF_902150065.1. Taxonomy (NCBI): domain Eukaryota; kingdom Metazoa; phylum Chordata; class Actinopteri; order Holocentriformes; family Holocentridae; genus Myripristis; species Myripristis murdjan. The sequence continues at coordinate 5,962,565 of NC_043983.1, read as the reverse complement.
CTGAATATAAGGTATAATGTCCTCTTATTGGTAAATTGGCCAGATCTTATTGATTAATCTGTCATAACTCAGATTGATTCATTTTATTCATTTCCATTTTCATCACTTTAAGTTAGATGCTACCAAAACACAACCTCTAAACCTAAAAGGACAGCATAGATCTTCTTCATTAAAATCTCTGTGTAGTCTTCCTCTCCTCAGCACTTTGGTTTCCAGAGGGTTGGTTTTCTGGCTGCACTGACCTGATGGATCCTTATGTGCAGGTGAACTGCCGCCCCTGCCAACCACTGTCGCATCGATTCTGAACTCATCCTCTTCTTCTTATTGGTCATCCTCTCGTAGTGGTCGAGCAGCTCCAGTTTCAGCCAGTTGTCATAGAGCTCCGTGGTCTCAGACATCTTTTGCTTGTTGTTGGCGATGCCGGGGATCTGGCAGAGGTAGCTGTGGATGATCCAGCCAATTCTGGAGGAGCCACTGATGCCGAGGATCGTCTGAGCCTGTCTCTGGGCATATGGTTCCTCAAAAAAAGATCCCTGCATTCGGACCTGGTAGGATACCAGCAAGATTGGAAAAATGAATGTCAATTCCTTGAAAATGTTTTGTTGCCTTGTGATACAAAAATAGAAGTATATTTGTTGTTTAGACACCTAGACAATGCAGTCTGGATGGGGGTGGAAGTGATCAAGGAAGACATTTCCCTCCTTCCTCAACTTATCAAGTGCTCTTGAGTAAGGTACATCATCAGCACTTGCTTTGCCAAAAGCATGTAGTACCAAAAGCATGGCATACCTGTTGTCAGGCCATCCTGGGCCTGACAACAACCACAAAAAGAACACACAAAAACATAAAAACACTGTTTATCCACTGTATCTCAGCATTCTGCAACGTCATATAGCTCAGAAATCGATCTTGAAATCATACACACATGACTTAACCCACACTCTGTGAGTGGATCTGTCTGAATGATGTCAGATGGGCACCACACTTTACACAGGGTTCATAAACATTTTCACTTTTCAAATGTCAGGCTTACATGAGGTTACCTGAGTGCCATTCAAGAGGTTACCCTTGTGTATCCTCTTATCAGCACCCATGTGATGTGAGCTGCCTAAAAACATAGCCTCTTTGGTCAATTAAGCATATTGTGCTTGGACCCTGCTTACTGCTTGTATCATCTGCTCATTTGTTTGAATTAAATAGATCCACAATCATTTATAGTCTCTGAATAGAAATTACGTGAAACCTCCACCTGATTATTTCCTGGAAAGGAAACATATTTCTCTCACTTTTGTCCGCATGGAGCACCTTATTTGCATTTAGCCCCCTTATTATCTTTGGGGTCAATTTGACCTGATTCAGAGTTTAACATTTCTAAATACACGACTGACATCAGGGTATCAGTGTTTGTTTTTTTGTTTGTTTTTTGCTGTATAAAACATGAACGAAATATCAGTATTTTACACACATTTGTTTTAGTTATTTTCAAGGGCATAGAGCTGGAACATTTAGGTCATCAACAAGACACATAAAGTACCCAGCACATAAACTTGGTTACCAATTTAAATTAAATTAATTACATTTTTAATTAAATTACCGGGGTCAAATTGACTTTAGTTGATAAAAATGTTAGTGAATTTGAGGGTAACAGGAGGGTTTCATAAAATTCTTTGAAGCCAGTTTGCAGAATAATTTCATTTCCAATTTTCACAAGTGTTGTAACAGATTCTGTTTGTCTTTACCTACTTGTTGGGCCACCAGGTCAAAAAGAATGGACAGAGCCAGAGCGATCACCCCTACTCCTCCATAGCTGACCCTGCTGCTGCCTCCCAGCACGCCAGTCAGGTTGAGGTGGAAGGCGGCCCGCTGCTCCTCGCTCATGCTCCGCTGCAGGGAGGTGTACTGGTGCTGCAGCGATGCCGAGGAGTCCAGGGACAGGAAGGAGATGAGGACAGGGTCCATGGAGATGTCAGGGACAATGCCGGCATCTCTCGCCACCGAGAACAGCTCCTGAACGGTGGCAGGAGTAGGAAGACACAAGCTGCTGTCCAGTGGATTCATGTCTGTGTCTGTCTTTTGACTGGAGCCTCCTCCCCTCTGGCTCTCTCAGTTTATGGGCGTGTGTGTGTGTGTGTGTGTGTGTGTGTGTGTGTGTGTGTGTCCCTGTCTGTTATCTGTAGGTCTGACCCTCTGTCTGTTTGTCTGTTCACAAGAGGCAGTTGTGTCTGCTGGTGTGTTTTCTTTATATAATTATATAAATATTATATTAGGTAATTTAATTTGTTATGGGAGTCTACATTTTGTGATCTCTGCTATTTGATTTTTTTTTTTTTTTTTTTTTTTTTGGCCCATTCTGTTGGCATGTATTACACACCTGATCTGTCAGTCTCTCCTCTTTGCGGTCCCTATTTAGACTTCTTCCCTTTGTCTCTATTATCTGTGGGTTTTTGTGGGAGTTTTTTCTGGTCCACTACAAGGTTTAAGTCAGGGGGTGTCGCCCTGTTTGTTGTAAACTTGAATGTGAAAAGCCCTTTGAGACTGTAAACAGTGATTTGGGGCTCTGAATAAACTGAAATTTGAAATGTGTTTGTCTTACCAAGGCACTTGTGCTTAATAACAAAAATTCCTATAAAATGTGCAAGAAAGTTACAATATTTACAGGTATAGTTCAACCCTCTGGAGTTATTGAATATGACAACAATCCACTGTCATAGTTTTATGAACAATCATTCACTCATATGACATAGAAACAAACAAATATATAATCTCTTTGATACCAGCCATTGACAGTATTATGGATGTATTGAATTTCTTTTTCACGATGAGTGACGGATTAAAATTATTTAGTTGTTTTCACAAAAAGGAAGGAAAGGGAAAAAAATACATAGGGATACGTAGAAAAATATGTGTGTAAACAAAGTGTGTGGTCATGGTAGCAAAAATGATTTGGAGACAGCATGCAGTTACAGTTACAGAAATAATTTACTGTGTGATAAACTAAAGAAAATACACTTACAGAATTGAACTGAATTGAATTGAATGAAGTAATGCTAGTGGTTGAGGAGGTCTGGCAGCAAGAGGAGGCAGAGAGATGCACAAAGGCAGTTTCACAGTCTAAACAAGGCCAATGGACTACCTGGGAAAATCTGGAGCATCGTAAACTCACTTGGAGGGATTTTTAAGAGATGGAAGGAAGCTGAATCAGCTTCATCATCAGAGCCACTTATGATGTTCTTCCCACACCCAAGAACCTAAGCCAGTGGGTTAGAGAAGATCCCTCATGTGCTCTCTGCCAAACTCCAGCATCATTAAGACAAATCCTCACTGGCTGCAAAACCAGCCTGTCTCAGGGCCGTTACACCTGGAGGCACAATCAGCAACTGGCAATCATTCTGGAGAGAGGGAGAGTTACCACCACCCTCCCCTAGTGCCTGGACGTCAAAGCACCACCCCCTTTGTGAAAGCAGGACAACTTCCTGGGAAACCATCTGCAAGAGTGGAAACATCCTTCCTGGACACAGCCCGAGTCAACCTGGATCAGAAACTCATTTTTCCACCAGAGATTATCACAACTAATCTCAGGCCAGACTTGATCTTGTGGTCAACCTCGCAGAAGCTCCTGTACATCGTGGAACTAACAGTCCCATGGGAGTCTGCAATCGACACAGCCCATGAACGTAAAAGCCTGAAGTACACGGACATAGCAGCTGAGACAGAGCTGCGTGGCTGGAGGACACAGGTGCTCCCAGTAGAGGTTGGATGCAGAGAATTTGTAGGATTTGTAGAGGCTCCTGAAGAGCATGGGGGTCTGGGGCCAGGCCCTCCGACAAGCACTGAAATCACTTTCAGAAGCTGCAGAGCGAGCCAGCAACTGGCTTTGGATGAAGAGAAAGGACCCCGCTTGGGCTGCTAGATGTCAAACATGAGGGGCAAAAGCAGAGGGGGGCACACCTGGGACGCCATGTGTTGCCGTTGAGCCCATCCGGAGGTGTCGTGGTCCTATCAACGAAACACCGATGAAGGAGGGTGCCCATCTGATGACCCCAATGAAGCAAATGCCCTTCACTGGATAAGACATCAGGTATGAAGTGATTACCCCTTCCCCACTCAAGATACAAACACCAGGTAGGTGCTGATTATTCTTAGGGATTGTAACAACTGTCCATTTAATTATCTACTGGAAGGATTCTATCTATTTACTTTAACTGTATACTTTTTCCTTCTTTGTAGGGCTGTGAGTCATGCTGCCTCTGTAAATTACACACTTTGGTCTGGGTTGGGGTCATTGGCGATCAGTGCATGCTGGAACATGTCAACACCAAATGAACTGTTTAGTATATGAAGCAGCGAATGTCTGAAAATATCCCAAATGGACTGTGTGGTGGATCAAACTGTTGTTTGAGTATTTTGGCACATTTCAGTGTCCACCCATCATACAGACCTGTGAGGCCTTTTGTGAACTATGAATCCTACAGGAAAGGAGATTTGCTGATACTAAACTTGGGCTTCAGCCAGACATTTCTCCAGACGTTGAACACAGCCTTGATACTCTACTTGGTGAGTCACAAGGGATCTTCCCATTATTACTGCTATTGTTAATACTTTTGGTGATTTTATTGTCAATATATCATTAGCAATCATATTGATGCTACTAATGATAAATATGATTAGACTCAGAGAGATGTACAACCCATGATTGAGACAGTTTGAACACAAAAAGCAGTAATAATTCACACATTGTGGACAAAGAAATGAGCTAAAAGATGAACATATAGCCTAAATTCAATAATACACACTGTTACCGGCATCCTTAGACAAACTCAGGCTGCCTCAGGAATGCGCAATACACACCCATTGTAAGACCTCAGAGGGAGCAGAAAACACTCTCAAACTAAAACTGTCATAACTCAAAAACGGTAAAAGATAGCAAAATCATGTTAATACAAGATTTATAGATCCAAGTCTCGTGACTCGTTTAAACTTTCAATCAAGTCTGTAACTCAAACGGTGACCGAGCTGTGACACCTCAAACAGGGGTGGGTTTTCTGGATTTATCCATTGGATTGAATGAGGATTTCTCTGTCTGCCTGCATTTTGGTGTGATCGTGCCACAGTTGCCAGTACTCAAGTCAGTCACACACTAGGACGTCCTCAGCTTTTCAAAATAAAAGCCCAACATTCTTTCAAAATAAAAGCACCGAAAAATACCCTTAAAACTGGAACAGATGGACGAATTGTCTGCGTTTAGACATGCGCGCCGCCCCCAATGTGCACGCAGGTGCGAAGGCCCGTCCAACGTTGCTTGCAGCTTTAATTACAACTGATATTGGTTTAGCTGTGAACTTTCCACTTCAGTAAAAAGAAGGAATAGAAGACTAAGACAAAAAAGGAGGGCGATAAAGGCCTTGGAGGCTCACCTCAGTTCTACAGTTTAAAACTGCACCAGATGCTAACTTAACTTAATGCTAAAGCATTTGATTAGAGAATCCTATTGCATGTCCCTCAGGCAGAGGGACGTCTTATATCCTGTAACATTTTACATGATATGAACACTAGGGGCTCTAGTTTCGCAGACCAGGCGAGGCGGGGGCGTAGCGCAAATGTCCTTCGCCAACTGGGTGTGGCCAGGCGGATTTTCCAAGTTTGGCACGCCGGTCTCGGTGGCGCAAGTACTCCGCCGTCCCTCCTACCGGTGGAGGGGAGGAGAGAAGGCATGGAGTGGGTTTGACACAGCCGATTCACATGTAACCAATCAAATGAGCCCCTGTCCTTGCCTTTAAAATGCGCTGCGTGAAGGCGTAATGAAAGTTTACACAGCTGACATGGAGGTCTATTGCCGCAGGCGGAGCGGAGCTCAGGAGACCCGCGCGGAGCGGAGACCGGCGATCAGTGCGGACACGTCACCAAAAACTCACAGGCAGGCTTCCGGAGTGTCAGGCACATGAACGATGCAATAAATACCGAAAAAAACACTATTCAATGCTACGATCACAATCAGCACATAAATGTATCTCCATATCAACTGTCCCGTCACAGCTGATGTCAGATCAAAGGAGATTGGCACCGTTTGTGCTGATTGTGAGGTTTTGGTGATGTGCGCCAGCCAGCCAAACTTCCACTGCGCCGGCTCCACTCCGCCTTGCGCTGAAAGTAGACGTGGTTTCAGATGGCGAGCTTTTGGCGCACCTCGGCGAAGCCTTTTGGCACGAAACTGTCACTGCGCCAAGCCGAATCTGTCGGCACCTCCCCCCGCTGCGCTGCCACTCCCATCTCGGCGAACCTCCGCCTGCGAAACTTGGAACCTGTCCGCCTCTGCCGTTTCGCCGGTCGAAACTAGCTCTGCGCGGGGTTCGCCTCACTGCGCCACCCCGCGCTGCGCCGGGAAACTAGAGCCCTAGTGCTTAATATTCAAAAATTAATATTTCATTCAAAAGAACAAACTTTACAGGCTTACTGACCGTGAAAGAATGGAAATTAGCCTATAAATGTTAAAAGGATACTGCTGGTACAACCTTCAAAAAACTGGTAATTCTATATTGTCTTGTGCCTTAAACATGTCTTTTAGCATTTGCTCATGTTGCAGGAAAAGAGCAATTTTAACACATTGCAAGACCCTCCTGAAACTGTTTAAATATTTGAAACCAGGTCTGAAAGCTTTTTATTTTTTTCAGGACCCATAACTCATGAAATTTATTCTTCTGTAAATTGTGGTGAGGCCCAAGTAAAAGAGCGGGAGGGAGCCTTTGTCTTCTGCTCTCTGTCTCTTCATGGGGCGCCCCCCCTGCAGAGACTTCGGCCTCACCAGGGTCCTCCTAGGAGACACAGCAGGTGCACAACAATGTTATTATCATTAACAGAAACTAACAAATTAACAAAAACTAGGTGTCCAAAAACATTTTTGTCATATGAAATACAAAGAGAACTAATGAAAAATGCAAATGTATCTTACCCTTGGTCCAGAAAGAGGCTGATGCTGAGGTTGCACCTGGTGTTTCACATGAACTTGAGGAAGCTCCTCAGGTAGTGACGAAGGCTCTGCACGTGTGAGTCCACTCCTCTCCCTCCTGAGTTCAATCAACCAATCAAACATTATTTATAAAGCACCTTTCTAATAAATCAAATTGCAATTCATAGTGCTTTACAAGGGATTGATAAAACCATGGACCTCATTTTCTTGTATGTCACTGGTGAGATCATGCAGCCCATCGTGCACAGCACCATCGACGTGGTGGGCGGAGTCAAGGAGGGGATGCCCTTCCTCTTCCTGGCTCCTCTCCTCGTATTCGTCTTTATCAGTGCTGGAGATCCTGATTATTTCAGGATCATTGTTTGCTACAGTTTGAAAAGACAGGAAAAGGAAAAGACAAACCATCACCGTGGTGTAAACTGTGCTGCAGCCCAAGTAAAATAAAATCTCTCAAATAAAATAGGTTGTAATATTAATCGTACTTTAGTCTAGGATGGTGGATTCAGTCCGAGTCGCTGTCCTCGGCCCACCTTGGCTTCTTAGGGACAGGCCACTCCCAGCTCCTGTGTGTGGAGTAAGAGAGTCCAGAGGTTGAGGGAGCCTCGTCCTCAGGAGAGCATTCATCCTCCTCCCGCTCCCTCTTGGTGGGACGTCCCCCAGCAGGACTCTCTTCCACCCGTTGCCTCTTCACAGGAGGGCCCTCAGCAGGACTGTCCTCCTCCCGCTGCCTCTTCACAGGAGGCCCCTCAGCAGAGTCCTCTGCGTCACTGGGGCTCCTCTCCAGACTCCTCCTAGGAGACACAGCAGGTCCAGAACAAGGTTATTAGCATTTACAATCACTAACCAAATAACAAAGACTAGATGTGAAAAAACATTTGTGTTAAGCAAAAGACCAAAAGAAAATTATAGCTGCTGCACAGCAATGGTCGGGGCCAGGCAATTTTAGGCAATTCTGAGCAACAAGTGGAGAATTGGAAGATGAAAAGAAAGGTGGCATTTTATTATGCATTTTACATCAACTGAGGCTTGAACTCACAGTTTCTGGCATGCAGGACAATGCTTTATCTCACTGAGCTAATTGACAAGTGTCAATTCATGTGAGGCTTCACAAATTGACTAAGCCAGTCACTGTCTTAATGCCACTCCTTAGTGGGCAGACCCCCTTAGTCACTGTGAAAGACAGTGACTAAGCCAGTCACTGTCTTTCACAAATTGACAAAGACAGATTTCAAACTACTGTAGAAAAAAAAAAAAAGTCATCAAGACAAAAATCTGACAATGATTATCTGGCATGGGACTGGACCTTTCTGTAAAGTTTGGTGAATTTTCACACATGGGAATGTTGCACAAGCTGAGGCTTGAACTCACAATCTTCGACACTGAGGCCTGACCTCTATCTCACTGAGCTGAACTTCACATGTAGTGTCACAAACTGACTGAGCCAATCACTGACATACAGGACAGCAGGCAGCCATGCATGGAAAGGCAGATTTTAAACAGCTGTCAAAAATTTAGTTATTAAGACAAAAATCTGAAAATACACATATTGCATCTAGACAGCATGGAGGTGTTGATCACTTGTTTTTAACAATGATTGATTTCCTCCATAAGTGGAAAAACTGATGTTTAAAAATGCCATTCTTGCACTGACTCCAACTGTTCACATGAGAGTAAAATTCAAAATGCTGTCAAAAATTCAGTTTTTGAGATACAGTTCTGAAATTTTATACACACATTATCTACCATGACTCCAAAATATTGTCCATTTTTTTTTCTTTTCTTTTTTTTTTTTTTATTATTACACCAAGTGGACATAAAGTACAGACAGTACACTGTAACAAATTGCTGTAAGAAAACAGCCAAATCGTGACAGTAACATACAGTTTTCCATGAAAACAGTACTATACGGTAGAAAACAATGCATTCTGGGCAATATTTATCGACGGCTAACCGTTTTACATAAAATACTGTAATATACCGTAAATAACGTTGCATTCTGGGAGTGATGTAGAATTCATGGCAAATAGGCCACACAAATACAGAACACTACCGTATTTCTGTAGGAGAGGAGCAGCACAGTCGACGCCAAAGAAATTTATTCTTGAGGAATATCCACCTGAATCCTGCACTTTATGCACAAATCGAGCAGAACACACGCTAAGTTGAAATACATTTTATCTGTCTGGTGATATTTGCTTGTACTATCGGGTGAGGACCGGCCATTTGGACTTTTCTGGAGAAGCTAGCACAGGACTCCAGTGGTCGAGTACGGCTAGCTGAACTGTTAAAATAATTTCAGAAATCGCGATTTGAAATGCAGTTAGTTAATTGCAAAGGCTGCTACATGTAAGCCATACATGCAGCGCATCTCACCCAGGGCAAACTCATGTTATGCAGGAGCACAGGGTGACGGAGAGCAACACGTGTTGGAGCCAGTAGCGGCATTCAGTTACAGAGTGGGCGGTAAGTAAGTACCACGGAGCCGAAAGCGGCAAATAAACAGTGTAATCCCCACTAAACCTACCGCTAAACTAAAGTGAGTCGTTGACAACTTTTTCGACTTCGTCAGGTGATTAAGTATATTTTATTTTTTGGAGACAATCTTGCTTTTTACTGTGATAGCTGACTTGTTTAGCTTAGCAAGTTTACCAGTTTTAACCAACACAAAGTCACCGGCTGCGTCTGAAACTCCTGCCAACATATTAAACACGCTATTGTGTGGGGTTTATCAGTGTGTCTGAAACTTTAGTGTAAAACTACAACTCGTGAATTGCAGATTATTAATGGGGATTTATTCCAGTATACAAGTACAGTTGTGCTAACTTTTGCAGCCATTCTAATACTTGTCTCTAGCCTTTGGTCATCATATCCAAATTACTAATGATTTTCTATCAAAAATCATGTATGCAAATATCTTACAATAACATCACAACATTGATATTGAGGTATTCGGGCAAAAATATTTTGACATTTGATTTTGCTCCTATCATCCAGCCCTACTCTATATGGTAGTAGACTTTATTTCGATCCAACCTCTAATCTCAGACTGCTGTGTTTTTCAGGCGCTTCATTGGGATGAACCCAGAGAGAGGTACCAAGGCCAGCCGGGGCAAGATGGTCTCCAAGAGGACAGGGAAAGTTGTTCAGAAGAAGCCTGAAACAGTCAATCCCCGTGTGTCCAGTCTTCTGAAGAACCTCATAGACTTTGAGTGGAATTTCATATAGGTCAGTGAAATCTCTCTACATCAACGCAGCCACGATTTTTTCACACTGTTTGTCTTAAGTTATGTGTTCTTGTTTGCCTGTCTGCTAAATTTGCTATATTTCACTTCAAAAATTTGTGTATTTATGCTGTAGAACTACTATTTGGCATATTTAAGACCAAAACGCTACTGAAGCCCTTCCAGTTCCATTATTTTGCAGCAAGGAGGAAGGAGCTCCTGGTGGAAGGGTGAGGCGGGTTTTAGTGCAGATTTTACAGAGTGCTTCCCCTGCAGATGTAACCAGCCAGCTACTCTGCGGCTCTCCTTGAGACAGACGTAAAAAGCCTCACTGATAGAAATAGGGCCTGCATCTTCCTGAACACTGTCTCACTTGGCTGTAAGTGTTGCGTATCCCTGCGTGTTTGTCACCAAGGTAAATGTACACAGCCCCCTTTTTATTATCCTACAGTGGTGCACCGACGGCTACATCTCGGAGACTGTCTCCATTTAGATCTGCAACAGAGGTGATGGTGGTCCCAAATCTGCCCCGAGACAACACAGAGACCTTCATCTCGCTCTTCAGTTTCAGATGCGGGAAATGAGAAGATTAGTTAATAAAGGCATACTTAAATGATAATCCCAGTATTTTTCAACCTGGGCCCTGTTTTGCCACCTTCTTGAGTCTAAAAGACTGATAGGGTCAGATTTTTGGAATTGGAAAAACTATTTTTGTTGTTCTTTTGTCAGGGTAATACTTTCCTTTTTTTTAATTCAGTGTCTCTTGTTTTATCTTTTGCTGCCACTCCTCATACAATCTCCTCGTATCCATATTTTGTCCTCTTTTCACCTTTGGCCCTGTATTTACCTTTTCCCTGTCTCCTCTTGTATTTTTCCAATCAGAGCATGCAAAGTTGGCTTGTCACAAACCCTACTGATGTTTCACATTTCAATGAGCTAGTGTATTCCTTTATGATGGTGAGCTGCGATTGTTGTTTGATTGTTGTGTTTGATGTTTGCCCACTGTGGATTGACACTGACAGTCCGTTTTAACCAAGATAATGATTGTTCAACAGTTCTTCATTACCATTGGTTTCTGGTGGATAATTGCATTTCACCCTGCTGCCTTTTTAAATAAATCATGGGTTACATCGTTAGTCATATTTTGTAAGTCTCTTCTTTTGAATAGGTCTTTTTTCATTGCTACATTTTAGTTAACTAAGTCATTCATTATATATTGCACATATCACATTGAAATTGCTAATCAAGGTTACTGTAAAGATAGTGCTTACTTCATAGTGATTGTCTGTCATCAATACTGCCAGTAATATGCTCTTTTTAGAAAAATGACTACATAGCACTGTATTTGGTATTATGGTGAAATTCCATTGCTAATTTCAAAAAACAAAAAACAATACTGTAGACCCTGCCACAAGTATACTGTAAATTCAACAAAAATCAGCACTATACTGTGTTTTAGTACATGACACTATAACAGTAATAAACTGTAAATAAGTTTACAGTAAGCAAACTAGCAAAAATGGTAATTTACTGGCAACCTTGCTGCCAGTAGTTTACTGTAAATCAGGAAAATACAGCAATGTACTGTAATTCAGTGTGTGGTATTATTACAGTAACATACTGTTGAGTTGATTACAGTAGGAGAACTGTTAAATTAACAGTAAAATACTGGCAACCCTGCTGCCAGTATTTTACTGTTAATCTACATGACAATTGTTTACAGTGTAGACATACGGTACAAAACCTCTTAACAGTTGTTCTAGAGATGGGTCTGCTGCTAGAACTCTGTGTGGCATTTATCTGGTCTCTGATCTGAGCTGCTGTTAACTTGCGATTTCTGAGGCTGGTGACTTGGATGAACTTGTCCTCAGAAGCAGAGGTGGCTCTTGGTCTTCCTTTCCTGGGTCGGTCCTCATGTGTGCCAGTTTCGTTGTAGCGCTTGATGGTTTTTGCGACTCCACTTGGGGACACATTTAAAGTTTTTGCAATTTTCCGGACTGACTGACCTTCATTTCTTAAAGTAATGATGGCCACTCTATTTTTCTTTAGTTAGCTGGTTGGTTCTTGCCATAATATGAATTTTAACAGTTGTCCAATAGGGCTGTCGGCTGTGTAGTAACCTGACTTCTGCACAACACAACTGATGGTCCCAACCCCATTGATAAAGCAAGAAATTCCACTAATTAGCCCTGATAAGGCACACCTGTGAAGTGAAAACCATTTCAGGTGACTACCTCTTGAAGCTCATCGAGAGAATGCCAAGAGTGTGCAAAGCAGTCATCAGAGCAAAGGGTGGCTATTTTGAAGAAACTAGAATATAAAACATGTTTTCAGTTATTTCACCTTTTTTTGTTAAGTACATAACTCCACATGTGTTCATTCATAGTTTTGATTCCTTCAGTGAGAATCTACAATGTAAATAGTCATGAAAATAAAGAAAACGCATTGAATGAGAAGGTGTGTCCAAACTTTTGGCCTGTACTGTATATGGGTAGGGTATGTGTGTGTGTGTGTGTGTGTGTGTGTGTGTGTGTGTGTGGGTGAAGTAACAGACGGTATGGTGTTATTATATCTGATATGGTATAGATAATATAATAAAGATAACTAAACAAATAAAGTAAAGATAAAAAATAAAAAGTGAGTAATAATAATAATAATAATAATAATAATAATAAAATACACATACATATATGCATACACAAACATACACATACATACGCATACACCTGTTATATGTATATACAATAATATAATAAGAGCTAATATAATGCCTTATGATGTGATGGAGCACAACATGATATGGCACAATATAATATAATATATGTAGCACTATAAGGTATAATATTACATAACATAATAGTTCATTGTTATATAATTAATATTATAATTATAACACTATAGTTATATAATTATATTATATGTAATAATTGTATAATTGTATAATTATATTATATATAATAGTTATATAATAGTTATATTGATTCATGTATATATTTATATACTGGTAAGTGATAATATTTATTTAGATATGTTGATATATATTGCAGCAGGGGATGAGGTCAGACTGGGGCATCAGGGGGGCAAGCAAGAGTCCCCCCCGCCAGGTCCAAGTGGTACGGCCGGGTGCCCCAGTGGGAGAAAGACGAAAATGGCAGTAGATAAAAGCCCCCCTCCCCCCTCTTATTTATTTATTTTATTTTATTTTCCCCTTATTATTAATTTTTTTTTTTTTTTTTTAATATGTTTTTATTTAGTGGCGATCATACCTTGGGCCGCACCCAAACCCAGAGGTGGCTGCTGGCTCGTTGCAGATCTACCCTCCTGTGCCTCTTCCTGGTCAGGGCAACTCCCAGACCCTTAGGAGGGGGTCTGCCCACTAAGGAGTGGCATTATTTTGTTTTATTTTATTTATTTATTTATTTTTTGGGGGGAGAGGGAGAGAGGTAGGGCCCAACCACTCCGCCCCCACCTGCCCCCACCGGAGATCCCGTTGCGCCCCCAGAGAACCAGGCAGGGAGTACCTGCTCACCTCCACCCTCAGCCAATTCAGGACCCATCCCCTGCCTATATTTTATTATAATGAATACCGCTAAGATGATTTAATATAATAAACGATAGTTATGCTGATGATATGACAATAACAAAAATGACAACAGTTATAACAATCATAATTGTAGTCATAATTATATTAATAGTTCTAATATAATATAATAATAGTAATAATAATATAATCAGTATCATCATACTATCGCAATCATAATCAGGAAAGAGAAAATATTGATAATGTATTAAGCTTAATAGCGAGCAACTAATAGCATATAATGTAATACAATATAATAAGATATAATGGTATTGTTAGGGGCTGCCACTAATGATCACCTAATGATAATATAATATAATATAATATAATATAATATAATATAATATCAGTAAAGATAATACTAATATTACTGTTATAGTTAAATAGATAATAATAGCCAGTTAATTTTAAGGGAGGGAAATGCCAAAGTAACTACTAAATGAAAGCAGTTGTTGGTTGCGGCCCAAATGATAATATATACAACAACGGCAACCAAAAAATAGTAATACTAAAAAAAATTAAGAATAAATAAAAAAAATAAGTAAATAAATAAATAAACAAATAAATAAATAAATAATAATAATAAAAAAAATTATAAAAAAGGTTAAAGAAAGTTTCTTGTTTGGTTACTGGGACTTGAGTGTTTGGGTCACAGACACATTTTTTCATGAACATTGAAGATTTATTTACCAAGAATTTGCAAGTGTATGTTTACAGTACCATTTACAGTCAAACATTTTGATGCACTGTAGGCTCAATTTTTGATAAATTAAAAATCTGTGTGGATTGTTTGTGTAGGACAGTCTGAAGATGCTCTGTATCAAATTTGGTGGCATTTGAGCAAAAATTGTGGGAGGAGATAGGTTTAACAAGTTTTACAGTTTTTGAAAAAAAAATAGAGTGATGGAATTTATAATTTGCAATAGGTTTAAGTGTACAAAAGTTTCTTCAGTATTGGGGCTACATTTTGGTGAACGTTGCAAAGCTGTAGCACATATGGTTAATTTGTTATGAAGTTTTAAACTTTAAAGGCTTGCGCCACCATCAGGACTATTGGCTTGAGTTTGCATCTGAATGTATCTGGCATGGGACTGGACCTTTGCAGGTGGTGTGTGTGTGTGTGTGTGTGTGTGACAGAGAGAGTGTGTGTCTGTCGGCAACACGCCCAGTTCCAGACAGGTTTGTGACGTCACAAAGAAGTCCATATGCACGTACAGGTCCGTGAGCAGCGGTGACGTCACCCATTGTTAGATGTCAAACCCCAGCAAAAGTTCCACTGCGTTTAAGGTTGAGAAATGCCTGTGAAAATGTAGCTTCTGCGGACGCTACCCCGCTATTTGATCAGTAAAATTGTTTCGCTACATAAAAGCTATTTGGTCGAGGCAACGGCCTCGGCCGGCCGCTTGACGATGTCACATGGTCGGCCATGTGACATCATCACTGCAGTCACAGCAGGTCACAGCTGTTGTGACATCACAGTCACAGCAGGTCACAGCTGTGTGATGATGTCACATGGCTGACCATGATGATGTCACGCCGTGGCACCGGTCGGCATGACATCATCATGGTCGGCCATGTGACATCATCACACAGCAGGTCACAGCTGTTGTGACATTATAGTCACAGCAGGTCACAGCTCTGTGATGATGTCACATGGCTGACCATGATGATGTCACGCCGTGGCACCGGTTGGCATGACATCATCATGGTCGGCCATGTGACATCATCACACAGCAGGTCACAGCTGTTGTGACATCATAGTCACAGCAGGTCACAGCTCTGTGATGATGTCACATGGCTGACCATGATGATGTCACGCCGTGGCACCGGTCGGCATGACATCATCATGGTCGGCCATATGACATCATCACTGCAGTCACAGCAGGTCACAGCTGTTGTGACATCATAGTCACAGCAGGTCACAGCTGTGTGATGATGTCACATGGCTGACCATGATGATGTCACGCCGTGGCACCGGTCGGCGTGACATCATCATGGCCATGTGACATCTGTTGTGACATCATAGTCACAGCAGGCCACAGCTGCTGCTCAGAGGGTTTATAAGAGAGAGACAGCGAGCAGATCTTACCCCCCACCCTTGACTAACCACAAACCGCCAAAACCTAGCTGAAACATGCAGAAATCACATGTACCTTCCCAGATGAAAATTCACTGGAAAGAACGTGCAAAGGAACAAGAAGAGAGAGAAAAAGAGACCAACATGATCCAGGAAGACCCACTCAGAGACACCAAAACTCTCCAGAAGCAGGAATCTGAGCAGAGGCTGATGGAAGACACAATGTCCCAAGAACACACCAAAAGGTCCCCAGAGCAGGCATCTGAGTCGAGGGGCGAACAATGCCAAGAGCCCAAACCCAAGGGCCCAGAACCCTGGACCAATTTCCATCAGTCCAGGCAATTCTGGATCATGAGGGAGAAAGATGAGAAATAGGGAAGGGAAGGGAAACAGGGAAGAAGAAGAAGAAGGAGATGGAGGGAGCTGGATGGATAGATGGAGAAGGATGAGGAGATTCCTTCAGTTTACCTGTGAACGAGTGAGGGAGGGGATCAGAAACCTACGGCAATTTATCTCTCGTTTCCCCTTTTTATTTACTGTTCATGTTGTTTTAGATTGGGTCTTGTTGCTTTTAATATTATTAATGTGTTAATTTGTGTCTTGTTGCTTTTAATGTTTCTGTAAAGCACTTTGAATTACCTTGTGTTGAATTGTGCTATTCAAATAAACTTGCCTTGCCTTGCCTTCGTACCTACTCGTTTCAATTCCCCTCGATTCTACGGACCATGACACGGCTTCGGTCGTTAACTGTTACAGTTGAGTTCCACATCAACGTGGGTCGAGTCTACATAGTAAGGTGGCCCCGCCACTAAGCACAGAAAAGTCTCCACCTCTTCATTTGACCACGGTACTGGTCCCCAAACAGTCCCCAAACACACACTAACACCCCACCGCCAACACACCTCCACAACCCACCCCTACCCCCAACACACCCCCAACAGCCCCAACACACAACATGCCTCCAACATAAATAATAACAAAATATCATTAAAAAATAAAATACATTAAAATATATCTGTTGAGTATATATAGACTTTTAACCTCTGAACCTTTGCAGACTATGAAATATATCTGCACAACATATGTATGTATATATGTATGTATATATGTGTTTGTGTGTGTGTGTGTGTGTGTGTGCGCGCGCGTGTGCATGTATTTGTGTTCATGCATGTTTTTGTGTGTGTGTGTGTACATAATGATAAAATAATAGCTGATGAAGTAATATTCAAAGTGGATACATATTCATCATTAGTGTTGATACACATATTTTGAAAAGTGAAAATTGCAAATCTCCTGTTAATGTAATAAATCTCCACTACATGATGGTGGGAGATGTATTGCATTAACAGGGTCAGTAATGTATGGATAGTAAACTATGACACTAAAAGCTGCAACAAGCAGCAGCTGGGTGAGCCACTAGGTGGCAGTCTGAGCCCTGAAGACTGTCCAGTTCAACTCAGCACAAGAAAGCTCTTCAGTCACAGTAACATGAGTAAATGTAGTTAGTTACATCTACCTTCTTACATTTTGTTCTCTCTTTCCCTCTCTCTCTCTCTTTCCCTCTCTCACACACACAGAAATTCAAATTATTTGTATATTTCTTTGTTATGATTTATTTCTTATATGCAAAAACATTCCACATTACCAAATTTTTGATAAAAAGATGAGAAAGGAGATAAAAACTACAGCAGAAGCAAAGCAGCTTGACATGAAACAGGAACTCACTGAGGAACAAACACCAAGCTGCTGCTGATCTGAAGTGAAGGACAGAATAAATGAGAAAATAGATGTGCGCTAACTTCCTAAAACTTGTCTCGTTTCTCCAGGTATTTTGGAAAAAATCACAGTTTACATCACAAAATATTTTAAATATTTCTCATGACATTTCCAGATGACTTTTGACAGTAAATTGATAGATCTGCCTAGATCTATGGCAATTTCATATTATAAGAAATAAACTCATCGACTCAACAGTTGTGGTGTTATATTAATCTTCAAAAAAGTATATGTGAATGCATAGGTTAAACAAGGATGCACTGTTTGCTTTACTGGTTAGATACAGAGAGGGGAGTGAGGAAAAAACCTGAAATGTAAATATATTTTACGGACATCTAAGAACTTTTTGCACAAGCCAAATCACATCATCTGCTTACATCTCCTGATTTGTCATTGGTACAGGTTTAATTAAATGGAAATAATGAGGGATAATGGCTTTTACCTGACGTCGCGTCATCAGTGTATGTCATTAAAAAACATCTCTAATAATTCTTACATTCAGCACATGAAAACAGGACAGAAATGAACACTATGGCAAGCGGCAGGACGAGCTTCATTAAAAAGTCGGTGTTCAGTTGGCTCTCTGACAGTGTTTGAGGCCTGTTGCTGGAGGAGGAGGCCGGGCGTGGCTCCGGGCTCATCGGGCTGCCCAAGGCGGCCAGCGGGGCAGCAGGAGCCGGGGGCACCAGCAGCGCCAGGCCCTCCCTCCTCTGCTCCTCCAGAGCCGCGATCAGGACGGCCAGCGAGCGTCGGGGGAAGTGATCTGGTGAAAACAGGTTGCAGTCGGGGACGAAGAATTGAGGCAGGAGGCCGCTGCGTGCGTAGCCCTCTAGCGCCCCCAGTAGGTGCAGGAAGCATGGAGTCCTTGAACCTGAAGGGCCGTAATGAGATGATGTTTATCACAGAAACATGGAAACACTGACTGACTGGCAGACGGAGAGACTGGAACACCACTACTACCATTAGTACTACTGATACTACTACCACTGTGACTGTCACCACTACTGCTACTAGTACTGCTAAAGAACTACTACCTCCATCAGTACTACACCTATACTGTACCTGCTGTACTACTGACTATTACTGCCCACTAGTAACACTATTACTACTAAAAACTACTACCACTACCACTACTATTACTGTTACCACTACCTCTTCTTCTACTACTTCTTCTTCTACTTCTACTTCTACTACTGCTACTACTACTACTACTACTAAACTACCATTACCACTATTACTACTAGGTATTTTTTAATACTAATACTACTCTACTACGATACCTATGACTATCACTACTATTATTATTGCCATTACTACTACTACTGTTCCTACTTCCACTACCATTGTGACTTTCACTGTAACTGCCACTACTACTATTACCACTACTACTACAACTACTGTTGCTAATACAATTACTACTACTACTACAACAACCGCTAATACTATGGCTATACATATGACAGTGGAAATCCATTTCACTCTAACGTTTGACACTCTTATGACTACTGCCACTGCTACCTCTAATCTACTACTACTATTACTTCATCAACTACTGCTACTACTACTACTACCACAGTGACTACTACTAATACTACTAAACTACTATTACCACTATTAGTACTCCAACTACTACCACTACCACTGACTATCACTACTGCTGCCACACTACTACTCCTTCTATCAGTACTATACTTGTATGAAAAGCGTTTATTCCATATCCTTGATATCAGACATCAGTTTCCTCCACTAGTCAACTAGTTGGAGTGTCTTTTGACTTTATTAGTTAACTAGTGAGGCTAAAAGTGTTTACTAGTTGAAGTAGTGAAAGGAGGCTTTATGTTGTTGTTATATCCCCCTGTTGCACACTAGTTAACATTAGTTAAGTCAGTTACCATCATGGAAAGTTGTTTAAATAGAAGTATTAGAATTTAAGTAAAAGTATATGCGTACTGGCTTGTGTGTTGACTACATATAAAGAAGCAGACAAATTAGAAAAGGATTTTTAAGCACCATATTGAGATGTGTTGTGTATTTTGTATATTTAGTGAACAATTATGACCACCACCAGCCCTGCTATTTTCTACTACAGCTACTAACTGCTGATAGTTATAGTCTTGAACGCTGTCTCACCTGATGGACAGGGTGTGGAGGAAGGCAGTCTTCCCGTGGTACGAGCACAGGTGGTCCAGCTCCCGAGGGAATCGATGTTTGAGGCCCTCTATCAGGCACTTGAGGAGCTTCGCTCCACCAGACCCACACACACGCCCACATAGCTGCAGCCCTGTGAAGCAGTAGACCCATCTGCTCAGTAAAGCCCTCTGAGAAACCACAGCATGCCAAATTTCACAGAAAACAGCAACAGCATATCAAAACAAAAACATAACATAACCATCCCACCAGCCACTGTTACATTTAACCACAGAATTCCCATTATTTTAAAAATCACTACTTTGCCCTATGAAGATGCATTTTTAGTAGGAAAGAGCAAACATGTTTAACAATAAATGACATAACATAAATATAAAATTTTTTTAGAAATGTTTTCAAAATGCTACTTTGGCCTATAAAAGTGGCCATGAAAAAAATGAAAATGATGCATTGTTTTACAGGGTAAAATAAATGACAATGTGAACAAGTGGAATCATTTAGATGAGAGCTTGCACTTTCAAAAATATTACGCATTCTACTGCCCGACAATCCTGGACTTTATTCCTTTTTGGGAGAAATGTGGCCAGTTTACTCAGGCCAAACAAAGTTAAGCAACTCAATTTTGCCCTGTACCTCAGAGTGCACTGGCCCCAGAATGTACAGACCCCCAGAAATTACACTCCTCAGTTTTCAGAAGAGCTGAGACACAGCTCATTTTAGCTGACAATAACAGGGGCTCATCCCATTGCTTAGCCTGCAAGATTCTTCTCCCCTCACAACATGCTGAAAGGTCACCATACTGGACAGCCTCCACCCCTCGAATGCACCTTGAAATCTTATCCATCAAACTCACAAACAGAACTGGGGACAGTGACAGCCTTGGCGTGGTCAAACGCACACTGGGAATGAGCTTGGCTTCATTTCAAGAGGGTGAACAGCTCTCACCGCGGTTAAACAGGGGACTGAATGGCTCACAGCAGCAAACCTGGCACCTTGTACTCCTGCAGCGCCCTCCACAGGAGACAATAGGGGAAGGCAAGAGAAGGCCCTTCTTGAGAGCCTTCTCCAGATCTACAAAGCACATGTGGACTGGATGATGACCTCCGATGATCCCTCTAGTATCCATGCTAGGGTGAAGAGTTGGTCCATAGTTCCATGACCAGGATGGAATGGTTGAATAGTGGTGAATGGAGCCTCCTGAATCTGAGGTTTGACAGTCACTAAGAATCTCTTTTCCTCTTCTTTTCCCCCTTTATCTCTGTATTTGTCTTCTCTTTTGTTGTTTGCTCCTTTTGACTCTTTTTCTATCTTTTTTTTTCTTTAAACTTACAGCACTTGGTATTCCCAGACGGGTTCCCATCCAAAAACTAACCAGGCCCGACCCTGCTTACGTTCTTAGATCAGATGATATCTGGTGATGCCAGAGTGGTTTGGCTGTAAGCCTTTCCAACACCCTGGCATAAGATTTACCTGTTAGGCTGAGCACTGTGATAGCTCGATAGTTGGAGTACACTCTTCCCGTCCCCCTTTATAAAAATGGGAAGTTTCACCCCTGTCCGTTATTCTACAGGCACTGTCTTTGGCCCCCATCACCGCTGAGGGCCCTGCCTGCCCCTCCTGAGTCACCTGATGGTTTGCCAGAACCTCTTTCAGGCCAAATGAAAGTCTTTCTTCATGGCTTTCCTCACTCATTACTACCACCAGAGACCCTTACTCCTTCAGTAAAGATGGGTTCATGTGTGCAAAAGAGTTGCTTTGAAATCCAACATCTATAGCCTGGTGGGAAAAAGTGGATGGATCAAATGAAGGGATCAGGGGTAAGGAAGACGAACTTTCAACCAAAGGGCCAAGACTCTGTAATCAGTGAAAGGAGTGTCCAAAATACATTGGATAACTTGTTACCACCTCCATATACAGTTGTGTTCAAAATGATAGCAGTGTGTGTAAAAAAGTGAGTAAAGTCCATAATTCTTATAATAGCTTTTATTTCCATACACACAAATGCATTGGGAACACTGCACATTCTATTCCAGATCAAAACATGAAGAAAAATGAATCAAATATGTTATTACTCTACAGAAAGTGAAGAAAAAGGAATATTAGGCTGTTCAAAAAAATAGCAGTGTCTGCATTTTTCTTTACAAACTCAAACATTTACTGTATAAACTGAAAAATGCTTGAAGATTTAGCTTTCCTGTGAATCACTGAACTAATATTTAGTCGTATAACCATGGTTTCCGAGAAATGCTTCACATCTGTGTTGCATGGAGTCAGCCAGCTTCTGGCACCTGTGAACAGGTATTCCAGCTCAGGACGATTGGACTACATTCTACAATTCCTCTGCATTTCTTGGTTTTGTCTCAGAAACAGCATTTTTGATGTCACCGCACAAGTTTTGTATTGGATTAAGGTCCGGGTTTGGGCTGGTCACTCCACAACGTTAATCTTGTTGGTCTGGAACCAAGATGCTGCTCGCTTATTGGTGTGTTTGGGGTCGTTGTCTTGTTGAAACACCCATTTCAAGGGCATTTCCTCTTCAGCTTAAGGCAACATGACCTCTTCAAGTATTTTGATGTATTCAAACTGATCCATGATCCCTGGTATGCGATAAATAGGCCCGACACCATAGTATGAGAAACATCCCCGTATCATGATGCTGGTGCCACCATGCTTCACTGTCTTCACAGTGTACTGTGGCTTGAATTCAGTGTCTGGGGGTCGTCTGACAAACTGTCTGCGGCCCCTAGCCCCAAAAAGCGCAATCTTGCTTTCATCAGTCCACAAAATGTTGCGCCATTTCCCTTAAGGCCAGTCAATGTGTTCTTTGGCAAATTGTAACCTCTTCAGCACGTCGTTTTTACAACAGTGAGACTTTGCGGGGGCTTCTTGCCCATAGCTTGGCTTCACATACGCCTCTTCTAATTGTTAGAGTACTCACAGGTAACTTTAGACCTTCTTTGTTCTCCCTGGAGCTGATCATTGGCTGAGTCTTTGCCATTTGGGCTATTCTTCAATCTATTCGAATGGTAGCTTTCTGTTTTCTTCCACGTCTTTCTGGTTTTGGTTGCCATTTTAAAGCATCTGAGATCATTTTAGCTGAGCAGCCTATCATTTTCTGCACTTCTTTATATGTTTTCCCCTCTCCAATCAACTTTTTAATCAAAGTACGCTGTTCATCTGAACAATATCTGGAACGACCCATTCTACTCAGATTTTCAGAGAAATGCACCATAACCAGCATGTACAACATTTGCTGCCTTCGTCCTTGAATAAGGGCCACCTGTTTGACACCTGTTTTTTCACAGAATGAATGACCTCTCTAATTGAACTCCACACTGCTATTATTTTGAACACACCCCTTTCAATTAATGATTCAGTTACACAGAATCAGCAGCATGCAAGTCATGACTGTTGGATCTGTTGGTTTTCTATTACTCTACTGCACCTACTAGTAAATTATTTGCCATGTAGGAATATAATTTCTACCAAAAACAGTGATTGATGTGGTTAGTGATGTTGAACTGCTATTATTTTGAACACAACTGTAGATAGATACTAAATCGGCCCAAAGTGGTTCAGAGCTGACATCAGATTGACTTTCTTGACATGGGAAAATGGAAGATTAGACATGATCATGTCACATACAGATAGACTGACGACAGTTGATGTTAATAAAAGGCAAACAGGGTGTAGGGATTGTAAATATCTTAGAAATATCTATTATGACCATTGTTCACCTCAGGTTTACCAAAATGATCGAGAAAGACATTTTAGCAGTAGAAGCAGTAGGTGCAGAAGAAGATCTGGAAAGCAATGGAATGCGTACGATCGACGTACGATCTTGTGAATTTTCAGCAGATGAATTGACTGGGTTAAGCATTTTTCAATTTACTGTAGAATCATGACAACCCCTAAGATGTTTTAAACTGGATGTCTGCCCTTGGAGTATACTATGGAAGGAAAACTAATGGGATAACATGTCCCACAGTAACTTGTCCTCCGACGACATCCTCCGAACCAGTTTGGCCTTCATGGGCTTTGGAATGTGGCTACAGTATTTCCAAATCTAGCTTTATGGAATTGGTAATTCTTGAAGCTATTTCATGTTTTTTTTTTTTTTTTTTTTTTTTTTTTTTTGACATTTCTTTGTGGGCATGGGTGTGTCTTGCACTGGTGTGGGCATCTCTTAGAGGGGCAGTTTAGGAGTCTGCAAGAGTATTTCTATTTCTACAAGTTTGTCTCAGAGGGAAGATGTATTGTAGATAATTTCTAAAAATCCTCAACATAAAGCTTTTTATCCCATATATCGCAGTCTCCTCATTTAAAATATCTCCATCCTGACAAATCAAATTGTCATATTGATTCTTGTTGTTCCTAAAATAGGTGAAAATATCTGCCAGTGGGATGGGATAATTCCTTTTCTCCACCCAGAGAACTCCTTGGCTGACTTCTCCACAGGGAACGTCAGCTCTGGGTCCCACTCGGATGATGAGGACTCAGATCAGATGGTCCATGCCTGTTTGTCCAGTGATGAACAATCCAGTCAGCAAGTGATGAACTGTCTGAGTGAACCTGAGGTGAAAACCTCTGGTGTCAGCAATGCACAACTCCCTACTCCTGCTGACACTGCCCCTGGTGAGAAGTGTTCTGCCCCACAAACAATGAAGTTTTCCAGAGAGTTGAGCTGTAAAAATGTATTTTCAAACATATATTTTTTGTCCAGACTAATGTGTTTTAGACTGACTATATGTATTAATTTGTACATATTAATAAAAGTGTAGACCCACCTGGGTGTCTTGGATATGGGCACAGTGCTTTCATTAATTTATATCTTAGCCCACTGTATGAACTACTGGAACTCTCTTCAACTTTAAGAAAGCGTAGACGTATTATTATTAGTGGGACCGTAGGGAAGTGAAGCAATGTCACACAAATGGAACCCAGCCTGGGTCCAGCCCTAATGAGACACAATGAGTTGGTGGGTCATTTCCAGCCACCAGCATGAACACAGTAACACCAGACACACCATGAAGTCATTAAACATTAGACAACTTTAATTGACAAATTCTGTCATATTAAAACACACATGTCTATTTTACAGAGCTCAGTTAGCAGCTAAAAACCCAAAACAATGACATCACAGCCGTGAGATGGACGGGAAGCCAGTTCAGGTCAGAATCTAGCTAGGACACATGGAGCAGAGCTGCGTTCAACAAGCTGTTCACTGAGCTGTTTGCAACTCTGTGTGTCTGAAATGAGATGGACAGGACTTTTAACTTTAGAGAGCATGCCCCTACACATGACCATCACAGAAACTGAACTGGATAGAATGGGCATAGGCCTTTGGTTCACGGCAAATCAGATTATTTCCGGGTGGTTCTCATTGCCATGGAAACAGCTGGAGCATTCACAGATGTTACTGCAATGGCAGAAGAATTTGTTTACCTTGGCTGATTTAACTTAGGCCTGATGCACAGCTAAAAAGAAACATGCTCTGTTTTCACATGAGAATAATTAAAGTATTCTGAAAATAAACATATTTGATTCAAACAAAAACATTTGTTTTCCAAGGAGTTGAGCCTTACTTGGTAGATTATTGTTGGCTCTTCCATAACATTACTTAATGTGATAAAAAAAAAATAAAAAATAAAAATGCAGCTAATTAGGATTAGCTGACAACATCGAACTAGCTAATATTAACATTTACCTGAGATAGGCCATGAATTAGCTTCAAATCATTTTAATGACTTTAGTATAACAACAATAACTTTAATGAACTCTATGTGTTAACTTTCCCCCTTTATTGTTGCTGTGAGCTGTGCACACCATGACAGAGAGATCTAGTTGGTTTACTGGCAACACAAACCTACAAGCAGCCCAACCTATACTATGCTCTTTCTACCCACTTCAGTTTCTATGATGACAATGTCATGATTCAGTTGAAGCGTCAAGGTTTTGTGTAAATGTCATTACCTCAAAGAGTAACCAAACCCTGAATCAAAGTCTTGAGTGAAGTCTGACATCTAACTGGCCATCTGCCACTGGCTGATCTTTGGTGCCAGATGTCACCCTCGCCACAGTACAAGTGGTGATATCATCTGGCACCAAAGAGCAGTGAGTTGCAGATGCCCAATTTAGTACCCTGCCTTCCACTATTTAATGTCAGGCTTTATTCTGAGGTGAGTTTGGGGTTCAGTTAGGTTGTGACCACGTAGCGTTTTTTTGAAATGAATGAAAGCGCTGCCAAGAGCACTTTGTGCTGTTGGCTCCAATGATGAAGTCGATGCACTGGATCCTTGGCGCAGCTGATTTCACTGGTGACCTACATTGTTTACATTTTCAGTAAACACAATTAAAGATGGCAATGAAGAGTTGGACAATGAAGGCCACACTAAATGTTACCAGTTAACATTAACTGGCATTTCTGGCTAGAAAAACAGTAGACTTGATTGTGAAATGCTTACCAGATATTCCCAACAATCTCCCAATCTGGTACCTCTTTGTGTTCGCTGTTGTAGCAGCTATCTTTTAGTGAACATTTCCTGTACTAAGAAAACAAGAGTTTATGCTGGCATTTTCTGCTCTGTCCTCATCTTGCTTGCCTGGTTAGTAAAAAAGCAGCTGACGTCAGAATGCTTTTTCTGAAAAAAAAAAAAAAAAAAAAAAAAAAAAAAATCAGCTATATTCAACTTCTAAATGCGCCGGGTCCAGCATTTTTAAGGAGCAGCTGCTTCCCATAGGATTCTGTGTAAAAAGGCAGTGGCAGTTGGACAAAAAAAATGCTACGTGTTCACAGCCTTACTCTTTAAAGCCAAATATCAGCAATATGGTTGCAAAACATGACACTAAAAGGGAAAAAAAAACTAATACTGGCCATGGACCTCCTTCTCAGGCTGTTTGCTAACGAATGTAGTACTTTCTAACTGTGTGGTTTTCAAACATACGCCATAATAATGACCTGCAAGTCTGCAGATTTTCATGCCAACCAAACACTACAGCAGGTGACTTCACTGCTCACACCTTCAACCAGAGAGGAGGACCTAATAGTGAAAGCAGTCGCTGTAATGTGCTGTTGGAATGAAAACCTGTAGACTCATGAACCTCGATGGTGCATAGTGGAGAACCACCGGGCTAGACTACCAAAACAAACGTTTGCCTGTATAAGCAAACGCTGGCTGTTTCACAATCCAAACCTCTTGTTGAATGCAGCTCTGGTAGAGGAGTTAGGCTGCTCTCTCACTGATCCAAAGCATTTCATCTTGAACTTATCACACAGATCTTGTGCCTATCTAAACAGAGACAAAGCACAAGCCGAGTTTTTTCATGTTTAGACAGCCATGAGAATATCCAATCTGGGCTACAAATCCCAAATCTGATTTTCTGTTCCTGAGTAAACACAACCTTGGAGTGAGAGTGAAAAAAAAAGTACAAATCAATTAATTTACAGAGCGGCTCCCTGGCTTACTTGAGATCAGTGGTGATATATTTACAGTGGAACAGTCAGTTGTGGAAAAGGCAGAGAGAAAGCTAATTTGGGAACAGTGGAAACCATGGAAAGATGGAAGAACAATGGAAGAAATCTCTCTCCTTTTCTTCTTCCCTGTCCTCCCAAGGTCTACAAAACTATTCAGGTCAAGACAATGACATGCCAGGTCAACAACAAAGTATCTTTTCTGCGTTCATGAGAAGTCAGAACTAGGAAGTTTTCAACTTCTAAGTAGGAAAAATCCATATAAATTATCCTCAAATTCATAATTTCTGGTTGGAAACTCGGGAGCTTCCTCAATGATGCTGTTCTGTCATATAACCAAAATATGTAACACAACGATGTTTGTGGTGCAAATACTTGAACAACAATGGTGTAATGAGTCAGAGAAGCACACATGTAGAGAAATAACCCATATTAATTAATACAAATTGTTACAAAAGAATGTAAAGCAAACAGTATCCTCGTAGACATTTTTTCTTCTTCTTGGGTTCTGGAGGTGTGACCCGTATTAAGATGCTGCTGTGATGAAAACAGCCAAAACAAACTTTTTTTTTTTTTTTTTTTAAACTTCAGGCGTCCATTTTGTTCTGTCCTCAAGCACTTCAATGTTTTGAGGTGGAAAGTAGGAAGTTCCAAGCTGGAAACTTCTTAGGTCCCACTTCTCATGAACACATCATTACGCCTGCAAAGTGGGGCTGAACTTGGAAATTTATAGACCTTGGCAGGAAGTTGGCGTTGGAAAGGGCAAGGTCAGGGGCTGGAGGTCAGACGTAGAAGAGTCGTACCCTGGAGGTGCTGACATGAAGTTCATCATCATAGAACTTTGTCTCTATGATCACATTACCACTGGAATAGAGAGAGAGAGAGAGAGAGGTATTAAGTGAGTTATTAAAAGGACAGTTTGAGTGTGAGTTTTGCTCATTTCCTGCATTGCAATGGCATATAGGCCAGCACAGGCTGGGGTGGGGGTACCCATGTGCTACCAGCCTGTAATAATGTCTAAGTTGTGTCCCCACCGAGCACCACTTGTGTTTTTGGGTAAGATGAAGGCACAGACCTTGAATGCAGTGGAATGGTCTATCCTATTCAAATCAAAGTTCCAGGAGGTCAGAGCAGCAAACATTTTAATGAGTACCATTCTCATGGTATTGTTGGGATAACTCCTGTACCGACTTAGTGGAGGTCGCTGACTCACTGTGGCATGAGATTTTGCAGCAAGGACCAAAGCAGAGAAAACGTACCTCAAATTAAGTTTTTACTTATGCCAGCTCCAGGTGGTGATATTTTAAAAGTTGCTGACTAAACCTCCATTTCATCTGGTATCCATTAGCCATTTCAAATTGACAAAGAACTTCACTGACTTTTGGCTTCAATGTGACAGTTTGTAAGATTTAAGGGGTTACACGAAGTAAAACATATATGTTTAATGATGCTTACTAGCTAGGTCTGCTCATTTACAGATGTTGACTGGAGGAGTACAATATTTCACAATGCTGATGCTAACCTTGTCACCAATGTCAGATCTCAGTTAAATTTTGACGGTTGCCTAAGGGGCGAGGGTCCAGCACTATTCAGTAGTCTGCTTCCAGAGCCGACACTATGCATAGAAGTGAATCACTGCCTCCTGCACAAGCTCTGGCTCCTTCCCAACTTAATGGAATGCAAATCTGCAGGATTCTGCAAGCAGGGGCTCAACAAACTTTAGAGTGCCAGTGGATATAGGACAAACAAGATGCGATATGGTGTGGGAATGGTCAGATGCAAGATCAAAACATCAGTTCCACGCAGATCTCCACATAGATGTGCTCCACTACAAAGAGGTTATAAAAAGTAGCCTTCCACATTTATGAATAATGCAAAATGTCATGTAAAATAACAATGTAAATGGTGTGGGGAGGGCATTTTGGCAGCCTACCAGTACATCCTAGTTCAAGGTAAGAGGCAGACAATGGATGGATAGATGGATAAAATGTACAATATTACTGAGTGAATGATGAATGAGCTGTATTTCTGTAGTGCTTTTCTTGCCTACTGACTGCTCACAGATATGCCTCACATTCAGCCATTCACACACACCTAACACACACCACTAACCCAAACCCTAACCCTGTAATTCCATATTGGGGAGTTTGCTTCAGGAGGTCTAACCTTAACTTAGTGGTTTTTATGCCTAAATGTGGCTGAATGTATTCGTGGTATGTCAGAAACAAATCTGATCAGTTCATCCTTGAATCCAAGAAGACGCGTGTGCCAAATTAAGAAATTCCCTCAAGACATTCCTGAGATATCACATTCATGAGAATGGGACGTACATATGGACGGACAGACAGACAGACAGACAACCCAAAATCATAATGCCTCTAGCCGACGTGGAGGCAGAAAATTGGCCTACTTGAGTAGATAAACTTGTATTCCTACTGATGTAATCAGTATGTAAACATACAAATCATTTAAACTAACAATATGGATTAAAACGGTCTCCTATCCAATTGTTCTTGCATGTGAACAGGAAAAATCTCATTTATCAACACAAAGAATCCATAAGCAGTGGGGAAATAAAACAGTGTATGAGCAAAGACTTACGTTAAAACATTGGCTGGCATCATCTGGGATTCTGGAGCTGCTTCTATCAGAGACTGCCATGTGTTGGTGGAGTTAGGGATGACAAAACCAAACTCAAAAAACCATTCTGGAAACAGACATAGACAGAGTTCAGTCCTCCTTCAACAACCACACAATATATATTTTAACCTCAAACTGAGTTTATAAAACTGTCTTCGGGCGGGCATGCAGACAGCAAGAATGGAAAAAAATGTGGAACAAGATAGCAAAACATATGGAATGATATGCTCAGAAAAAAAGCTAATTATATTGCTCATCTCCAGTGTGTGAGAAGTCTGCAATCATCTGGATTACTATGACCAGGGTTTTCTTCTAGTCCCACTAATTATCAGGATGGCCAAGAGGTAGGCTGGCTTTCTACTAACTAACTAACTAAAATAAAATA
The DNA here is from genome assembly GCF_902150065.1 of Myripristis murdjan. Classification (NCBI taxonomy): domain Eukaryota; kingdom Metazoa; phylum Chordata; class Actinopteri; order Holocentriformes; family Holocentridae; genus Myripristis; species Myripristis murdjan. Next base: position 5,932,303 of record NC_043983.1, on the reverse strand, counting down.
AGAATATAAAGAAAAATGTCTTTAGTTTTCGTCTATGTCAGATTTGTCAACACAACCAGCATGAGGAGGCACTGATGCTGATGTTTACTGAGACTGGGACATTGACATGACAGGGAGTCAACTGCCCCCACAAATTTTGGGATTTTTTGACAAAGATCCATATAAAGATCCATATGTCCATATAAAATATCTACTATAAGCAGCTTACATTGTTGGCAGTGCCTTCAAAAGCTCACATCACTGATACTGGTGGTGACCCTGGTTCAACTGGAATCAACAAGCACTTGAATGCTCAGCGGTTGTTGTTGTTGTTGTTGTTGTTTTTACCTTCTAGACACTGTCCTTTGAAGAAAACTTTCTGCTCCAGTCTGAACTTCTCTAGCTTTTCTGAGGAGGAGAAGTTCAGTTCTCTGGACACTGCTTTACACTTCAGGATCTTCTTAGGAACTCGAGCTAGAGAGAGAGAGAGGAAGGGGGAGAGAAAGAGAGATAGAAAAAAAAGGAGAAAAGGAGAGAGAGCAATAATCAGAGGTTAGAGAGATGATGGGACAGGAGAGAACAGGAATGCTGTTTTTGTCTTCTCTTTTTCCCTTTTTTTTGGCTGTTCAAAATAAAACTTTCAAATCAAAAATCAAATCAATATATGCATGTTTATTAGCTGGATGACACATAGAGGCCTGCCGTGACAAGGACATAAGATCCTCTATGTGAATAAAATAGACTTTAATTGATTATTGTATTTGACACGCATACTTCTCTTCCCTCAGTCGGTGTGCAAGTGATTTGAATTGTTGCCTTGTTTTGATTAATAGGTCTGTGATACAAGCAATTCTTCCTAAGTTTTACTGTACAATAAATAAGTAGAACAGACATACACTAATGGAACACAGGCAAAAGTGCAACATGCAAATGAAAACAAACAAAAAATTGACACACAGAAACAGAGACTGTTGCTCCCACATGCTTTAAACTTCTATGCACTCACACCCACACATACAGCGGGGTGTCAAACCATGTGTCATGGAGGGCCAAGAGGATGCTGGTTTTCATTCCAACCAAAAACCTGAAATCACCTGGTGGAGTTCTTGGTTGGAATGAAAACCTGCAGGCCCTCCATAGCACATGGCTCAACACCCCGCTCTAGTACATTTCCACAGATCTACATGAACTCAAACCCTCACACACGTGCATGGACGTGCAGAGAGCACACAGCCACCAGCATAATGTTAAAGATCTGAGAAACTGAAATATGTAATTTTTTTAGGAATGACTTAATTTAACAAAGATCTGCATTTACCATAATGCCAATAGAAAAGAGTGTCACCACAGAATGTATAAGGATTTGCAGAGATGGGCTGTCTTTTGCCTCTGTCTAAATATGAGGTTTTTATTGCACAGGCTCTTGATGGGGACTGATAAACATAACTTAGTCCCAAAAACCAGCAAAACTGTAAAAATTAGGTAAACTGATCCTGTCTTTCTAATTTTAAGGCCATGTGACCAGCACAAGTAACAACGACCAGCACAAGTAACAACAGTTATTTTCTGTTTCTGTTGGCATCATTTAACACCTGCCTGTAAGATAAGCAATGACTGCACTAGCTTGGTTACTGTCATCAATGTTAAGCCAAACGATAATGTGCCAGCAGTGCTTTACTGATACTAGCTAGCATAAGTTAGTTCAAAGTTTCAACTGATCATGCATAAAAGGGTGACTGGCTCACCATTCAGAAACCAGTTGGCCGGAACAATGATTACAATTTAACAAGTCCTCATGGTCTTCTGTCTCAGGCTCCTGAGGTTCAAACATGTAGTTTGTTTAAAATAATGGGGTCTGTAGGCACCATAACACTGGACCTCCCACATAGAAATTTCTGCACCTGTTCACAGCAACTATAGAACAATCTCTAAACATCCTGTCATATTAAAGATCTTAGAGCAAACTGTTTTTGATCTTTAACATTTTTGAGAAATTTCAATCAGATTTCTGACAGCAGCAGAGTACAGCACAAAGGCTGCCCTTGTGAGAGTTGTTGACATGTTGATTAAGGCTGATGCAGGTGAATGCTTGGAGTTTGTACTGCTTGACCTTAGTGCTATATTTGAACATAGTGGTCTTACTGATACATTGAGAAACAGGTTGGTATTTTTTGCACTGCCTTCAGTGGTTCTCTTCATATTTTTCCAACAGAACATTTGTTTTGTCTAATGTTGGCTTTGCCTCCAATTGCCTGTGTGGAGTGCCACAGGGTTGCATTCTGGGACCTGTTTCACTTTCTCGATTTATTCCCTTTACACCACATTATCAACAGCAATGATGTGTCAGTCCAGTGTTTTTTTAAACTAAGAAGTATCTCCAGAATTACATCTTTTATTACTTTTACTGACCCACACCATGTCCAAAATGTAGCTGCCAGTCTTTTAACTAAATTGCTAAGGAATGATTATATATCTCTCCCATTTTAGCTTCTCCTGACCGGTTTATCCATTTTAGAATTGATTCTAAAATTTTAGTGCTGACTTTTAAAGCCCTGTATGGTGCCGTGCCTAGTCATTTGGCTGAGTTCCTAAGCCTTTACTGCCCAGCCAGTAGCTTGAGTACATCTTGTAAGGTCCTGTAAGCTATTCCCAGGTCAAAGCTGAAGAGCAAGGGTGAAGGAGCTTCATCTCTCAAGACTTATTTTTATCGTATGGCTTTTTCTTGATTATTTTATCTGGTATTTGTTACTTCTATGTGTTCTGTTACTTTTTTCAGTTACTTGGGTGTTGTGATTTTGTGTTGTTTCATATGATTTTTCTTTTACTTTTCTTGTATCTCTTGTTTGTGAAGCACTTTGTAAGATTATTTATATGGCACTTTTTTTTAAAACATATGCAAGATATCGTAATGTCATCTTGAGTTTTTCATGTGCTTTACATGTGGGATGGCTGTACACTCTGCTTGGAAAAGTTTCTGAATGGCCCCAGGCTTCTTATTGTCTCACATTCATCCACTCCGGGCATCTCACTATTTTTTTAGGAAGCAATTGGTGTGCACAGAGTTCACAACAATCCCTCTTACTCTGTCTTTCTCTGCTGTCTAATCAGAAGAAAATAAAGTCAGGTCTTGGCCCATTCCAATTGTAAAGAACAAAATTTGATTTGAGTTTCTCAAGTTGGTCACAATGGTCCTAGCTCTGTCTGCCAACCTGGAACTATGTAATTTCACAAACCATTGCTATCATGATGAACACAAGCGGTCAAAGTTAGGGGTCTAATGATCCATCGATCTGGATCGATCCATTGATCGCAATATTGTATCATTGTACAACGAATCGATAAAATGATGAAGCTTGTGATTTACACCCCTAGTCAAAGTCATAGCAACAAACGAGTTCAGGTGAGATCTAAACTGCTGACAGATTATTTCCTATTTTTACATTTTCTCTCTAGCCTAAACATTGCAAAGTAACAGTTGTATGTTTACAAACCGTTACAAAGTAACAGTTAACTACCTCTCACTAAGACAGCAACAATATTGCCTACTTTAAGTAGATAGTAGAGATAGATACTCAAAAGCTCAGCTTTTGAGTTACTATTTGTACTGATTGCATTTTGACTTGTTTGATTTCACTGACCTCCTAATTCATTCATTCATTTCATAGGCAATAACATGCTATCTTCATTCCCCCGTTACTTAATTCATTCATGCTTACAGTATTTGTTTAATTAATTGTATATATGTATATGTGATCATTAATTCTTTATTCATCACAATAGTTTAGTTTGTTGGTAGTTCAATAAATATCCCCATTTAGAGCAAGTTGTTTGTGTTTTCTTTATCTCAAAGGTGAAGCAATCACTGTCTTAGTTCAAAGATTGCATTGAGCCTATAATTAAGAAAGTTATAGGTAGGTAGATTTAAAACCACAACCACTCTACAAATTAGCTTAAACTTGACTCTCCAAACATAAGTGGTGACTGGGTACATTTAGTGTTACGTACACACTTAACCGTTCTATACGACCCCAAGTTGTGTGTGGTTGTGTCTGTAGTGTGATGTAATTGTACCTTCATGTTCTACTCCTGGTAGAGACAGATCATCGGTTCCCTGCCACAACACTTTGCCAGTCTCAGCATCCCGAAGATTCATCCAGTTCCTGACAGGCAAGGGTTAATGAAACAGTAACAACAAAAAAATGTATACAGAAAGAGGGTAATTACACTGTGATACAAAAGGCAGATTTAAACCAGTAGAGGGAAAACAAACTGCAACAAACTGCTGCTTTTCTGGTACATAACATCTATGCAGAGTAATAGCTTTTTTTGAATGCAAGAAATATCTTGGTCCATAGTAATATATTTTAATTGTTGGCTGCACCATGTTAAACGCGCTCATGTGCTTTATGAATTCTATTTTTCTTTGCTGTATCCTATAACCATTTGCTACTGCAATGACCCAATTTCTCTACAAACTCATTAAAGTTTCATCGTGCCCAAACACTGGAAGCTTCCTTGAGGTTTGTCTCCCATAAATTGTTTCAGCCAGACATCAGCCCTCAAACGAAGCGATAGAATGTACAGTAAAAAAAAAAAAAAAAAAAAAAAAAAAAAAAAAAAATGCACACAAATAAAGACACATAAAATATTTCTTAAGAAATGATATGGGCCAGTGCTGTCATAAGTGCTGACTTGCTAAATATGACACATGTGCACAGATAGGATAATATAAGACGCAGTAGGAGTTTGACAGTTATTAACCAGCACACAGTCATTCTGAGGATGGAAAGTATGTTTCAGCGTGACTTTGTGTCAAATTATCCACTAAATGCTGAATGGAGGTTAACAGGGAACAGATGGGGTGGCAGCACTCAAAACTTATCATACAGATTTAGTCACATGCTGCTACAGGGCTGGGACAATTACAGTTTGAAATTCAAGGTGCACTTAAGTCATGAAGAAACTGACTTCAGACTTACTCTTTGCGGTAACGATTTTCTTTTTACGGATTTTTTTACGGTTTTTCTTTTTACAATTTCTAAGGAAGATGAATCCACCACAAAGTGTCAGTGATTTAAGTATGATGTTGTCCCTGTCGTGTTATCCACTGGAAACACAGAAGGCGGTGAAAAGCAGCCCCTCAGTTTCTTTTGCTTGATTTCTCTCACCTAGCTCCTCTCTTGCTCATGTCTTTCCTTCTCGCTCACACTATTTTAGTGCACTGTCTGCCCTTTCTGCAACGCTGCTGTTTAGACTAGATCTGTTTTGAAAAAAGAGTTTTCAATTGCAATCAGACTTGGTTAAATAAAGGTTACATGAAATAAACAAACCAGGTTCGGGAATAATGAGCATTAAGCATCAGCAAGCAATCGTAGCATTGCAAAACAACAGTTTTCTGTTTAGGCTGTGCATGACTGATATCTAAATGTCACTCTGATGTGCAGTTCTAACAAACTCAGTAGCATTTGGTGGTGGAAGTTTTAAAACTTTTACAATCTGCACAGTCATTGGGTTTCCGCTCTATTGCAGAGCAGTATAATGCAAAAAGAGATTATGTATCTATCTACACCATCATTTAAGTTATGTTATTATTTCAATAAAAGCTGCAATAATCAAAATTGCTGCAGGTCTTTTTAAGTGAGGACCATTTAGTCTCCAGTGGCAAAGAAATGTGGAAAAAGAAGTGATTTAACTGTTGAATCTGTTTCTTTGCTGTTTGTTTGCTTGTTTGATCAGGTGACTCGTTAATGGCGTTCATATTCATAGTTTTCAGTTATTGCAGCATTAACCCATACCTGATGTAACAAGTAAATTTCTTATAATAACCATATTGGTTTAAGCAGATCGGAGATTGGCTCAGTCTTGCATCAAAAAACTTAAGCTTGAATTGGGCTTGCATTACAAGACTTGGGACAGTTTCTGGAATGTTACAAGTTAAACAAATAAAATGATGAGACATGACACTAAGCTACCATGTGAGAAAGAATGTGAAAACCGAATCTTTGTGAACACCTACAGAGTTATTACAAAAATCTCTTTCCAGTCCTTCTCTCTACATATAATATAGAAGTAGGGGTGTGCAATATCATCTACAATAATATTTAAATTTTAATATGGCACTCATTTTGCAAAAACCAATCAAAACACGCTTTGAGAGTCCACATTCACTGCATATGAGCAAGCAAAGTAGGACAGACGACTGCGCATGCGCATTGAGAACACATGCAGTGCTCACGCTTTACAACAAGCTAAGCTAGAGTAGTTCCCTGCATGGCTGAAGTTATAAATGAGTGAACAAACACAAACACCACTGGCCTCAGAATTGACGTTGTTAGATTTAACTGCTAGATGTAGATCATCATCACTCACATTGATGTGGTCTGGCTTCAAAAAGACAGATGTTGCTCAAAAGACGCCATTCTGCACACTATGTTGGAAAGCATCTGCCGTTAAAGTCAGCTCCACAACTAACTTGTTTCACTGTCTGCGAATTAACCGGCGCACAGAATATGAAGACTATAAAAAGCTTCAAGAGTCGGTGGTTGACCACAACTGACCAGCTGAGGTTCTGGCAAAACAAAAACTCACTCTACAAAGTTTGGCAGAGTCATTCTGCAAAAGAGCACCTTACAACAAGAAGGGCAACAGATGGCAAGAAAAAACAAACGCTGTCACCAATTAAATTGCAGAGAATATGGTGCCAATTCAAGCAGTCTAGAGAAATGGTTTCAAACAACTTTGACTACTTTGGACACCCTGCCGAGCTGGAAATTATTTCAGTCATACAGCTCTGCCTAAATTGAATGATTCATGTCATCAAACTCTAGAGCATAAACTGCAGAGTTTCATATTTTGCCACAACAACATCATTAACAGCATCTAATATATTATTAACAAGAGCAAACTAGTACAATACAAGACTTTTACAAACCCATTTTGAGGTTTTTTTTTGTTTTTTTTTTGGTTACAAACTTTTGAGGGATGCAAAATATCGTCAATTAGCGTTACTGGTTAAATCCCTAAAAATATCAAGAAATTATTCTTTGTCAATACCCCAACACACCCCTATACACCCCTATACAGCAGCATCTTTTGTCTGCACTGGGATTTGAATACAGGGCTAAATGCGGCTGAGGATGAGCTATATATAGAGCTTCACACTGTGGTCTTTATTCAACCTTGCACCTGCAGTGGGGTCAGATTAACTACCGCTATAGCAGGCCTTAGCAAGTACCACATTACAATTTTATACCTGAACTGAAGAGAAAAAGAGATGATCAAAACCACACAAACGCAAAAGAGCAGCAATGGCCATTAACAATGAATGGAACTGTGTGGCGACCAACTACGTTACAGCAGCAAATCAGGATTTCCATGATACACTGTGATGTCACCACTCAGGTACTAATATTCGAGTTCAACAGGAGTACTAATGGGTCACAGAAATATTAAAACAGTCTCTGTAATGCTGGCAGAGACACTGGCTAGCCCACAGACACATCAGCCAGATATTAGTTTGCTTATATACAGAGCTGATACTGGGATCTGGTCCAGTGCAATATGATTAATATGACTCATATTTACTGTAGAACTGATCAATAAGGCACTGGTTGTCTACTAGACACCCTTGACCTGAACTAATTCTTATGAGATATTTTGAGCAGATTTCACAAAGGTGTGCAAGAATATGTTTTATTATTAGAAGTAGTGCAAATAGCTATATAAATATCTGTAGCAGGAATAGTAGCTGTGGCAGAAGTTATTAATGGTAGTAGTAGCATATTGAATCACCACCCTAGTTATCATATTGGGGAGTGCCTTCCAATTCTCATCCCTATTTGATAATGCTTGCTTTGTCATACTGGAACTGCCAAAGTAGTTTTGTTGGTTTCCCAAAGATGGCTGCCATCTGGCATATTAGCAATGGTGCAGTCTACTACTACATGCCTATTCTACTGAATTCCACTTCTATGGAAAAGCCCTTATGTAAATGATGCTGATTGGTAGCTGGTAGCTGTCCCACTTCCACCAGGCAAGCAGGCAGTCAGCTGCTCCTGACCTCCACAACAACAATGACAACAATACAACCTTCAATTACAGCAGACGGAAACGGCGCTCAAGTCTGTGGTTCCACTGTCAGATGGGCCTTTTCACATTTCTTCATCACAACCATTTTCTCCAGCACATCACACTCAGTGAAGTGAGTCTGCGGTTCACTCCTGAGAAGAAACAACACTTAAAGGGGGGATGTCAGGCTCGTAAAGAGCAACAGTGTGTAACAAAACAGACACCGCACTCTCACTGCTCTGGAAGATTCTCCACTTAGCGGGTCTGTCACACTCAGACACTACTTAGTGTCACACACACTCAAGTTTCTAGACCATCTGTGATGCACCTTATATTTAGAATGAGCTCTTTGGTGAAACTAAAGGTGCATTTTCTAAAAAGACTGTGTGGGTGGTGTAGGTGTAGTACATGAAGTAACTCAGTGTCCCTGTGTTTTAACACTGCATTTGACTAACAGATCTCTAAAATTATTAATTGTGTGACAATGATTCTCACAACATATATTATGTCAATCCAAGTGAATGTATTCCTAGGTTTGATGGATGTTCTTGTATAAAAAGTACGGAGTTAAGTTAGGAGTAAACAACGGTTAAATGATAAGGAAAACTAGTTCTTCACTGCTGTTAAACAGAGGTTCAGCATTCAAACAAAACTACCACCATGACTAGATGCAAGACCCAGTGTTTGATTGTTAACACTCAACTGGGAGTTTTTACTGCCGCAACACTCATTAACACCAAAACAAAACATTAGACAAATGAACTAAAACTAGGGCCAAAAAGATAAATGTAAAGTCCTTCAAAAAGCATGAGTAATGGGGTAAGTACAGCGAGCCCATCTATATTGAAAGTACACTACCAAGTGCCATTGATAAAGACAATCAGCACTGAAGCTGATACTGAGAAGAAACCTCGTTAGACCTTAAAACCAGCAAATAATATCTATCACTATGGTAAAGCAAGCTCTGGCTATGAAAGAGGTGGTATCAGCATTCATTCATTCACTTGGTCGTGGCTATGAGGACACTCAATGATGCTAACTACTAGATACTTTGCAGCTTTGCTTCTAAAATTCACTCAGTCCAAGATGAGATTTTTCTGAAACGTGAAGTCACACACTGAAAAGAAAATTATTTTTTTCCCACTTGCTAGCCAATTTTCCATGCCAGAATATTCACGTATGTAAAAATATATGCCAAAGAATTTACTTTTTTGGTGTACTTTTATGTCAAAATCACAATGCTTCAACATTTTGGAAAAGAGTGTGTCTTCAATTATGACGTACGCCTTCTGGATCAAAAAAATCAATTGTCTATGGGAGAACTGGATGGGGTCTTCCTAATTCCTTCAAAATAATTTCACATTTACACAGCTGTTTGGACAAACAAAAAACATTTCTCACATATTTTTATAACCTGAACACAACTGATGTAGGTTAAAAAAACAACCTGCTAACAGCTAAGAGGTTAGCTACTACCTGTAATAACCTGTTGCACACGAGTTGTAGTGATTCTCCTTCTGTTAATACTTTTGCTGTCATCATGTAGCGAGCTAACCAATACTTTTTAATGGCTCGGCACCAACGTAGAATGATTCTAGATGTAGAACGATAGAAGATGTAGCAACGCATTTAGCATGTACCGAACATAAGCTTTTTGACAGCAAAATTATTATTTGGTTGGAAAGCACAACCAAAATTCTGTGGATCCACTTCCATTCAAGAGTGAAATGGGCAGATCAAAACATCCAAGTTTTAAATTCCAGTTTAAATCACATACTGTGACAGGGATGATGATGTGAAACCCCCTTGGATTTTCCCTCTAGAGAAAAAGCATCGGATCTGGAATTCCAATTTTCAAAGGTTTGTGGTAAACGTGTGACTTCTGAGGTCTATTCATGAATCAAATGAATAAATAAACAAGTGTATCTTATTATTATTTGTTCACACTTTTGAAAAATGCTGGGAAAGGCATTAAAGTAAGAAAGCAAGAGGCTATGTAAATGTCTTTTCATTGTGACTCTCAATAGAAACATTTTAGTGTAAGGTTTGCAAATATGATGAAATGACAAATGAAACATCCATCTGGCAAAATGTAACTTTGTCTCAGTTTCCTGAATCCTTCTAATTTGCAATTACATTTGGAATTCAGAGGGATGAAAGTGGTTAAATGTAAAGATACTGAATATATGATACTTGCTATCGGCAGTTTTAAGCCAGAAATATCAGTATTGGTACTGGCCTTCAAAAACCCATATGGGTCAAACCTTATGTGGTAGCAGTACTTCATTATCTCCACCATCCCCCACCCAGACCTTTCTAGAAATGTGTGCTGAGTTGAATGCTTCCTTTAATCCTCTCAAGCCTAACTAAATCCCAGCTCTACTCAAACTCATTCTACCCCGCCTCCTCCTCCTGGAGTCCTTCCAGAATAATCCAGGCCGCTCTTTACAATGTAAAAAGTTTCTTTGATGTTATATCATAATGTCATACAATCTCCTAAACACTGGTCTATATCTTTCCCAACTTTAAACTTAAAAACTCTGCTTAAATGTAATAGCTTGTGTTAATAAGGGGAGTCCGATCCCTCTTCATACTTCCTAAAATGGCTTTCTTATAAGCTACTCATAAAATAAGTACAGCAATTGATCGCAGCTTCAAAAACATCACACACAAGGTTAGACAATACTCTCTCCAAGGACCAGTGCAGCTTCTGTGCATGTTAACCTCCAGGTGCCCTGAGCATGCACACACACACACACACACGCGCACGCGCGCGCACACACACACACACACACACACACACACACACAGAGTTAATGAGTCCCTTGTGAATAGCTTGCTGTCACCTTTAAGTCTGCATTCATTTTTAAAGAGAGCCTGATGGCTCAAAATGTTGGCAGCTTCCAGCCTAATCCAATACAAATAAGCCCCAACTCTAGCCGTCTACAGAACTGGCTTTTCAATCGAGTCAATTCAAATGTATCAGTATAACCTGTAAACAGTGCAATTTATTCATCTATTCAATTCAAGTAATTTCCTATGGTTGTCAATATTTACAGTTGTAGTTAATTCCACTTTCTGAACTGATTCAACTGAAAGTGCAGAGAAGCCAACCCAAGCTCTAGCTGTGAAATACTACAGATAGGCAGGAGACAAGAGGAATACCATAATACTTATCATCACCATCAGCACGGTCACCACAGATCCCATTATTAGCAGAATCACATTTACATAGCTATGTCTAGCTTGTAAAGCAGCTTAGCTGGTGGGTTTGATGTTGCTGCAGACTGGAAGCGCTAAAAGACCGATGAAAGCACAGACACTACCCAAAACTTTGGAGGATATTTCTGTTCCAATTGAACTGTCATCCAGGTGCGAGAATACCCTGGGTTTTATAAAGTAATGCAAAAGTGAAGTTATTAATAACTGATTACTTTCTGACTAATGAGTTTACAATGTACAGAAAGAAAAGAGCATTTTTACTTGATTACTTTTTCTAAGTAGCTTCCCAACCCTGGTACAAGGTAGTATGCATGTCACAGGTATACACTTTGCTAGAAATCTTAAAGCACATTATCGTCTAAAGCCCCAAAACTTTGGCAGATGCATTCTAGAAGACACCAAATTGATCACATACCTCCACCTACACTATGTGATTGTGAAGATATGCCAGGTTGGATCGTACAGCATCAGCAGCTAAACTGGCAAGCATGATGGATTCTGTCCATCAATGATTGCCGATTCAATCGTCAATCGGCCCAAGCCTACTGGCCACACAACTTGGGCTGGGTGATATATTGATGTCTTACTGTTAGTGTGTAATGAAACTAGATATTGTCTGGCATTTCAGATATTGCAATATCGTGATATAGCATAGGTGTTGTCTTTTCCTGGCTTTAAAGGCTGCATTACAGGAAAGAAATGCAATTTTCTAAACTTATTCTTCTAGCTGTTTTATTGTTTGTCTCTATCTGCTTGGTCATCATATCTTCATTCCTGATGATTTTAACAAAAATCTCTTATAAATATCTCATGAAAGCACTAGTTGGCATTTCTAAAATATCCTCACAATATCGATAGAGGTATTTGGTCAAAGATACTGTGATGTTTGATTCTGTCCATATTGCCCAGCCATACACACGACCAACCTTTTTCATCAAGTATCGTAGAAATCCATTCATAACTTTTAGAGATTTCCTGCAAACAAATTAACAAAAAGACAGAATGAGGCAAAAACATGACCCCCATCCAACTCTGTTGACAAGCGCAGTTATCATCATCATCAAGTAAAGGTAGGAATGTAGCAGCAACCAGTCTTTTCCTGACATCAAGAGAAAGGTAATGTCTCTTTCTAAAATAAAAATCATAGTCTCGACTTTTTGACTAGACAACCACTGTGCAACTTTAAGGAGAGGCAGTCAATGACAGTGCCCAAGTATTTAAAAGAAAAGACAACCTCAAACTGTTTCCCGTGGCTCTGGAGTTCAACATTAAAGGTGCTTTCAAATTGCAAGCAGTTACTGCTGCCACCTCCAGTTTCCAAACTCAACATGGTGGCAGTGGCAAGGAGAGAGAAGGCGGCTGCTCTCGTGTCCATGCAGGATTCTACGCTGCTGCTGCTAGTTGGCAGTTCTTCAACTTTTCTAGATTCAGTGTTTCCATGGCAACCACAATGGGAAAAATGGAGAGGTTGCTTTGACTGGCATCCAGTATCCAGAACTGTATGACAGCTCTTGACCAGTATGCAATGATCTCCAAAACAAATTGGGCATAGGGCAGCATGGGCTTCAAAGTTGCATTATCCAGCATAGCAAATCCCTGTCCCACTAAATCATGGCTTTAGGCATTACCTGACTGTCCTACCAAGAAAGTTAAGGCAGACACACACACACACACACACGAAAGGGTCCATTTTTGGATCATAAGGCTGAAATACATAAAAATAGCAGTAACACATCAGCTGAAGATGACAAGACTAAAGGTTTTTAATAAATGTCATGCAGCATCCTAACTAGAATACAGCTCTAGGACAGAGTGACTGATTCAGTTCAAATACATCGTTCCTCTCTGTCACTGTTTTCTCAAACATCTACAGATATGTTGAAATGAATAACAAATTAACAATCAGATGAGGTTGCCTAGTCACGTTCTTACTGGCTGTAGAGCTGTGGACACCTGGACCATTGCTGTGGGCGCTGTGGCAGGCAGTGTTCGTGTGCTGCTTATTCTAGAAGGTATTACTGGGGCTATTTCAGTCCTAGCTGGTTGCGTAAAGCTAGTCAAGACAGTAAGAAAGGAAGCATCAGTCTGCCCTGGTAGCTTCTTAATTTTTATCCACTCACATACTGTATCTCCTCCTAGATGCAAAGTGTCAGCTTGGTGTCATCTAAATCAGGCCTGAGTAAGCAGGCCTTGTTTAAAGATGGAAATAATAAGTCTGAAATTTTTCATCTGGGGCTATTACACTAGTCCAGTTGACCATCCACTTTGGCAAGTAACCACCCAGCTCAGGAAACTCTGCTCAGGGAATGTAGCTGCGCTGCTGAAACAACTCCAGCGGCTCCTGCAGTTTTCTGCATCTGTAATACCAATATCTAGCGCAAATAATAAAATATGAACAGTGTGAAAACAAGGATTTAAATGAAAGACAGATACATGCCTGGCTGGATTTATACAGCTATTGCCATTCTGGTCACTGCAAACTTATAATTGATAACTGGATAACTAATATTAAAGGACAAAATTATTTAGAAATAAATTAGAAATACAATTAGAAATAAATAAGAATAAATAAATAAGTAATTCAGTTGATAAAAATAAATGCAAAGTAATGAGCATAGAAATCCACAATCTATAGAGGGTGTGGGTTTATTAGTTTACCACTAGTTTATTAGTTTATTAGTTTAGTTTTATTAGTTTACCATATTTGGCTGACAACATAACTTTGGCGCTCACTCAGCAACAAACTTTCAGTCCCACTGCATTATCAACATACTCTATGCTCACACTGAGGTTATACGTTGGCCACTGTAAGAGCACCAGCAGGCCAGCCAGGCCTGGTGTGATGATTAATGTTGGCAATGTCCAGATAATGAACCGATTTGGCTGATCCCTTTATTATCTGATATTCCCCTTATTGCCTACAGTGTCAAAACATTAATCAGTGACTTCAGTTCATTACTAGATGCTATTGACACTAGGATGGGCAATATTCAAAATTTAGCCTCACACTATGAAATTGTTGAAATATTGTTTAATATTATCACAATATATCAACACATCAACACAACATTTCGAAAAAAAAAGATATTTTCTTCGAAATCCATCTAAAATCTGCTACATTAAATGTTTAATGCACATTAATTGCTATTTAATAAAAACTGTCATGTTATTAAAATGACATACACATTCCATTAGCATTTGTTCAGCTGTTACACATACAACTTGCCACAAGCTGCAGTTCCAACAATGTAACAAACTTTTTTATTAGTCAAATAGAAGTTAAATAAAACAATAGGTCTAAAGCAAAAATCAATATTAAAGAAGTACTTCAGTGCAAAGGCTACACTGCATAGTTATCCTACACCAGATGTTAAAGAACTAGTAGACATAATGGTCAGGCTATGGTCCCATGATATGATAGAAAATATGTCATATGGCCACAGATTTGGCAATATTATCAGATACAGGCTCGTGCCTGACACAGAAAGCAAACCCTTTGTTGTTGGGAATTCAGAGGAGGTTCCAACACAGCTGCACCCGTTCTCATACAAAGGAGTGTGTGGATGCCAACTTGCATCCAATATTAATAAATTATTGCTAATAACTATAGAAGTATTATAGGCATTAGGAACATGAGAGTTAATCTGATGTTTGAGTCTAGTAATCATTAAAGACACAAGATGGCAGAACATGTATAGGGATCGTGATGGTTATTTTCAACCTGGGTCTTATTTTAACCGGGTTATCTTGTGTTCAGACTTTGATCAATTACTTCACTGTAGAGCTTTAGCTACTTTCAGCTCACCAGGAGCGCTGCTGTCAGTTACACTGTCAGGAGGCAAACACAGCCTCCAACAGCTGAACCCAACAGGGGATTAAAAGATGCCCTTTCAACACAGGAATCCTCACGCTGTAGTTACACATCTTTAAATAACTGTGATTAAACAATCATAGCATTTCAGTTATAAAAGTCCATTTGATACTTTACTAGCATTGCTCACACACTTGTATTGGCCACATTTGTATTCATCACATTAGACAACAGAAACTAGAGCAGATATTTCGCACTGTTCATAAGTACGGCTGATTGTATGAGTATGAACATAACTGTTCATCTTTTATTTTAATACCTTGAGCTGCTGCCATCAGTAGATTCCTTGCTATGTTTACTGCTTCCATTGACACATTTCTGCAATTTCCACAAACCAAGATTAGAAACTTAGCCAGGTAACTGTGGAAAAGATGATGCTACATCCTGATGATAGTGATTTGAATCAGTAAAACAAAGATCGAGCATTTGGCTCAGGATAATGACCTAGTCATCACTGGTGATGGTTTCTATTAATAGACAAAATTTCAGAAGATATTCAGTGACACTTTTGAAAATTATCTGGCTAACTTGCTCATCCTGCTTCCCTCAGGTGAGATACTGCAGCCCACAAAAACAAAAAAGTCCCACGTATCATATATGTATTTACCAACCAAGACATGGATCAGAACTGGTAAGCCAACTTAACACACACTAGTTTAAAAAAGAAACACACACACACTTAATACAACACATGCAAGTTTTAGGAAATAGATTGTTAGAAAATCTTATATTGAAAAAAGTTTACATGCTCTTTGGGCCCCCATGAACCGGAGATACATAAAGCTCAACAACACTTTGAGCAGAAGCAGTTATCATGGGACAGATAAGGAAAATAACAGCCAGGCAGAAAATCATTACTCCTGATGATCCTTTCATTCAAAGCTCTCAGACTGAACTCATGAAAACATTCACCGGATAACTCACAGGACTGAGGGCCGATCCATCACCATGGAAAAGGCACCTGCTGGATTTGTCTGTCTTGCTTGCTCTGTCTCTTTCCACGTGCTAGGATTAATGTCAGCATACAGTAAATGTGACCTGAAACAGAGGGACAGTCCACCAAATTAGTAATTTGGTGGACTGTGGACAATACTTAAATTTCAATATAAACCCTAACTTAAAGAAATGGACTACATTTTCCCTACCACTCCCCATGGTTTACCATGGTGAAAGACTGTGTGAATTTACAAAAGCTTAAACACCTACCTAAAAAGCTTGAACATTATTAAGTAAAAGGTCTGTTTGGCAGATTATATGTATGTCAGTTTTACCAGATATGCTTGTTTGCCAATTGGGCACGGATGAATAAACTGCCAGATTGCCAGAATAGCTTGACCCCCATACAAAACATAAAGGAAGCATTAGACACCTGCAGGCATGTAATCAACAGCAAACCAAATAACGAGTAAATATTTGTTTGTTTCTTTATGTGGGCTAGCAGTTATGTCAGGTGAGGATGCCTAACATGGTGCAGCTGGCATCTTACAACATGATGCATCAGACAATATCAGCGAGGTCAGCCGTACCTAATATCGCAATAAGTAACAAGTCTGCCACTGTTACTAAAATGTGTGTGCTTTTTTTTTTTTTTTTCTTCTCTTAGAGCTCGCTTAGCACACACACAACTAGCCGAGCGACTGAGTCAAAAGGCATGGCCTGGCATATTTGCGGGCACACAGTGTGAGCTAGCCTCCGTTACTTAGCTATCTAGCTTAATGCTAATTTATGGCTCTTATGAGAGCAGACACTGTATCAACCAACTACAAAAATTATAAGTGAAGCTAATGGCGAGCTAGCCACAGTAACGACCTTTGCAGCATCGACAGACCGAAGGTATTCACAACAAGATGTCACTACTACCTAACATTAGCTAGCTACTAGCAAACAGGACAAACAATTATGTCTTTACTATTCGACTATGCTAGTACTGGACGAGCAGCAAACCTGCTAGACAAAAAAGGATACAGTTTGAAGCCCTTCAAAATTTCCTTGGCCCTGTCTTCGTCTGAAGACATATCGGAAATGCTTCGTTATATCCCTATGAGGAAAAAACAACTAGTAGCTACGAAAACAGTTTGGCTCCTGGTTATTTTGGCGTAACGCTAACGAGCTCGTCGGGGCGCCGCGGTGCTGCTGTTCACCTGGAGCAACACACAGTCCGTGAGCCGCGGCGTTAACAGCACACCGTGAAGCCGCTGCTTTAATCTGATCCGATAATTTCAACCGGCTAAACTAAATACACTCAAGCAGCTAAGTGACAGCGAGCACGGCCAGTCAGGGGCGGCGGACGACTCCCATCCGTCTATCACAAGCTGGAGAAGGGCAGGCCGGGGCAGGGCTTGACTGGATAGAGACGCGTCACCAGTGGCAACGGCCAGCAAACCCCACCCCACCCCCTTGCACACGCACGCGCACACACACGCACGCACGTGAACACACTATATATGCACGAGTACCGCATGGCCTACATTGTCCCTGCACTGAACATTATTTAGCAGTGAGTGTGATAAATTATAAAATGTAGGGACTGACAAGATATCATTTGATCATAAGAGGTAGTGACTGGGTAGGTATTATCATCATCATCATCATCATCATCATTATTATTATTATTATTATTATTAGTAGTAGTAGTAGTAGTATTGGTTTGTGAGATATCCTTATTTATGATGGGATGTGGGGACAAAAAGCATAGGGTTAGGGTTAGACGGAGTGGTTAATTTTAAGATGCAGGGCACCGCACTATCAACTTAAAGGAAATATTAGTCTCTCTCTCTTTTTTTTTTTTTACTCTTCAGATATGGTTTCCAAATGGATTGCTGTAGAATTGCTTTGTGTTTGCTCTTCCCATGTGGGCAAATGTATGTCAGTGAGTGCCACACCTTACCATACCTGCTGATGCTTGCCACACTCACATACACACTCCCTCTGTGCCCCAGTGTATTTCCCCTCTTGTGGAAAGTGACTTAGTGACAACAAGACTGCAGTGTAGACAGCAGGCTCATAAGTAGCTCAAACTGTGTTATTTCAGGTAAAACAAAGGACACAGGACAGGACACATGAGCTTATATGATAGTACAAGAAGCTCTGGATATAGGGCAAGATGCTGAATTGTATAGAACAGGACATTAAAATACACAAGACTGCATATGAAGTGATTACACTTGATTGGATAGAGAAAACAATCAAGCAAAGAAAAGAAAAGAAAAGAAAAGAAAAGAAAAGAAAAGAAAAAAACAACATAAAACCCACGTGGAAATGCCAGCTGCTCCTCCCTGGGGATTAGATCTGGGCCCATGGGTTCAGGATAGGTTATCAAAGCCAATGCAACTCTTAATTTTGGTTACAAAGTGGCAACTTTAAGTATATGAACACACAAAGTTTGATTTTGTTTCTTGTATTGTGACACCTTTAAGATAAGGGATTAGAGTTAAGGATTTGAAGAACCTATTACTGCACAGGCTCAAATCCACCTGCCCTCTTCCCATTGGTTCACAGAGCTGTGGGGTCCAGCAGAAAGAGGTCCAACAGCTGACAATATGCATATTGTTAAGTTTTCAACATAAACTATCAAAAGCCAAAAGGGTCACTATTTGTCACAGTTTGCCACAAAGCACCAACCTGTTGTGGGTGCTTGTGGCAAGTGAGTCAGAAATTAAGTCCAGGCTGAAACCATCAGCTCCCATCAGGTCTTGTCGGGTTGCATTGTGTTTGGGCATAAATACCAAGCTTAAACAAAAAAGCAACATCATATTCAACAACAAAAGCTAACCTCTTTGGCAGATGTTTTATCTGGACATCTAAGTTTAATATGTTCAAAATCTCTGAGTTACAAGCAAGCACAATGCACTGGTCCATGCTTATCTTTCAGCCCATTGTCCTTGGGGCTTGATGGGTGCGGTGCCACAGAGACAGAGGCAACAGGGACCACACCAGAGGGTGAATCAGCAGGCCTGTACTGAGTAGCATACTGATGTGACACATTCATAATTTTTTTTTCTTCAATCGGATGTTTTTCTCACCTAATCTGTGTCACTAATCTCTTGCTCAACCACAAATGGTCCACAAAATTTTGCTCGCAACACAGAGCCAACTATTGGCAGCATGAAGAAAGACTTGATCTTCAAAGCTCTGGCAACAGACTTCCTCTCATATCAGTACTCTTCATCTGAATCTGTGCAGAAGCAAGAAACTTAAGGGCCGATTCACATGGACAGTGCAACTTCTCTCTAAAGGAGGTCACATAATCAAAGATGTTGCAGCTGATGCTGGGTTTATTGAAGAGCTATTTTTCACTATGAGGGAAACAACACAGGAATCCTTTGGTTTGACTGGAGCAGAGAGTTTTCAGACACACTTTGAATTTTTTTTTCAGCCAAGTACCTCCTGAGCAGTGTGAAAAAATGTATAAAAAAGCTTATATAAGCAGGTACAATACAGCGCCACTGTCTGAAACAATATCCTGATCCTTGTTTTCAGTTGCACTGCTGCTATGTTTCAACCACGATTCCATTTTCTTGATTTTTGTCTGGATTCCCGGTGATGGTGAACAAACGGCCATGCTCGATGACCACCACAGCTGATTTAAACCAGAAACACACATATTTGACGCCTTTGGGAAAACTGGAGGGAAAACTGAATATAAAATGTGGTTTATTAAACTTACATTTACTTTTACATTTATTGAATGTATAGCATAGGCTAATTACTTTCTGCATGACTGATATTTATCACATAATTAACATGTTTAAAAAAGTCTCACGTACCCCATGCAATACTCCAGTGTACCCCAGGGGTATGTGTACCCCCATTTAAGAACCACTACCAATCCCTCCTCCTCCTCTGTTATTCAAGCATGTCAAAACTTGCAATTAAACTAAATTAGACTACTGTATCATTCATAACGCAGTAGCCAAGCTGAAGTGGTTGTTGTCCAGATAAAACAATGCATGCTGTGTTCCAGCATCCAGAAACTGCTGATGGGATAATTTGCTCTATAAATGCTATAATCAGTAGAAAGAGTACTTTTATACACTTGCCAGGGCATCGGGTTAGCTGATTAGCTAACCAGCAAAACACATATTGAGGAACTGACAAGGACACTGAAACCTAAACTTGGATTCTTCCAGTGAAATACAGCTTGTTTTACTCAGGAGTGTGGGAATTTTTGTCAGTTCTAGACTCCACTGACATAATTTATATACACTCTGCTGCCTTTACATTGAAATACACTACTCACAAAAAGATAGGGATATTTGGCTTTCGGGTGAAATTTACGGAAAATGTAAAAAGTTCACGCTACAGTGATATTATATCATGAAAGTAGGGCATTTAAGTAGAAGCATGCACTGGTGATTTCCTCATCTCAAACAATTTCTTGAAACAAAAGCCAACAACAGTGGTGGATATACCACAACAAAAAATGTCAATGTCTCAATAACTTGTCATGTGCCCTTGAGCATCAATTACAGCTTGACAACGACGTCTCATGCTGTTCACAAGTCGACTTATTGTCTGCTGAGGCATGGCATCCCACTCTTCTTGAAGGGCGGCCCTCAGGACATTGAGGTTCTGGGGTACAGAGCTCCGAGCCTCTACACGGCGACTCAGCTGATCCCATAGGTTTTCTATGGGATTCAGGTCTGAGAAAGTGCAGGCCACTCCATTTGAGGTACCCCAGTCTCCAGCAGCCATTCCCTAATGATGCGACCTCGATAAGCTGGAGCATTGTCGTCCATGAAGATGAAATTAGGCCTGTGTTGTTCATGCAGGGGCACAATGACTGGATTAATGATGTTATTCAGGTAGTATGGGCTTGTCACTGTACCATTCACAAAGTGTAGGGCAGTTCTGTACTGACTAGACACACCTGCCCACACAGTAACACCACCACCACCAAAGGCTCATCTGGTGACAGCAGTGGCTGATGCATAGCGCTCTCCTTGACGTCTCCAACATCGTTGGCGGCCATCATTTCTGCTCAACATGAATCGGCTTTCATCAGAGAACAGCACTGAGGCCCACTGGTCCCTCGTCCAGCGTAAATGCTCCCTGGCCCATGCAAGACGATGACACCTGTGCCTGGTGGTGTGGTCAGGTACCCTTGCAGGTCGTCTAGCACGCAGACCATGCTGATGTAAACGGTTTCGAATGGTCTGACGTGACACTTGGGTGCCTCTCACCTCCCTTAAACGTGCCTGGAGTTGAGTGGCATTCATCATCCGGTTCCGCAGGGCACTGCTCACAATGAAGCGGTCATCAGTGTGGGATGTGGCCAAAGGACGTCCACTTCTATGCCTTTCTGTGACTCTTCCAGTCTCTCTGTATCTCTGTTGCAACCTGCTGATGACACTCTGTGACACTCTAAGCTCAGTGGCCACTTCCGTCTGAGGACATCCTGTTTGAAGCCTCGCAATGGCGAGGTGCTGCTGATCAATTGTTAGGTGTCGTCTTGGTCTCATGATGTCAAGATGTGAACAGCATGATGAGGAGGACTGTTTAAATACCAATTCTAATTGAACCAGGAAATTTATTAGTCGATTCATGGATCAAACACCTGTTGTGAATTTTGCCGTTACACTCCTTGTTAGAGAACAGCAACTTGTGCAAAAAGTACTGAAACACTGAACAGTTGGACATGTGCATTCAAAAGTTTACAGAAGGTCACATTAAGTTCACCTGTAAAGGTTATAATGCATTTTAGGTTCATCCTGAAATTTCACCCGAAAGCTGAATATCCCTAACTTTTTGTGAGTAGTGTAGATTGCCTGATTCCAATGATTTGTTTTTATCTTCCTTTGTATGACATTTTTCAATCATATTGCACAAGTGCCCTGTGTGCTGCTGTCTTACAGTGATAGTTCAAATTCTTACCCATATGCTGGTATTTGCTCTCCCACGTCAGTGTAATACATCCACCATGTCTGGTCCAAGAAATCCTTCCCTGTCCTAAGAATGAAAGCCTCACTGGGACTGTGCTGCTCCAAAATGATTGAACAACAACATGATTTTGAGCAGCAACACAAAGCACTGAAAATGAAATCCACACACGCTAGTGCTGCTCCTTCATCCTTCAAAACAATTTTTCAGCTTTGAAATGCTGTGCAAAATTGTGCTTTTTTCGGTTTGTACCTACTTCATTCATTTTGGAGCAGTACCCTCCCAGTTAAACTCTCATTCTTGTGGCAGGGAAGGAGTTAACAGACCAGACTTGGTGCATGTATTACCCTGGCATAGAGCAACAAAAACCATTATACATGTGAGAATCCGAACTATCACTTCAAGTCATTTGAAACCGGTGTGCTTGCTTCTAACTTTTGTACAGTTTTTTCAGTGTTATTTCCTGTGATATTTGTGTTGAGAAAAAGTCAACTTGCTCTCTCCCTGAATAAATAAAGCTGATGACGATATCAAGAAAAGTATCCCCACAGAAACACATTCACAACCAGTAATAACATAGCATTAATATTGCAGACAATCCTCCAGAGCGGCTCCTCCTGCAGTGAGGTCAGTTTGATCTCCTGCCCTGCCGGAGATCTTGAAGCAGAGCTTGAACCACTCAGACCACAGAGCCACAAAGCCGTTTTTCGCCACCAGGACTGCAGGGAGGCATCAGGCTCAGGGCTGGGGTCAGAAGTCACCGGGTCAGAGGCAATCCAGGCATCAGGGAGGTCAATGCGAGGCTCCTGGCTGTGCCTGGACCACCAGGTTAACCTATATAACTGCAAAGGAGAGGGGACAAATAAAACATCTGCTAATAAACTGAAAGCATGTCATCTGAATCTTTTTGTGGGTTTGGCCATTATGCTGCTACAGTCTGTACAATTTTTTATCCTGATTAGGTCATGCTAGATTTCACATGGGCAATGACCTTCCACCCGTCCTAGGAGAGTCATACTTCCATAGCCCTCTCCCAGTGTTTATGAATGTGTGTGCCTTCTGATCAATCATTTTCTTTTTAATAACAATGACACAAAAAGCTATTCAATCATTATGTTGCAATAGTAGTAGTAACCCAGTAGTAAAGCAGAATAGTGCACTTTTATATTGGGATAATTCCCTTTGTTCTCATTCATTTATGTGGCAAAAGTGTTATGTTGGGAGCTGTTTTGCTGTGCTATGGAGGTGATTGGAGAGATAGAAATACAGTATATTCTGGATTAGCACCCCAGGGGAGCATGGAGCAACTAATGAGGAGATTTTCATCACCGTGTGAACTCCCAGGGAACTGTCCAACCCAACACTCTGACAAAGTCCAATTTTGCTTTAACAAAGCAGGCGATTTCAAATGGGCCAAACTTAAACTGGCACCAGAGTGAATCCGGACAGATGTATTATAATACTTTTATGACATAATGACAGTAAACTGAACTGAACTGAATTGAATGGAATGAGATGAATTTACAAGTAGTGCAATGGTTGAGCAGGTACTATAGTTAGTTAGCTAACAGGCTGACATCATCTAAACACGACAATAATCAGAAAAGAAGTTTGATGACGTCACATGTAGTGTGTGTGTGTGTGTGTGTGTGTGTGTATTCCTTACACTTTCTTTAGGTATTGGGGGTGTAGCCAAGCTGACTGCGGCAATAATGAGGCAAGTGAGAGTCAACAGGATGAGTGCAAAGTAGAGGTAGTGGACATCAGCCAGTACAGCAGGCCGGGTGTCAGGCTGCCCACAGGCAGGAACAGTATAGACGAACTCAAGAACCATCCTCACCAATCCCACCACCAGACCAATCATCAGACCCCAGAACGCACCCTGACACACACAAACACACACACACATATAAAAACACACAAAAAACATGGCATGGAGAGTCAAATGGTGCTTTAGGTGCTCCCACTGGCTTCTTGAAGGCAGATACTAATATTTTCTTGGACTGTAACAGCCAATACTGCTCCAGTCTGATGCTGACATGCATCCGCTATCAATCTGACTATTTTACCATTAAATAAATTAATTATGTAATGCATTTAAAAAATTAAATACTGAATGTTTACCCAGAATTTTATTCCAGTCAGAGTGCAACAACCTCTGAAACTGCACCTAAGATCATGGGACACTTAAGCTCATCATTGAAATCAAAGATGATACAAGAACTACTGCTTTTGCTGTCACTACTCCTACTAATCCTAACAATAACCATAACAACAACAGCAGAGTTGTATGCTGTCTGATCAGCTGTTTCAATAGAGTTGAAACTGCAGGATATCCATCATAACAGAGGTGGTTGACACTGACACTGACAGAACCTACCATATTTTTAATTATAGA
Source organism: Myripristis murdjan (assembly GCF_902150065.1). Lineage (NCBI taxonomy): Eukaryota > Metazoa > Chordata > Actinopteri > Holocentriformes > Holocentridae > Myripristis > Myripristis murdjan. The sequence goes on along the minus strand of NC_043983.1, from coordinate 5,907,887 downwards.
ACAATATTGGCAGAAGTACACAATACTTACAACTTACAGATACAGAGCAGGATTTTTGTTTCTTAGGATCTTCATTAGCTGACGCTTTCACGACCAGCTAGTCTTCCGAGGGTCCTAGACAATATTTTCTAACCAATAAACTGCTGTAAAAGCAATATATAAAAAATAAATACTGTATGTCATTTGGCAGCTGCTTTCAACTACAGCACCTTAAAGAAGCTGCACTGTAAAAACGCCAACTTATGATTTGTTATCCTAACCTGTTTTTTTAAGTCAAGTGAACAACCACTTGGGCAATTTGCTGAGCTAACTTGAAAAAACAAATTTACACAATGTTTCTAAAAAATAGTACTGTCAATGTGAATAGTTTAGTTCAGACAACTATTGTTTGTGAGTTATACAGCACTATAAAAACTCCAACTTATGAACTGTAATTCTAACCCATTTTTTAAGTGGAATGAACGACCATTTGGTCAAGATGCTTAGCTAACACAAAAAAACAAGTTTACTCAATAAATTAGTTGAGAAAAATCACTTGTGCGACTTGTATTTGTATATATATATTTTTTAATTTAATACATTTTTTCTTTCATTTATAATTATTTGTCGTTTCTCCTCCCTAATGTGCAATAACCTGAGACTTGTCTGTTGTCTTATTTCATTGCTAAATGGCATATTCACAAATGTCGTCACACTAACCAAAACCATCTCATTTGCATATATTAGGACCATTAGCCACTCCACGAATATGAAAGCCTTTAAAAATTTTAATTTATTTGCTCTTTTTAATATATTTATGTAATATGATATTCTGAAAATTTGTCTTTGAAAGTATGTCACCCCCTGGCGATTGTCTCTGTATGTTTTGTGTGTTTTAATAATAATAATTTAAAAAATTACAAAAATATGTATTTATATACAGTAGGCTACAGGCCAAAAGTTTGGACACACCTTCTCATTCAATGCGTTTTCTTTATTTTCATGACTATTTACATTGTAGATTCTAACTGAAGGCATCAAAACTATGAATGAACACATGTGGAGTTATGTACTTAACAAAAAAAGGTGAAATAACTGAAAACATGTTTTATATTCTAGTTTCATCAAAATAGCCACCCTTTGCTCTGATTACTGCTTTGCACACTCTTGGCATTCTCTCGATGAGCTTCAAGAGGTAGTCACCTGAAATGGTTTTCACTTCACAGGTGTGCCTTATCAGGGTTAATTAGTGGAATTTCTTGCTTTATCAATGGGGTTGGGACCATCAGTTGTGTTGTGCAGAAGTCAGGTGACTACCTCTTGAAGCTCATCGAGAGAATGCCAAGAGTGTGCAAAGCAGTAATCAGAGCAAAGGGTGGCTATTTTGAAGAAACTAGAATATAAAACATGTTTTCAGTTATTTCACCTTTTTTTGTTAAGTACATAACTCCACGTGTTCATTCATAGTTTTGATTCCTTCAGTGAGAATCTACAATGTAAATAGTCATGACAATGAAGAAAACGCATTGAATGAGAAGGTGTGTCCAAACTTTTGGCCTGTACTGTATGTACTTCCGCCATAAAACTCAACAGAAGAAGAAGAAAAATACTTCCCGGAAGAAGAAGAAGAAGAAGAAGAAGAAGAAGAAAACAAAACAAAACAAAACAACTATAACCTGCCTCCCACTCCCAATTGTTCACGCCACATTTTAGATTTCCAAGGAGATGCGTGCCACAGATGGGATAAAAGACGAAGAACAGAGAGGTTTTATGTTTTCGGCATGAATATGCATGAATAAGGTGAGTGTTGTCAACTATATTTACTTTTGTAACAGCTAACGTTACAGCTTCTCTGTAGTTTCCTGTCAGTTAAAATCGAAGACGTGCTACATGACGTATTCAGTGAATCAGAAACTATCCATTTGTTTGCTAGCTCTGTATGTCGGAGCGCAACAGTCCGCAGAACTGCCATAAAATTGATAGTGTTATCAATTATTATATAATATACATAAAAAAGATAAGACAAACAGAAAAATGTGTGATTGAATGAATATTGATCACAATACATTCTATGTATTTGAATTTGTCATGTACCCTTTTTTGAGTACAGTTTTAACTATTTTGTTGTTTTGATCTATTTTTAGGAGTTGAATGCAGGGTAAGGTGTGCAAGTTTTCACGCCCTGATCGAGAGGTCCTCTTCAAGCATTACAGACTTCGACATTGCCAAGGGGCGATTCTGGCCACTGCCGTGCCTGTACACAGACTGCGTCTGCACTTTCAAGACAACTGGTGCACTGAAGTCCCATCTCACTAGAGCACACAAACAGGCCTCTAAACCTAAAGAGCATATCACTTTTTTCTGTGAACTGTGTGATTTCAAAGACCTTTGCACATCTGCTAAATATAGTAAATCTCTGTGACTATAATGTTTAACCTTTAAAAGAAAATGTTGTTACATGAATGAAGTTGTTATAATTTGTGAGTTTTGGTGCTGGTTTGTCATGTTTTTTTTTTCCCCCTAAAGAGATAGAATATTTTAAATTATTGTGCCCAAAAAAAAGAGGTACTTGTACAATTATTGACAAAGCACTTTAAAAAAAAAAAAAAAAAAAGTAAAATTATTGAGTCAGTCACAGCAAATGTTTTTCATTGTTATTAAAAAAAGAGTTATGTGTTCTTGAGTGTTCTTGTCTGTTACTGAGAAGGGTCCAGCAGCAGCTTTCAGACTTAAGGCGGAATGCTCATATACAGCAGTCAGTTTTGTTGTAGTTATCCCAACTTAAAAGCATGCTTTTTTTGTGTAAACCTGTTTATGTAAGTAAATTAAGCTAACTTAAAAATGTAAGGCAACCAGCTGCACATCCTTTTTGAGTTTACTGAACTTCTGGGCACCCAAGTTGCATTAACTGCAAATCTTGAGTTTAAATAAAAGTTAGCTCAACAAGACATATACAGTCCAGTGTACCTGTAATTATAATTTTACTGAACAAACAACTTCAAGTTGGCTAAACTTAAGAATTTAAGTAAAGTTAACCTATGTATGTTAGTACATCACAATAGTAATTTTGAGTTTTTTCAACTTGACA